>NC_080381.1:65147914-65796804 GCF_014773155.1 Arachis stenosperma | reverse complement strand
TACAAGGTAGCAGGAAGCCAAGAAATGAGCAAACTACCCAAAATCCATCTGAGGACAGTAAGAGTCCAGAGAGGAATAATTCTGGCGCTCAAACGCCAGAAAATGGGTGGAAAGCTGGCGCTGAACGCCCAAACCATGCTCAGTCCTGGCGTTCAACACCAGAAACAAGCAAGGAATTGGCATTGAATGCCCAAAGGAAGCACAGTTCTGGCGTTCAGACGCCAGAAACAAGTAAGGAGTTGGTGTCTAACGCCACTCCAGCTTCCACCCCTGGCATTCAAATGCCAGTGGGGGATCAAACACATACTAATGCTGATAATAACCCTTCTAAAAAGGCTTCCCAACCCACATCTGTAGGCAATAAACCTGCAGCAACTAAGGTTGAGGAATACAAAGCCAAAATGCCTTATCCTCAGAAACTTCGCCAAGCGGAACAGGATAAGCAATTTGCCCACTTTGTAGACTATCTCAAGACTCTTGAAATAAAGATTCCGTTTGTAGAGGCACTTGAGCAAATACCCTCTTATGCTAAGTTCATGAAAGAGATGTTAAGTCATAAGAAGGATTGGAGGGAAACCGAAAATGTTTACCTCACTGAAGAATGCAGTGCCGTCATTCTGAAAAGCTTACCTAAGAAGCTCAAAGATCCCGGAAGCTTTATGATACCATGCACATTAGAGGGTACTTGTACCAAGCAAGCTCTATGTGATCTTAGGGCAAGTATCAACCTAATACCTGCATCTACTATCAAAAAACTTGGTTTGATTGAAGAAGTCAAACCAACCCTGATATGTCTCCAACTTGCTGATGGCTCCATTAAATACTCATCAGGCGTGATTGAAGACATGATTGTCAAGGTTGGGCCATTTGCTTTTCCTACTGACTTTGTGGTACTGGAAATGGAGGAGCACAAGAATGCAACTCTCATTCTAGGAAGACCTTTCCTAGCAACTGGCCGAACCCTTATTGATGTTCAAAAAGGGGAAGTAACCCTGAGAGTCAATAAGGATGAGTTCAAGTTGAATGTTGTCAAAGCCATGCAGCATCCAGACACCCAAAATGACTGCATGAGCATTGATATTATTGACTCTCTGGTAAAAGAAGTCAATATGGCTGAGAGTCTCGAATCAGAGCTAGAGGATATCTTTAAAGATGTTCAGCCTGATCTGGAGGAACCAGAGAGAATAATAGAACCTCTGAAAATCCCTCGGGAAGAGGAGAAACCTCCCAAACCCGAGCTCAAACCATTACCACCATCCCTGAAATATGCATTTCTGGGAGAAGGTGATACCTTTTCTGTAATCATAAGCTCTACCTTAGAGCCACAGGAAGAGGAAGCACTAATTCAAGTGCTAAGGACACACAAGACAGCTCTTGGGTGGTCCATCAGTGATCTTAAGGGCATTAGCCCAGCCAGATGCATGCACAAGATCCTATTGGAGGGTGACGCTAAGCTAGTGGTTCAACCACAAAGGCGGCTAAATCCAGCCATGAAGGAGGTGGTGCAGAAAGAGGTCACTAAATTACTAGAGGCTGGGATTATCTATCCTATTTCTGATAGCCCCTGGGTAAGCTCTGTCCAAGTCGTCCCTAAGAAAGGAGGCATGACAGTGGTCCATAATGAAAAGAATGAACTGGTTCCTACAAGAACAGTTATAGGGTGGCGTATGTGTATTGATTACAGAAGACTCAATACAGCCACCAGAAAGGATCATTTTTCTTTTCCATTCATAAACCATATGCTAGAAAGACTGGCAGGTCATGAATACTACTGCTTACTGGATGGATATTCAGGTTAGAATCGAATCACAGTAGATCCCCAGGATCAAGAGAAAACAGCATTCACATGTCCATCCGGAGTATTTGCATACAGAAGGATGTCATTTGGTCTGTGCAATTGGTGCGCGAAATTGTGATCACTACACAACTTTGCACAACTAACCAGCAAGTGCACTGGGTCGTCCAAGTAATACCTTACGCGAGTAAGGGTCGATCCCACGGAGATTGTTGGTATGAAGCAAGTTATGGTCACCTTGTAAATCTTAGTCAGGCAGACTCAAATGGGTATAGGTGATAAACGCATAAAGCATAAAGATAAAGATAGAGGTACTTATGTAATTCATTGGTAGGAACTTCAGATAAGCGTATGAAGATGCCTTCCCTTCCGTCTCTCTGCTTTTCTACTGTCTTCAACCAATCCTTCTTACTCCTTTCCATGGCAAGCTTATGTAGGGTTTCACCGTTGTCAGTGGCTACCTCCCATCCTCTCAGTGAAAATGTTCCTACGCTCTGTCACAGCATATGGCTAATCAGCTGTCGGTTCTCGGTCAGGCCGGAATAGAATCCAGTGATTCTTTTGTGTCTGTCACTAACGCCCCGCCTGCTAGGAGTTTGAAGCACGTCACAGTCATTCAATCATTGAATCCTACTCAGAATACCACAGACAAGGTTTAGACCTTCCGGATTCTCTTGAATGCCGCCATCAGTTCTCGCCTATACCACGAAGATTCCGGTTAAAGAATCCAAGAGATAAACATTAGAGCCTCGTTTGCTTGTAGAACAATAGTGGTTGTCAGTCACTTTGTTCATGAGTGAGAATGATGATGAGCGTCACATAATCATCACATTCATCATGTTCTTGGGTGCAAATGAATATCTTGGACAAAGAACAAGCGGAATTGAATAGAAGAACAATAGTAATTGCATTAATACTCGAGGTACAGCAGAGCTCCACACCTTAATCTATGGTGTGTAGAAACTCCACCGTTGAAAATACATAAGAACAAGGTCTAGGCATGGCCGAATGGCCAGCCTCCCAAATGATCTAAGAACTAGATGTCCAAAGATGAAAATACAATAGCAAAAGGTCCTACTTATAGAAAACTAGTAGCCTAAGGTTTACAGAGATGAGTAAATGACATAAAAATCCACTTCCGGGCCCACTTGGTGTGTGCTTGGGCTGAGCAATGAAGCAATTTCGTGTAGAGACTCTTCTTGGAGTTAAACGCCAGCTTTTATGCCAGTTTGGGCGTTTAACTCCCATTTAGGTGCCAGTTCCGGCGTTTAACGCTGGAATTTCTGTGGGTGACTTTAAACGCCGGTTTGGGCCATCAAATCTTGGGCAAAGTATAGACTATCATATATTGCTGGAAAGCCCAGGATGTCTACTTTCCAACGCCGTTGAGAGCGCGCCAATTGGGCTTCTGTAGCTCTAGAAAATCCACTTCGAGTGCAGGGAGGTCAGAATCCGACAGCATCTGCAGTCCTTTTCAGTCTCTGGATCAGATTTTTGCTCAGGTCCCTCAATTTCAGCCAGAAAATACCTGAAATCACAGAAAAACATACAAACTCATAGTAAAGTCCAGAAAAGTGAATTTTAACTAAAAACTAATAAAAATATACTAAGAACTCAACTAAAACTACTAAAAACATACTAAAAATAATGCCAAAAAGGGTTCAAATTATCCGCTCATCACAACACCAAACTTAAATTGTTGCTTGTCCTCAAGCAACTGAAAATCAAATAAGATAAAAAGAAGAGAATATACTATAGACTCCAAATTATCAATGAAACTTAGCTCCAAATTAGATGAGCGGGACTAGTAGCTTTTTGCCTCCGAACAGTTTTAGCATCTCACTTTATCCTTTGAAATTCAGAATGATTGGCTTCTTTAGGAACTCAGAATCCAGATAGTGTTATTGATTCTCCTAGTTAAGTATGACGATTCTTGAACACAGCTACTTATTGAGTCTTGGCCGTGGCCCAAAGCACTCTGTCTTCCAGTATTACCACCGGATACATACATGCCACAGACACATAATTGGGTGAACCTTTTCAGATTGTGACTCAGCTTTGCTAAAGTCCCCAATTAGAGGTGTCCAGGGTTCTTAAGCACATTCTTTTTGCCTTGGATCACAACTTTATTTCTTTCTTTCTTTTCTTTTTTTTCTTTTCTCCCCTTTTTTTTCGTTTTTCTCCTTCTCTTTTTTTTTTTGTATTCACTGCTTTTTCTTGCTTCAAGAATCATTTTTATGATTTTTCAGATCCTCAGTAACATGTCTCCTTTTTCATCATTCTTTCAAGAGCCAACAATTTTAACATTCATGAACAACAAATTCAAAAGACATATGCACTGTTCAAGCATACATTCAGAAAACAAAAAGTATTGCCACCACATCAAACTAATTAAGCTAGTTTTAAAGATGAATTCGAAATCCTGTACTTCTTGTTCTTTTGTGATTAAAACATTTTTCATTTAAGAGAGGTGATGGATTCATAGGACATTCATAACTTTAAGGCATAGACACTAAGACACTAATGATCATAAGACACAAACATGGACAAACATAAGCATAAAATTCGAAAAACAAGAAAATAAAGAACAAGGAGATTAAAGAACGGGTCCACCTTAGTGATGGCGGCTTGTTTTTCTTCTTGAAGATCCTACGGAGTGCTTGAGCTCCTCAATGTCTCTTCCTTGTCTTTGTTGCTCCTCTCTCATGATTCTTTGATCTTCTCTAATTTCATGGAGGATGATGGAGTGTTCTTGATGCTCCACCCTTAGTTGTCCCATGTTGGAACTCAATTCTCCTAGGGAGGTATTTAGTTGCTCCCAATAGTTTTGTGGAGGAAAGTGCATCCCTTGAGGCATCTCAGGGATCTCATGATGAGAGGGGTCTCTTGTGTGCTCCATCCTTTTCTTAGTGATGGGCTTATCCTCATCAATGGGGGTGTCTCCCTCTATGTCAACTCCAACTGAATAACAGAGGTGACAAATGAGATGAGGAAAGGCTAACCTTGCCAAGGTAGAAGACTTGTCCGCCACCTTATAGAGTTCTTGGGCTATAACCTCATGAACTTCCACTTCTTCTCCAATCATGATGCTATGAATCATGATGGCCCGGTCTAGAGTAACTTCGGACCGGTTGCTAGTGGGAATGATTGAGCGTTGGATAAACTCTAACCATCCTCTTGCTACGGGTTTGAGGTCATGCCTTCTTAATTGAACCGGCTTCCCTCTTGAATCTCCCTTCCATTGGGCGCCCTCTTCACATATGACTGTGAGGACTTGGTCCAACCTTTGATCAAAGTTGACCCTTCTTTATGGCCACAACTTCATAGAAGTGGTCTTGATGCACCCTTGAGATGAATCTCTCCATCTCCCATGACTCGGAGGAGGAGGCTTTTGCCTTCCCTTTCCTCTTTCTAGAGGTTTCTCCGGCCTTGGATGCCATAAATGGTTATGGAAAAACAAAAAGCAATGCTTTTACCACACCAAACTTAAAAGGTTTGCTCGTCCTCGAGCAAAAGAAGAAAGAAGAGAGTAGAAGAAGAAGAAATGGAGGAGATGGAGGTGGCTTTGTGGTTCGGCCTTTATGGGTGGGTTTGGGTGGGAGAGTGGTTTAAATTTTGAATGGTGAGGTAGATGGGGTTTTATGAAGGATGGATGTGAGTGGTGGGGTTGGTGGGGATCCTGTGGGGTCCACAGATCCTGAGGTGTCAAGGAAAAGTCATCCCTGCACCAAATGGCATTCAAAATCACGTTTTGAGCCATTTCTGGCGTTAAACGCCGGGCTGGTGCCCATTCCTGGCGTTTAACGCCGGGCTGGTGCCCATTCCTGGCGTTTAACGCCAGGTTCTTGCCCTTTTCTGGCATTTAACGCCAGTCTGGTGCCCCTTTCTGGCGTTAAACGCCCAGAATGGTGCCAGACTGGGCGTTAAACGCCCAACTGCTACTCTTACTGGCGTTTACACGCCAGTAAGTTCTTCCTCCAGGGTGTGCTGTTTTTCTTCCTATTTTTCATTCTGTTTTTGCTTTTTCAATTGATTTTGTGACTTCTTATGATCATCAACCTACAAAATAAAATAAAATAACAAAAGAAAATATATAAAATATAACATTGGGTTGCCTCCCAACAAGCGCTTCTTTAATGTCAGTAGCTTGACAGAGGGCTCTCATGGAGCCTCACATTTTCTCAGAGCAATGTTGGAACCTCCCAACACCAAACTTAGAGTTTGAATGTGGGGGTTCAATACCAAACTTAGAGTTTGGTTGTGGCCTCCCAACACCAAACTTAGAGTTTGACTGTGGGGGCTCTGTTTGACTCTGATTTGAGAGAAGCTCTTCATGCTTCCTCTCCATGGTGACAGAGGGATATCCTTGAGCCTTAAACACAAAGGATTCTTCATTCACTTGAATGATTAGTTCGCCTCTATCAACATCAATCACAGCCTTTGCTGTGGCTAGGAAGGGTCTGCCAAGGATGATGGTTTCATCCATGCACGTCCCAGTCTCTAGGACTATGAAATCAGCAGGGATGTAATGGTCTTTAATCTTCACCAAAACATCCTCTACAAGTCCATGAGCTTGTTTTCTTGAGTTGTCTGCCATCTCTAATGAGATTCTTGCAGCTTGCACCTCAAAGATCCCTAGCTTCTCCATTACAGAGAGAGGCATGAGGTTTACACTTGACCCTAAGTCACACAGAACCTTCTTGAAGGTCATGGTGCCTATGGTACAAGGTATTGAAAACTTCCCAGGATCTTGTCTCTTTTGAGGTAATTTCTGCCTAGACAAGTCATCCAGTTCTTTGGTGAGCAAAGGAGGTTCATTCTCCCAAGTCTCATTTCCAAATAACTTGTCATTTAGCTTCATGATTGCTCCAAGGTATTTAGCAACTTGCTCTTCAGTGACATACTCATCCTCTTCAGAGGAAGAATACTCATCAGAGCTCATGAAAGGCAGAAGTAAGTCCAATGGAATCTCTATGGTCTCATTTTGAGCCTCAGATTCCCATGGTTCCTCATTGGGGAACTCAGTGGAGGTCAGTGCACACCCATTGAGGTCTTCCTCAGTGGCGTTCACTTCCTCTCCTTCCTCTCCAAATTCGGCCATGTTGATGGCCTTGCACTCTCCTTTTGGATTTTCTTCTGTATTGCTTAGGAGAGTACTAGGAGGGAGTTCAGTAATTTTCTTGCTCAGCTGTCCCACTTGTGCCTCCAAATTCCTAATGGAGGACCGTGTTTCAGTCATGAAACTTTGAGTGGTTTTGATTAGATCAGAGACCATGGTTGCTAAGTCAGAGGTGTTCTGCTTAGAATTCTCTGTCTGTTGCTGAGAAGATGATGGAAAAGGCTTGCCATTGCTAAACCTGTTTCTTCCACCATTATTGTTATTGAAACCTTGTTGAGGTCTCTCTTGATTCTTCCATGAGAAATTTGGATGATTTCTCCATGAAGAATTATAGGTGTTTCCATAGGGTTCTCCTAGGTAATTCACCTCTTCCATTGAAGGGTTCTCAAGATCATAGGCTTCTTCTTCAGATGAAGCATTCTTAGTACTGCTTGGTGCATTTTGCATTCCAGACAGACTTTTGAGAAATCAAATTGACTTGTTGAGTCAATATCTTATTCTGAGCCAATATGGCATTCAGAGCATCAATCTCAAGAACTCCTTTCTTCTGATTAGTCCCATTGTTCACAGGATTCCTTTCAGAAGTGTACATGAATTGGTTATTTGCAACCATTTCAATTAGCTCTTGAGCTTCTATAGGCGTCTTCTTCAAATGAAGAGATCCTCCAGCAGAGCTATCCAAAGACATCTTGGATAGTTCAAAGAGACCATCATAGAAAATACCTATGATGCTCCATTCAGAAAGCATGTCAGATGGACATTTTCTGATCAATTGTTTGTATCTTTCCCAAGCTTCATAGAGGTATTCTCCATCCTTTTGTCTGAAGGTTTGGACTTCCACTCTAAGCTTACTCAATTTTTGAGGTGGAAACAACTTTGCCAAGAAGGCATTGACTAGCTTTTCCCATGAGTCCAAGCTTTCTTTAGGTTGTGAGTCCAACCATGTCCTAGCTCTGTCTCTTACAGCAAAAGGGAATAGCATAAGTCTGTAGACCTCAGGGTCTACCCCATTAGTCTTGACAGTGTCACAGATTTGCAAGAATTCAGCTAAGAACTGATGAGGATCTTCCAATGGAAGTCCATGAAACTTGCAGTTCTGTTGCATTAGAGAAACTAATTGAGGCTTAAGCTCAAAGTTGTTTGCTCCAATGGCAGGGATAGAGATGCTTCTCCCATAGAAGTCGGGAGTAGGTACAGTAAAGTCACCCAGCACCTTCCTTGCATTGTTTGCATTGTTGTTGTTTTCGGCTGCCATGTCTTCTTCTTCTTTGAAGATTTCTGTTAGGTCCTCTATAGAGAATTGTGCCTTAGCTTCTCTTAGCTTTCGCTTCAAGGTCCTTTCGGGTTCAGGGTCAGCTTCAACAAGAATGCCTTTGTCTCTGCTCCTGCTCATATGAAAGAGAAGAGAACAAGAAAATGTGGAATTCTCTATGTCACAGTATAGAGATTCCTTGAGGTGTCAGAAGAACAGAAAAATAGAAGAAAGAGGTAGAAGAATTTGAACTTAATCAGATAGAGTTCGAATTGTGCATTGAGAAGGAGTGGTACTCCATAAATAAAAGGATGTGGGAAGAGGGGAAGAGAATTTTCGAAAATTAATTAAAAAGTTTTTAAAATCATTTTGAAAAATTGATTGATTATTTTCGAAAACTCACAGTGGAAAAGGAATCAAGTGATTTTTGAAAAAGATTTTGAAATTAGAAGTCAAAAAGATTTGATTGAAAACTATTTTGAAAAAGATGAGGTTAAGAAGATATGATTGATTTTAAAAATATGTGATTGAGAAAATATGATTTGAAAACAATTTTTTAAAAAAAGATTTGATAAAAAAATTAATGACTTGCCTAACAAGAAAAGATATGATTCAAACATTAAACCTTTCTCAGCAGAAAAGGCAACATACTTGAAATGTTCAATCAAATCATTAATTGTTAGCAAGTATCTTTGAAAAAGGAAAGAAATTGATTTTGAAAACATTTGATTGAAAAGATATGATTTGAAAAAGATTTGATTTTGAAAAACTTTGAAAACTTGAAAAAAATTGATTTGAAAACAAAATCCTCCCCCTTGTGCCATCCTGGCGTTAAACGCCCAGAATGGTATCCATTCTGGCGTTTAACGCCCAAAATGCTACCTTTTTGGGCGTTAAACGCCCAACCAGGTACCCTGGCTGGCGTTTAAACGCCAGTCTGTCCTTCTTCACTAGGCGTTTTGAACGCCCAGCTTTTTCTGTGTAATTCCTCTGCTGCATGTTCTGAATCTTCAGTTCCCTGTACTATTGACTTGAAAATAGAACCAAGATCAAATAAACAATACATGCAAGACACCAAACTTAAAATTAGACACTAGACTCAAACAAGAAACATAAAATATTTTTGGTTTTTATGATTTTGAAATTTTTTTTTTCGAAAATTATATGGAAGAGAAAATAAAGGTATCAAAATTCTTAATGAGAATTCCAGGAATCATGCAATGTTAGTCTAAAGCTTCAGTCTAAAGGAATTAGACATGGCTAGCCAAGCTTCAGCAGGACATTGCATTCAAGAGCTAAATTGATGAGAATCAATCAGCTTTGGTGATGATAAGAACATCACCTTGAAACACTAGAATTCATTCTTAAGAACTCTGAAGAAAAAAACCTAATCTAAGCAACAAGATGAACCGTCAGTTGTCCATACACAAAACAATCCCCGGCAACGGCGCCAAAAACTTGGTGCGCGAAATTGTGATCACTACACAACTTTGCACAACTAACCAGCAAGTGCACTGGGTCGTCCAAGTAATACCTTACGCGAGTAAGGGTCGATCCCACGGAGATTGTTGGTATGAAGCAAGCTATGGTCACCTTGTAAATCTTAGTCAGGCAGACTCAAATGGGTATAGGTGATAAACGCATAAAGCATAAAGATAAAGATAGAGGTACTTATGTAATTCATTGGTAGGAACTTCAGATAAGCGTATGAAGATGCCTTCCCTTCCGTCTCTCTGCTTTCCTACTGTCTTCATCCAATCCTTCTTACTCCTTTCCATGGCAAGCTTATGTAGGGTTTCACCGTTGTCAGTGGCTACCTCCCATCCTCTCAGTGAAAATGTTCCTACACTCTGTCACAGCATATGGCTAATCAGCTGTCGGTTCTCGGTCAGGCCGGAATAGAATCCAGTGATTCTTTTGCGTCTGTCACTAACGCCCCGCCTGCTAGGAGTTTGAAGCACGTCACAGTCATTCAATCATTGAATCCTACTCAGAATACCACAGACAAGGTTTAGACCTTCCGGATTCTCTTGAATGCCGCCATCAGTTCTCGCCTATACCACGAAGATTCCGGTTAAAGAATCCAAGAGATAAACATTAGAGCCTCGTTTGCTTGTAGAACAAGAGTGGTTGTCAGTCACTTTGTTCATGAGTGAGAATGATGATGAGCGTCACATAATCATCACATTCATCATGTTCTTGGGTGCAAATGAATATCTTGGACAAAGAACAAGCGGAATTGAATAGAAGAACAATAGTAATTGCATTAATACTCGAGGTACAGCAGAGCTCTACACCTTAATCTATGGTGTGTAGAAACTCCACCGTTGAAAATACATAAGAACAAGGTCTAGGCATGGCCGAATGGCCAGCCTCCCAAATGATCTAAGAACTAGATGTCCAAAGATGAAAATACAATAGCAAAAGGTCCTACTTATAGAAAACTAGTAGCCTAAGGTTTACAGAGATGAGTAAATGACATAAAAATCCACTTCCGGGCCCACTTGGTGTGTGCTTGGGCTGAGCAATGAAGCAATTTCGTGTAGAGACTCTTCTTGGAGTTAAACGCCAGCTTTTATGCCAGTTTGGGCGTTTAACTCCCATTTAGGTGCCAGTTCCGGCGTTTAACGCTGGAATTTCTGTGGGTGACTTTGAACGCCGGTTTGGGCCATCAAATCTTGGGCAAAGTATAGACTATCATATATTGCTGGAAAGCCCAGGATGTCTACTTTCCAACGCCGTTGAGAGCGCGCCAATTGGGCTTCTGTAGCTCCAGAAAATCCACTTCGAGTGCAGGGAGGTCAGAATCCGACAGCATCTGCAGTCCTTTTCAGTCTCTGGATCAGATTTTTGCTCAGGTCCCTCAATTTCAGCCAGAAAATACCTGAAATCACAGAAAAACACACAAACTCATAGTAAAGTCCAGAAAAGTGAATTTTAACTAAAAACTAATAAAAATATACTAAGAACTCAACTAAAACTACTAAAAACATACTAAAAACAATGCCAAAAAGGGTACAAATTATCCGCTCAGCAGCAATGCACTTGCAACCTTTCAAAGGTGCATGCTCTCTATTTTCTCTGATATGGTGGAAAAATTTCTAGAAGTCTTCATGGATGACTTTTCAGTATTTGGAGACTCATTCAGCTCCTGTCTTGACCATCTAGCACTTGTTCTAAAGAGGTGCCAAGAGACTAACTTAGTTTTAAACTGGGAGAAATGTCACTTTATGGTGACTGAAGGAATTGTCCTTGGGCACAAAATTTTGACCAATGGAATAGAGGTGGATCAAGCTAAGGTAGAGATAATTGAAAAATTACCACCACCAGCCAATGTTATGGCAATCAGAAGCTTTCTAGGGCATGCATGATTCTATAGAAGGTTTATAAAGGATTTTTCAAAAATCGCCAAACCTCTAAGTAATTTGCTAGCTGCTGACACGCCATTTATCTTTGATCAAGAGTGTCTGCAGGCATTTGAGACTCTGAAAGCTAAGCTGGTCACAGCACCAGTCATCTCTACACCAGACTGGACATTACCATTTGAATTAATGTGTGATGCCAGTGACCATGCCATTGGTGCAGTGTTGGGACAAAGGCATGACAAGCTTCTGCACGTCATTTATTATTCCAGTCGTGTTCTAAATGACGCACAGAAGAACTACACAACCACAGAAAAAGAGCTACTTGCAGTGGTTTACACCATTGATAAGTTCAGATCCTATTTAGTGGGATCAAAAGTAATTGTGTACACTGACCATGCTGCTCTTAAATATCTACTCACAAAGCAGGATTCAAAACCCAGACTCATAAGATGGGTGTTGCTTCTGCAAGAGTTTGATATAGAAATAAGAGACAGAAAAGGGATAGAGAATCAAGTAGCAGATCACCTATTGATGTGCTATAAACTTGATAGCTACGATTTTAGGAAATTGCACGATCGGCAAAAATTCCTTCCGGCAAGTGCACCGGTTATCGTCAAGTAAAAACTCACAATAGAGTGAGGTCGAATCCCACAGGGATTGGTTGAGTGAGCAATTCGGATTAGAAGTGTGTTCTAGTTGAGCGGAATCAAGATTTAGATGAGAATTGCGGAATGTTAAATTGCAGGAATTAAAGAGCGAGAAGCTAAATTGCTGAAATTAAAAAGGGATCGGGGTGATTGCATGAATTAAATTGCAGAATGTAAATAGAAAGTGTAGATCAGAAATGGGGAATTCATTGGGTTTCAGGAGATATTGAGATCTCCGAATCAAAACATTTTTATCCCTTCCTCAACCAATGCATTCATTGAATTTTGCTTGGCAATCTTATATGATTGGATCCCAATCCCTTGGCTCACCAATTCTCTCTAAAAACGAACAAATTCCCAATCCCTTGGTTTAAATGTTCATAAGAAGAGATGATGCTCGATCACTGATTATACCACACAGTTTCATGAACCACAATTTGGTAGGATTACATGTCACAATATCCATCCAAACCCCAATCCAATTCACTGTGAGAAAGCTTCTCTAGCATGAATCCTCCATTCCTTTCCCAAGGTTCCGAAGGATTCCAATTATGGATAGTTTCTTTCCCAAGACAACTAACCAATGGAATTAGATCGAGAAGCTTTCTAACAAAATTTAAGAGAAAAGACTGAAGAAGAAGATAAAAACTATTATTGATTCATTGAATTACAATAGAGCTCCCTAACCCAATGAAAGGGGTTTAGTGAGTCATAGCTCTGAATTCAATTACAAAAAGTGTGAAAACTAGAAAAATGATAAAAAGTTCCTAAAAAGTTTTTTTTTTGGCTTAAATTCTATCCTATTTATACACTTTCTAAATTGAGCTTCTGTTGTGTTTCTTGGGCTTTGAGGCCTTTCCCTGATTTCCTTTTGCTTTGGGTTTATGATCCATAATCCTGATGAGGCTGCTGATCCAATTCTGTAACATTCATTGAGCCAACTTAGTGATAATCAAGTAATGACACATGACTCAACAAATTGAAATTCCAGACTCATCAATTCTTCAGGCCCAATCCCATAAACCATGATATTCAATTGGGTTTCATACCAGAGTACGTTTAAGTTAATGTTTGTGCTCAAATGCTAACTTAAACTGCAATATCTTTGGCCCAGAAACCTTTTCAAATAGTGGCATTTAAGTTGCAGTTTAAGCTTAAACTGCAACTTAAACGTTGGACACTCCTGGAGGTGGTATAATTCAAGCACGTTTAAGCTTCAGTTTAAGGTTAAACTGAAGCTTAAACGTGGAAATGGAAGAAAGCAACCACGGAGGGTAAAGTAGTCGAACACGTTTAAGCTTCAGTTTAAGGTTAAACTGAAGCTTAAACGTGGAAATGAAGAAAGCACCCTGGAGGATGGAATTGGTCGAACACGTTTAAGCTCCAGTTTAAGCTTAAACTGGAGCTTAAACGTGGAAATGAGGAAAGCAACCCCTGGAGGAAAATTGGGTCGAACACGTTTAAGCTCCAGTTTAAGGTTAAACTGGAGCTTAAACGTGGAAATGGCTCCCTGGTGCATTCCTCATTTCTGGCGTTTAACTTCCAGTTTAAGGTTAAACTGGAGGTTAAACGCCACTTTCAGCTTTCATGATTTTGGCGTTTAAGCTCCAGTTTGAGCTTAAACTGGAGCTTAAACTGGAGCTTAAACTGGAGCTTAAACTGGAGCTTAAACTCCACATGTGATATTCAAGCTTCCTTTATTGATTTTGTTGCTTCCTTGCCTAACCTCTTCTTCCCTGAAATCATCCAAACAAATGCATCAAAGTCTTGCAACATTTCATGAGAAATCTTCCATTCATAGCATTCAAGTAATATAACTAAAAACTCATGGAATTTGCATCAAAATCATACTGTTTGGATGGTTCATTGCTTTGTTATTCATTTAACCATTCTTGGTTACTTTAAGCTCAAGAAAATGCATAAAACAACTAAAACTAACAGAAAAATGCTAGTGAAACTAGCCTAAGGTGCCTTGGCATCACAACACCAAACTTAATACTTGCTTGTCCCTAAGCAAGTCCTGAGTTATTTGAGAAGAAAGTATGAAACAGAAAGCAATTACATTGGCTATATTAGTAAGCACTTGAAGTTCATCAGAAGGGTTTTATGCAGAAAGTTGCAGCATCACTTTTTCATTCTTGTCAGGTAAGATTATCACTTTTTCATTGCATCCATCAAACACTGCTATGGCCTCTTGTTATTATTATGTCCTTGGCACTTTTCCCTTCTTTGTTTTTCTTTTTCTTAGAGCTCCTTTGCTCCTTGTTTGCTCAGTGTCATGTGTTGCACAAGCCTTTGGCATTTTCTTTTTCTTATCAGTGCACTACACATATCCACTACAGGCATTTTAGTTCACATTTCTTCTTGAGACATTGGTGCCCAGCACCTCTTTATGTGACTAAATGTCTTGTATTTAGGTTGCTCTTGATAATGGACTTTTGGTTGATAATCCCGGGTTAGTTAACCCAAGTTACCAAGTGTTGAAACACTCCTCAGAACCTATTCATCCAAGCATATCCTTAATACATAAACACCACATGCATTTGTCTCAGAAGTTCAAACCATTGGTGCCTAGCTTATTTTCTCAATTTTTTGCTTTTTGGTTGCCCTTTTTCAGTGGCTTTTTCTTCTTCTTTTTCTTTCTTTTTCATGGCCAAAGACATTTATTCATCAAGGTCCATAGATAGTATTCAAACTTCTACACAAAAAAATGATAATTCTACACTCAATTTCCAGTGATCTGACTAAACAATCAAGCATGCATACCACCACTTAATTCTACTTGATTTGTCACTAATTGAGCCAAGTTACTTTTGTTCAAACTTTTCTTTTATTTTTGGAAACAGAACAAGCATGGCAAGCATTTGTTTAAGAAGGTGAAGTTATATCCAAACATCTAGGCATTCACTTTATTCAAAGCAGTAAACCAACACTCATACTAAAAACTTCACATTCCAGAAAGATTCAACAATTACAGTTTAAACCAGAACAAGCATGCTTTTGTTTGCCTTTTAAAGAATGGTCAAGGAACAACACCACCTTGTGAAATTTCTTGTTTTCTCTTTGTTGTCAGGAAACAATTTGATTTCTCCTTCTTCTCCTAGTTGTTGCTTCATGTTCTTTCTAAGATCCTTGTTTCCTTTCCTGCAAAGAGTGATGAAGTTGCTTGCTTCTCAAGCACTTGAGTGGTTAGCTCAACTATGTATGGGCAAGTGTCTGAGTCTTAAGTTGGTGTGTGAACACCAAACTAAGTCTCCTACTTACTCCCCTGCTCTTTGAATCCTTGAATTCTCCTTGGAATGAAGTTGCTGCTACGGATTTTAAGCATTTCTGTGATTGCTTAGAATGGTTGTTCCTTTCATATAATTCAAAGGTTGTTGTGTTCAGTTGATCTGTATGGTGGAACACCAAACTTAGAGTCACACATTCCCCTTTGAATTATTGATCCACGAATTCATTGTTTGGTGTGAAACACCAAACTTAATTCTTTGCAATGCACAGAAACTACTTCACCTTTTTATTGAAACAAATAAAAGAGACAGCAAAGGAGTATTACCTCAGGTTGGGTTGCCTCCCAACAAGCGCTTCTTTAACGTCACTAGCTTGACGGTTGTCCCTTGTTAGGGTGGATTGTAGTGCTTGATGTCCTCTCCTCTCACTATGAAAACGTCCCCATTTGATTCCTTCATGATTTCCAAATGTTCCATAGAAAGAACTTTCCTGATTGTGAACACTTGAGGGAGCTGGGAAGGAATGGTTTTGAGGCCAGGTGGGATTGGCAGATAATGACTTGATATCACTTTATCTCCCGGAGAGAAACCTTCAGTAGGAATTTTCTTGTTTCTCCACCCTCTTGGCAATTTCCTTACAATTCTTCCCTCTCTCTTGAGGATTTCTTCATTGACCCTTATGCCAGGAGGATCCTTCTGAGCTGTTTCTATTGATTCTTGTGGCTTTAACTCTTGCAATTCTTGTTTGCCTTCCAAGGACTGTTTCAGAGTTTCAGCTGGGTTGCTTTCCTCCAAACACAGATGGCTACTATCATCCTTAGGCCTTTCAGGTTCTGGTTCAGGCTCAGATGCAGGTTTGAAAACATGGAAAATGAGCTGTTCATCATGTATTCTCAAAATTAGCTCTCCTTGTTCTACATCTATGAGCGCTCTAGCAGTGGCTAGAAATGGCCTTCCCAGAATGATAGGGTGTAGGTAGCTTTCCTCCATGTCCAAAATGACAAAGTCTGTGGGGAAGAAATAATTTCCCACTTTCACCAGCACATTCTCAACTACCCCTTCAGCTTGCTTCTGAGTTTTGTCAGCCAGTTGTATGATTACATCAGTGGATCTCACCTCATTCAGTTGTAGCCTCTTCATAAGAGTCAGAGGCATCACATTTATGCTAGCTCCTAGATCACAGAATCCTCTGTCAATTTTTGTTTCCCCTATGATACAGGGAATATGAAAACTTCCTGGGTCTGTTTTCTTCGAGACTATGTCCTTCTTGATGAGGGCACTGCATTCTTTGTTCATTATTACAGTTTGTCCTCCCTTCAAAACTCTTTTCTTGCTCAGCAATTCCTTCAAATACTTGATATGTGTAGGCATCTGCTGGAGAATCTCAAGAAAGGGAATATTGATATGGAGAGACTTAAATGTCTCTAAAAACCTTGAATATGTTTTCCCTTTTTCACCTCCTCCTAACCTCTGAGGAAATGGTGCTTTTGGTTGGTATGTTTCCAGCATGCCTTTATTTTGCAGTTCCTTGGCTTGCTCAGTTTCACTTTCCTGCTTAGCTTCTTCCACACCTTCCTTCAAGATTTCTGGCTCCGGTTTTGATGGTCTGATTTCTTCTTCTTCTGAGACTTCCTTCAATATGGTGATGGCCTTGCATTCTTCCCATCTCACTCCCTTTTGTTCCCCTTTAGGATTCTTTTCTGTGTCACTAGGGAACACTGCAGTTGACTTGGGGGCCTGTTGAGATAGCTCTCCTACTCGAGACTCCATCATCTTGAGTTTTTCACCATGGTTCCTTAAGGTAGATCTCACATCATCCCTAAAGCTTTTCAACTCACTTATGTCCTGACCCATGTTTGCAAGCATTCCTTCTATCCTGTTTAATTGATCTTGAAATTGTTGGTTCGGATTAGGTTGGGCAGGTTGATTATTTTGGCCATGATATGGTGGTTGGGAGTAAGTGTTTTGTGTGGCTTGGTATGATCTTTGGTTGGAGTTTTGGTATGTGGAATTGTTATTGGTTGGGGTTGTAAGGTTTGTGGTTTTGTGGTTGGGTTTGCTGGTTTCCCCACCCAAAGTTTGGGTGGTTTTTCCAGCCTGGGTTGTAAGTGTTGGAATGTGGATCATATGGTTGCCTTTGTTGATTTCCCACATAGTTGGCCTTTTCCCAATCACCTCCTTCAGTGCTTACTTCCTCTTGATCTTGTGTGTGTATTGCAGCCACTTGATTTGTTCCTAATTTCCTGGTGAGCTCTGCTAGTTGCTTGGCAAACACCTTGTTTTGGGCTAGAATTGTATCAACATGGTTCAGCTCCATGACTCCCTTAGTGTTGTGTCTCTCTGAAGCATAGTAGTACTCATTCTCAGCCACTGTCTCAATCACTTCAATGGCTTCTTCCACAGTCTTTTTCCTGTTCAATGAACCTCTTGATGAATGGTCTACAGCCTTCCTTGATTCATAAGAAAGTCCATCATAGAAAATATGCAATTGCACCCAGTCATGGAACATGTCTGGTGGGCATTTCCTTGTCAACTCCTTGAACCTCTCCCATGCCTCGTAGAGAGTTTCACCATCTTGTTGTCTAAAAGTCTGAACCTCAGATCGAAGCCTATTGACCTTTTGTGGGGGGTAGAAACGTGCCAGAAACTTGCTTTCCACCTCATCCCAGGTTGTTAGGCTTCCCCTTGGGAATGATTCTAGCCACTTAGCTGCCTTGTCCCTAAGTGAAAATGGGAAGAAGAGCAGTTTATAGGCATCTTCCTGGACTCCATTGGACTTCACAGTGTCGCAAATTCTCAAGAATTTTGTGAAATGTTGGTTTGGATCTTCATTAGCACTCCCACTAAATGAACAATGATCCTCCACCAGTGATATTAGCTGTGGTTTGAGTTCAAAATTGTTGGCCTGAATGGGTGGTTTCTGAATGCTGCTACCACAATTCCCAGAGGTTGGGTTTATGTATGAACCAAGAACCCTCCTCTCGGGAATGGCATTGTTTCCATCAGCTCTCTCATGGTTGTGAACTTCTCTATCCATGTTGAGATCTAGAGCTTCCTCAAAATTATCCTCAGATTCTCCTTCAGATTCTTCTTCTCCCAATACTCTCTTCCCTCTTGCTTCCCTTCTAAGTTTATGAAGGGTCCTCTCTGGTTCGGTATATGGATGAGTTGATGTCTCTCTTCTCCTACCTGTCATACAAGAACACAGCACAGGCAACAAACAAGTGAAATACTCTTGGTTAATGGAAGAGTATGGTTAGAGCAATTGAGGAATTAATTCAAATAGTTAGTGAGTCAGTGAGTTAGTTGCTTGAATTTAAAGGCATAAAGAAAGAAAGCAAGTAACAGAGTGCAGAAATTAAAAATTCAACAAGTAACTTGAACTGAATTAACAAAACAAAAAAAATGCTCAATCTAGTTAACTTCCAATTTGAGAATTGTCAATCGAAAACCAATCCCCGGCAACGGCGCCATAAACTTGATGTGCTATAAACTTGATAGCTACGATTTTAGGAAATTGCACGATCGGTAAAAATTCTTTCCGGCAAGTGCACCGGTTATCGTCAAGTAAAAACTCACAATAGAGTGAGGTCGAATCCCACAGGGATTGGTTGAGTGAGCAATTCGGATTAGAAGTGTGTTCTAGTTGAGCGGAATCAAGATTTAGATGAGAATTGCGGAATGTTAAATTGCATGAATTAAAGAGCGAGAAGCTAAATTGCTGAAATTAAAAAGGGATCGGGGTGATTGCATGAATTAAATTGCAGAATGTAAATAGAAAGTGTAGATCAGAAATGGGGAATTCATTGGGTTTCAGGAGATATTGAGATCTCCGAATCAAAACATTTTTATCCCTTCCTCAACCAATGCATTCATTGAATTTTGCTTGGCAATCTTATATGATTGGATCCCAATCCCTTGGCTCACCAATTCTCTCTAAAAACGAACAAATTCCCAATCCCTTGGTTTAAATGTTCATAAGAAGAGATGATGCTCGATCACTGATTATACCATACAGTTTCATGAACCACAATTTGGTAGGATTACATGTCACAATATCCATCCAAACCTGATACGTAAAAATTAGGATTTCACGTACAACCGGCAAGTATACCGGGTCGCATCAAGTAATAAGACTCACTAGGAGTGAGGTCGATCCCACGAGGATTGGTAGATTAAGCAACTTTAGTTAAATGGTAGATTTAGTCAAGCGAACATAGTTTTGATTTCATGATCATTTTGATTTTTGAACATAATTGCAAGAATTTAAATGGCAAGGAATGTAAAGAACTAGAAGAGAGAAATGAAATGAAAGTAAATGGCGGAAACTTAAAGTGCAAGAAACTTAAATGACATCAAAGATAAATTGCAAGGAATTAAAGTGTTGCAGAAATTTAAAGAACATAAGAGTAAATGGCAAGAAGTAAATGAACAGAATGTAAATAACAAGAGTAGTAAATAGACAGAATGTAGAAGGGGATTGGGAAATGGGTAATCAAATAACTAGAGCAAGAGAAATGAGAATTAATGATAGAGAGGATCATTAAGGATCAGAGATGCAAGTGTTCATGAATTGATGTTAGTCAAATCCTTCTCAATCATGGGCATAGATCCATGGCAAGTGGGTAATTGAATCCCAATCTCTTGGTGATTCAATTTCTCTCCACATAACCAAATGCCACTCTCGTGATCTATTTGTTCATGAGAAGAGATGAAGCTCAAATCTCATCCAGCCACAATTCCCATAATCTCAACCAAGGAGAGTTACATCTCACATACTAACCAAGGTGTATTGATTAAGGAAATCATGAAAGGATGAACTCTAAACTGAATTATGTGACTCATTCCTCAAATTCACCACATAATTCATATAGATTAACCCCTCTCTCGATGGTGGTTGAATCTTTGAAGAACAAGAGTTCCCTCTTTAGATCAACCACTAAAATTGAGGAGGACAAGATGAATTCACCAATTCATTCCAACAAGCAGAGCTCCTCCCCCTAATGAAAGTGGGGTTTAGTGAGTCATTGCTCCAATTTCAACAACAATTTCCATCAACAAAAATTAAACTAAGTGTAAAAGAAAGATGAAGAAGAATAAGGAAATGCTTAAAGCTTCAGAAACGAAGAAGAGAAGTTCCAAGAAGAACCCCCAAAATTGCTCTCGGGTATACTCCCGGATGTACCAAAAGAGTTCAAAAATAAAAGTCTAAGAGTCTAAAATTCTAAGTGTCAAAAAGTAAAGTAAAAGTCCCTCAAAGTACAAACTAAATCTCTATTTATACTAGTCCTAAAGCTCTTTCAAAGATCTTCAAGTGGGTTAGCAATATGGGCTTTCTCTTTGTTGAATTTCTGGTTCAATTGATGAAGTTTCTGGCCTTTGTGAGGAATAGAGGAGGCAGAGTAAGTTGGCACCAATTCTGGCCCATTGGCTTGGCGTTATTGGCACTAACTCCAGGCCAAATGCACGTTGGCAATGTGCAAGACATTTTCCTGGAAGTGAAGTATGAGACTTGGGCGTTGCTAGCCCAAGTTGTTGCCAACAACTTGCTTTTCCTCTTCTTGGCTCTACTTTCATGCTAAATGTAGCCCAGAATTTGAGTGTCAACCTTCAGCCTCAATATAGACTATTATACATCATTGGAAAGCTCTTGATGTCTATTTTCTAATGCCACTGGAATCACCTCAATTGGACTTTCCTAGCTCAAGTTATGGTTCCTCAAAGAAGGTAAGGTCAATCTGCCAAGTTGTTGCCAAAAACGCACCCTCATTCCCAAGTTGGCAACGTGCTCGTGCCTAGCCTCCCAAGGCAGGGGCTTGGGGCTGGCGTTGTTGCAAAACACGCCCCCTATCCAGCACGTTGGCAACGTGCTCGTGCCACACTCCAAGGCTAATCTCTAGCCTTCTTGAATTCAACTTCATGTTCTTGTTTTTAGGGCCTAAAGGTGACTCTGGTTTGGCTTCAATTTTGTGCTCCACCATAGATTATTATATATGGTTGGAAAGCTCTGAATGTTAGCTTTCCAACGCAACTGGAAGCACTCAATTTGGATCTCTGTAGCTCAAGATATCTTCCATTGAAGTGGACATGGTCAGGCTGCCTTGTTGGAGTTGTTGTGGATAACGCCCCATATATTCCAAGTTAGCAACGTGCATCACAATTTCCTGGCGTTGTTGATGAACACTCCTTCTCTTCAGCTCGTTGGCAACGTGCTCGAGCCTTTCTCAAGGCTCCATGTTTGCTTTCTGGCGTTGGCAACGTGCATAGCAAGGCTAATGGGCGTTGGCAACGTGCATGGTGCCTTTCCTGGCGTTAGCAACTTGAATGGTGCCTCTCCCTGGCGTTAGCAACGTGAATGGTGCCTCTCCCTGGCGTTAGCAACTTGGTTGGCAAGGCTTGGCGTTGGCAACTTGATTTTGGCGTTGGCAACGTGCATGGCAAGGCTTATGGGCGTTGGTAACTTGGTTGGCACCAAGACTTGGTGCCTAGCCAAGCATTCTTGTGTGGCGTTGCCTTGAATAACGCCTATGGTTCTTGGCGTTGGCAACGCCCTCGAGCTTCTCTTCAAGGCTCCATTTTGTTGCTTGGTTGTGTGGCATTGGCAACGCCCATCTTGAGTTGGCAACGCCAGCTCCTTTTCTTCCAGGATCAAGCTTGATTGTGTGGCGTTGTTAGCCTGCGTTGTCCTCAAACACGCCCCTCATCTCTAGGCTGGCAACGTGCTCGAGGCTCCAAATTAGCTCCCCAAGATTGCTTGGGTGGGCGTTGGCAACGCCCATCTAAAGTTGGCAACGCCAGCTCTTCCTCCAGGGCCAAGTTCCTTGCTTGTGTCTCCAGGGCCAAGTTCCTTGTGTGGGCGTTGGCAACGTGGTCCTAGAGTTGGCAACGCCAGCTCTTCCTCCAGGGCCAAGTCCCTTGCTTGTGTGGGCGTTGCCTTCAACAACTCAGCCTATTCTTCAAGTTGGCAACGCCAACTTCTCTTCCAAGGCTGCCTGGCGTTATGCTCAACAACGCACCACATTCCTCAAGTTGGCAACGCCAACTTTGCTTCTTGGTTGCCTGGCGTTGCCTTCAATAACGCAGCCTTCTTCCAAGTTGGCAACGCCACTTCTTCTTGCAAGGCTGCCTGGCGTTATCCATAAAAACGCCCACTATTTCCAAGTTGGCAACGCCAACTCCTTCTTGCCCAGCTTGCATCCTTCTTGCTTCCATGCTTCCTTGTTTCATCACCTATCATCAACAAAGGAAATAGCTTCAAAGTCTTACCAATTCATGCACAAATTCCATGAGATTCATTCATACTCATTCATGTACATATTCTTTAAATCATTTGCATGAATTTGGCTAGAATCAACATGTTCCTTAGTATTCTCATGCATGAAAACAAACTCATAAAAGGACTTGCTTCTTTAGAGAAAATGCGTGAAATCAAGCTAAAATCAACTAAACTAACTAGCTAATATAACAAATATGCAATTGCATCACAACACCAAACTTAAAGTATTGCTTGTCCTCAAGCAAAATATAAAGGACTTTGTCACAAGAATCTAAGATGTAAGACTTGAATGTTCTTCCAGAGAGTAATTTTTCATTGAGCATGTCATCCTCACTTGTGTGGTCATTAATTTATTGTAATTGAACACAACTATTCAACTTTTTTTCAATTAAAATGCTTGCTTCAATACTAAATTGGTTAACTTCACTAGACTTCTTTTATACCTTAGCACATGACCCTTGAACCATTCTTTCCTTGATGCTTCTCTTTTTTTTTTTCTTTTTTTTTTCATTTCAAATGAGCTCGAAATCTTGTCTTAAGGCGGCTCTTTAGCATAAGCTTTCAACCAACAATCCCAAACCAGTTGGTTTAAGTTGTTAAGTGTTGAGACACTCTTAAAGATTTACTAACTCAAGCCTCTTTCCTTAACACATTCAGTCACAGGCATATAACATTGAAATTTTGTTTGGATAGTGGTGTCCAGCACCTCTTTGGGTTGCTAAATGTTCTGTTATAGAGCTACTCTTGATTGTGGGTTTTCAATCGATAATCCCGAGTTAGTTAACTCAAGTTACCGGGTGATGAAGCACCCCTCGGATTTACTAGCCCAAGTATGTCTCTTAACATCAATCACCACAGACACATATCCAAATTATGTCATTGATGCCTAGCCTTTCAGTCTTTGTATTCTATTTTCTTTATTGTCAAGGTTATTTGTGCTTTTACTGATAAAGTCTTTGTGATCCTTAACCAAACTAGTCCTGTATAAGCAAGCATTCTTTTGCGTTTCTTGAACATTGCTTCTTTCACAATAAATATACTAGCACTTTGCTTATGGGACAACATGATTCTTTTTAAGCTAGAATTCTCTCTGTTCTTGCATCAAACTACATCTTTTATTCCAATGACAAGTAAAAGTACTAAAGACAAGCAACCATTCCAAATCTGTGAGTGGTGATGCATGGAATGGGCAACATGAAAGACAATGCTTCAAAAAGAAAATGCATCCTAGAAGGTATACCATATTTCAGACATACATCTCCTTTATTTAATAAAACATAAAGAAAAACATAGGAACTTCACCACCTTTAGTCTTCATGTCCCTTTTCCTTTGCTTGATTCTCCTTGCTTTCCTTTGCCTTTTGGATCTTCTTTCTTTTTCTTTCTCAGCTCTCCTTGTTGTTTTGTTGTTGAATCTCCCTTTGGATCTTCTTTCTTTTTACTTCTCCGTTCTCCTTGTTGCTTTGTTGATTAAATCTCACCCTCGCAAGTTCCTGCTCTTCAAATATCTTGCGAGCTTCATTAAAGGTTTTGATTTGTGGGTTGAGTAATGGAGGTGTGGAACAGAGGTAACTGAGCTTTTCTTGGGTGCATATATCATAGTCAAGTCTGTCCTTATGCCTGGCTTCCCTGAACATTCTACTTTCATTGAAATCTTTGTGAAATGCATCATGTCTAGCATCCAACCTATGGAGAAGCTCCCTTTGCTGAGCTTGCTCTATCCTTAATTGAGCTTGTTCTTGTATTACTTTCTCCATGGCTCTTTCATGTTCCATAGTTGAATTGTTGATGGCTTCCTGCATCTTGGCATATTGTTCTTGTTGTAACTCCATCATGTGTGCTTGGTACTCATTTTGTTGGTTCATCCATTGAACTTGAACCCCTCTTTGTTGATCCATCAATTGCCAAAGGTCCCTTTGTTGTTGTGCTTGTTCCTCTTGGCTTCTTTGAATTTGTGAATATTGCCCAGAAATCCCTTCCAAGGCGGCTTGGAGTTGGTTCATGTTTAAAGTGTGGGGTTCTTCCATTTCTTGAGGCTCCTCCTCTTGTCTTACTTCTTTCCTTTTCTTCCTTCTTGCTAAAGGTTTCCTTTCCAATTGGGTTGTGGTGATGAACTCCAACCTTTCTTTGGTAAGAGGTTTCCCAACAGAGACCACATCAGTTTCTTCAAATTCTTCCAGAGGCACTCCAGCTTCTTCACATAGGCGCAGAATAGTACTAGGATATCCTAGCCAGCTGTCCTGTTTGACCTTTTGAGCTATGTCAATGATGTTCTTGGCTATAATGTCTCCAACATTGATTTCCCCTCCTTTCATTATGCAATGGATCATTATTGCTCTATTCACTGTTACCTCAGAATTATTTGAAGTGGAGATCAATGACCTCCTCACTATGTCATGCCATCCTTTTGCTTGAGGTATGAGATCACCTCTCCGAAGTTTGAGTGGTTGTCCATGTGAATCCAACACCCAATCCGTGCCTATTCTGCATAAGTCACTCACCACATCCACATATCTTGGGTCATTTTCAACCCTTTCTTCATAGCTAGGTCGTTTGAACTGTTTTGCCTTGACTTTTAGCACCCTGTTGATGGTGTCCGGGCTAAAATCAACAGTCACACCTCTTACATAACTCATGTAAGGTTCTTCATCATCATATTCTCTTATCACATTAGTGTAGAACTCATGGATGAGAAGCAAGCTCACTTCTTGAGGTTGGTCACAGAGAAGCTCCCATCCCCTTTTTCTGATTATTTTTTGTATTTCAGGGTATTCATCTTTTCTTAGCTTGAAAGGTAGCTCCGGAACAACATCTTTGCTTGACATCCAACTAAAGATCCGCTCATTGTGTTTGGATTTGAATCTTCTTTGATCAAATTCATCTTCTCTCCTATCCCTTGATGATGAGGCCATTGAAGTTCACTTGCAAGGGTTGAATCTTCCACACCAAACTTAGATGAATGCTTGTCCTCAAGCATAAAGAAAATAGTTGTGAATGAGAGAGGTTTATGATGAGCACGGTGACTTAGAGAAGAGAGAAAATGATGGTGAAGGGGGGGTTGAGGGTTTCGGTTATGTGGAGGAAATGTGGTGCTTCATGAGTTTTATTGGGTAAAGATTAGGCTCAAGGCTAGAATTTGTGAAGCATGGAATAGGTTGGAGGTTGAGTATGAGTTCGGGTAATGAAATGAGGTTATGGGGGTAGAAGAATGAGTGATGAAGAATGAGGTTTGATGAATGTGGTTGAAGTATTTAAAGTGAACTTTGGTGAGGATGCATGGTTCTAGTGGCATTTAAGGCTCGGTCATGGCATGGGGAGCATGCTTCCTTGTGCCCAATGCATGATGAGTTCACTTCTTTCCAATGCACAAAGTTTAAGACTCATGTGACTCCAATGCATCCGTGATCTCTCTTCCAAGATTCCCATCACTTCTTTCTTTCATTATATGCTTCCAAGATTCCCCATCACTTCTTTCTTTCTTTCCTGCAACAAAATTCCAAAAGCTTGAGATTCTTAAAGTGACATTAATAGCTAACAACTTATGATGATATTCCTATGCAAAATTGACTAATTCTCAAATTGAAATTTATGAATTGATTCCCTAATCTATTTTTCTAGCATTATTAATGTAAGTAAAGACACCAAACTTAGTTTGTGACTAAGTGTTCTATGGAATTAATTCCAAAGATAGCCACACCAAACTTAGTATTTTACCTACATTATATGCTATTTCTCGTTTTTTTCTCTTTTTTTTTTTTTTTTTTTTTGAATAACTAAAATGATGACTATGCTTTCATAGTCTAGCATGTTCGTGTATGTATGGACACCAAACTTAGTTTGTGGCTAAGTGTTGTAGAACACACTTTTGCCATTACTTCAAGATTGGCCACACCAAACTTAGTGCCTTGCATACACCATGTACTAGTCTACTTAATCATTATTGACTACTAAAGTATGAAAATAAAAGACTCCATGTGCATGGGTTGCCTCCCATGAAGCGCTTGTTTATTGTCCTTAGCTTGACAATGCAGCTTCTTTGCTCATGTTAAGAGTTGCACACTCTCTTCCTTGCTCCAAGGGCCACCAAAATAGTGCTTCACCCTATGTCCATTAGCTGTGAAGGTTTGTTTTGAGGCTTCATCAAGTAATTCGACATAGCCATGAGGTGATACTTTGGTGATGGTGTATGGACCAGTCCATCTAGACCTCAGCTTCCCAGGGAAGAACTTCAATCTTGAATTGAATAACAACACCTTTTGGCCCGGTTCAAATGTTCTTTGAGAGATCCTCTTATCATGCCATCTCTTTGCCCTCTCCTTGTATATTTTGGCATTGTCATATGCCTCCAATCTGAACTCTTCAAGTTCATTGAGTTGTAGCAACCTCTTCTCTCCTGCTGCTTGAGCATCTAAATTCAGAAGTTTGGTGGCCCAAAAGGCCTTATGTTCAAGCTCCACAGGGAGGTGGCATGCCTTTCCATACACCAGCTGAAATGGAGATTTTCCTATGGGTGTTTTGAAGGCTGTCCTATATGCCCAAAGTGCATCATCCAGCTTCCTAACCCAGTCCTTTCTTGTTGTTCCCACAGTCTTCTCCAAGATCCTTTTTAGCTCTCTGTTGGCAAGTTCAGCTTGCCCATTGGTTTGTGGGTGGTATGGTGTAGCCACTTTGTGAGTAACACCATATTTGTGGAGTAAGGAGTTTAGTTGCTTGTTGCAAAAGTGGCTTCCCCCATCACTTATAAGTCCTTTGGGCACTCCAAATCTAGTGAAGATGTTCTTCTTGAGGAATTGCAAGACCACGTTGGTATCACATGTGGTGGTGGCTATGGCTTCTACCCATTTGGAGACATACTCTACTGCTACCAAGATGTATTTGAATGTGTAGGATGGAGGAAAAGGTCCCATGAAATCTATTCCCCACAGATCAAAGAGTTCCACTTCCAAAATGAACTTCTGAGGCATCTCATTTTTCTTTGACAAACCCCCTGTTCTTTGACATTCATTGCAATGACTCACAAACTCTCTAGCATCCTTGAAGATTGAAGGCCAATAGAAACCACTTTGAAGGACCTTTGCAGCCGTCCTTTCAGCCCCAAAATGACCACCATAATTAGAGTTGTGACAATGCCATAGTATGTTTTTCATCTCATCCTCTGACACACATCTTCTTATCATACCGTCTGGGCATCTTTTGAACAAGAATGGGTCATCCCAGAAGAAGAACTTAGCCTTATGCAACAGCTTCTTGACTTGTTGTTTTGTATACTCTTGTGGAATGATTCTCCCCGCCTTGTAGTTGGCCATATCTGCAAACCAAGGAACATGTTGAATGTGCAAGAGGTGTTCATCTGGAAACTCTTCATTTATTGATGGAAGGTTGTCTTGGTATGCATCTTGTGGTACCCTTGATAAGTGATCAGCAACTTGATTTTCACTGCCCTTTCTATCTTTGATCTCAATGTCAAACTCTTGTAGGAGTAGCACCCATCTGATTAGCCTTGGTTTGGCATCCTGTTTTGACATAAGATACTTAATAGCAGCATGGTCAGTGTACACTAAGACTTTAGATCCAATCAAATATTGTCTAAACTTATCAAAAGCATATACCACGGCTAGTAACTCTTTCTCTGTTGTGGTGTAATTTCTTTGAGTTTCATTCAATACCTTACTTGCATAGTAGATAACATGAAGCTTCTTTTCCTTCCTCTGCCCCAACACAGCACCAATTGCAAGGTTACTTGCATCACACATGAGTTCAAAAGGTAGTCCCCAACTTGGGGGTGTGATGATTGGTGCTGTGGTGAGCTTAGCCTTTAGAGTTTCAAAAGCATGTTTGCATTCATCATCAAAGATAAAGGGATTGTCTACCACCAACAAATTGCTTAGTGGCTTTGCTATTTTGGAAAAATCTTTGATGAATCTCCTATAAAATCCAGCATGTCCTAAGAAACTTCTAACAGCTTTCACACTAGTTGGCAAAGGAAGTTTTTCTATAATTTCTACTTTTGCCTTGTCAACTTCTATACCCTTTCTTGAAATTTTATGACCAAGAACAATGCCTTCGGGTACCATGAAATGGCATTTCTCCCAATTCAAAACTAAATTGGTTTCTTGGCACCTTTTCAAGACTAGGGTAAGATGATGCAAGCAAGTATTGAAGGAATCACCAAAAACAGAGAAATCATCCATAAAGACCTCAATAAATTTTTCTACCATGTCTGAGAAGATTGATAGCATGCACCTTTGAAAGGTAGCTGGGGCATTACACAGTCCAAATGGCATTCTCCTATATGCAAAGACTCCAAAGGGACAAGTAAAGGAAGTCTTCTCTTGATCCATGGGGTCAACCACAATCTGGTTATACCCAGAATATCCATCAAGAAAGCAGTAATAAGCATGGCCAGCCAACCTTTCAAGCATCTGATCAATGAAAGGTAGAGGAAAGTGGTCTTTTCGTGTGGCATCATTCAGCCTCCTATAGTCTATGCACATCCTCCACCCTGTCACTGTTCGTGTTGGAATAAGCTCATTCTTCTCATTAACAATGACAGTCATCCCTCCTTTCTTGGGTACTACTTGCACTGGACTGACCCATGGGCTGTCAGATATAGGGTAGATGATCCCAGCTTTACACAACTTCAGAACTTCTTTTTGAACAACCTCCTTCATTGTGGGATTCAATCTTCTTTGAGGTTTTACTACTGGTTTGGAATTCTCCTCTAGAAGTATCTTGTGCATGCATACAGCAGGGCTTATGCCTTTCAAGTCATCAATGGTCCATCCCAATGCCTCTTTGTGAGCTCTCAACACCATAAGGAGCTTTTCTTCTTCCTCTGCATTCAATGTGGAATTGATGATCACTGGGAAGCTATCCTTCTCACCAAGAAATGCATATTTAAGATGAGGGGGTAGTGGTTTCAACTCTTGTTGTGGTGCCTCTTCTTTGGTAGCTTCACTTGGTTCCTCTGATGCTTCCAATTTGTTCTCTACTTGTCCCTTGATGTTATGGACTTCCTCTTGTTGCATTTGATGGTTTGTGTCAAGCACTTCTTCAACCAAAGAATCTAATACATCAATCCTCATGCAATTTTCTTTCTCAACAGGGTGTTGCATTGCTTTGAAGACATTTATGGTCATTTGCTCATCATGCACTCTGAAAATCATCTCTCCCTTTTCCACATCAATGATTGTTCTAGCTGTAGCCAAAAAGGGTCTACCAAGAATGACTGAATTGTTCCCCTCTTCATCCATGTCTAGGACCACAAAATCAGCTGGGAATATGAAGTTTCCCACCTTCACCAAGAGGTTCTCAACTACTCCATTTGGTATTTTGATGGATCTGTCAGCAAGTTGGAGTGACATCCTTGTGGGTTTGAGCTCTTCAATCATCATTTTCTTCATCATGGTGAGGGGCATTAGATTAATGCTTGCTCCCAGGTCACAAAGTGACTTGTCAACGGCCATGCTCCCAATCGTGCAAGGTATGAGGAAGCTGCCAGGATCTTTGAGTTTTGGAGGTAACCCTTTTTGAATGATGGCACTACACTCTTGATTGAGAATCACGGTTTCTTTTTCTTGCCAACTTCTCTTCTTGGTGATCAATTCCTTAAGAAACTTTGCATATAATGGCATCTGTTCCAGAGCTTCTGCCAATGGGATGTTGATTTCAAGTTTCTTGAAGATCTCTAAGAACCTTGGGAACTGTTGGTCCTTTGCTCCTTTGTGTATCCTGGTTGGGTATGGAAGCTTGGGTACATAGGCTTTTACTCCTTATTGTTGTGGATTCACACTCCCATTGCTATCACGGTTGCTTCTTTGTCCAGGTGGGTTGCTTTGTGGCTTGACAACTTCTTTGCCTTTGTTAGATGTTGAACCCTTTTCTTCATCTTTCCTTTCCACATGTACTTCCACTGTGTCTTGCTCTTTGGGTTTTATTGCTTCTTTATTTGAACTTTCACCAACTACCTTGCCACTCCTTAACTGCAAAGCCTTGCATTCTTCTCTTGGGTTGGGTATTGTGTCACTTGGGAGAACATTGGTTGGTTTCTCGGCTTGTTTGGCTAATTGTCCCACTTGTCTCTCAATGTTCTTCATAGTGACCGCTTGTTCCTGTTGTCCCTTAGCTAAGGCTTGAGTGGTTTGAGCAAGTGCTTGCAAGGTTGCTTCCAAACTTGAGATTCTGGCCTCATGATGGTCAATTGGAGGTATGATGGGGGTTGAATGTTGTTGGAAGTTGTTGGGTGGATTAGTGTGGTAATTTTGTGAGTTGGATGTTGGTGCAGGGAAGTTATTTTGGTGAGTTTGTGAGTTATGATGGGGGTGTTGATATGTGTTTTGTGTTTTTCTATATTGGTTAGTGTTGTTGGCATGGTGGTTTTGGTTGTTTGTGTTACGGGTGTGATTGTGGTTGTTGTTCTTTTGCCAATGGTTTTCTCCCCATTTTAAATTGGGATGATTCTTCCAAGATGAGTTGTATGTATCACCATGGAATTCATCCTGAGATTTTGAGGTATTCTGCATGTATTGAACTTGTTCTTGTGGTTGTTCAACCGTGATCCCTTCACCTTGGCTCCATTCAAGTGATGGTTGATTTGTTGTGTTCACTGATGCAAGTTGCATACCATCCATTCTCTTTGTTATCATCTCCATTTGTTGTTGGATTTGTTGGTGCATTAACTTGTTTTGTGCCAAGATAGCATCAACACCTTCAAGCTCCATTACACCTTTCTTTGGGGGTGGATTGTGTTGCCTCTCTGATGAGTAATAATATTGATTGTTTGCCACAATCTCAATGAGGTTTGAGCCTCCTCGGCAGTTTTCATCATGTTGAGTGATCCTCCTGATGAGTAGTCTAGTCCCTTCCTTGCTTCTAAGCTTAAGCCTTCATAGAAGTTTTGGAGCTTAACCCAATCACTAAACATGTCAGGGGGACATCTTCTCATTAGTGCCTTATATCTTTCCCAGGCTTCGTACAATGACTCCCCTTCCATTTGCCTAAAAGTCTGAACCTCTGTCTTCAACTTGATGATCTTTTGAGGTGGGTAGAACTTTGCTAGAAATTTGCTCATCACTTCATTCCAATCATTGAGGCTTTCCTTGGGGAATGATTCTAGCCATTGAGTGGCCTTGTCCCTCAAAGAGAATGGAAATAGCAACAACTTGTAGACATCTGGATGCACTCCATTTGTCTTCACTGTATTGCATATCCTCAGAAAAACAGATAGATGTTGATTTGGGTCTTCAAGAGGTCCCCCTCCATAAGAGCAATTGTTCTGTACCAAAGTGATGAGCTGAGGTTTTAACTCAAAGTTATTGGCCTGAACATTTGGTGTAGCAATACTGCTCCCACAATGTCTTGGGTCAGGGATAGTATACGAGGATAACACCCTTCTAGCTTGTCCACCATTATTGTTGACCCCTCCAGGAGGATTTTGCATCTCATCCTCCATGACTTGGTCTTCTCCCTCTGATTCCTCTGACTCCTCTTCACCAACTATGAACTTTCCTCTTTCTGCTCTCCTTATCCTTCGGAGGGTTCTCTCGTCCTCAATATTACGTCTACTAGCTCCTGACATACACAAACAAAACCAAAATCACAAGTGAGACACTCTAGAACTAGAGTGAAATTGGGGTTAGTGAAACAAAATATCAAACAGTTAGTGGGCTTAACAAAAACACAAAAAAATTGCTTAATCTAAACCACCTTTCACTTAATCATTGTCAATCTTTCCAATCCCCGGCAACGGCGCCAAAAACTTGATACGTAAAAATTAGGATTTCACGTACAACCGGCAAGTATACCGGGTCGCATTAAGTAATAAGACTCACTAGGAGTGAGGTCGATCCCACGAGGATTGGTAGATTAAGCAACTTTAGTTAAATGGTAGATTTAGTCAAGCGAACATAGTTTTGATTTCATGATCATTTTGATTTTGAACATAATTGCAAGAATTTAAATGGCAAGGAATGTAAAGAACTAGAAGAGAGAAATGAAATGAAAGTAAATGGCGGAAACTTAAAGTGCAAGAAACTTAAATGACATCAAAGATAAATTGCAAGGAATTAAAGTGTTGCAGAAATTTAAAGAACATAAGAGTAAATGGCAAGAAGTAAATGAACAGAATGTAAATAACAAGAGTAGTAAATAGACAGAATGTAGAAGGGGATTGGGAAATGGGTAATCAAATAACTAGAGCAAGAGAAATGAGAATTAATGATAGAGAGGATCATTAGGGATCAGAGATGCAAGTGTTCATGAATTGATGTTAGTCAAATCCTTCTCAATCATGGGCATAGATCCATGGCAAGTGGGTAATTGAATCCCAATCTCTTGGTGATTCAATTTCTCTCCACATAACCAAATGCCACTCTCGTGATCTATTTGTTCATGAGAAGAGATGAAGCTCAAATCTCATCCAGCCACACAATTCCCATAATCTCAACCAAGGAGAGTTACATCTCACATACTAACCAAGGTGTATTGATTAAGGAAATCATGAAAGGATGAACTCTAAACTGAATTATGTGACTCATTCCTCAAATTCACCACATAATTCATATAGATTAACCCCTCTCTCGATGGTGGTTGAATCTTTGAAGAACAAGAGTTCCCTCTTTAGATCAACCACTAAATTGAGGAGGACAAGATGAATTCACCAATTCATTCCAACAAGCAGAGCTCCTCCCCCTAATGAAAGTGGGGTTTAGTGAGTCATTGCTCCAATTTCAACAACAATTTCCATCAACAAAATTAAACTAAGTGTAAAAGAAAGATGAAGAAGAATAAGGAAATGCTTAAAGCTTCAGAAACGAAGAAGAGAAGTTCCAAGAAGAACCCCAAAATTGCTCTCGGGTATACTCCCGGAAGTACCAAAAGAGTTCAAAAATAAAAGTCTAAGAGTCTAAAATTCTAAGTGTCAAAAAGTAAAGTAAAAGTCCCTCAAAGTACAAACTAAATCTCTATTTATACTAGTCCTAAAGCTCTTTCAAAGATCTTCAAGTGGGTTAGCAATATGGGCTTTCTCTTTGTTGAATTTCTGGTTCAATTGATGAAGTTTCTGGCCTTTGTGAGGAATAGAGGAGGCAGAGTAAGTTGGCACCAATTCTGGCCCATTGGCTTGGCGTTATTGGCACTAACTCCAGGCCAAATGCACGTTGGCAACGTGCAAGACATTTTCCTGGAAGTGAAGTATGAGACTTGGGCGTTGCTAGCCCAAGTTGTTGCCAACAACTTGCTTTTCCTCTTCTTGGCTCTACTTTCATGCTAAATGTAGCCCAGAATTTGAGTGTCAACCTTCAGCCTCAATATGGACTATTATACATCATTGGAAAGCTCTTGATGTCTATTTTCTAATGCCACTGGAATCACCTCAATTGGATTTTCCTACATCAAGTTATGGTTCCTCAAAGAAGGTAAGGTCAATCTGCCAAGTTGTTGCCAAAAACGCACCCTCATTCCCAAGTTGGCAACGTGCTCGTGCCTAGCCTCCCAAGGCAGGGGCTTGGGGCTGGCGTTGTTGCAAAACACGCCCCCTATCCAGCACGTTGGCAACGTGCTCGTGCCACACTCCAAGGCTAATCTCTAGCCTTCTTGAATTCAACTTCATGTTCTTGTTTTTAGGGCCTAAAGGTGACTCTGGTTTGGCTTCAATTTTGTGCTCCACCATAGATTATTATATATGGTTGGAAAGCTCTGAATGTTAGCTTTCCAACGCAACTGGAAGCACTCAATTTGGATCTCTGTAGCTCAAGATATCTTCCATTGAAGTGGACATGGTCAGGCTGCCTTGTTGGAGTTGTTGTGGATAACGCCCCATATATTCCAAGTTAGCAACGTGCATCACAATTTCCTGGCGTTGTTGATGAACACTCCTTCTCTTCAGCTCGTTGGCAACGTGCTCGAGCCTTTCTCAAGGCTCCATGTTTGCTTTCTGGCGTTGGCAACGTGCATAGCAAGGCTAATGGGCGTTGGCAACGTGCATGGTGCCTTTCCTGGCGTTAGCAACTTGAATGGTGCCTCTCCCTGGCGTTAGCAACGTGAATGGTGCCTCTCCCTGGCGTTAGCAACTTGGTTGGCAAGGCTTGGCGTTGGCAACTTGATTTTGGCGTTGGCAACGTGCATGGCAAGGCTTATGGGCGTTGGTAACTTGGTTGGCACCAAGACTTGGTGCCTAGCCAAGCATTCTTGTGTGGCGTTGCCTTGAATAACGCCTATGGTTCTTGGCGTTGGCAACGCCCTCGAGCTTCTCTTCAAGGCTCCATTTGTTGCTTGGTTGTGTGGCGTTGGCAACGCCCATCTTGAGTTGGCAACGCCAGCTCCTTTTCTTCCAGGATCAAGCTTGATTGTGTGGCGTTGTTAGCCTGCGTTGTCCTCAAACACGCCCCTCATCTCTAGGCTGGCAACGTGCTCGAGGCTCCAAATTAGCTCCCCAAGATTGCTTGGGTGGGCGTTGGCAACGCCCATCTAAAGTTGGCAACGCCAGCTCTTCCTCCAGGGCCAAGTTCCTTGCTTGTGTCTCCAGGGCCAAGTTCCTTGTGTGGGCGTTGGCAACGTGGTCCTAGAGTTGGCAACGCCAGCTCTTCCTCCAGGGCCAAGTCCCTTGCTTGTGTGGGCGTTGCCTTCAACAACTCAGCCTATTCTTCAAGTTGGCAACGCCAACTTCTCTTCCAAGGCTGCCTGGCGTTATGCTCAACAACGCACCACATTCCTCAAGTTGGCAACGCCAACTTTGCTTCTTGGTTGCCTGGCGTTGCCTTCAATAACGCAGCCTTCTTCCAAGTTGGCAACGCCACTTCTTCTTGCAAGGCTGCCTGGCGTTATCCATAAAAACGCCCACTATTTCCAAGTTGGCAACGCCAACTCCTTCTTGCCCAGCTTGCATCCTTCTTGCTTCCATGCTTCCTTGTTTCATCACCTATCATCAACAAAGGAAATAGCTTCAAAGTCTTACCAATTCATGCACAAATTCCATGAGATTCATTCATACTCATTCATGTACATATTCTTTAAATCATTTGCATGAATTTGGCTAGAATCAACATGTTCCTTAGTATTCTCATGCATGAAAACAAACTCATAAAAGGACTTGTTTCTTTAGAGAAAATGCGTGAAATCAAGCTAAAATCAACTAAACTAACTAGCTAATATAACAAATATGCAATTGCATCAAAACCCCAATCCAATTCACTGTGAGAAAGCTTCTCTAGCATGAATCCTCCATTCCTTTCCCAAGGTTCCGAAGGATTCCAATTATGGATAGTTTCTTTCCCAAGACAACTAACCAATGGAATTAGATCGAGAGGCTTTCTAACAAAATTTAAGAGAAAAGATTGAAGAAGAAGATAAAAACTATTATTGATTCATTGAATTACAATAGAGCTCCCTAACCCAATGAAAGGGGTTTAGTGAGTCATAGCTCTGAATTCAATTACAAAAAGTGTGAAAACTAGAAAAATGATAAAAAGTTCCTAAAAAGTTTTTTTTTTGGCTTAAATTCTATCCTATTTATACACTTTCTAAATTGAGCTTCTGTTGTGTTTCTTGGGCTTTGAGGCCTTTCCCTGATTTCCTTTTGCTTTGGGTTTATGATCCATAATCCTGATGAGGCTGCTGATCCAATTCTGTAACATTCATTGAGCCAACTTAGTGATAATCAAGTAATGACACATGACTCAACAAATTGAAATTCCAGACTCATCAATTCTTCAGGCCCAATCCCATAAACCATGATATTCAATTGGGTTTCATACCAGAGTACGTTTAAGTTAATGTTTGTGCTCAAATGCTAACTTAAACTGCAATATCTTTGGCCCAGAAACCTTTTCAAATAGTGGCGTTTAAGTTGCAGTTTAAGCTTAAACTGCAACTTAAACGTTGGACACTCCTGGAGGTGGTATAATTCAAGCACGTTTAAGCTTCAGTATAAGGTTAAACTGAAGCTTAAACGTGGAAATGGAAGAAAGCAACCACGGAGGGTAAAGTAGTTGGTGCACGAAATTGTGATCACTACTTCGTCCATATTCAAATAATCCCCGGTAATGGCTCCAAAGACTTGGTGCTCAATACCATGGCATAAACACAACTTCGCACAACTAACCAGCAAGTGCACTGGGTCGTCCAAGTAATACCTTACGTGAGTAAGGGTCGATCCCACGGAGATTGTTGCTATGAAGCAAGCTATGGTCACCTTGTAAATCTCAGTCAAGCAAACTCAAATGTATATGGTGATGAACGAAAATAACATAAAAGATAAAGATAGAGATACTTATGTAATCCATTGGTAGGAACTTCAGATAAGCGCATGAAGATGCCTTCCCTTCCGTCTCTCTGCTTTCCTACTATCTTCATCCAATCCTTCTTACTCCTTTCCATGGCAAGCTTATGCAAGGGTTTCACCGTTGTCAGTGGCTACCTCCCATCCTCTCATTGGAAATGTTCAACGCACCCTGTCACGGCACGGCTATCCATCTGTCGGTTCTCAATCAGGCCGGAATAGAATCCAGTGATTCTTTTGCGTCTGTCACTAACGCCCTGCCCTCAGGAGTTTGAAGCACGTCACAGTCATTCAATCATTGAATCCTACTCAGAATACCACAGACAAGGTTAGACCTTCCGGATTCTCTTGAATGCCGCCATCAGTTCTCGCCTATACCACGAAGACTCTGATCTCACGGAATGGCTGGCTCGTTTGTCAGGCGAGCACTCGGTTGTCAGGCTATCAACCATGCATCGTGTTATCAAGAATCCAAGAGATATTCACTAGAGCTTTGATTGCTTGTAGAACAAGAATGGTTGTCAGTCACCTTGTTCATGAGTGAGAATGATGATGAGTGTCACGGATCATCACATTCATCAAGTTGAAGAACAAGTGATATCTTGGACAAAGAACAAGCGGAATTGAATAGAAGAACAATAGTAATTGCATTAATACTCGAGGTACAGCAGAGCTCCACACCTTAATCTATGGTGTGTAGAAACTCCACCGTTGAAAATACATAAGCATAAGGTCTAGGCATGGCCGAATGGCCAGCCTCCCAATGATCTAAGATAGCATAAAATTCAAAGATAGCTACCCAGATATATCTCAATACAATAGTAAAAGGTCCTACTTATAGAAAACTAGTAGCCTCGGGTGTACAGAGATGAGTAAATGACATAAAAATCCACTTTCGGGCCCACTTGGTGTGTGCTTGGGCTGAGCAATGAAGCATTTTCGTGTAGAGACTCTTCTTGGAGTTAAACGCCAGCTTTTATGCCAGTTTGGGCGTTTAACTCCCATTTGGGTGCCAGTTCCAGCGTTTAACGCTGGGATTTCTTGAGGTGACTTTGAACGCCGGTTTGGGCCATCAAATCTTGGGCAAAGTATGGACTATCATATATTGCTGGAAAGCCCAGGATGTCTACTTTCCAACGCCGTTGAGAGCGCGCCAATTGGGCTTCTGTAGCTCCAGAAAATCCACTTCGAGTGCAGGGAGGTCAGAATCCAACAGCATCTGCAGTCCTTTTTGAGTCTCTGGATCAGATTTTTGCTCAGATCCCTCAATTTCAGCCAGAAAATACCTGAAATCACAGAAAAACACACAAACTCATAGTAAAGTCCAGAAAAGTGAATTTTAACTAAAAACTAATAAAAATATACTAAAAACTAACTAGATCATACTAAAAATATACTAAAAACAATGCCAAAAAGCGTACAAATTATCCGCTCATCACAACACCAAACTTAAATTGTTGCTTGTCCCCAAGCAACTGAAGATCAAATAAGATAAAAAGAAGAGAATATGCAATGAACTCCAAAAACATCTATGAAGATCAGTATTAATTAGATGAGCGGGGCTTTTAGCTTTTTGCCTCTAAATAGTTTTGGCATCTCACTCTATCCTTTGAAATTCATAATGATTGGCTTCTTTAGGAACTCAGAATCCAGATAGTGTTATTGATTCTCCTAGTTAAGTATGATGATTCTTGAACACAGCTACTTATTGAGTCTTGGCCGTGGCCCAAAGCACTCTGTCTTCCAGTATTACCACCGGATACATACATGCCACAGACACATAATTGGGTGAACCTTTTTAGATTGTGACTCAGCTTTGCTAAAGTCCCCAATTAGAGGTGTCCAGGGTTCTTAAGCACACTCTTTTTGCCTTGGATCACACTTTATTCTTTCTTTTTCTTTCTTTTTCTCTTTTTTTTTCGGTTTTTCTCTTTTTTTTTTTCGCTTGCTTCCTCTTTTTTTTTTTTGTATTCACTGCTTTTTCTTGCTTCAAGAATCATTTCTAATGATTTTTCAGATCATCAGTAACATGTCTCCTTTTTCATCATTCTTTCAAGAGCCAACATTCATGAACCACAAATTCAAAAGACATATGCACTGTTCATGCATACATTCAGAGAACAAAAGTAATGCCACCACATCAAAATAATTAAACTGCTATAAAATTCAAAATTCATGCAACTCTTTCCTTTTCAATTTAAGCACATTTTTATTCAAGAAAGGTGATGGATTCATAGGACATTCATAACTTTAAGGCATAGACACTAAGACACCAATGATCACAAACATGGATAAACATAAGCATAAAATTCGAAAAACAGAAGAATAAAGAACAAGGAGATTAAAGAACGGGTCCACCTTAGTGATGGCGGCTCTTTCTTCCTCTTGAAGATCCTATAGAGTGCTTGAGCTCCTCAATGTCTCTTCCTTGCCTTTGTTGCTCTTCTCTCATGATACTTTGATCTTCTCTAATTTCATGGAGGAGAATGGAGTGTTCTTGATGCTCCACCCTTAGTTGTCCCATGTTGGAACTCAATTCTCCTAGGGAGGTGTTTACTTGCTCCCAATAGTCTTGTGGAGGAAAGTGCATCCCTTGAGGCATCTCAGGGATCTCTTGATGAGAGGGGTCTCTTGTGTGCTCCATTCTTTTCTTGGTGATGGGCTTGTCCTCATCAATGGGGGTATCTCCTTCTATGTCAACTCCAACTGAATAACAGAGGTGACAAATGAGATGAGGAAAGGCTAGCCTTGCCAAGGTGGAAGACTTGTCCGCCACTTTATAGAGTTCTTGGGCTATAACCTCATGAACTTCCACTTCTTCTCCAATCATGATGCTATGAATCATGATGGCCCGGTCTAGAGTAACTTCGGACCGGTTGCTAGTGGGAATGATTGAGCGTTGAATGAACTCCAACCATCCTCTAGCCACGGGTTTGAGGTCATGCCTTCTCAATTGAACCGGCTTGCCTCTTGAATCTCTCTTCCATTGTGCGCCCTCTTCACATATGACTGTGAGGACTTGGTCTAACCTTTGATCAAAGTTGACCCTTCTAGTGTAAGGATGTTCATCTCCTTGCATCATAGGCAAATTGAATGCCAACCTTACACTTTCCAGACTAAAATCCAAGTATTTCCCCCGAACCATAGTAAGATAATTCTTTGGATCCGGGTTCATACTTTGATCATGGTTCTTGGTGATCCATGCATTGGCATAGAACTCTTGAACCATCAAGATTCCGACTTGTTGAATGGGGTTGGTAAGTACTTCCCAACCTCTTCCTCGGATCTCATGGCGGATCTCCGGATATTCACCCTTTTTGAGTGAAAAGGGGACTTCGGGGATCACCTTCTTCAAGGCCACAACTTCATAGAAGTGGTCTTGATGCACCCTTGAGATGAACCTATCCATCTCCCATGACTCGGAGGTGGAAGCTTTTGCCTTCCCTTTCCTCTTTCTAGAGGTTTCTCCGGCCTTGGATGCCATAAATGGTTATGGAAAACGAAAAAGCAACGCTTTTACCACACCAAACTTAAAAGGTTTGCTCGTCCTCGAGCAAAAGAAGAAAGAAGAGAGTAGAAGAAGAAGAAATCAGGGAGAAGGGAGATGTTGGTTAACTCGGCCAAAGAGGGGGAGAAGTGGTGTTTAGGTTGTGTGAAAATGAAGGAGTGAAGAAGGGTATTTATAGGAGAGAGGGGAGATGGTGTTCGGCCATTATGGGTGGGTTTGGGAGGGAAAGTGGTTTGAATTTGAAGGGTGAGGTTGGTGGTGTTTTATGAAGGATGGATGTGAGTGGTGAAGAGAAAGATGGGATTTGATAGGTGAGGGGTTTTTGGGGAAGAGGTATTGAGGTGATTGGTGAATGGGGGAAGAAGAGAGAGGGTGGTGGTGGGGTTGGTGAGGGTCCTGTAGGGTCCACAGATCCTGTGGTGTCAAGGAAGAGTCATCCCTGCACCAAATGTTGCTCAAAATCACGTTTTGAGCTATTTCTGGCGTTAAACGCCGGGCTGGTGCCCATTCCTGGCGTTTAACGCCAGGTTCTTGCCCTTTCCTGGCGTTTAACACCAGTCTGGTGCCCCTTTCTGGCGTTAAACGCCCAGAATGGTGCCAGACTGGGCGTTAAACGCCCAACTGCTAGGCTTACTGGCGTTTGAACGCCAGCAACATCTTCCTCCAGGGTGTGCTGATTTTCTTCCTGTTTTTCATTTTGTTTTTGCTTTTTTCATTGATTTTGTGACTTCTTATGATCATCAACCTACAAAAAACATAAAATAACAAAAGGAAATAGTTAATTATAAAACATTGGGTTGCCTCCCAACAAGCGCTTCTTTAATGTCAGTAGCTTGACAGAGGGCTCTCATGGTGCCTCACAGATACTCAGAGCAATGTGGGAACCTCCCAACACCAAACTTAGAGTTTGAATGTGGGGGTTCAACACCAAACTTAGAGTTTGGTTGTGGCCTCCCAACACCAAACTTAGAGTTTGACTGTGGGGGCTCTATTTGTCTCTGATTTGAGGGAAGCTCTTCAAGCTTCTTCTCCATGATGACAGAGGGATATCCTTGAGCCTTAAACACCAAGGATTGTTCATTCACTTGAATGATCAACTCTCCTCTATCAACATCAATCACAGCCTTTGCTGTGGCTAGGAAGGGTCTGCCAAGGATGATGGATTCTTCCATGCACTTCCCAGTCTCTAGGACTATGAAATCAGTAGGGATGTAATGGTCTTCAACTTTTACCAAAACATTCTCTATAAGTCCATGAGCTTGTTTTCTTGAGTTGTCTGCCATCTCTAGTGAGATACTTGCAGCTTGTACCTCAAAGATCCCTAGCTTCTCCATTACAGAGAGGGGCATGAGGTTTACACTTGACCCTAAGTCACACAAGGCCTTCTTGAAGGTCATGGTGCCTATGGTACAAGGTATGGAAAACTTCCCAGGATCTTGTCTCTTTTGAGGTAATTTCTGCCTAGACAAGTCATCCAGTTCTTTGGTGAGCAAAGGGGGTTCATCCTCCCAAGTCTCATTTCCAAATAACTTGTCATTTAGCTTCATGATTGCTCCAAGGTATTTAGCAACTTGCCCTTCAGTGACATACTCATCCTCTTCAGAGGAAGAATACTCATCAGAGCTCATGAAAGGCAGAAGTAAGTCCAATGGAATCTCTATGGTCTCATTTTGAGCCTCAGATTCCCATGGTTCCTCATCGAGGAACTCAGAGGAGATTGGTGCACGCCCATTGAGGTCTTCCTCAGTGGCGTCCTCCTCCTCTCTTTCCTCTCCACATTCGGCCATGTTTATGGCTTTGCACTCTCCTTTTGGATTTTCATCTGTATTACTTGGGAGTGTGCTAGGAGGGAGTTCAGTAACTTTCTTACTCAGCTGTCCCACTTGTGCCTCCAAATTCCTAATGGAGGACCTTGTTTCATTCATGAAACTTTGAGTGGTTTTGATTAGATCAGAGACCATTGTTGCTAAGTCAGAGGTATTCTGCTTAGAACTCTCTGTCTGTTGCTGAGAAGATGATGGAAAAGGCTTGTTATTGCTAAACCTGTTTCTTCCACCATTATTATTATTGAAACCTTGTTGAGGTCTCTCTTGATTCTTCCATGAGAAATTTGGGTGATTTCTCCATGAAGAATTATAGGTGTTTCCATAGGGTTCTCCTAGGTAATTCACCTCTTCCATTGAAGGGTTCTCAGGATCATAAGCTTTCCTCAGATGAAGCTTCCTTAGCACTGCCAGGTGTATTTGCATTCCAGACAGACTTTGAGAAATCAATTGACTTGTTGAGTTAATATTTTGTTCTGAGCCAAATGGCATTCAGAGTATCAATCTCAAGAACTCCTTTCTTCTGACTTGTCCTTGTTCACAGGATCCTTTCAGAAGTGTACATGAATTGGTTATTTGCAACCATCTCAATTAGTTCTTGAGCCTCTGTAGGCATCTTCTTCAGATGAAGAGATCCTCCAGCAGAGCTATCCAAAGACATCTTGGATAGTTCAGAGAGTCCATCATAGAAAATACCTATGATGCTCCATTCAGAAAGCATGTTTGAGGGACATTTTCTGATTAATTGTTTGTATCTTTCCCAAGCTTCATAGAGGGATTCTCCATCCTTCTGTCTGAAGGTCTGGACTTCCACTCTAAGCTTACTCCATTTTTGAGGTGGAAAGAACTTTGCCAAGAAGGCATTGACTAGCTTTTCCCAAGAGTCCAGGCTATCTTTAGGTTGTGAGTCCAACCATATTCTAGCTCTGTCTCTTATAGCAAAAGGGAATAGCATCAGTCTGTAGACCTCAGGGTCAACCCCATTAGTCTTGACTGTGTCACAGATTTGCAAGAACTCAGCTAAAAACTGATGAGGATCTTCCATTGGAAGTCCATGGAATTTGCAATTCTGTTGCATTAGAGAAACTAATTGAGGCTTAAGCTCAAAGTTGTTTGCTCCAATGGCAGGGATAGAGATGCTTCTCCCATAGAAGTCGGGAGTAGGTGCAGTAAAGTCACCCAGCACCTTCCTTGCATTGTTTGCATTGTTGTTGTTTTCGGCTGCCATGTGTTCTTCTTCTTTGAAGAATTCGGTCAGGTCCCCTAAAGAGAGTTGTGCTTTAGCTTCTCTTAGCTTTCTCTTCAAGGTCCTTTCAGGTTCAGGGTCAGCTTCAACAAGAATGCCTTTGTCTCTGCTCCTGCTCATATGAAAGAGAAGAGAAAAAGAAAATGTGGAATCCTCTTTGTCACAGTATAGAGATTCCTTGAGGTGTCAGAGGAAAAGAAAATAGAAGAAAGAAGGTAGAAGAATTCGAACTTGATTAGATAGAGTTCGAATTGTGCATTAAGAAGGAGTAGTACTCCATAAATAGAAGGATGTGGGAAGGAGGGAAGAGAATTTTCGAAAATTCAATTAAAAAGATTTTAAAAACATTTTGAAAAATTGATTGATAATTTTCGAAAATTGAAAGTGGAAAAGAAATCAAGTGATTTTTGAAAAAAGATTTTGAAATTAGAAATTAAAAAGATTTGATTAAAAACTATTTTGAAAAAGATGTGGTTGAGAAGATATATTGTTTAAAAAAATGTGATTGAGCAGATATGATTTGAAAATAATTTTAAAAAGATATGTTTTGAAAACAATTTTAAAAGATTTGATTTTGAAAATTAGTAACTTGCCTAACAAGAAAAGATATGATTCAAACATTAAACCTTTCTCAACAGAAAAGGCAACAAATTTGAGATGTTCAATCAAATCATTAATTGTTAGTAAGTATTTTTGAAAAGGAAAGAAATTGATTTTGAAAACATTTGATTGAAAGATATGATTTGAAAAAGATTTGATTTTGAAAAACTTTGAAAACTTGAAAAAAAATTGATTTGAAAACAAAATCTTCCCCTTCACCATCCTGGCGTTAAACGCCCAGAATGGTATACATTCTGGCGTTTAACGCCCAAAATGCTACCTCTTTGGGCGTTAAACGCCCAACCAGGTACCCTGGCTGGCGTTTAAACGCCAGTCTGTCTTCTTCACTGGGCATTTTTGAATGCTCAGCTTTTTCTGTATAATTCCTCTGCAGCATGTTCTGAATCTTCAATTCTTTGTATTATTGACTTGAAAAGACATAAATTAAAAATATTTTTGGATTTTTTAATAATCAAAATGCAACAAGAATCAAATAACAATGCATGCAAGACACCAAACTTAGCAGTTTGTATACTACTAACACTATATGAGACACATAAACACTCAAGCCAAAAGAATTCAAAGATCAGAGTAAGAAATCATCAAGAATTACTTGAAGATCCTTAAGACACATGAATGAATGCATGCAATTGACACCAAACTTAAGATGAGACACTAGACTTAAGCAAGAAACATCAAATATTTTTGGTTTTATGATTTTGTAAATTTTTTTTTTGTGTTTTTCGAAAATTAAGTGGAAAAAGATATCAAAATTCTTAATGAGAATTCCAGGAATCAGTGCAATGTTAGTCTAAGACTCCGGTCCAGGAATTAGACATGGCTTCACAGCCAGCCAAGCTTTCAAAGAAAGCTTCGGTCCAAAACACTAGACATGGCCAAAGGCCAGCCAAGCCTTAGCAGATCACTGCTCCAAAAGCAAGATTGATAAAGATCAACAAGCTCTTGTGATGATAAGTTGAAGCCTCGGTCCAATGAAATTAGACATGGCTTCTCAGCCAGCCAGATTTCAACAAATCATCATGAAACTCTAGAATTCATCTTCAAGAATTTCGAAAAAAATACCTAATCTAAGCAACAAGATGAACCTTCAGTTGTCCATACACAAACAATCCCCGGCAACGGCGCCAAAAACTTGGTGCACGAAATTGTGATCACTACTTCGTCCATATTCAAATAATCCCCGGTAATGGCTCCAAAGAATTGGTGCTCAATACCATGGCATAAACACAACTTCGCACAACTAACCAGCAAGTGCACTGGGTCGTCCAAGTAATACCTTACGTGAGTAAGGGTCGATCCCACGGAGATTGTTGCTATGAAGCAAGCTATGGTCACCTTGTAAATCTCAGTCAGGCAAACTCAAATGTATATGGTGATGAACGAAAATAACATAAAAGATAAAGATAGAGATACTTATGTAATCCATTGGTAGGAACTTCAGATAAGCGCATGAAGATGCCTTCCCTTCCGTCTCTCTGCTTTCCTACTGTCTTCATCCAATCCTTCTTACTCCTTTCCATGGCAAGCTTACGCAAGGGTTTCACCGTTGTCAGTGGCTACCTCCCATCCTCTCATTGGAAATGTTCAACGCACCCTGTCACGTCACGGCTATCCATCTGTCGGTTCTCAATCAGGCCGGAATAGAATCCAGTGATTCTTTTGCGTCTGTCACTAACGCCCCGCCCTCAGGAGTTTGAAGCACGTCACAGTCATTCAATCATTGAATCCTACTCAGAATACCACAGACAAGGTTAGACCTTCCGGATTCTCTTGAATGCCGCCATCAGTTCTCGCCTATACCACGAAGACTCTGATCTCACGGAATGGCTGGCTCGTTTGTCAGGCGAGCACTCGGTTGTCAGGCGATCAACCATGCATCGTGTTATCAGGAATCCAAGAGATATTCACTAGAGCTTTGATTGCTTGTAGAACAAGAATGGTTGTCAGTCACCTTGTTCATGAGTGAGAATGATGATGAGTGTCACGGATCATCACATTCATCAAGTTGAAGAACAAGTGATATCTTGGACAAAGAACAAGCAGAATTGAATAGAAGAACAATAGTAATTGCATTAATACTCGAGGTGCAGCAGAGCTCCACACCTTAATCTATGGTGTGTAGAAACTCCACCGTTGAAAATACATAAGCATAAGGTCTAGGCATGGCCGAATGGCCAGCCTCCCAATGATCTAAGATAGCATAAAATTCAAAGATAGCTACCCAGATATATCTCAATACAATAGTAAAAGGTCCTACTTATAGAAAACTAGTAGCCTAGGGTGTACAGAGATGAGTAAATGACATAAAAATCCACTTCCGGGCCCACTTGGTGTGTGCTTGGGCTGAGCAATGAAGCATTTTCGTGTAGAGACTCTTCTTGGAGTTAAACGCCAGCTTTTATGCCAGTTTGGGCGTTTAACTCCTATTTGGGTGCCAGTTCCAGCGTTTAACGCTGGGATTTCTTGAGGTGACTTTGAACGCCGGTTTGGGCCATCAAATCTTGGGCAAAGTATGAATTATCATATATTGCTGGAAAGCCCAGGATGTCTACTTTCCAACGCCGTTGAGAGCGCGCCAATTGGGCTTCTGTAGCTCCAGAAAATCCACTTCGAGTGCAGGGAGGTCAGAATCCAACAGCATCTGCAGTCCTTTTTGAGTCTCTGGATCAGATTTTTGCTCAGATCCCTCAATTTCAGCCAGAAAATACCTGAAATCACAGAAAAACACACAAACTCATAGTAAAGTCCAAAAAAGTGAATTTTAACTAAAAACTAATAAAAATATACTAAAAACTAACTAGATCATACTAAAAACATACTAAAAACAATGCCAAAAAGCGCACAAATTATCCGCTCATCAGTAGTCGAACACGTTTAAGCTTTAGTTTAAGGTTAAACTGAAGCTTAAACGTGGAAATGAAGAAAGCACCCTGGAGGATGGAATTGGTCGAACACGTTTAAGCTCCAGTTTAAGCTTAAACTGGAGCTTAAACGTGGAAATGAGGAAAGCAACCCCTGGAGGAAAATTGGGTCGAACACGTTTAAGCTCCAGTTTAAGGTTAAACTGGAGCTTAAACGTGGAAATGGCTCCCTGGTGCATTCCTCATTTCTGGCGTTTAACTTCCAGTTTAAGGTTAAACTGGAGGTTAAACGCCACTTTCAGCTTTCATGATTTTGGCGTTTAAGCTCCAGTTTGAGCTTAAACTGGAGCTTAAACTGGAGCTTAAACTGGAGCTTAAACTGGAGCTTAAACTGGAGCTTAAACTCCACATGTGATATTCAAGCTTCCTTTATTGATTTTGTTGCTTCCTTGCCTAACCTCTTCTTCCCTGAAATCATCCAAACAAATGCATCAAAGTCTTGCAACATTTCATGAGAAATCTTCCATTCATAGCATTCAAGTAATATAACTAAAAACTCATGGAATTTGCATCAAAATCATACTATTTGGATGGTTCATTGCTTTGTTATTCATTTAACCATTCTTGGTTACTTTAAGCTCAAGAAAATGCATAAAACAACTAAAACTAACAGAAAAATGCTAGTGAAACTAGCCTAAGGTGCCTTGGCATCACCTATCCCGAATAGAACCAGTAGAAGGGGCGTCCCTCCCTCTTACTGAGTTCTCTGAAAACTTTTCGGATGAGCAACTCTTTGCCATCCAGGAAGTGCATGGTTTGCAGACATTGCAAACTACAAGGCAGTGAGATTCATACCCAAAGAGTATAGTAGGCAGTAGTCAAAAAAGTTGATCACGGATGCAAAGTACTATCTTTGGGATGAACCATATCTCTTCAAGAGATGTGCAGACGGAGTAATCTGTCGATGTGTGCCTAAAGAATAAGCACAGAAGATCCTCTTGCATTGCCATGGATCACAGTATAGAGGACATTTTGGAAGTGAGCGAACAGCCACAAGAGTCCTCTAATGTGGCTTTTATTGGCCTACTCTCTATAAAGACTCCTGAGTGTTTGTACTTAACTATGACAGTTGCCAAAGATCTGGCAATCTGCCTCACAGTTATGCCATGCCTCAACAAGGGATCTCAGAGATTGAGTTGTTTGATGTATGGGGTATTGACTTCATGGGGCCTTTCCCACCATCATACTCAAACACTTATATTCTGGTGGCAGTGGATTATGTATCCAAATGGGTAGAAGCTATTGCAACACCCACTAATGACACTAAGACAGTGCTAAAATTCCTCCAGAAATACATCTTCAGCAGATTTGGTACCCCTAGAGTATTAATCAGTGATGGGGGCACTCATTTCTGCAATAAACAGCTTTACTCTGCTTTGGTTCGTTATGGAGTTAGCCACAGGGTGGCCACTCCATATCATCCACAAACAAATGGGCAAGCTGAAGTTTCTAACAGAGAACTTAAAAGAATCCTGGAACAGACTGTGATTAACCGTAGAAGGGATTGGGCAAGAAGCTTGGATGATGCTTTGTGGGCATACAGAACAGCATTAAAGACTTCTATAGGAACTTCTCCATACCAGCTTGTGTATGGAAAAGCCTGTCACTTGCCAGTGGAACTGGAACATAAGGCCTACTGGGCAACCAGATTCCTAAACCTTGATGCCAAGTTAGCTGGGGAAAAACGATTGCTCCAGTTAAATGAGCTAGAGGAATTCAGACTCAATGCTTTTGAAAATGCAAAAATTTACAAAGAGAAAGCAAAAAGATGGCATGATAAGAAACTGTCATCCAGAGTCTTTGAGCCATGGCAGAAAGTTCTGCTATTTAATTCTAGGCTTAGATTATTTCCCGGGAAATTGAAATCCCGATGGAGAGGACCATATGTGATTACAAGTGTGTCACCATATGGATACGTAGAGCTTCAGGATAATGATTCTAACAAAAAGTTCATTGTTAATGGACAGAGAGTCAATCATTATCTTGAAAGCAATTTTGAGCAGGAATGCTCAAAACTGAGACTTAATTAGAGCTCAGTAATAGTCCAGCTAAAGACAATAAAGAAGCGCTTGCTGGGAGGCAACCCAGCCATTTACAAAGCTTATTTGTTAATTAATTGATTTTCACAGGTATATGTCAATTATCTTCAAGGTGAAATAGCAATTGCTTAAGTTCATAGAGTTACAGAAGGATCCAGAGGATAAAAGAGCAAAAAGGAAGCTCACTTGTTCGAAAAAGCGATGAGCGGATAATTTATACGCTTTTTGGCATTGTTTTTAGTATGTTTTTAGTGTATTTTAGTTAGTTTTTATTATATTTTTATTATTTTTTAGTTAAAATTCACCTTTCTGGGCTTTACTATGAGTTTGTGTGTTTTTCTGTGATTTCAGGTATTTTCTGGCTGAAATTGAGGGACCTGAGCAAAAATCTGATTCAGAGGCTAAAAAGGACTGCAGATGCTGTTGGATTCTGACCTCCCTGCACTCGAAATGGATTTTCGGGAGCTACAGAAGTCCAATTGGCGCGCTCTCAACGGCTTTGGAAAGTAGACATCCTGGGCTTTCCAGCAATGTATAATAGTCCATACTTTGCCCGAGATTTGATGGCCCAAACCGGCGTTGAAATCAGCTTCAGAATTCCCAGCGTTTAACGCCGGAACTGGCATAAAAATTGGAGTTAAACGCCCAAACTGGCATAAAAGCTGGCGTTTAACTCCAGAAAAAGTCTCTACACATGAAAGCTTCAATGCTCAGCCCAAGCACACACCAAGTGGACCCCGGAAGTGGATTTTTATGTCATTTACTCATTTATGTATACCCTAGGTTACTGGTTCACTATTAATAGGATCTTTTGACATTGTATCTACACCTCATGACACTTTACACGTTTCTCATTGTATCTTCTACAGCATGAGTCTCTAAGCCCCATGGTTGGGGGTGAGGATCTCTGCTGTTTCTTGATGGATTAATGCAATTACTACTGTTTTTCATTCAATCATGCTTGCTTCCATTCTAAGATATCACTTGTTCTTAAACCTGATGAATGTGATGATCCGTGACACTCATCATCATTCTCAACTATGAACGTGTGCCTGACAACCACCTCCGTTCTACCTTAGATTGAGTAGATATCTCTTGGATTCTTTAATCGGAATCTTCGTGGTATAAGCTAGAATTGATGGCGGCATTTAAGAGAATCCGGAAGGTCTAAACCTTGTCTGTGGTATTCTGAGTAGGATTCAAGGATTGAATGACTGTGACGAGCTTCAAACTCCTGAGGGCTGGGCGTTAGTGACAGACGCAAAAGAATCACTGGATTCTATTCCAACCCGATTGAGAACCGACAGATGATTAGCCGTGCTGTGACAGAGCGCGTTGAACATTTTCACTGAGAGGATGGGAGGTAGCCATTGACAACGGTGAAACCCTACATACAGCTTGCCATGGAAGGAGCCTTGCGTGTTTGAAGAAGAAGACAGTAGGAAAGCAGAGGTTCAGAAGACAGAGCATCTCCAAAACCTCAACCTGTTCCCCATTACTGCAAAACAAGTACTTATTTCATGTTCTTTTGCTTTTTACAATCAACCCTGATAATTATTGATATCCTGACTAAGAGTTACAAGATAACCATAGCTTGCTTCAAGCCGACAATCTCCGTGGGATCGACCCTTACTCACGTAAGGTATTACTTGGACGACCCAGTGCACTTGCTGGTTAGTTGTGCGGGATTGCAAAAGTGTGATTGCAATTTCGTGCACCAAGTTTTTGGCGTCGTTGCCGGGAATTGTTCGAGTTTGGACAACTGACGGTCTATCTTGTTGCTTAGATTAGGACTGTTTTGTTTTTGTCGGTTTAGAGTCTTTTATTTGAGTTTAGTTTCATATTTTAAGTTTGGTGTCAATTGCATGCCTTTGTTTTCTTTTAACTTTTCAAATTTGCATGTTCTTAGCCCTTTCTTGATTTTTAAAAAATTCTAAGTTTGGTGTCTTTTTTGTGTTTTTCCTTTAAAATTTTCGAAAATTTGTGTTTGATTTTCTAAAAATTTTAAGTTTGGTGTCATTTTGTTGTTTTTCTCTTTCCTCATTTCAAAAATCAAATCTTTTTCAAAATAATTTTCAATCATATCTTTTCAATTGCTAATTTCAAAATCTTTTTAATTAACTAATTGATTCAGTTTTCAATTTGCTTTGATCTTATTTTCTTTTACTTTTTGAAATTTTATTTTATTTTCCATTTATTTTATTTTATTTTTTTTGGTCACCTTTAATTTAAAAAAAATACTTTACTTGTGAATCCATATCATATTCCCTTTCTCCATCATGGACCTAAGAGGAATTGAACAGTCCAGAAGGACTCTGGGGTCATATGCTAACCCCATTACAGCTGCATATGGGAGTAGCATCTGTATACCTCCCATTAAAGCAAGCAGCTTTGAGTTAAATCCTCAACTCATTATCATGGTGCAGCAAAATTGCCAGTATTTTGGTCTTCCACAGGAAGAACCTACTGAGTTTCTGGCACAATTCTTACAAATTGCTGACATAGTACGTGATAAAGAGGTGGATCAGGATGTCTACAGACTATTACTGTTTCCATTTGCTGTAAAAGATCAAGCTAAGAGGTGGTTGAATAATCAACCTACAGCAAGCATAAAGACATGGAAACAGTTATCAGACAAATTCCTGAATCAATTTTACACTCCAAAAAGGATGACACAGCTAAGGCTGGACATCCAAGGCTTTAAACAAGAGGATAATGAATCCCTTTATAATGCCTGGGAGAGGTATAGAGGTATGCTAAGAAAATGCCCCTCTGAAATGTTTTCAGAGTGGGTACAGTTAGACATCTTCTACTATGGGCTTACAGAAAAAGCTCAGATGTCTCTAGACCACTCAGCAGGTGGATCTATACATATGAGGAAGACGATTGAGGAGGCTCAAGAGCTTATAGATACTGTTGCTAGAAATCAACATTTGTACTCTAGCAATGAGTTCTCCACAAAAGATGAAGTTATGGCAGTAGCCACTGATCCTAATCCCCAAGAACAGATGATTGAGCTTAATCAGCAATTACACCTGATGACAAAACAGTTAGCAAAATTTAAAGAGATGCTCCAAGAAACTAAAATTGCTAACAAGAGCATAGAATCACAGTTGAATCAGGCAAAACAGCAGCTATCTAAACAGATAACAGAAGAATGCCAAGCAGTTCAACTGAGGAGTGGGAAGACATTGTATAACATTGCTCAAAGTAGCAAAAAGCCACTAAAGGAACAATTGACAGAGGATAGCCAAACCACTATCCAAAATCCCTCTGAGGACAGTAAGAGCCCAGAGAGGAATACTCTTGGCGTTCAAACGCCAGAAAAGGGGGGAAAGTTGGCGTTAAACGCCCATTCCCTGCCCAGTTCTGGCGTTCAAATGCCAGAAAAGGGGGAAAAGTTGGCGTTAAACGCCCATTTTCCACCCAATCCTGGCGTTCAAACACCAATGGGGAATCAGACACCTGAGAGTGCTGATAGTAACCCCTCTAAAAAGGCTTCTCCAACCACTTCTGTAAGGAATAAACCTGCAGCAACTAAGGTTGAAGAATATAAAGCCAAGATGCCTTATCCTCAGAAACTCCGCCAAGCGGAGCAGGATAAGCAATTTGCCCGCTTTGCAGACTACCTAAGGACTCTTGAAATAAAGATTCCGTTTGCAGAGGCACTTGAGCAAATACCTTCTTATGCTAAGTTCATGAAAGAGATCTTAAGTCATAAGAAGGATTGGAGAGAAACTGAAAAAGTATTTCTCACTGAAGAATGCAATGCAGTCATTCTGAAAAGCTTACCAGAAAAGCTTCAAGATCCAGGAAGCTTTATGATACCATGCACATTAGAAGGTGCTTGCACCAAGACAGCCCTGTGTGACCTTGGAGCAAGCATCAATCTAATACCTGCATCCACTATCAGACAACTTGGGTTGACTGAAGAAGTCAAACCATCCCGGATATGCCTCCAACTTGCTGATGGCTCCATTAAATATCCATCAGGCATAATTGAGGACATGATTGTCAAGGTTGGGCCAATTGCCTTTCCAACTGACTTTGTGGTGCTAGAAATGGAGGAACACAAGAGTGCAACTCTCATTCTAGGAAGACCTTTCCTAGCAACTGGACAAACCCTCATTGATGTACAAAAAGGGGAAGTAACCCTGAGAGTCAATGAGGATGAGTTCAAGTTGAATGCTGTAAAAGCTATGCAGCATCCAGACACATCAAATGACTGCATGGGCGCTGACATTATTGACTCTTTGGTGGAAGAGATCAATATGACTGAGAGTCTCGAATCAGAGCTAGAGGACATCTTTAAAGATGTTCAGCCTGATTTGGAGGAATCAGAGAGAATAATAGAACCTCTGAAAATCCCTCAGGAAGAGGAGAAACCTCCCAAACCCGAGCTCAAACCATTACCACCATCCCTGAAATATGCATTTCTGGGAGAAGGTGATACCTTTCCTGTAATCATAAGCTCTGCCTTAAATCCACAGGAAGAGGAAGTACTGATTCAAGTGCTAAGGACACACAAGACAGCTCTTGGGTGGTCCATAAGTGATCTTAAGGGCATTAGCCCAACAAGATGCATGCACAAGATCCTATTGGAGGATAATGCCAAACCAGTGGTCCAACCACAAAGGCGGCTAAATCCAGCCATGAAGGAGGTGGTGCAGAAAGAGGTCACTAAATTACTAGAGGCTGGGATTATTTATCCTATCTTTGATAGCCCCTGGGTGAGCCCTGTCCAAGTTATCCCCAAGAAGGGAGGCATGACAGTAGTTCATAATGAAAAAAATGAACTGGTTCCTACAAGAACAGTCACAGGGTGGCGTATGTGTATTGACTACAGAAGGCTCAATACAGCCACCAGAAAGGATCATTTTCCTTTACCATTCATAGACCAAATGTTAGAAAGACAAGCTGGTCATGATTATTACTGCTTTTTGGATGGCTATTCAGGTTACAACCAAATTGCAGTAGATCCTCAAGACCAAGAGAAAACGGCATTTACTTGCCCTTCTGGCGTGTTTGCCTACAGGAGGATGCCTTTTGGTCTGTGTAATGCTCCTGCAACCTTTCAGAGATGCATGCTATCCATCTTCATGGATGACTTCTCAGTATATGGAGACTCATTCAGCTCCTGTCTTAACCACCTAGCACTTGTCCTGAAAAGGTGCCAAGAGACTAACCTGGTTTTAAACTGGGAGAAATGTCACTTTATGGTGACTGAAGGAATTGTTCTTGGACACAAAATTTCAAGCAAGGGAATAGAGGTTGATAAGGTCAAGGTAGAGGTAATTGAAAAATTACCACCACCTGCCAATGTTAAGGCAATCAGAAGCTTTCTGGGGCATGCAGGATTCTACAGAAGGTCTATAAAGGATTTTTCAAAAATTGCAAAACCTCTGAGCAACCTGCTAGCTGCTGACACACCATTTGTGTTTGACACACAGTGCCTGCAGGCATTTGAGACCCTAAAAGCTAAGCTGGTCACAGCACCAGTCATCTCTGCACCAGACTGGACATTGCCATTTGAACTAATGTGTGATGCCAGTGACCATGCCATTGGTGCAGTGTTGGGACAGAGGCATAACAAGCTTCTGCATGTCATTTATTATGCCAGCCGTGTTCTAAATGATGCACAGAAGAATTACACAACCAAAGAAAAAGAGTTACTTGTAGTGGTCTATGCCATTGACAAGTTTAGATCCTATCTAGTAGGATCAAAAGTGATTGTGTACACTGACCATGCTGCTCTTAAGTACTTACTCACAAAGCAGGATTCAAAACCCAGGCTCATAAGATGGGTGTTGCTTCTGCAAGAGTTTGATATAGAAATAAGAGACAGAAAAGGGACAGAGAACCAAGTAGCTGATCATCTGTCCCGAATAGAACCAGTAGCTGGGGTGTCCCTCCCTTCTACTGAGATCTCTGAGACTTTCCCAGATGAGCAACTCTTTGCCATTCAGGAAGCTCCATGGTTTGTAGATATTGCAAATTATAAAGCTGTGAGGTTCATACCACAGGAGTACAGCAGGGTTCAAAGAAAGAAATTAATTTCAGATGCCAAGTACTACCTATGGGATGAGCCATATCTCTTTAAGAGATGAACAGATGGAATGATCCGCAGATGTGTACCCAGAGAAGAAGCACAAAGGATCCTGTGGCATTGCCATGGATCACAGTATAGGGGACATTTCGGAAGTGAGCGAATAGCCACTAAGGTCCTCCAATGTGGCTTCTACTGGCCTACTCTCTATAGAGATGCCCGGGAGTTTGTGCGTAACTGTGACAGTTGCCAAAGAGCTGGTAACCTGCCTCATGGATACACCATGCCTCAACAAGGGATCCTAGAGATTGAATTGTTTGATGTATGGGGAATTGACTTTATGGGTCCATTCCCACCATCATACTCAAACACTTACATTCTGGTGGCAGTGGACTATGTATCTAAATGGGTAGAAGAAATTGCTACACCCACTAATGATACTAAGACCGTGCTGAAATTCCTCCAGAAACACATCTTCAGCAGATTTGGTGTTCCCAGAGTCCTAATCAGTGATGGGGGTACTCATTTCTGCAATAAACAGCTGTACTCTGCTATGGTCCGATATGGAATTAGCCACAAAGTGGCAACCCCGTATCATCCACAGACAAATGGGCAAGCTGAAGTCTTTAACAGAGAGCTAAAAAGAATCCTAGAACGGACTGTAATTGCCCGCAGAAAGGATTGGGCAAAGAGCTTGGATGATGCTCTGTGGGCATACAGAACAGCATTTAAGACTCCAATAGGAACCTCTCCATTCCAACTTGTGTATGGGAAGGCCTGTCATCTGCCCGTGGAACTGGAACATAAAGCCTACTGGGCAACCAGATTCCTAAACCTGGATGCTAAGTTAGCTGGTGAAAAAAGATTGCTCCAGCTAAATGAGCTAGATGAATTTAGATTCAGTGCCTTTGAAAATGCTAAAATTTATAAGGAAAAGGCAAAGAAGTGGCATGACAAGAAGTTGTTATCCAGAGTCTTTGAGCCAGGACAAAAAGTTCTGCTCTTCAACTCTAGGCTCAGATTGTTCCCAGGAAAACTTAAATCCCGCTGGAGGGGTCCGTAAGTGATTACAGGAGTATCACCATATGGATATGTTGAGCTTCAGGATATTGATTTTGACAAGAAGTTCATTGCTAATGGACAGAGGATCAAGCATTATCTTGAAAGCAATTTTGAGCAAGAATGCTCAAAACTGAGACTTGAGTGATTCTCAGTGAAGGTCCAGCTAAAGACAATAAAGAAGCGCTTGCTGGGAGGCAACCCAGTCATTAGCAGGTTATCTGTTTTATTTAATCAAGGTTCAATCCATATTCTCAAAGGGTAAATATCAAAATTGAAGGAATTTTCAGAGTTACAGAAGGATTCAGTGCAAAAAGCAGAGAAAAAGAGCTTGCTGGCGAAAAAAACGCCAGTAAAGGGTACTTTGGGGCGTTAAACGCCAGAATGGGCACCATTCTGGGCGTTTAACGCCAGGTGTGCAGCATCCTGGGCGTTTAGCAAAACACCCAGTGATGAAGGGAATTCTGGCGTTTAACGCCAGCCAGGGTACCTGGCTGGGTGTTAAACGCCCACAATGGCCAACAATTGGGCGTTAAACGCCAGAATGGATGCCATTCTGGGCGTTTAACGCCAGAAAGGTGGGGGGCAGAGATTTTGCTTTCTGATTAAAATTTTTTCAAACTTTCCTTTTTTGATCCATAATTTTCTACATAAACACATTTCAAACTTTCATCATTCACCTTCAAATTTTCAAAAATTAAAATCATTCTTCAAATCTCTCTCAAATCCTTCCCAAATATTCTTCAAAAAAACTCAAATATTTCTCAAATTCTTTCCATATCTTCTCAAATCTCCTTCAAAATTTTCGAAATCTCTCCTCCTCCCTTATAAATACATGTTCGGCCACCCCTTTCTCCCCACCATTCGAATTTGCTCTCCTCCTCTCTCCCCTCTTTCCTTTCTTTTGCTTGAGGGCAAGCAAACCTCTAAGTTTGGTGTGCTTTTCCGTGATCACTAAGCCAAGATTCATCAAGATCATGGCTCCTAAGGGAAAACAAACCAATTTAAGAGGCAAGAAAGAGAATAATCCAAAGAGTCTTTGGAATCAAGAGAAGTTCTTAACCAAAGAACATGAAGACCATTATCACAAAATAATGGGTCTGAGGTCAGTGATCCCGGAAGTCAAATTCGATCTAAAAGAAGATGAATATCCGGGGATCCAAGAGCAAATTCGAAACAGAGGATGGGAAGTTCTAACCAATCCTGAGATAAAGGTTGGAAGAAATATGGTTCAGGATTTCTACTCAAATCTGTGGCTGACAAATAAGTAGAGAATGACTGGAACTGCTTTCCATACTTACAGAACCATGGTCAGAGGGAAAGTTATTTACTTCCATCTGGACAAAATTAGAGAGGTCTTCAAATTGCCTCAACTGCAAGATGATCCTGAATCCTTTAATAGGAGAATGGTGAGAGCAGATAAGGGGTTGGATCAAGTTCTAGAGGACATTTGCCTCCCTGGAACTAAGTGGATAACCAATTCAAAAGGTGTCCCAAACCAACTCAAGAGGGGAGACCTCAAACCAATTGTAAGAGGCTGGCTAGACTTTATTGGGCATTCCATATTGCCCACTAGCAACCGTTCTGAGGTCACTATCAAGAGAGGAGTGATGATTCATTGCATTATACTTGGAAAAGAAGTGGAGGTTCATCATCTGATTGCTTGTGAGATCTACACAATTGCAAATAAGAATTCCACTGAAGCCAAACTGGCTTACCCAAGCTTGATCTCCTTGCTCTGTAAAGAGGCTGGGGTGAAGATGGGAGTAGATGAATTCATACCCATTGAACATCCAATCACCAAGAAGTCAATGGAAGGACAAATGCAAGACAACTCTATCAAAAAGAGGGCGCAGGAGTTCCTCCCTGAATTTCCTGAAATTGACTACTAGGCCAGCCTAGAAGCATCTATCACCAAGTTGCAAGAAACTATGGAGCAACTTAAGGAAGAACAACAGAATCAGAACTGCATGCTCTGCAAATTGCTGAAGGAACAAGAGAAGCAGGGGCGTGAACTTCAAGAGTTGAAACGCCAAAAGCTCTCCCCTCAAATTGAGGGAGCATCCACTTCTCAAAATCAAGGTTGTTGAGTCCTAACTCTGTGATAACCTCTATCATTAGGAGCCTATTTAAATTTTTGTTTTCTATTACTATTAGTCTTATCTTATATCTATTTCTGAGTCTTGTTCTTAATTTGTGATTAATAAAATTTAAAGTTCATGTCTTAAAACTATGAATGTCCTATGAATCCATCACCTCTCTTAAATGAAAAATGCTTTAATCACAAAAGAACAAGAAGTACAGGATTTTAAATTCATCTTTGAAACTAGTTGAATTAGTTTGATGTGGTGACAATACTTTTTGTTTTCTGAATGAATGCTTGAACAGTGCATATGTCTTTTGAATTTGTTGTTTTAAGAATGTTAAAATTGTTGGCTCTTGAAAGAATGATGGAAAAGGAGAACTGTTATTGAGGATCTGAAAAATCATCAAATTGATTCTTGAAGCAAGAAAAAGCAGTAAATACAAAAAAAAATGAAAAAAAAGAAAAGAAAGAGAAAAAGAAAAAGAAAAGAAAGAGGAAATGAAAAAGAAAGAAATAAAGTTGTGATCCAAGGCAAAAAGAGTGTGCTTAAGAACCCTGGACACCTCTAATTGGGGACTCTAGCAAAGCTGAGTCACAATCTGAAAAGGTTCACCCAATTATGTGTCTGTGGCATGTATGTAACCGGTGGTAATACTGGAAGACAGAGTGCTTTGGGCCACGGCCAAGACTCATAAAGTAGCTATGTTCAAGAATCATCATACTTAACTAGGAGAATCAATAACACTATCTGAGTTCTGAGTTCCTATGGATGCCAATCATTCTAAACTTCAAAGGATAAAGTGAGATGCCAAAACTGTTCAGAAGCAAAAAGCTACTAGTCCCGCTCATCTAATTGGAGTTGAGTTTCTTTGATATTTTGGAGTCTATAGTATATTCTCTTCTTTTTATTCTATTTTGATTTTCAGTTGCTTGGGGACAAGCAATAACTTAAGTTTGGTGTTGTGATGAGCGGATAATTTATACGCTTTTTGGCATTATTTTTAGTATGTTTTTAGTGTATTTTAGTTAGTTTTTATTATATTTTTATTAGTTTTTAGTTAAAATTCACCTTTCTGGGCTTTACTATGAGTTTGTGTGTTTTTCTGTGATTTCAGGTATTTTCTGGCTGAAATTGAGGGACCTGAACAAAAATCTGATTCAGAGGCTAAAAAGGACTGCAGATGCTGTTGGATTCTGACCTCCCTGCACTCGAAATGGATTTTCTGGAGCTACAGAAGCCAAATTGGCGGGCTCTCACCGGCGTTGGAAAGTAGACATCCTGGGCTTTCCAGCAATGTATAATAGTTCATACTTTTCCCGAGATTTGATGGCCCAAACCGGCGTTGCAAATCAGCTTCAGAATTCCCAGCGTTTAACGCCGGAACTGGCATAAAAATTGGACTTGAACGCCCAAACTGGCATAAAAGCTGGCGTTTAACTCCAGAAAAAGTCTCTACACATGAAAGCTTCAATGCTCAGCCCAAGCACACACCAAGTGGACCCCGGAAGTGGATTTTTATGTCATTTACTCATTTATGTATACCCTAGGTTACTAGTTCACTATTAATAGGATCTTTTGACATTGTATCTACACCTCATGACACTTTACACGTTTCTCATTGTATCTTCTACAGCATGAGTCTCTAAGCCCCATGGTTAAGGGTGAGGAGCTCTGCTGTGTCTTGATGGATTAATGCAATTACTACTGTTTTTCATTCAATCAAGCTTGCTTCCATTCTAAGATATCACTTGTTCTTAAACCTGATGAATGTGATGATCCGTGACACTCATCATCATTCTCAACTATGAACGTGTGCCTGACAATCACCTCCGTTCTACCTTAGATTGAGTAGATATCTCTTGGATTCTTTAATCGGAATCTTCGTGGTATAAGCTAGAATTGATGGCGGCATTCAAGAGAATCCGGAAGGTCTAGACCTTGTCTGTGGTATTCTGAGTAGGATTCAAGGATTGAATGACTGTGACGAGCTTCAAACTCCTGAGGGCTGGGCGTTAGTGACAGACGCAAAAGAATCACTGGATTCTATTCCAACCCGATTGAGAACCGACAGATGATTAGTCGTGCTGTGACAGAGCGCGTTGAACATTTTCACTGAGAGGATGGGAGGTAGCCATTGACAACGGTGAAACCCTACATACAGCTTGCCATGGAAGGAGCCTTGCGTGTTTGAAGAAGAAGACAGTAGGAAAGCAGAGGTTCAGAAGACAGAGCATCTCCAAAACCTCAACCTGTTCCCCATTACTGCAAAACAAGTACTTATTTCATGTTCTTTTGCTTTTTACAATCAACCCTGATAATTATTGATATCCTGACTAAGAGTTACAAGATAACCATAGCTTGCTTCAAGCCGACAATCTCCGTGGGATCGACCCTTACTCACGTAAGGTATTACTTGGACGACCCAGTGCACTTGCTGGTTAGTTGTGCGGGATTGCAAAAGTGTGATTGCAATTTCGTGCACTAAAAAGCCAGTAAAAGAAGCACCTACTGGGCGTTCAACGCTAGTAAGGATAGCCATCTGGGCATTGAACGCCAGAAAGGAGCATCTTCTGGCCGTTGAACGCCAGAAAGAAGCACCTTCTGTGAAAAGCTTATGGCATGCAGGTCCAAGTGAAAAGCTTGAGACTGAGTGGTTAAAGTCGTGATCCAAAACAAAAGAGTGTGCTTAAGAACTCTAGACACCTCTAATTGGGGACTTGAGCAAAGCTAAGTCACAATCTGAAAAGGTTCACCCAATTATGTGTCTGTGGCATTTATGTATCCGGTGGTAATACTGGAAAACAAAGTGCTTAGGGCCACGACCAAGACTCATAAAGTAACTGTGTTCAAGAATCAACATACTAAACTAGGAGAATCAATAATACTATCTAAATTCTAAGTTCCTATGGACGCCAATCATTCTGGATTTCAAACGATAAAGTGAGATGCCAAAACTATTCAGAAGCAAAAAGCTACTAGCCCTGGTCATTTAATTAGAATCTGGGCTTCACTTAAAACTCTGAGATATTATTGCTTCTTAATTTCTTTTTATCCTATTTTATTTATCTAGTTGCTTGGGGACAAGTAACAGTTTAAGTTTGGTGTTGTGATGAGCGTATATTTTATACGCTTTTTTGGGGTAATTTCATGTAGATTTTAGCATGTTTTAGTTAGTTTTTAATAGAATTTTATTAGCTTTTAAGCAAAAATCATACTTCTGGACTTTATTATGAGTTTGTGTATTTTTCTGTGATTTCAGGTATTTTCTGGCTGAAATTGAGGGAGCTGAGCAAAAATCTAATTTAGGCTGAAAAAGGACTGCTGATGCTGTTGGATTCTGACCTCCCTGCACTCGGATTGGTTTTTTGGAGCTACAGGAGTCCAATTGGCACTCTCTCAATTGGGTTGGAAAGTAGACATCCAGGGCTTTCCAGCAATATATAATAGTTCATATTTTGCGCGAAGATAGATGACGTAAACTGGCGTTCAACCCCAGTTCCATGTTGTAGTCTGGCGTCCAGCGCCAAAAACAGGTTACAAGTTGGAGTTCAACGCCAAAAACACGTTACAACCTGGCGTTCAACTCCAGAAACAGCCCAGGCACGTGAGAATCTTAAGTCTCAGCCTCAGCACACACCAAGTGGGCCCCAGAAGTGGATTTCTGCACCAATTATCTGAGTTTACTCATTTTCTGTAAACCTAGGTTACTAGTTTAGTATTTAAACAACTTTTAGAGACTTATTTTGTACATCATGACATTTTTAGATCTGAATTTTATACTCTTTGACGGCATGAGTCTCTAAACTCCATTGTTGGGGGTGAGGAGCTTTGCAGCGTCTCGATGAATTAATGCAATTATTTTTGTTTTTCCATTCAAATATGCGTGTTCCTATCTAAGATATTCATTCGCGCTTAACTATGGAGAAGGTGGTGATCCGTGACACTCATCACCTTCCTCAATCCATGAACGTGTGCCTAACAACCACCTCCGTTCTACATCAGATTGAATGAGTATCTCTTAGATTCCTTAATCAGAATCTTCGTGGTATAAGCTAGAATTGATGGCGGCATTCATGAGAATTCGGAAAGTCTAAACCTTGTCTGTGGTATTTCGAGTAGGATTCTGTGATTGGATGACTGTGACGAGCTTCAAACTCGCGAGTGTTGGGCGTGATGACAAATGCAAAAGAATCAATGGATTCTATTCCGACATGATCGAGAACCAACAGCTGATTAGCCATGTTGTGACAGAGCATTTGGACCATTTTCACTGAGAGGATGGGAAGTAGCCATTGACAATGGTGACACCCTACATAGAGCTTGCCATGGAAGAAACTTTGCACTTTTTCATGAGAAGAATATTACGTTACAGGAATTCAGAAGACAAAGCATCTCCAAAACTCCAACATATTCTCCATTATTGCACAACAAGTAATAATTTCACGCTCTTCTATTTTTTAAGTAATTCAAACTGATAATCATTATTGATCTCCTGACTAAGAATAATAAAATAATCATAGCTTGCTTCAAGCCAACAATCTCTGTGGGATCGACCCTTACTCATGTAAGGTATTACTTGGACGACCCAGTGCACTTGCTGGTTAGTTGTGCGGATTGCAAAAGTGTGATTGCAATTTCGTGCATCAATCAGCTCACTTTCAATGTTTTCAACCTCTCACAAGAAGTAGACCATGATAACAAAGAGCTGATGGAGGAGCCAAACAAGGAAGCATAAGCACCACACATAAGGACTCCTATGGTTAACAACCAATGTGATCAGAAGGAGCAATAGCCAAGTGTAATCCAAAAGGAACCAGACCCACCAAAATCACATGAAATAGACAATAAAACCATTCTCAAAAAGGAAACCACAAGGAACAAGTTGGCATCAACGGACACAAGAAAAAAGGTCCCAAGGGGATGGAAAAAGAAGAAAATCCCTACAGAAGATTTCTTGCCAGGAGATGAAGTGGTCTCTACATACTTCCCATCTATACCACCTCACCTCCCTACTATTCCATCCCAGATGCCTCCAGTGTACACCATCAACAAAATCTTGTCCCTAGAGCATATGGAGCTTGTCAACAAGGCCAATGGACATAGGTTCACTGCAAGGGGGGAAGATTTCAAGAACTATCAGCCACCTTGACAAGGACCAAACGTCAAGCTAATGACGCTAAAGAAGCGCTTCATGGGAGGCAGCCCCTGTTCTATGCCCTCTTCCTTCAATTTCTAATAGTAGTAATAAGGCAAATTTCATGGATTTTTAAATCAATTTTGACAACCACTATAAGACCCCTTACATGCAGCGTATAGTACATGATAAGTTTGGTGTTCAAGGCACACCAAGTGGGCTTGAACACACTTTATGAGGTATAATTATTCCCCAAACTTGTTGCACCATATGATCACAGACAAGTTTGGTGTACCAACATTGCATTCATGGGAAATTTAGTGGTTGATTGATTTGCATTCATGGAAAGTATTTAGTCATTTTAAAACAAAAGAAAAAGATATATTTTTTAGCTAGCTCACACCTTAAGTTTTCCCACCAAAAAAAATTTTCAATTGACCATTTGCATTCTTTTTTTTTCGTGTATAGGGAATCAAAAGGGACATTGATGGTACTTGATAGGACAATTAAGGAAGGGAGATTCGGCCACTATACCAAGGAAATCTCACACCTGTCTTCAAGGAGAATATCTTTGGAAGTGTTGCCATGCAACATTGGGAGTTGGATAGCTTTGGAGACCGAACCAAGACCCTCATTAAAGAGGTGATCCTTGTGTTCCTTCCATACAAACCCCAACCTTCCACTATCAAACAACACCATCAATCCACACCCTTCATTCATTTGCCATCTTCCTATATAAACCCCTTCACACAACCTCTCCGTACACACTTCATACTATCATTCCTCTCCCTTCTTTCTCTCAGACACACACACTGCATCATCCACTGAAAGTTCCATACATACCCCCCTAGCCATCTTGTGAGTAACAAACATATCAACCATCTTGCATGGCATCATCAAGTTCTAAAAGGCAAAAAGGAAAGGAGCCCATGGAGCAACCTCCTTTTGACGCCGGGAGATTCAAGACAGCCTTCCATGAGCTTCAATATGAATGAATCAAAAACAAGAAAATCTTACCAGAATTAACATTCCAGTTCAGTGAGGATGAATGCCCTAAGATCAAGGAGAAGATTACACATCGGGGCTGGCAAAAGCTCACCAACCTAGAGACAAAGATAAATGCAAACCTCATCAAAGAGTTCTATGCAAATGCAGTCAGAGAAGACAGCACTAGGGCCCCCACCTTCAAAACACTGTTATAACAAGGACTCTTCAACTGAAATCACCACATTTTGATGAGCTTAGCTATCAAGTAAGAATAAGTAATGCCCCCGATGAAGATGAACTTGAAGAAATCGTGAGTGATATGTGTGTTATTGGGTCTGATTGGGAGAGATACTCGGACAAGAGGCCGAGGTTCATTAGGAGAGGAGACCTTATCCCAGAAGCCAAGGGATGGTTTGAGCTAGCTAGTGAGGAGGACTATCCTTTAAGCTGCAAATAATTCTGAGGTCAATATAGCTCGAGCCACCATGGTACATTACCTAGTGAAGGGTGGAAGCATCAATGTGCATGAGATTATAGTTGAAGGAATCTAGGATTCAGCCGAGAAGAATGATCCGGGCGCTAGACTTTGGTACCCAAGTACCATCCTGAGACTATGCATGAAAGCCAAGGTGGTGTTCGAAGACAACAATCCACAATGGATAAATCATGGGAGGTTAGTCATATTCCAACGCATAAACTATGTGACACCTGCTCAACAACAAAGAAGACCTCGGACAGGGAAAAGAACTGCACAAGAAGAACCTCACCTAGAAGAACCTCACCAAGAAAAACCCCAACAAACAGGGCACCAGCAAGAAGGACAATTTGATCCAACCAATATAAATCTGTATCACATCAAGGAAGCCATTGAGTATATAGCAAGTAGCTATATGGAGGGACAAGAATAGAAACTACATGTCCAAGCTCAAAGGATGGATCATCAAGAAAAACTACTCTCTAGTTGGATAGATCAACAAAGAGAGTGGCAGAAACAACAAATAGAGTTACAACAGGAGCATTACTCCCAGCTCACCCAAGCTATCAATCAAGTGTCTGAAAGGCAAGAAAGCCAAGACAAACGCCTTCAAGAACTCAACCAACTCCAGATGGCTCAGATGAAAGCATTCAATGAATTCAGTGTGCTCAATGAAGGAAGGCAACTGTATCGAGAAGAATTCAGCATAAACACTCATGCCAAGTTAAACTATATGACTGGGCATATGCATAACTTGCACCCTGCCATCCCAAGTTATGAGGCAGTCCGCAAAGACTTAACAAAGCAAGAAGAGGGGAAGGTGAAACAGCAAAAGGAAGCATTAAAGAAGAATATGGAAGATGCTGGTTTTTGGAAAAAGCTTATAGGAAAGCGCAAAGGGAGTGGGGACTTAAGCAATCAAGGAGGATCCCAAGACAAAAGAAGATGATCATTTCAGGTGGTGGAGTCCCTTTTCTATCTAATTCATAGCTTTAAATAAGGAAAATCATGTATGAAATAGAACATGCTTCCATGGTAGCTTAGGACTTTTAATTATGCATTTAAGTTTTTCATTACGTAGGTTTATGTTTATTGCGTTTAATGTCTCTAGTGTTCACTTCCACCTTTCTTACTTGTATGCTTGTCCTTTAAGTTAATCAAAAAGAAAATGCTATGAAAAGAACAAGAGTGGAGTTATTTCGTGAAGTAGGTTCTGAATGTTTGTGGTAGGATGATTAGTAAGCTAAGTTGGTTCACCAAACAAGGAAAGAAGACAACTATCTACCCTGAATCCTATGCTTAAAACACATCCTATGAGACTAACTAAATAATAAGATCCCAATAAGAAAAGAGAAAGAGCAATAAAAGTGAAAAGGAAAGAAACGCAATAAGAAATAATGCTAGGCACCAAGGGTTTTAAGATTGAGGCATGTGTCTGTGGTGTTCATGTGCAAGGGATATGCTTGGATGAATAAGCTCTTAGGGGTGCCTCATCACTTGGTAACTTGGATTAACTAATCCGGGATTATCAGCTGAAAGTCCACTATCAAGAGTGACCTTTGCTACAGAACACTTAGTAACCCAAAGAGGTGCTGGACACCAAGGTCTCAAGAAAGAAAAATAACAAACCATGTGCCTGTGGTGTGTATGTATGAGGAAAAGAGACTTGGGGGAGTAAGTCCGTAGGGGTGTCTTAACACCTAGCACCTTGAGCCAACTGGTTCGGGAGTGTTCACTGAAAGCTTATTGATGATTTGGATTTTTGATGGTTTAGAATTTCACAAATGAAATCTCGTTGAAGTATAGTCTCTAAACCAACAATAATCCTTTCATGCAAAAATTTGTTTGTCACAAATACAAACCCCTGAAATCCATAAACCGAAGTATTTAAACCTCGGGTCGTTCTCCCTAGGATTTACAATAAAGTGTCTTGTTATTGGTTGTGAGTTATTTTGGGGTTTTGATATGAAGCATGAAAGATAAATGGCAAGAAAGTAAACTAAGGCCTAAAAAGGTCTTGGCAAGGGTTGGTGGTCAAGGATCTCTATCCTAATCACTAACCACAATATGAGAATTGGCAAGGATTAATCTCATTAAATCATCCTCTAACCAGTAGTAAAGGAAAGTCAAATGAGCTATATCAATCCTAGTCCATAAGTCCTAACTCTCCACTAATTGAATTAGTGAGAACTAGAGTCAATGGATCCCAATCATCAATTATTTGGACATTAACAACTCAAGAGTTCCTAAGTTACCTTTCCAAGCCAAGAGTATAAAATTCTACTCTAAAATCCAACCAAGCATTTCATCAAACACTTGGAAGGTATAAAAGGAAAACACTTGGAAGGCATAAAAGGAAAGCATAGTAAAATTGCAAGAGAAGTAAATCTACACTACTCAATTGCAAGGAATTAAACAACAACAAATCAAATGAACACAATTATTATGAATTACCTCTAATTGAATTGAAAGAGAATAGGAGGAACAAAAGTAGATCTACAACAAAATATAAGAACAACATAAAGGAAATTACAACAAAAGAGTAGAATAAGATGAATGTAGCAACAAAGAATTGAGAGATAGAGGTGGAAGAAAGCAAAGATTAAAACCTAGGTCTAAGAACTAATCCTAATCCTAATTCTAGAGAGAAGTGAGAGCTTCTCTCTCTAGAAACTAACTCTAACTACTAAACTATGCTAATGGTCAAAAGTATGTAAAGTATGTTGATTCTCCTTCAATCCTTGGCTTAAATAGCATCAGAAATAAGTTGGATTGGGCCCACAAGGCTTCTAAAATCGCTGGCCACGTGTTGCATTAAGTGGGTCATGTGCCACCATCGGCGCGTCCGCGTACTGTGCGCGTGCGCGCCCCTATGCGCGACGCAACTATGGAAAATCTTATATCGTTTCGAAGCCACAGATGATAGCTTTCTAATCCAACTAAAACCGCATCATTTGGATCTCTGTAGCTCAAGTTATGGTCGTTTAAGTGCGAAGAGGTCGGCTTGACAGCTTTCCGGTTCTTTCATTTCTTCATGAGTTCTCCAACTTTTCATGCTTTCTTTCTTCATTGCCTCCCTAACCTTAAATCACTTAACAAACATATCAACGCATCTAATGGAATAAAGGTGAATTAAATTTATTTATTTTAAGACCCAAAAAGCATGTTTTCACTCTTAAGCACAATTAAAGGAGAATATACAAAACCATGCTAATTCATTGGGTAAATGTGAGAAAAGGTCTACAAAATACTCTAAATTCAATACAAGATAAACCGTCAAATTGGGGTTTATCACTTATCATAAAGAGTCGCCCTCTTACAGAGCACTTAGCCAAAAGAAGAATGTAATAAACCTTGGAAAAGAAGGAAGGATCAACAATTAAGAAGTCTCAAAGGATGTGATCAAGAGAGTGACCAAGGACTTGATAAAGGCCTGAAACCTAGTAAAGGAAAGAACCTAAGCTGCTATGCATGAAACCCCATAAACCAGGAATTCTACTTCTATATTATCTTCTTGCTCTTTCATTCATTCTTCCTATGTTTCAGTACTTGCTTAGGGATAAGCAAGCTTTAAGTTTGGTGTTGTGATGCCAGGGCATCTAGGCCAGTTTCACTGACCTTTTCTTTATTGTTTTAAGGTAGTTTCATGCATTTTCATAGTGAATAAGGCAAGTTTTGGATGAAAATACACTTACACCTTGATTCAAGCAACTATTGTGAATTTCACATGACTTTGGCTAGAGCTTTGATGCACTTTATTTGCTTGATTTCAGGACAAAGAAATCAAGGAAGAAACACGTTAGTACTCACGTTAATCTAGTTAACGTGACCACTAATATGGAATGGCAAATAGCTTGCAACGTTAATGAGAAAAGTGATCACCAATAATGCCCGCAAAGCCATCATAAGCCCACGTTAATCGCCACGTTAACTAAGTTAACGTGGAGACAAAAGAAAGCTCCAACGTTAGTGGTAAACATGAACACCACTAACGTTCCAAGATTTGGCAATGAGCCATGTTAAGAGTCACGTTAACTTAGTTAACGTGAACTCTAACGTGGAAGAGACGAACAATGCCAACGTTAGTGACACTCACCTTTGTCACTAACGTTGGATCAACTAGCATTGCCCACATTAGTGGTCACGTTATACCACTAACGTGAAAGTTAACGTACAGCTGAGATTGATGAGCCAACGTTACTAACACTAACCTTTGTCACTAACGTTGGAAGATGGCATTACTACCACGTTATTGGCCACGTTAACTTAGTTAACGTGAGCTCTAACGTGGAGAGTAAGGGCACTTTGAGCGTTAGTGAGAAAGGTAAGTGTCACTAACACTCTCGAAGGTGAGGCATAGCCACGTTAAAAGCCACGTTAGTTACACTAACGTGAACTGTAACGTAGGGACAAAGGGTATAAGGCAACGTTAATGGGAAAGGTGAGTCCCAATAACGCTTGCGAAGGGTTATAAGCCAACGTTATTAGGAAAGGTGAGTCCCAATAACGCTAGCGAAGATTTACAAGGCAACGTTAGTGGTCACGTTAGTGCCACTAACGTTGGACTTAACGTAGGCTGTATGGGGTTGAAACGTTAGTGAAAATTGTGATTGCCACTAACGTTTTCGAACCCACAATGTCACTTAACGTTAAGTTCACTAATGCCCATGCCTAATTCATACTTCTCTGCAAGTTGGGCCCACTAAAGATTGGAACTGCTTCAACTCAAGATCCAAAGCCCACATCCAAGACTTGAGGAACTCACTAGAAGATCAAGAAGAGTAGTATATATAGGAGTAGTTTTGAACTATAGAGAAGCTTGGCATGTCGGAGAACTACTCTCTGTATATTTACTTTTCTGCACTTTTAGCTGGGATGTATTACTTTCTGCCATTTTCCATTTCTAGAGCTATGAACAACTAAACCCCTTTCATTGGGTTAGGGAGCTCTGTTATAATTTGATGAATCAATTATAGTTTTCATTCTCTTCTTCTTTCTTCTCTTTTGATTTACTAGAAAGCTTTCAATCTTAATTCAATTGGTTAGTTGTCTTGGAAAAGAAACTCTCCATAATTGGATCTCCTCTGAGCCTTGGAAAAGGGATGAGGAGATCATGCTAGAATTGCTTTCTCATTTTGGACCAAGTTGGGGTCTGGGCGGATATAGTGACATGTAATCCTCCCAACACTTTGATTTGGAAATACATGTGGTATAATCAGTGATCATACTTCATCTCTTCCCATGAGCAATTAAATCAAGGAATTGGGCAATTGTTCAAGATTAGAGAGATTGGATTACCAAGGAATTGGAATCTAATCACCTAAGATTGCCAAGGAGATCAATAGATGCATTGATTGAGGAAGAGATGAAAATAAACTTGATCCGGAGAATACAACATCTCCTGAGCCCAATGAATTCCCCATTTTTTGATCTTACCCATTCTCTTTATTTTCTGTCATTTATTTTCATGCTCATTACCCCAAATCCCCATTTAAGATTCTGCACTTTATTTTCTACTATTTACTTTTACGCCATTTAATTTTCTGCAATTATCAAACTACACTCTGTTTAGCTCAACTAGCATACTCTTCCAACTAAAGTTGCTTGACCAATCAATCCTTGTGGGATTCGACCTCACTCTATTGTGAGTTTTTACTTGACGACAAATTCGGTATACTAGCCGAAGGGAAATTTGTTGAGAGACAAGTTTTCATGCATCATATCTGCATTTGAATGAGAGGAGGTCAGGCTGGTATATGCCCTGGTGTGCCACGCCCAAGACTTGGCGTGCCACGCCCATAGTGGGGCTCAAAATCACTCCTATGGAACTTAAGCCTGCCGTGCCACGCCCAAAACCCCAAGTAGAATGCCCTCTTTGAGATATTGGCTTCTCCAACTTGGCGTGCCACGCCCATAGCACCAAGTGGCACGCCCATAGCACCAATTGGCATGCCCAACTTCACACTCCTAGCTTTATTTGTTGTTTCCTTCCCCTTTTGTTGCTCTTTTCATCTGAAATTCAACAGAAACCTATTTCAAAGCAATGTAACATAATATATATCATTTTGTTCATGAAATTGCATTGATTTAATGAGATTATGCTCTTTTTATGGTCCTTTTAGATAAGAAAAAGGGGTCGATGATGCAAGTCATCAGTGAGATCTACTTGTTGTTTAGCAATCATCTTATTTTGAGCTAAAATTGCATCTATATTGTTCAACTCCATCACCCCTCTATTATTACTTCTTTCAGAGGCATAAAAATACTCATTATTAGCCATTATTTCAATGACATTGATCGCCTCTTCAATGGTCTTTTTCTTGTTGAGAGATCTTCCAGAAGAATGGTCTAGAGCCTTTTTTTGATTCATATGATAGCCCCTTATAGAAGATATGCAGTTGCACCCACTCATTAAGCTTATCAGGAGAGCACTTCCTTGTCAAGTCTTTATACCTCTCCCATGTTTCATAAAGTGTGTCCCCATCTTGTTATCTGAATGTTTCAACCTCTACTCTCAGCCTATTGACTCTTTGTGGAGGGTAGAACCTTGCCAAAAATTTATTTACCACATCTTTCTAAGTTGTGAGGCTCTCCTTAGGAAATAATTCTAGCGACTTAGATGCCTTGTCCTTGAGAAAGAATGGGAACAACAGCAATCTGTAGGCATCAGGATCGACACCATTTGACTTTACTGTATCACAGATCCTTAGGAATGTAGTGAGATGCTGATTCGGGTCTTCTTGGGCACTTCCTCCGAAAGAACAATTGTTTTGGACCAGGGTGATGAGTTGTGGTTTTGATTCAAAATTGTTGGCTTGGATGGTTGGCTTTAGAATGCTGCTTCCACAATTCCCAGGGTTGGGATTAATGTAGCAGCCTAACAATCTCCTCTCTTGTGGTGCATGATTAGCTACACCTTGTCCAGCATGGTTATGGACTTCTTCCTCCATAGTAATGTCCAGATCCTCCTCCAACTCTTCTTCTCCAATTATTCCATTGCCTCTTGCTTCCCTCCTTAATCTAAGGAAGGTTCTCTCTGGTTCACTATCAAAAGAGGTTAAAGCTCCTCTTCTACCTGTCATACAAGTGGCAAAACTGACAGCAAACAGCAAGTGAAAAATTTCACAATTAATGAAAAAGTGTGGTTAGAGCAATTAAGGCAATTAATTAAATAGTTAGTGAGTCATTGGATTTGTTTTGCTGGAAAGTAAAGAAATAAAAGAAAACAACTTAAAATTGCAGAAAGTAAAGTAAACAACTGAAACTGAAACTTAATTAACAAAAGAAAAAGAAAATTGCTCAATCTGGTTATCCTCCATTTTAATAATTGTCAATACAAAACCAATCCCCGACAAAGGCATCGTAAACTTGATGCACGAAAACTTGTCTCTCAACAGATTTCCACCGGCAAGTGCACCGGATTGTCGTCAAGTAAAAACTCACTAAAGAGTGAGGTCGAATCCCATAGGGATTGGTTAGTTGAGCAACATTAATTAGAGAATTGTTCTAGTTAAACTGAATCAGAAATTGAATGTATGTAGCAGAATGTAAATTGCCGGGAAACTTAAAGTGCAAGAAATGTAAATAACTGAATGTAAATAACAAAAATTAAATGGCAGAAGAGAAATTGCAAGAAATTAAAGTGCAGAAGCTTAAATTTCAAGAAATTAAAAGGGGAGTGGGGTAATTGAGCATCAAACTAAACAGCAGAATGTAAAAGAGAATGGATAGATCTGAAAGGGGGATTCACTTGGTTTTAGGAGATATTGAATTCTTCGGATCAAATCATTTTCATCTCTTCCTCAATCAATGCATTCATTGACTTTGCTTGGCAATCTTAGGTGATTGGATTCCAATATCTTTGCTTACCAATCTCTCTAAGCTTGAACAATTGCCCAATGTCTTGATTTAATTTCTCATGGAAAGAGATTACGTTCGGTCACTGATTATACCACATAGATTCAAAGATCAAGGTATTGGTAGGATTAAATGTCACGATATCCATCCAAACCCCAACATAATCCAATGTGAGAAAGCCTTTCTAGCATGATTTCCTCATCCCTTTCTCAAGGATCAGAGGAAACCCAATTATGAATAGCTTCTCTCTCAAGTCAACTATTTAATTGAATTAAGATCAAATTATGCAGAGAGTTCCCCGAAGTGGGTTTTTAACTGGCTAACCCCCCAAACTAACTTATACTCTAAGCTATTTATACACTTCTTTCAATTGATCATCAAGTCATCTGGATTGGGCTTTTGGCCTTTGTTGAAATGGATTGGATTGGCTCCATATGCTGTCAAGAAGAGAGAGATGCTCAACTGTGCATTCTGATATCAACGTTGGAGTCAACATTTTTGGGCAAACGTTGAGTCAAACTTTCTTTAGAGAAAATGGATTTTGGGCATTTTGAGCAACATTTGACTCAATGTTGGGGTGCCAACGTTTGCTTGTCCAGGCGTACGCATGGCATACGCGTACGTGTGGATGGTACAATTTACCTCTTCACGTGTCTGCGCTGCCTGTGCATGTGCACATCAACGTGTACGCGTGAGTAACGCGTGTACGTGGATGCGAATTCCCCAATTCCAGTTTTGAAAGCATTTCTAAGACATTGGACTTAGCTTTTGATTGGCAATGCTCCCTCCAACGTTGGTTTATCCACCCGTGCACGTGGATTGCCAAAATTCATGCTCACGCGTACGCATGGCATACGCGTGCGCATCGATGTGATTTTTCAAAATAAAGATTTGGAGCTCATATCGCGCACGTTGGCATCAGCGTTGGACTAGCAACGTTCCCTCTAACTTTGGCCTATCCACGCGTGCGCGTATAACACGTGTACGCATCGCCATAAATTTTTCCAATTTCCAGCAAGCACATTATATCAAAAACGTTAGGGGTAACGTTGGCTCGCCAACGTTCCCTCCATCGTTGGCACCAGAATTATGCAGAACTTTGCTCTGCCTTTATCTCCAATGTGTGAGACAACGTTGGTGGTCCAACTTTGGCCACCAACGTTGCTCCTCCTCCTTCTTTCCGTGGCCATTCTTCCACTTCCTTCCGTGCCTTTCTTCACCTATCATCAACCAATATATATATCAAGGCTTTGCTATATTCACAAGAGATTGCATCATTCTTAGCACACAAGTAATTATGGCATAAATCTCATGAAAAAGCATCAAATTAACTATGTTTGAATGAATCAAGGTGTGTATGAACTTTTAATCCAAATGCTTACTTATAGGTCAAGAAAGTGCATAAACCTACTAAAAACAAAAGAAAAAAGCTAGTGAAACTAGCCTGAGATGCCTTAGCATCACAATACCAAACTTAAATCTTGCTTGTCCCCAAGTAAGCAATGAATTATGAAGAAGATGAATGAAAACTGAAGGCAATATATGTCCATATCAGCAAGTAATTAAGATTGATTAGTGGGGTTTCAAGCAAGAAAAGTTGCAGCTTAGCTTTTATTACTTTTCAAAGTAAGAAATGCCTCTTTAAGCGCCAACTAACATACTGCCATGAATCCTTGTTATTCACTCATCATTTGCATTTGATTTCTTATTTTTCTTTATTTTTCTTTTTCTGAGAACTTGTTCTTTAATTGCAACAGCTCAGTGTACTGTTTTTGAGGCAACTCTTTAAAGTAGGCTTTCAATCAACACTCCCGAACCAGTTTGTTCAAGGTGCTAAGTGTTGAAACACTCTTAAGGACTTAATTACCCAAGTCTCTCCTCAGCACATCTTTACTACAGGCACATGGTTTTTTATTCACTCGTTAGACCTTGGTGTCCAGCACCTCTTTTGGTTGCTAAATGTTTTGTGACAAGGTTTCTCTTGATTGTGAATTTTCATTTGACAATCCCAGGTTAGTTAACCCAAGTTGTCAAGTGATGAAACACTCCTAAGAACTTACTCATTCAAGCATATCATTGCACAAAAACACCACAGACACATGCCTTAAGGCTCAAACTATTGGTGCCTAGCTTTATTCTTAGTTTCTTTTATTCTTTGTTGCCAACTTTTGGCTTTTCTTTCTTCCAAGGAGTTTTGTTTGCTAAGATTCATAGACAGCAGTCAATATCACACTAAAAGGAGATACTCTAACCTTTTATTTTTATTAGTGAGCTAGCTAAACAACCACAAATATATACCACCACTTAAACTTATTCTGTTTCCTACTAATTGGGATAATTTCACTTCTCTGTCTCAAACATATTCATTTATTTAAATAAAAAAACAAGGAGACAAGACATACATTTTAGCATGATGAAATTAAACCAGGCACTTAGACTAGCATATTTGATTGAAAAATAACGAAATTAAACAAACAGAATTCAAATGATTTCAACTTAAAGTAACTAAACATGAAGACATGTTCTTTCTTATTGATGAACAAAGAGCAACACCACCTTTCTTCCTTTGGTTGCTTTTCTTTGCTTGATTTTCCCTTCTTCTTGGGGTCTTGTTTCTTTTTGCTTCTTCTTTCTTCTAGATGCTTTTCAGTTCCAAACAGCTCCTCATCCCACAGTCCAGCATCTTTCAACCTTTGCTGCATCCTTTCTTCATTTCTTTTAAATCTTTCCAACTGTGCATCCATTGGCTGAGTGACCGTTTCAAATGGTGGGATTCTTTGATTCATAAAAGGTATGGTGCCCACTAGATAGCTGATGAGCGGATAATTTATACGCTTTTTGGCATTGTTTTTAGGTAGTTTTTAGTATGATCTAGTTACTTTTAGGGATGTTTTCATTAGTTTTTATGTTAAATTCACATTTTTGGACTTTACTAGGAGTTTGTGTGTTTTTCTATGATTTCAGGTAAATTCTGGCTGAAATTGAGGGACTTGAGCAAAACTCTGAAAAAGGCTGACAAAAGGACTGCTGATGCTGTTGGAATCTGACCTCCCTGCAATAGAAATGAATTTTCTGGAGCTACAGAACTTCAAATGACGCGCTCTCAACGGCTTTGGAAAGTACACATCCAGAGCTTTCCAGCAATATATAATAGTCCATACTTTATTCGGAAATTGAGGACGTAACTTGGCGTTGAACGCCAAGTACATGCTGCTGTCTGGAGTTAAACGCCAGAAACACGTCATAATCCGGAGTTGAACGCCCAAAACACGTCATAACTTGGAGTTCAACTCTAATAAAAGCCTCAGCTCGTGGATAGATCAAGCTCAGCCCAAACATACACCAAGTGGGCCCCGGAAGTGGATTTATGCATCAATTACTTACTCATGTAAACCCTAGGAGCTAGTTTATTATAAATAGAACTTTTTACTATCATAATCTCATCCTGGATTGTATTTTGAATCCTGTGATCACGTTTTGGGGGCTGGCCATTCGGCCATGCCTGAACCTTTCACTTATGTATTTTCAACAGTGGAGTTTCTGCACACCATAGATTAAGGGTGTGGAGCTCTGCTGTACCTCAAGTTTCAATACAATTACTATTACTTTCTATTCAATTCTCTTTTATTCTTATTCCAAGATATACGTTACACTTAACTTTGATGAATGTGATGATCCGTGACACTCATCATCATTCTCACCTATGAATGCGCGTGATCGACAACCACTTCCGTTCTACTCTAAGCCGGGCGCATATCTCTTAGATTCCCCAACAGAATCTTCGTGGTATAAGCTAGATAGATGGCGGCATTCATGAGGATCCGGAAAGTCTAAACCTTGTCTATGGTATTCCGAGTAGGATTCTGGGATTGAATGACTGTGATGAACTTCAAACTCCTGAAGGCTGGGCGTGATGACAAGCGCAAAAGAATCAATGGATTCTACTCCAACCTGATTGAGAACCGACAGATGATTAGCCGTGCTGTAACAGAGCATAGGAACGTTTTCACTGAGAGGATGGGATGTAGCCACTGACAACGGTGATGCCCTACATACAGCTTGCCATGGAAAGGAGTAAGAAGGATTGGATGAATGTAATAAAAAAGTAGAGATTCAAGAGGAGCACAGCATCTCCATACACTTATCTGAAATTCCCACTACTGATTTACATAAGTATTTCTATCCCTTTTATTTTCTTTTTATTTTTAATTTCGAAACCCATAAACATTTAATCTGCCTAACTGAGATTTACAAGGTGACCATAGCTTGCTTCATACCAACAATCTCTGTGGGATCGACCCTTACTCACGTAAGGTATTACTTGGATGACCCAGTACACTTGCTGGTTAAGTTGAACGGAGTTGTGTCCACACGTGCCAATTTTAAATTCCATACGAGTACAAGGAGTACAACTTTAAGGATCACAATTTTGTCCACCAAGTTTTTGGCGCCGTTGCCGGGGAACAATCAATTTTGAACAACAATTTCACAATTGTTTCCAGACCACAATGGTGCCAAGTTTTAATCCGGCAACAACACCAAGTTTTTGGCGCCGTTGCCGGGGATTGTTCGAGTATGGACAACTGACGGTTCATCTTGTTCCTCAGATTAGGTAATCTATTTTTTGTTTTATTTTTCAAAAATTTTTCAAAATTCTTTCAAATCTTTTCTCATATGTTTTCGAAAATTTATTCTAAATTTTTAAGAATGAATTCTAGAGCTTCATAAAAAATGTTGAAGCCTGGCTGGCTGTAAAGCCATGTCTAATTCTTTTGGACTGAGGCTTTCAATAATAAGTATATGAAGTTGGATGAAGTATCAACTGCTGTATGCTTGATTTGTCACTTAAAGCTTGGCTGGCCATTGGCCATGTCTAGTGTTTTGGACTGGAGCTTTCATTGAAAGCTTGGCTGGCTATTAAGCCATGTCTAATTCCTGGACCGAAGCTTTAGACTAACATTGCATGATTCCTGGAATTCATATTAAAAATTTTGAATTTCTTATTTTCTTTTTCTTATATGTTTTTCGAAAAAAAATCAAATAAAACACAAAAAAAAATTAGAAAATCATAAAAATCAAAAATATTTTGTGTTTCTTGTTAGAGTCTTGTGTCAAGTCATAAGTTTGGTGTCAATTGCATGTTCATCTTTTTCTTGCAATAAATTTTCGAAAAATGCATTCATGCATTGCATTCATCATGATCTTCAAGTTGTTCTTGATGAACTTTCTTGTTTGATCTTCATATTTTCTTGTTTTGTGTTGTATGGTGTTTTTCATATGCATTATTGCATTCATAGAGTCTAAACATGAAAAATTTCTAAGTTTGGTGTCTTGCATGTTTTCTTTACATTGAAAATTTTTCAAAAATATGTTCTTGATGTTCATCATGATCTTCAAAGTGTTCTTGGTGTTCATCTTGACATTCATAGTGTTCTTGCATGCATCATGTGTTTTGATCCAAAATTTTCATGCATTGAGTATTTTTAGTGTTTTTCTCTCTCATCATAAAAAATTTTCAAAAATCAAAAAATAAAAAATAAAAAAATATCTTATCTTTTTAAATCTTATCTTTTTAAAATCTTTTTCAAAAATCATATCTTTTCCATTTTTTTTCATATTCGAAAATTTCAAAAGTCTTTTTCAAAATATTTTCAAAATCTTTTTCTTATCTTTACATCATATTTTCGAAAATTGCATCAAAAATTAATGTTTTGATTCAAAAATTTCAAATTTGTTACTTTCTTGTTAAGAAAGATTCAAATTTTAAGTTCTAGAATCATATCTTGTGATTTCTTGTGAGTCAAGTCATTAATTGTGATTTTAAAATTCAAATCTTTTTCAAAATAAATTTCAATCATATCTTTTTAAAACAATATCTTTTAAAATCATATCTTTTCAAAAATATCTTTTCAAATCTTATCTTTCCAAAAATTATATCTTTTTTTAATCATATCTTTTTCAACTTTAATTTCAAAAATCTTTTCTAACTTCTTATTTTTTCAAAATTAATTTTCAAATCTTTTTCAACTAACTAATTGATTTATTTGTTTCTTTTATCTTTTATCTTTTTCAAAACTACCTAACTACTTTTCCCTCTTTAATTTTCGAAAATATCTCACCTCTTTTTCAAAAATTCTTTTTAATTAACTAATTGTTTCAAGTTTTAATTTTAATTGTAATTCATCTTTAATTTTCGAAATTACTAAACTCCTTTTCAAAAATATTTTCGAAAATCCCTCTCTCATCTTCTTCTGTTTATTTTATTTATTTACTAACACTTCTCTTCATCCTAAAATTTGAACCCCCCTCTCTCTGAGTTCAAATTTTCTTCTTCTCCTTCTTATTCTTCTTCTTTTCTACTCACATAAAGGAACCTCTATATCTGGACAAAGAGGATCCCTATTATTATTTTCTGTTCCCTTCTTTTTCATATAAGCAGTAGCAAGGACAAGAACATTCTTATTAAAGCAGATCCTGAACATGAAAGGACTCTGAAGAGGAAGTCAAGAGAAACTAAAAATCAATAATTCAGAGAAACCTCAAAAAAAAAAGAAAAAAAAAAGAGAAAAGGGAAGACAATAAGCTTCCACCTCTGAGTCATGGGAGATGAAAAGACTCATCTAAAGGGTTAATAGCTCAGTGGTAGAATATTTGACTGCAAATCAAGAGATCCCTGAGATACCTAAGGGGATAAATTATCCTCCACACAACTATTGGGAGCAAATAAAGATAAGAGCACTAAAATCACTAGGAATCAAGCAACAGAGGCAAGGAAGAGACATAAAGGAGCCCAAAAAGCATCAATGGTCCTTCAAGAAGGCACCACCCTTACTAAGGTGGACTCATTCCTTGTTCTTAAATTTTTTTTCTGCTTTTCATTTTTTTATATGTTATATGTTCATCTATGTTTATGTCTTTATTACATGATTATTATTATTTAGTAACTATGTCTTAAGGCTATGAATGATTCTATGAATCCTTCACCTCTCTTAAATGAAAAGTGTTTTTAATTCAAAAGAACAAGAAGTACATGAATTTCAAATTTATCCTTGAATTTAGTTTAATTATATTGATGTGGTGACAATACTTTTTTTTTCTGAATGAATGCTTGAACAGTGCATAAATTTTGATCTTGTTGTTTATGAATGTTAAAATTGTTGGATCTTGAAAGAATGATGAACAAGGAGAAATGTTATTGACAATCTGAAAAATCATGAAATTGATTCTTGAAGCAAGAAAAAGCAGTAAATAGCAAAAGCTTGCGAAAAAAAAAAGTGGCAAAAAAAATAGAAAGAAAAAGAAAAAGCAAGCAGAAAAAGCCAATAGCCCTTAAAACCAAAAGGCAAGGGTAAAAAGGATCCAAGGCTTTGAGCATCAATGGATAGGAGGGCCCAAGGAAATAAAATCCAGGCCTAAGCGGCTAAATCAAGCTGTCCCTAACCATGTGCTTGTGTCATGAAGGTCCAAGTGAAAAGCTTGAGACTGAATGGTTAAAGTCGTGATCCAAAGCAAAAAGAGTGTGCTCAAGAGCTCTGGACACCTCTAACTGGGGACTCTAGCAAAGCTGAGTCACAATCTGAAAAGGTTCACCCAGTCATGTGTCTGTGGCATTTATGTATCCGGTGGTAATACTGGAAAACAAAGTGCTTAGGGCCACGGCCAAGACTCATAAGTAGCTGTGTTCTAGAATCAACATGCTTAACCAGGAAAGTCAATAACACTATCCGAAATTCTAAGTTCCTAGAGAAGCCAATCATTTTAAACTTCAAAGGAAAAAGTGAGATGCCAAAACTGTTCAGAAGCAAAAAGCTACAAGTCCCGCTCATCTAATTAGAATTAATATTCATTGATATTTTGGAATTTATAGTATATTCTCTTCTTTTTATCCTATTTGATTTTCAGTTGCTTGGGGACAAGCAACAATTTAAGTTTGGTGTTGTGATGAGCGGATAATTTATACGCTTTTTGGCATTGTTTTTAGGTAGTTTTTAGTATGATCTAGTTACTTTTAGGGATGTTTTCATTAGTTTTTATGTTAAATTCACTTTTTTGGACTTTACTAGGAGTTTGTGTGTTTTTCTATGATTTCAGGTAAATTCTAGCTGAAATTGAGGGACTTGAGCAAAACTCTGAAAAAGGCTGACAAAAGGACTGCTGATGCTGTTGGAATCTGACCTCCCTGCAATCGAAATGGATTTTCTGGAGCTACAGAACTCCAAATAACGCGCTCTTAACGGCTTTGGAAAGTAGACATCCAGAGCTTTCCAGCAATATATAATAGTCCATACTTTATTCGGAAATTGAGGACGTAACTTGGCGTTGAACGCCAAGTACATGCTGCTGTCTGGAGTTAAACGCCAGAAACACGTCATGATCCGGAGTTGAACGCCCAAAACACGTCATAACATGGAGTTCAACTCTAATAAAAGCCTCAGCTCATGGATAGATTAAGCTCAGCCCAAACATACACCAAGTGGGCCCCGGAAGTGGATTTATGCATCAATTACTTACTCATGTAAACCCTAGGAGCTAGTTTATTATAAATAGAACTTTTTACTATCATAATCTCATCCTGGATTGTATTTTGAATCCTGTGATCATGTTTTGGGGGCTGGCCATTCGGCCATGCCTGAACCTTTCACTTATGTATTTTCAACAGTGGAGTTTCTGCACACCATAGATTCGCGCGTGATCGACAACCACTTCCGTTCTACTCTAGGCCGGGCGCATATCTCTTAGATTCCCCAACAAAATCTTCGTGGTATAAGCTAGATAGATGGCGGCATTCATGAGGATCCGGAAAGTCTAAACCTTGTCTATGGTATTCCGAGTAGGATTCTGGGATTGAATGACTGTGATGAACTTCAAACTCCTGAAGGCTGGGCGTGATGACAAGCGCAAAAGAATCAATGGATTCTACTCCAACCTGATTGAGAACCGACAGATGATTAGCCGTGCTGTGACAGAGCATAGGTATTTCTATCCCTTGATTTACATAAGTATTTCTATCCCTTTTATTTTCTTTTTATTTTTAATTTCGAAACCCAAAAACATTTAATCTGCCTAACTGAGATTTACAAGGTGACCATAGCTTGCTTCATACCAACAATCTCTGTGGGATCGACCCTTACTCACGTAAGGTATTACTTGGATGACCCAGTACACTTGCTGGTTAAGTTGAACGGAGTTGTGTCCACACGTGCCAATTTTAAATTCCATACGAGTACAAGGAGTACAACTTTAAGGATCACAATTTTGTCCACCAATAGCCAAGCTGTGCTTGAGTATCTATGTCATATTTCATCCTATCCCTATGCCTAGCTTCTCCAACTGTATGGTATACATTCTTCCAGTTGAACATGTTCAAGATGTAACCTTGTTGCTCCACTTGTTATTTGGACAACTGGCTGAAGGATTCTTGAAACTAGGCAGATTGCACTCTTTGTGAATCTAAAAATCTTGCTTGGAAATCTCTTTGCTAGTCTATCATCCTTAGCTGGAGCTCCTCTTATTTTTCCTGCCTTCCCATGTACTATCATTGGAACTCTTCTTATTTTTCTTGAGCTTCTGTGTATTGTTGGGATAGCCTTTTAATAGCTTCTTGCATTTGGCTCATCTCCATCGTGGTCTGTGCTGGGATTTATGGCTCTCCTTCTTGTTCTTCTTCCTGTTGTTCTTCTCCTTGTGGTTCTTCTCTCTTTTGTTTCCTTTGTGGTTTCCTCCGTTGCTGGGCAACTGTGACATTCATCATTCTCTCCAGGGTCATTGCATGCCCGGATTCAGCCAGATTGGATTTGCATCCTCTAGTGGCACCCTGGCTTTTATGCATAACCACATGATGGTGCTTGGGTAGTGGAGCCAAGCTTCAGCAAAACTTTTCTCAGAGATCTTTTGAATATCTTTTGCAATGATCTCATGGACTTTTATCTCCCTTCCTACCATAATGCAGTGCAGCATGTTGGCCCTTTTTTTGTTAACTTCTAAAGTGTTTATAATGCCCAAGATTGATCTCCTTATAAGTTCATACCACCATTTTGCTTCAAGGGTGAAATCCCCTCTTCTCAGATGTTTGTGCCTTCTATAAACATCCCTCTTCCAGTCAGTTGGAATCACACAGATATCACTAGAAATTTTATCATAGTTTGGATTGCCATTTATTCTCTCCTGGTAACCAGGTTTATCAAAGTGTGCTGCTCTTAGGCCTAGGACTTTCATGATGCTTTTTGGGCTGAAGTCGACTTCCACACCCCTTACATAGCTTTTGTAAGTAGTGGGGATGGTTATGTCCAACCTCAATGTATTAGCATAAAACTCCCTTATAATGTTGTCATTAATTATGGTGATTGGAGATGTGAGAGCCTCCCATTTCCTCTTTCTGATCTTCTCTTTTATCTCCGGGCATTCATCTTCGGGTAACTAAAAAATAATTTCTGGCAGTATCCCTTTGGGTCTCATCCATTCAAGTTGAATTTGGTGGAACTGTGATTTAAATTTCCATTGATCATAGTCGTCTTCACTTTCCTCAACAACGGGTTCCTTCCCTCTCCTTCTTTTGAAGTTTGATGAAGATGCCATAGCTGCCTTGAATGTTGGCCAAATAAAGCTTGAGAAATGGTGAGGATGGATGGTTGGTGTTATAAAATATAGGATGTCTATATAGCTTGAGGGTAAGTAAGGTTATGAAAGCATATATAACAAGAATGATTTGAAGCACAAGAGAACACAGTTATAAGTTTGAGCTTTAAGGAACACAAGATCGAGTTTATGAGTGAAAAAGGGTGGAAACTTGTGTTATGAGACACGGTACACTTAAGGCCATATATAGCAAAAATTGATGAAGAATGGATGGTTAGGATTCTTTGTTAAAGGTTGAGAATGATGGGTGTGCATGTAAATTTGAATGAGGACAAAGTTTGCCTCTTCATTGGGCATGTGGGGTTGGTCCTCTAGGTGATTCTCCCAATATTATGTAGATTTGTCTTCTCAAGGAGCAACTTCCCAAGCCATGTGACCCACTTTTTGTCTTCATGCCAACTGTACCATTCATTGCTCTGTCCCTTTCATCAAGTTGTTCATCTGCATGGCTATCCATCGTAAAAAGAAAAAAAAATGAATCCAAAAAGGTGGCAATAAACACAGGACCAGTAGTGATTAAATTTAAAACTAAAGACTTAACTAGTATTCCTCATGAGTGTTCAATCAGCCGTGACTCCTTGTGTGCACTTATATAGTCTTGGTGGACACCAAATTTAGTGGTTGGCAATGTGGCTCAAAGGATTATTTCCACCAAGTAATGTCATTGAAATCTTAACAACATTCTTGTCACCTTTGATTAAATCCTTCATGAAAAACACTTTATTTTCTATCTTTAAACTTGAACTAAAAGAAATGTAAAACATGGTTACACTTTCATGAAATTCAAGACTTAAATTAAATTTGACTCTCATCACTTGTGTTCTTTGAATATATAGAACACCAAACTTAATGTTTTGCTATATACTCTAAGAAAAGAATTTAAGCATATATCAAGATGGCTATATGATCATTACTTTTGAAAAACATCTTAGGGTGCCTATAGGCACACCTAACTTAGAGATGGATCATATGCTTCAAGATATCATGGGTAATTGTCAAATTTGTCTATGGAAGCTTGAATTCATGTCAGGACACCATTGATTATTCACATTAAAGAATTAAAAACAAGGAAACTAAATCATGGGCTGCCTCCCATGGAGCGCTCTTTTATTGTCACTAGCTTGACATTGGTTCTCTGTTAGGGAGGGTTGTAGTGCCTCAGGTCCTCACCTCACACAGTGAAGCTATCTCCACTTGATTCCTTGATGATTTCCACATATTCCAATGAGAGGATCCGGTTGATTGTATATACTTGAGGCAATTGAGAAGGTATCACAGGAAAATGAGGGGGTTTGAGTGGATGGTGGACTGATATCACCTCGTCACCTAGTGAGAACTCCTCAGTGGGGATTTTCTTATTCCTCCATTTCCTTGGTACTTTCTTCCCCATTTTCCTCTCTTCTCCAAGTGGTTCCTCAGAAGTTCTTGTGTCAAAGTGATCTTTGTTGATTGATTCCCCTGGTTCCTGTCGTTTCAGCTCCTCCTCTAGTATCCTTGGTTGCTTAATCTCTTGAGCTTCTTGTCTATCCACCAAAGAGGTCTCCAGAGGCTCTGCTGGTGGTTCATTGTTATTTTCCTCCAAAAACTCTTCACTGTGATTTTCTTTAAACTCTTTTCTCTCTTGCTCAGACTCATATGTGGGCTTGAAAACCTGAAAGGTGAGCTGTCCATCATGTATTCTCAATATCAACTATCCTTGTTCTACATCAATGAGTGCTCTGCCAGTAGCCAAGAATGGTCTTCCTAAGATGAATGAGTGAATATAGCTTTCTTCCATTTCAAGAACAACAAAGTCAGTGGGGAGAAAGTAATTTCCTACTTTGACCAGTACATTCTCGATTACTCCTTCAGCTTGCTTCTGAGTCTTGTCTGCCAATTGGATGATTACATCTGTGGATTTCAAATCATTGATTTGCAGCTTCTTCATGAGAGATAGAGGCATTACATTTATGCTTGCACCCAGGTCATAATATCCTCTGTCAATCATGGTGTCTCCAATGGCACAAAGGATGTAAAAACTCACTAGATCCTTCTTTTTCGTAGGTATGTCCTTCTGGATGATGGCACTACATTCCTTGTTTGTCACCACTATTTGTCATCCTTTCAAGGTGCTTTTCTTGCTCAGTAACTCCCTCATACATTTAATGTATGTGGGCATTTTTTACAGAGTTTCAAGGAAGGGAATGTTGACATTAAGAGACTTGAATACCTCCAGGAATCTAGTGTATATTCTCCCCTTCTCACCACCCCTGAGTCTCTAGGAGAATGGTACTTGTGGCACATAAGGCTTGAGTACTTTTCTTTCTTTTTGTTCCTTTTTCTATTCAGGGCTAGTCATTTCTTCTGTCTCCCTTACATCTTTCCTTGACTCTACTGCATTATGCTCTGAGTGCCTGTAGCATTCTTCCTCCAGAACTTTTTCACTGCTTAGATTGATTGCCTTGCATTCTTCCCACCTTACCTTCTTGGTCTCTCCTCTTGGGTTTTTTCAGTATCACTTGGAAAGCTGTCAATAGACTTTGGAAATTGTTGAAATAGGTACCCCACTTGGGACTCAAGCTTCTTGATGGTTTCTCTTTGACTTTTCATACTAGTCCTCACTTCCTCCTTGAAGGTTCTATTATCTTGGACTCCTTTGCAAAGATTTTCCAACAAAGCTTCTAAAATTGCATCCATATTGTTCAACTCCATCACTCCTCTATTGTTACTTCTTTCAGAGGCATAAAAATACTCATTATTAGCCACTATTTCAATAACATCGATCGCCTCTTTAATGGTCTTTTCTTGTTGAGAGATCCTTCAAATGAATGGTCTAGAGCCTTTTTTGACTCATATGATAGCCCCTCATAGAAGATATGCAGTTACCCCCACTCATTAAACATATCAGGAGGGCACTTCCTTATCAAGTTTTTATACCTCTCCAATGCTTCATAAAGTGTCTCCCCATCTTGTTGTCTGAATGTTTGAACCTCTGCTCTCAGCCTATTGACTCTTTGTGGAGGGTAGAACCTTGCCAAGAATTTGTTTACCACATCTTACCAAGTTGTGAGAGAGAATGGGAACAACAGCAATCTGTTGGCATTAGAATGGACACCATTTGACTTTACTGTATCATAGATCCTTAAGAATGTAGTGAGATGCTTATTTGGGTCTTCTTGGGCATTTTCTCCAAAAGAACAATTGTTTTAAACCAGGATGATAAGTTGTGGTTTTAATTCGAAATTGTTGGCTGATGCCAAGGCATCTTAGGCTAGTTTCACTAGCCTTTTCCTTTTATTTTTAGTTGTTTTATGCATTTTCTTGAGCCTTAAGTAATCATTTGGGCCAAATAGTCATGCTTGTCTTAAATCATTCAAACATGAAGATTTTGATGCAAATTCCATGAGTTTTTAGTTATATTCCTTGAATGCTATGAATGGAAGAATTCTCATGAATTTTATCAAGACTTTGATGCAGTTGTTTGGATGATTTCAGGGAAGAAGAGGCTAGGCAAAGAAGCAACAAAATCAATAAAGGAAGCTGGAATATCACATGTGGAGTTTAAGTTCCAGTTTAAGCTTAAACTGGAACTTAAACGCCAAAATCATGAAAAGCTGAAAGTGGCGTTTAACCTCCAGTTTAACCTTAAACTGGAAGTTAAACGCCAGAAAGGAAAGGCACCAGGGAGCCATTTCCACGTTTAAGCTCCAGTTTAACCTTAAACTGGAGCTTAAACGTGTTCGACCCTTTACCCTCCAGGATGGCTTTCCCCCATTTCCACGTTTAAGCTTCAGTTTAACCTTAAACTGAAGCTTAAACGTGCTCGAGCTTGTGCCTCCAGGGAGTGCCAGCGTTTAAGCTCCAGTTTAAGCTTAAACTGGAGCTTAAACGTGTTATATGGAACAGCTTGACCATGCCTTCTTCAAACATAAATAACTTGAGCTACAAAACTCCAAATGAGGTGATTCAAAATGCATTGGAAAGAAGACATCTAGAGCTTTCCAAGCATATATGGCATGCATGGTGGATACTAAAAATTGAGGGAGAAAACAGCCCCGTAATGTGCATAGAAGAGCATAGTACCAACATGCAATCAGGCCAGCTGACCTCTTCACCTTCCATGGAGTATAACTCGAGTTGTAGAACTCCAATTGAGGTGCTTCCAGTTGCGTTAGAAAGCTGACATCCATAGCTTTCCAACGAGGTATAATAGTCTATATTTGGCATCAAATTGGCAAGGTTGACAAGAGAACAAAGTGACGACTCAAGAAAGGGGGGTGCAACGTTTGAGTGTAGTTTAATGGATCATTATCCTTTTTGGATCAATTATGTCACTCTACCCTTCAAGCAAGCAAGGCCCATCAACAACACCAAATCAAGGCCACAAGAATCATCTAGAATAGTTTATTTTTATTTGAATGTAATTTGCTTTTAATTTCATTTTCATTTGTAATTTAGGGAGCCTATTTAAAGGCCTTAGTTTCTGCATTTGAAACAGACTGAGAAAAGGGGATTGAAGGGGAATCCAGCCCGTGACTGGGGGACTTTTGATCATTTTGCTAGTTTTCATCTTTTCTTTGAATTCAGAGCTATGACTCACTAAACCCCCTTTCATTGGGTTAGGGAGCTCTATTGTAATTCAATGAATCAATAATAGTTTTACCTTCTTCTTCAATCTTTTCTCTTGAATTTTGTTAGAAAGCTTCTCGATCTAATTCCATTGGGTAGTTGTCTTGGGAAAGAAACTACCCATAATTGGAATCCTTCGGAACCTTGGGAAAGGAATGGAGGATTCATGCTAGAGAAGCTTTCTCACAGTGAATTGGATTGGGGTTTGGATGGATATTGTGACATGTAATCCTACCAAATTGTGGTTCATGAAACTGTGTGGTATAATCAGTGATCGAGCATCATCTCTTCTTATGAACATTTAAACCAAGGGATTGGGAATTTGTTTGTTTTTAGAGAGAATTGGTGAGCCAAGGGATTGGGATCCAATCATATAAGATTGCCAAGCAAAATTTAATGAATTCATTGGTTGAGGAAGAGATGAAAATGTTTTGATTCGGAGATCTCAATATCTCCTGAAACCCACTGAATTCCCCATCTCTGATCTATCCCTTTCTATTTACATTCTGCAATTTCAATTCATGCAATCACCCCCATCCCTTTTTAATTTCAGCACTTTAACTTCTCGCTCTTTAATTCATGCAATTTAAGATTCCGCAATTCTCATCTAAATCTTGATCCGCTCAACTAGAACACACTTCTAATCCGAATTGCTCATTCAACCAATCCTTGTGGGATTCGACCTCACTCTATTGTGAGTTTTTACTTGACGATAACCGGTGCACTTGCCGGAAGGAATTTTAGCCGATTGTGCAATTTCCTAAAATCGTAGCATATCAAGTTTATGCAACATCAAGTTTATGGCGCCGTTGCCGGGGATTGGTTTTCGATTGACAATTCTCCAATTGGAAGTTAACTAGATTGAGCAATTTTTCTTTTCTTTTGTTAATAGTTTTTGTTTCAGTTTATTACTGCTAATTTCTGCAAATTTTAATTTGTTTTCTTTGCTTATTCACCTGTTAGCATACTAACCACTAGCTGTTTGTGATATTGCCTCACTATGGAATTTCCACTATCTTTGGATGAGTATTGTTTGAGACTGAGCACATTGCAAAAAAGAAAGGAGTATCCATCATTTTTTGGTCAATCAAAATTCATGAGAAACTCTCCACCACCACAGAATGATTCATGTTATTATGCTCATGGTGGGTGGGAGTATCAGGAACAGGAAACGGGGTACTTCCCAGAGCCACAAAATGGTCCATGTTTTGGTGAATTTGATCACTACTCAAGTTGTGGCTGGGAAGATCAAAACCAAAGAGATTTCACTTATTCACACCCCATTCATCAAGAGCCATCACCTCTTAATTATCCAACCTCACCTCCTAGTTTTACATATCCAAATTCTTCATCACTTGAGCATTTCTCAGCACAAAATTCCTTCTCAAATTCATACAATTCATTTCACTATCCACAAGACTCATTCCACTACACACAAGAGTCATACCACTACCAAAACTCCAACCAAAGACCCTATCAGCCCACACAAAACACATACTTCCAGCCACCATATCACAGCCAAGATAATCAACCTCATCAACCCAATCCGAACCAATCACTTCATGATCAGTTAACCAGGATGGAAGGAATGATTGCAACTATGGGCAGAGATGTGGCCGATTTGAAAGGCTTTAAGGAAGAAGTGATATCCAACTTGCAAAATCAAGGTGCTGCCATTCAAAAGCTAGAAGCACAAATTGGATATTTATCAAAGCAAATCCCTACCCACAATTCTTCTAGCGATACCATGGCAAACCCAAGGGAGGAATCAGAAGAACAAGAAAGGGAGAAAGTCAATCAAGAGAGATCACACTCCTATGAAACAGAGAGTTGCAAAGAGGAAGGGTTCATTGAACCACAAATTCAGGAAGCTTTTGATGAACAGGATACTCCAACTATCCAACAACAACCAAGTTCTGAGATCAAGGATGTGAAGGCAGTAGAAACAAGCACCAAAATGAGGATTGTGACCGAGAAACAAAGGACCATATCCATGAAGAAGAGAAGGTCGAAGAACAATCCAACTCCTGAGCCAACAAGCAAGTTCACTCAAGCCAATCACAAGGGAAAGCTTGCTGGAAAGAGGCATTCACAACAAGGGGCACCAACTAGCTCCTTTATCCACTTGAAGTCATTCCTCTTAACAAACTGGAGGAAGAGGAAGAAAGTCAGGAACAGCTTGTCAAGCTAATGACAGTAAACGAGTGCTTGTTGGGAGGCAACCCAGCCAAAGGTAGTTTTTCTTTTCTAGTTATTTCAATAAAAGAGTTAAGTAGATTTATCTGTATTGCAAGGAGCTAAGTTTGGTGTTGCACACCAAAACAATTCAAGTGTGAATGTGAGATTCTAAGTTTGGTGTTCCACCAAAAACTTCATTAAAAGCACATTTCTACCTCAGCATGACTAGTCACTAGCTCCAACCAATCAGGGAAACTACTTAAACAATAGTTTAATTTCTAGTTCATAGTTTCTTTTTCTAGTTCATAGTTATTTTCTTAATAAAAGCACATGAGGTTTTCTGCATATGATCCAAATTGCTGCATATGGCAAGGAACTAAGTTTGGTGTTCACACACCAATCTAAGTTCAGAGGCCTACAAACATACATGCATGCTAACCAATTCTCAAAGTGCTTGGGGAACAAGCAACTTCTAATAGCTTTGCAGGAAGACAATCAATCTCATGGAAGGAATATACATCATCATCAAAGAGAACACCAAGGCTAGGAAGGATGATGAACAACAAAGAAGATGCTAAAAGGTTGTATTGTCACTTAATTGCTTGTACTTTGAATTGCTGATATTGGAAGTTTGCATGCACCCCTGCTTTAAGTTTGAGTCATTACAGTTTTTGTTTGTCTGTTTGTTTAATTTCCAAATAAGTGATAGTCTAAGTGTCTGGATAAACTTCACTTGCTTAAACAAATGCTTGCCATGCTTGTTCTGTTTCCAAAAACAAAAGAAATGTTTGAACAAAAGTAACTCAATTCCATTTGGTAAGAAATCAAATAAGATTAAGTGGTGGTATGCATGTTTGATTGAATAGTCAGCTCACTAAGAAATAAAGTTAGAATTGTCACTTTTAGTGGAAGTTAGGATGCTGTCTATGAATCTTGGTAAATAAATGTCCTTGGCCAAGGGAAAGAAAGAAAAAAAAAGAAAAAAAAAAGAAAAAGCCAATGAGAAAGGTAACCAAAAAGCAAAAGAATTAAGAAAATAAAGCTAGGCACCAATGGTTTGAACTTCTGAGACATATGCCTGTGGTGTTTATGTACTAGGATCTGCTTGGATGAATAGGTTCTGTGGAGTGTTTCAACACTTGGTAACTTGGGTTAACTAACCCGGGATTATCAACCAAAAGTCCATTATCAAGAGCAACTTAAATACAAAACATTTAGTCACACAAAGAGGTGCTGGGCACCAATATCTTGTGAAGAAATGTAAACTAAAGTGCCTGTGGTGGATATGTGTGAGCACTGATAAGGAAAGAAAAATGTCAAAAGCTTGTGCAACACATGACACTGAGCAACAAGGAGCAAATAAGCTCAAAGAAAAAGAAAAACAAAGAAAAGAAACTTGCCAAGGATATGTGAATAACAAGAAGCCATAGCAGTGTTTTAGTGGAAACATAAAAAGTGACATTCTTACCTAAGAAACAATAAAGTGATGCTGCAACAACTTTCTGCATGAACACCCCATTAATCAATGTCAATTACTTACTGATATGGCTAATGAATTTACTTTCCGTTTCATTCTTTCTTCTCAATAATTCAGAACTTGCTTGGGGACAAGCAAGGATTAAGTTTGGTGTTGTGATGCCAAGGCATCTTAGGCTAGTTTCACTAGCCTTTTTCTTTTATTTTTAGTTGTTTTATGCATTTTCTTGAGCCTTAAGTAATCATTTGGGCCAAATAGTCATGCTTGTCTTAAATCATTCAAACATGAAGATTTTGATGCAAATTCCATGAGTTTTTAGTTATATTCCTTGAATGCTATGAATGGAAGAATTCCCATGAATTTTAGCAAGACTTTGATGCAGTTGTTTGGATGATTTCAGGGAAGAAGAGGCTAGGCAAAGAAGCAACAAAATCAATAAAGGAAGCTGGAATATCACATGTGGAGTTTAAGTTCCAGTTTAAGCTTAAACTGGAACTTAAACGCCAAAATCATGAAAAGCTGAAAGTGACGTTTAACCTCCAGTTTAACCTTAAACTGGAAGTTAAACGCCAGAAAGGAAAGGCACCAGGGAGCCATTTCCACGTTTAAGCTCCAGTTTAACCTTAAACTGGAGCTTAAACGTGTTCGACCCTTTACCCTCCAGGATGGCTTTCCCCCATTTCCACGTTTAAGCTTCAGTTTAACCTTAAACTGAAGCTTAAACGTGCTCGAGCTTGTGCCTCCAGGGAGTGCCAGCGTTTAAGCTCCAGTTTAAGCTTAAACTGGAGCTTAAACGTGTTATATGGAACAGCTTGACCATGCCTTCTTCAAACATAAATAACTTGAGCTACAAAACTCCAAATGAGGTGATTCAAAATGCATTGAAAAGAAGACATCTAGATCTTTCCAAGCATATATGGCATGCATGGTGGATACTAAAAATTGAGGGAGAAAACAGCCCCGTAATGTGCATAGAAGAGCATAGTACCAACATGCAATCAGGCCAGCTGACCTCTTCACCTTCCATGGAGTATAACTCGAGTTGTAGAACTCCAATTGAGGTGCTTCCAGTTGCGTTAGAAAGCTGACATCCATAGCTTTCCAACGAGGTATAATAGTCTATATTTGACATCAAATTGGCAAGGTTGACAAGAGAACAAAGTGACGACTCAAGAAAGGGGGTGCAACGTTTGAGTGTAGTTTAATGGATCATTATCCTTTTTGGATCAATTATGTCACTCTACCCTTCAAGCAAGCAAGGCCCATCAACAACACCAAATCAAGGCCACAAGAATCATCTAGAATAGTTTATTTTCATTTGAATGTAATTTGCTTTTAATTTCATTTTCATTTGTAATTTAGGGAGCCTATTTAAAGGCCTTAGTTTCTGCATTTGAAACAGACTGAGAAAAGGGGATTGAAGGGGAATCCAGCCCGTGACTGGGGGACTTTTGATCATTTTGCTAGTTTTCATCTTTTCTTTGAATTCAGAGCTATGACTCACTAAACCCCCTTTCATTGGGTTAGGGAGCTCTATTGTAATTCAATGAATCAATAATAGTTTTACCTTCTTCTTCAATCTTTTCTCTTGAATTTTGTTAGAAAGCTTCTCGATCTAATTCCATTGGGTAGTTGTCTTGGGAAAGAAACTACCCATAATTGGAATCCTTCGGAACCTTGGGAAAGGAATGGAGGATTCATGCTAGAGAAGCTTTCTCACAGTGAATTGGATTGGGGTTTGGATGGATATTGTGACATGTAATCCTACCAAAGTGTGGTTCATGAAACTGTGTGGTATAATCAGTGATCGAGCATCATCTCTTATTATGAACATTTAAACCAAGGGATTGGGAATTTGTTTGTTTTTAGAGAGAATTGGTGAGCCAAGGGATTGGGATCCAATCATATAAGATTGCCAAGCAAAATTTAATGAATGCATTGGTTGAGGAAGAGATGAAAATGTTTTGATTCAGAGATCTCAATATCTCCTGAAACCCACTGAATTCCCCATCTCTGATCTATCCCTTTCTATTTACATTCTGCAATTTCAATTCATGCAATCACCCCCATCCCTTTTTAATTTCAGCACTTTAACTTCTCGCTCTTTAATTCATGCAATTTAAGATTCCGCAATTCTCATCTTAATCTTGATCCGCTCAACTAGAACACACTTCTAATCCGAATTGCTCATTCAACCAATCCTTGTGGGATTCGACCTCACTCTATTGTGAGTTTTTACTTGACGATAACCGGTGCACTTGCCGGAAGGAATTTTTTCCGATTGTGCAATTTTCTAAAATCGTAGCTATCAAGATCATAGCTAACACATCATTGGCTTGGATGGTTGGCTTTAGAATGTTGCTCCCACAATTCCCAGGGTTGGGATTAATGTAGGAGCCTAACACTCTCCTCTCTTGTGGTGCATGATTAGCTACACCTTCTCCAGCATGGTTTTGGACCTCTTCCTATATAGTAACATCCAGATCCTCCTCTAACTGTTCTTCTCCAATTATTCCCTTGCCTCTTGCTTCCCTCCTTAATCTAAGGAAGGTTCTCTCTTGTTCACTGTCAAACAAGGTTAAATCTCTTCTTCTACTTGTCATACAAGTGGCAAAACAAATAGCAAATAGAAAGTGAAAAATTTTACAGTTAATGAAAATGTGTGGTTAGAGCAACTTAAAATTTCACAGTTAGTGAGTCAGTGGATTAGTTTTGCTGGAAAGTAAAGAAATAGAAGAAAACAACTTAAAATTGTAAAAAGTAAAAGTAAACAACTGAAATTGAAACTTAATTAACAAAAGAAAAAAAAAATTGCTCAATCTAGTTATCCTCCAAATTAGTAATTGTCAATACAAAACTAATCCCCGGCAACGGCGCCATAAACATGATGCACAAAAACTTGTCTCTCAACAGATTTCCACCGGCAAGTGCACCAGATTATCATCTAGTAAAGACTCACTATAGAGTGAGGTCGAATCCCACAGGGATTGGTTGGTTGAGCAACGTTAATTGGAGATTTTTTCTAGTTGAACTGAATCAGAAATTGAATGTATGTAGCAGAATGTAAATTGGCGGAAAACTTAAAGTGCAATAAATGTAAATAACTGAATGTAAATAACATAAATTAAATGGCAGAAGAGAAATTGTAAGAAATTAAAGTGTAGAAGCTTAAATTGCAAGAAATTAAAAGGTGAGTGAGGTAATTGAGCATCAAATTAAACAGAAGAATGTAAAAAACAATGGGTAGATCAGAAAGGGGGATTTACTGCATTTTAGGAGATATTGAATTATCCGGATCAAATCATTTTCATCTCTTCCTTAATCGATGCATTCATTGACTTTGCTTTGCAATCTTAGGTGATTGGATTCCAATATCTTGGCTCACCAATCTCTCTAAGCTTGAACAATTGCGCAATGTCTTGATTTAATTGCTCATGGGAAGAGATTACGTTCGGTCACTGATTATACCACACAGATTCATAGATCAAGTTATTGGTAGGATTAAATGTCACGATATCCATCCAAACCCTAACCTAATCCAATGTGAGAAAGCCTCTCTAGCATGATTTCCTCATCCCTTTCTAAAGGATCAGAGGAAACCCAATTATGAATAGCTTATCTGTCAAGACAACTATCCAATTGAATTAAGATCAAAAGCTTTCTAACAAAATCAAGAGAAAAGATAGAAGAAGATGATGAAAACTATTATTGATCCATTAAATAACAACAGAGCTTCTTAATCCAATGAAAGGGGTTTCGTTGTTCATAGCTCTGGAAAGGGAAAGTAAAAAAGAAAAGTACATTGCAGAAGTAAACTAAAATTGCAAAAAAGAGAATTATGCAGAGAGTTCCCCGAATTGGGTTTCTGACTGGCTAACCCCCCCCCCCAAACTAACTTATACTCTAAGCTATTTATACACTTCCTTCAATTGATCTTCAAGTCATCTGGATTGGGCTTTTGGCCTTTGTTGAAATTGATTGGATTGGCTCCATATGCTGTTGAAAAGAGAGAGATGCTCAATTGTGCATTCTGATATCAACGTTGGAGTCAACATTTTTGGGCAAACATTGAGCCAAACGTTCTTTAGAGAAAATGGCTTTTGGGCATTTTGAGCAATGTTTAACTCAACCTTAGGGTGCCAACGTTCGCTTGTCCATGCGTACGCGTGCCATACGCGTACGCGTGGATGGTACAATTTACCTCTTCACGTGTCTGCAGTGCTTGTGCGTGTGCGTGTTTGGGAGCAGAATGCGTATTCACGCATACGCGTGAGTGATGCGTGCGCATGGATACATATTCCCCAATTCTAGTTTGGAAAGCTTTTCTAAACGATCACGTGTCCGCTCGAACGTTGGTTTTATCGACGCGTGCGCGTGGATTGTAAAGATTCACGTTCATGCGTACGCATGGCATACGTGTGCGCGTCGATGTGCTTTTTCAAAATCAAGATTTGGAGCTCATATCACACATGTTGGCATTAGCGTTGGACTGGCAACATTCCCTCCAACGTTGGCCCATCCACGCATGCGCGTCACCTACGCGTGTGCGTATAGCAGGCATACGCGTCGCCACAAATTTTCACAGTTTCCAGAAAGCACATTATATCAAAAACGTTGAGGGTAATGTTGGTTTGCCAACGTTGGCACCAGAATTATGCAGAACTTTGCTCTGCCTTTGCCTCTAACGGTTGAGGCAACGTTGGTGGTCCAACTTTGGCCACCAACGTTGCTCCTCTTCCTTCTTTCCATGTCCATTCTTCCACTTCCTTCCATGCTTTTCTTCCACTTCCTTCCATGCTTTTCTTCACAAGAGATTGCATCATTGTTAGCACACAAGTAATTATGGCATAAATCTCATGAAAAAGCATCAAATTAACTATGTTTGAATGAATCAAGGTGTGTATGATCTTTTAATCCAAATGCTTACTTATAGGTCAAGAAAATGCATAAACCTACCAAAAAAAAAGAAAAAGGCTAGTGAAACTAGCTTAAGATGCCTTAGCATCAACCAACGATCTCATCTTAATCTGAAACGATATTGGAGTAGGTCGGCCAGGGGAATGAAAGCTAGCAGCCAAATGGAAAGGGTCATACCGAGTTATAGAAGTACTAGGGAAAGGTTACTATAGGGTGGCCGACCTCGAAGGGCGGGAGCTACCATGATCATGGCACTCCTGTAACTTTAGAAGGTACTATAATTAGAAAAAAGTAAAGATCTTAGACCAATGTGCACTCTTTTTCCTAAAAGGTTTTTTAATGAGGCACTAGACCAAGATCTAAAAGCTGCCCGAAATAAGAGGGTAAGTGATGAGCGGATATTTTATACGCTTTTTGGGGGTAATTTCATGTAGATTTTAGTATGTTTTAATTAGTTTTTAGTCAAATATTATTAGTTTTTAGGCAAAAATCATATTTCTGGACTTTACTATGAGTCTGTGTGTTTTTCTGTGATTTCAGGTATTTTCTGGCTGAAATTGAGGGAGCTGAGCAAAAATCTGAGTTAGGCTGAAAAAGGACTGCTGATGCTATTGGATTCTGACCTCCCTGCACTCGAAATGGATTTTCTGGAGCTACAGGAGTCCAATTGGCGCGCTCTCAATAGCGTTGGAAAGTAGATATCCAGGGCTTTCCAGCAATATATAATAGTCCATACTTTGCACAAAGATAAACGACGTAAACTGGCGTTCAACGCCAGTATCATGCTGCTGTCTGGCGTCTAGCGCCAGAAACAAGTTACAAGCTGGAGTTCAACGCCAGAAACAGGTTACAACCTGGCGTTGAATGCCCAAAACAGCCCCAGGCACGTGAGAAGCTTAAGTCTCAGCCCCAGCACACACCAAGTGGGCCCTAGAAGTGGATTTCTGCAGTATCTATCATAGTTTACTCATTTTCTGTAAACCTAGGTTACTAGTTTACTATTTAAACAACTTTTAGAGATTTACTTTGCACCTCATGACATTTTCAGATCTGAATTTTATACACTTTGACGGCATGAGTCTCTAAACTCCATTGTTGGGGATGAGGAGCTCTGCAGCGTCTCAATGAATTAATGCAATTGTTTCTATTTCATTCAAACGTGTGTGTGTTCCTATCTAAGATGTTCATTCGCGCTTAATTGTGAAGGAGGTGATGATCCGTGACACTCATCACCTCCCTCAATCCATGAACGTGTACCTGACAAATACTTCCGTTCTACATCAGATTGAATGAGCGTCTCTTAGCTTCCTTAATCAGAATCTTCGTGGTATAAGCTAGAACTGATGGCGGCCACTCTTGAGGATCTGGAAAGTCTAAACCTTGTCTGTGGTATTCCGAGTAGGATTCAAGGATTGGATGGCTGTGACGAGCTTCAAACTCGCGATTGCTGTGCGTGATGACAAACGCAAAAGGATCAATGGATCCTATTCCAACATGATCGAGAACCAACAGCTGATTAGTCGTGCTGTGACAGAGCATCTGGACCGTTTTCACTGAAAGGATGGGAAGTAGCCACTGACAATGGTGACACCCTACATACAGCTTGCCATGGATGGAAATTTACAAACAATTGAGTTGAATATTACATTGCAGGAATTCAGAGGACAAAGCATCTCCAAAACTCCAACATATTCTCCATTACTGCATTACAAGTAATTAATTCACGCTCTTTTATTTTTCTAATAATTTCAACTGATAATTTTAATTGAAATCCTGACTAAGAATAATAAAATAAACATAGCTTGCTTCAAACCAATAATCTCCGTGGGATCAACCCTTACTCACGTAAGGTATTACTTGGACGACCCAGTGCACTTGCTGGTTAGTGGTACGAGATCATAAGAAATTTTGATTTTGATATTGGGATTAAGATTTCGTGAACCAGTAAGCACTTACATGTACACTCTCTTATTTATATGTTTTATTTTATCATTTGAATAAAAGTTATCACTTCCCAAAAAAACTTCCTACAAAGACGCATTAATTTACACTCATAAACGCAAAATTCATTACCCAATTAAAAGAAGTCGGCAAGGTGAAGCGATAAAGCTCGAATTAATGCAAGAAGTTATAAAAGTAACCCATATAAAGCGACCTGACGAGGTCAGACTATAAATGGGACTGTGATAAACCCCATTTGTAGGGTTTATCTTGTATTGATTTTTGGGGATTTTATCACCTTTTACCCACATTTATTCAATGAAATAGCATGGTTTTATAACTTCTCCCTTAATTGTGCTTAAGAGTGAAAATATGATTTTTAGGTCTTAAAATAGCTAAATTTAATTCACCTTGATTCCATTAGATGCCTTGATGTGTTTGTTAAGTGATTTCAGATTTAAGAGGCAAGGATTGGATCAAGGGAATGAAGGAAAAGCATGTAAAAATGGAGAACTCATGAAGAAATGTAGGAATCGCAAAAGCTGTCAAGCCGACTTCTTCGCACTTAATCGACGATAACTTGAGCTAAAGAGATCCAAATGATGTGGTTCTAGTTGCGTTGGAAAGCTAACATTCGGGGCTTCAAAATGATATAAGATTTTCTATAGTTGCATCGTGCATAGGGGAGCGCATGTGCACAGTATGCAGACGTGCCGATTTGCATGTGATTCATTAAATGCAAATTCGTGGCCAGCGAATTCTAAAGCCTTGTGGGCCCAATCCAATTCATTTATAATTATATTTAAGCCAAGGATTGAAGGGGAATTGAGATACTTTTACATACTTTTGATCATTAGTTTTATTTTAGTTTTAGAAGTAGTTAGAGTTAGTTTCTAGAGAGAGAAGCTCTCACTTCTCTCTAGAATTAGGATTAGGTTTTAGATCTATATCTACTTCTTCTTCTTCTCTCTTAATCTTCCTCTTCCATCTTTAATTGTTCAGTTGTAATTATAGAATTCTTCTTCTCTTGTAATTTTATTGTATTGTTAGTTGTAGTTTATGAACTTTTTTTTGTAGACCTACATTTCCTCTTTAATTCAACTGGTAAGTTCTTTGTTGTTTCATACTTGTTTGATTTCCTAATATTGATCCCTTGTCATTGTAGTTAGATCTCTCTTTAATTCTTGTAATTCATGTTGTTTACTTTTATTGCCTTTTATGTATTTGATGAAATGTCTCTTCTAGTTATTAGTTAGATTTTGTTCCTTTTGGCTTTGGTTGAGAAATTAGTGACTCTTGAGTTATCTAATTCCTTTGTTGATTGATAATTAGAAGTTGTTAATTGATTTGAATGCCTTTAAAGCTAGTCTTTCCTTTAGGAGTTGATTAGGATTTGAGGAATCAAATTGATTCATCCACTTGACTTTCCTCCATGGTTAGAGGTTAACTAATTGTGAGCCATGGACAATTTGTTGTCACAATTGAGGAGGATAACTAGGATAGGACTTTGGTGCACGAAATTGCAATAACACTTTTGCAATCCCGCACAATTAACCAGCAAGTGCACTGGGTCGTCCAAGTAATACCTTGCGTGAGCAAGGGTCGATCCCACGGAGATTGTCGGCTTGAAGCAAGCTATGGTTATCTTGTAAATCTTAGTCAGGATATCAGAAATTATCAGGATTGATTGTAGAAAGCAAAAAAAACATGAAATGGTTACTTGTATTGCAGTAATGGGGAATAGGTTGAGGTTTGGAGATGCTCCATCTTCTGAATCTCTGCTTTCCTACTGTCTTCTTCATCAAACACGCAAGGCTCCTTCCATGGCAAGCTGTATGTAGGGTTTCACCATTGTCAGTGGCTACCTCCCATCCTCTCAGTGAAAATACGTACCTGATGCTCTGTCACAGCATAGGCTAATCATCTGTCGGTTCTCAATCAGGCCGGAATAGAATCCAGTGATTCTTTTGCGTCTGTCACTAACGCCCCGCCCTCAGGAGTTTGAAGCACGTCACAGTCATCCAGTCATTGAATCCTACTCAGAATACCACAGACAAGGTTTAGACCTTCCGGATTCTCTTGAATGCCGCCATCAGTTCTAGCTTATACCACGAAGATTCCGATTAAAGAACCCAAGAGATAACTACTCAATCTAAGATAGAACAGAGGTGGTTGTCATGCACATGTTCATAGTTGAGAATGATGATGATTGTCACGGATCATCACATTCATCCGGATTAAGAACAAGTGTTATCTTAGAATCGAAGCAAGCATGATTGAATAAGAAACAGTAGTAATTGCATTAATCCATCAAGACACAGCAGAGCTCCTCACCCCCAACCATGGGGTTTAGAGACTCATACTGTGGAAAGAAACGTGTAAGAAATGTTATGAGGTCATAAGGTACGGATACAATGTCAAAAGATCCTATAAGTAGTAAACTAGTGTCCTAAGGTTTACAGAAATGAGTAAATGACAGAAAGATCCACTTTCGGGCCCACTTGGTGTGTGCTTGGGCTGAGCAATGAAGGAATTTCGTGTAGAGACCTTTTCTGGAGTTAAACGCCAGCTTTCATGCCAGTTTGGGCGTTTAACTCCAAATTTTATGCCAGTTCCGGCGTTTAACGCTGGAATTTCTGTAGGTGACTTTGAGCGCCGGTTTGGGCCATCAAATCTTGGGCAAAGTATGGACTATTATATATTGCTGGAAAGCCCAGGATGTCTACTTTCCAATGCCGTTGAGAGCGCGCCAATTGGGCTTCTGTAGCTCCAGAAAATCCATTTCGAGTGCAGGGAGGTCAGAATCCAACAGCATCTGCAGTCCTTTTCAGTCTCTGGATCAGATTTTGCTCAGGACCCTCAATTTCAGTCAGAAAATACCTGAAATCACAGAAAAACACACAAACTCATAGTAAAGTCCAGAAAAGTGAATTTTAATTAAAAACTAATAAAAATATACTAAAAACTAACTAAAAGATACTAAAAACATACTAAAAACAATGCCAAAAGCATACAAATTATCCGCTCATCACAACACCAAACTTAAATTGTTGCTTGTCCCCAAGCAACTGAAAATCAAAATAGGATAAAAAGAAGAGAACATACTATAGACTCCAAAATATCAAAGAAACATAGCTCCAATTAGATGAGCGGGACTAGTAGCTTTTTGCCTCCGAACAGTTTTGGCATCTCACTCTATCCTTTGAAGTTCAGAATGATTGGCATCTATAAGAACTCAGAACTCAGATAGTGTTATTGATTCTCCTAGTTAAGTATATTGATTCTTTGAACATAGCTAGTGTATGAGTCTTGGCTGTGGCCCAAAGCACTCTGTCTTCCAGTATTACCACCGGATACATACATGCCACAGACACATAATTGGGTGAACCTTTTTAGATTGTGACTCAGCTTTGCTAAAGTCCCCAATTAGAGGTGTCCAGGGTTCTTAAGCACACTCTTTTGCCTTGGATCACAACTTTATTTCCTTCTCTTGTTTTTTCTTTCTTTTTCTTTTTCTTTCTTTTTTTTTCACTGCTTTTCTTGCTTCAAGAATCAATTTGATGATTTTTCAGATCCTCAATAACAGTTCTCTTTCTCCTCATTCTTTCAAGAGCCAACAATTTTAACATTCTTAAAACAACAAATTCAAAAGACATATGCACTGTTCAAGCATTCATTCAGAAAACAAAAAGTATTGTCACCACATCAAACTAATTCAACTAGTTTCAGAGATAAATTTCGAAACCCTGTACTTCTTGTTCTTTTGTGATTAAAGCATTCTTCTTTTAAGAGAGGTGATGGATTCATAGGACATTCATAGCTTTAAGGCATAAACTTAAATTTTATTAATTATGAACTAAGAACAAGACTCAAATATAGATATAAGATGAAACTAAAAAATATAAATAGAAAATAAAACAAAAAAAAAACGCAAACATAGGCTCCTAATGATAGAGGTTTTCACAGAGTTAGGACTCAACAACCTTGATTTTTTGAAGTGGATGCTCCCTCAGCTTGAGAGGAGAACTTTTGGCGTTTCATCTCTTGAATTTCACGCCCCTGCTTCTCTTGTTCCTTCAGCAATTTGCAGAGCATGCAGTTCTGATTCTGCTGTTCTTCCTTCAGTTGCTCCATAGTCTCTTGCAACTTGTTAATAGATGCTTCTAGGTTGGACCAGTAGTCAATTCTTGGAAATTCAGGGAGGAATTCCTGCGCCCTCCTCTTGATGGAGTTGTCTTGCACTTGTCCTTCCATTGACTTCTTGGTGATTGGGTGTTCAATGGGTATGAACTCATCTACTCCCATCTTCACCCCAGCCTCTTTACAGAGCAAGGAAATCAAGCTTGGATAAGCCAATTTGGCTTCAGTGGAATTCTTATTTGCAATTGTGTAGATCTCACAAGCAATCACATGATGCACCTCCACTTCTTTTCCAAGCATAATGCAATGAATCATCACTGCTCTCTTGATGGTGACCTCAGAACGGTTGCTAGTGGGCAATATGGAACGCCCAATAAAGTCTAGCCAACCTCTTGCAATTGGTTTGAGGTCTCCCCTCTTGAGTTGGTTTGGGACACCCTTAGAATTGGTTATCCACTTAGTTCCAGGGAGGCATATGTCCTCTAGAACTTGATCCAACCCCTTATCTACTCTCACCATCCTCCTATTAAAGGAATCAGGATCATCTTGCAGTTGAGGCAACTTGAAGATTTCTCTTATTTTGTCCAGATGGAAGTATATAACTTTCCCTCTGACCATGGTTCTGTAGGTATGGTAGGCAGTTCCAGTCATTCTCTGCTTATCTGTTAGCCACAGATTTGAGTAGAATTCCTGAACCATGTTCCTTCCAACCTTTGTCTCAGGATTGGTTAGAACTTCCCATCCTCTGTTTCGAATTTGCTCTTGGATCCCCGAATATTCATCTTCTTTCAGATCAAATTAAACTTCCGGGATCACTGACCTCAGACCCATTATTTTATGATAATGGTCTTCATGTTCTTTGGTTAAGAACTTCTCTTCATTCCAAAGATTCTTTGGATTACTCTCTTTCTTGCCTCTTAAATTGGTTTGTTTTCCCTTAGGAGCCATGATATTGATGAATCTTGGCTTAGTGATCACGGAAAAGCACACCAAACTTAGAGGTTTGCTTGTCCTCAAGCAAAATAAAAGAGAGAAGAGAGGGGGAGGAAGAGGAAATTCGAATGGTGTGGTGGAATGAGGGAGCCAAACGTGTATTTATAAGGTGGGGAGGGTAGTTTTCGAAAAAAAGAGAGAGGGATTTGAAAAGATATGGAAAGAAATTGCGAAAAGGGTGAGTTTTTGAAGAAGATTTGGGATTAATTTGAAATAGATTTGAAGAATGGTTTTGATTTGTGAAGATTTGAAAGTGAATGATGAAGGGTTGAAGTGCATTTATGTAGAAGAGTATGGTTAAAAAGAGGAAAGTTTGAAAAAAATTGAGTTGAAAACAAAAATGTGGTCCCCCCACCTTTCTGGCGTTAAACGCCCAGAATGGCACCCATTCTCGCGTTTAACGCCCATTTGCTACCCCTTTTGGGCGTTTAACGCCCAGCCAGGTGCCCTGGCTGGCGTTAAACGCCAGAAATCCTTTGTCACTGGGCGTTTTTCCAAAACGCCCAGGATGCTGCACACCTGGCGTTAAACGCCCAGAATGGTGCCCATTCTGGCGTTTAACGCCCAAAATGGCACCATTCCTGGCGTTAAACGCCCAGAATGGTACCCATTCTGGCGTTTAACGCCCAAAATGCCCCTTACTGGCGTTTTTTCGCCAGCAAGCTCATTTTCTCTGCTTTTTGAGCTGAATCCTTCTGTAACTCTGTGAATTCCTTCATTTTTGATACTTGCCTCTGTAAGAACTAATCATATATCTTCCTAATGACTGGGTTGCCTCCCAGCAAGCGCTTCTTTACTGTCTTTAGCTGGACTTCTGCTAAGAATCACTCAAGTCTCAGTCTTGAGCATTCCTGCTCAAAATTTCCTTCAAGATAATGCTTGATTCTCTGTCCATTAACAATGAACTTCTTGTCTGAATCAATATCCTGAAGCTCAACATATCCATATGGTGACACTCCTGTAATCACATACGGACCCCTCCACCGGGATTTGAGTTTTCCTGGAAACAATTTGAGCCTGGAGTTGAAGAGCAGAACTTTTTGTCCTGGCTCAAAGACTCTGGTTGACAATCTCTTGTCATGCCACTTCTTTGCCTTTTCCTTATAAATTTTTGCATTTTCAAAGGCATTGAGTCTGAACTCCTCTAGCTCATTTAGCTGGAGCAGTCTTTTCTCACCAGCTAACTGAGCATCCATGTTTAGGAATCTGGTTGCCCAGTAGGCTTTATGTTCCAGTTCCACAGGCAAATGACAGGCCTTCCCATACACCAATTGGTATGGAGAGGTGCCTATAGGAGTCTTGAATGCTGTTCTGTATGCCCACAGAGCATCATCCAAGCTCTTTGCCCAATCCTTTCTTCGGGCCATCACAGTCCGTTCCAGGATTCTTTTTAGCTCTCTGTTAGAGACTTCAGCTTGCCCATTTGTCTGTGGATGATACGGAGTTGCCACTTTATGGCTGATTCCATATCTAACCATAGCAGAGTATAGCTGTTTATTGCAGAAATGAGTGCCCCCATCACTGATTAGCACTCTGGGGACGCCAAACCTGCTGAAAATGTTTTTCTGGAGGAATTTCAACACGGTCTTGGTATCATTAGTGGGTGTAGCAATTGCTTCTACCCACTTAGATACATAGTCCACTGCCACCAGAATGTAAGTGTTTGAGTATGATGGTGGGAATGGCCCCATGAAGTCAATTCCCCATACATCAAACAATTCTATCTCTAATATCCCTTGTTGAGGCATGGCATATCCGTGAGGCAGATTACCAGCTCTTTGGCAACTGTCACAGTTACGCACAAACTCTCGGGAATCTTTGTAGAGAGTAGGCCAGTAGAAGCCGCACTGGAGAACTTTAGTGGCTGTTCGCTCACTTCCGAAATGTCCTCCATAATGTGATCCATGGTAGTGCCATAGGATCCTTTGTGCTTCTCCTCTGGGTACACATCTGCGGATCACTCCGTCAGCACATCTCTTAAAGAGATTTGGTTCATCCCAAAGGTAATACTTGGCATCTGAAATTAATTTCTTTCTTTGCACACTGCTGTATTCCTTGGGTATGAACCTTACAGCTTTATAATTTGCAATGTCTGCAAACCATGGAGCTTCCTGGATGGCAAAGAGTTGCTCATCTGGGAAAGTCTCAGAGATCTCAGTAGAAGGGAGGGACGCCCCAGCTACTGGTTCTATTCTGGACAGATGATCAGCTACTTGGTTCTCTGTCCCTTTTCTGTCTCTTATTTCTATATCAAACTCTTGCAGAAGCAACACCCATCTTATAAGCCTGGGTTTTGAATCCTGCTTTGTGAGTAAGTATTTAAGAGCAGCATGGTCAGTGTACACAATCACCTTTGATCCCACTAAGTAGGATCTAAATTTGTCAATGGCATAGACCACTGCAAGCAACTCTTTTTCTGTGGTTGTGTAATTCTTCTGCGCATCATTTAGAACACGGCTAGCATAATAAATGACGTGCAAAAGCTTGTTATGCCTCTGTCCCAACACTGCACCAATGGCATGATCACTGGCATCACACATTAATTCAAATGGTAATGCCCAATCTGGTGCAGAGATGACTGGTGCTGTGACCAGTTTAGCCTTCAGGGTCTCAAATGCCTGCAAACACTGTGTGTCAAACACAAATAGCGTGTCAGCAGCTAACAGGTTACTCAAAGGTTTAGCAATTTTCGAAAAATCCTTGATAAACCTTCTATAGAATCCTGCATGCCCCAGAAAGCTTCTGATTGCCTTAACATTGGCAGGTGGTGGTAATTTTTCAATTACCTCTACCTTTGCCTTATCCACCTCTATTCCCCTGCTTGAAATTTTGTGCCCAAGGACAATTCCTTCAGTCACCATAAAGCGACATTTCTCCCAGTTTAAAACTAGGTTAGTCTCTTGGCATCTTTTCAGGACAAGTGATAGGTGGTTAAGACAGGAGCTGAATGAGTCTCCATATACTGAGAAGTCATCCATGAAGACTTCCAGGAATTTCTCTACCATATCTGAGAAGATAGAGAGCATGCACCTCTGAAAGGTTGCAGGTGCATTGCACAGACCAAAAGGCATCCTTCTGTAGGCAAACACGCCAGAAGGGCAAGTGAATGCTGTCTTCTCTTGGTCCTGGGGATCTACTGCAATTTGGTTGTAGCCTGAATAGCCATCCAAAAAGCAGTAATAATCATGACCAGCTAATCTTTCTAGCATTTGGTCTATGAATGGTAAAGGAAAATGATCCTTTCTGGTGGCTGTATTGAGCCTTCTGTAGTCAATACACATGCGCCACCCTGTGACTGTCCTTGTAGGAACCAGTTCATTTTTTTCATTATGAACCACTGTCATGCCTCCCTTTTTGGGAACAACTTGGACAGGGCTCACCCAGGGGCTATCAGAAATAGGATAAATAATCCCAGCCTCTAGTAATTTAGTGACCTCTTTCTGCACCACCTCCTTCATGGCAGGATTTAGCCTCCTCTGTGGTTGAACCACTGGTTTGGCATTATCCTCCAACAGGATCTTGTGCATGCATCTAGCTGGGCTAATGCCCTTGAGATCACTTATGGACCACCCAAGAGCTGTCTTGTGTGTCCTTAGCACCTTAATCAGTGCTTCCTCTTCCTGTGGATTTAAAGCAGAGCTTATAATCACTGGAAAAGTGTCACCCTCTCCCAGAAATGCATATTTCAGGTATGATGGTAGTGGTTTGAGTTCAGGCTTAGGAGGCTTATCCTCTTCCTGAGGAATTTTCGAAAATTCCTTTGCCTCCTCTAGTTCTTCTTGATCAGGTTGAGTATCTTTGAAGATGTCCTCAAGCTCTGATTCTAGGCTTTCAGCCATATTGATCTCTTCTACCAGAGAGTCAATAATGTCAGCGCCCATGCAGTCATGTGGTGTGTCTGGATGCTGCATAGCTTTTACAGCATTTAACTTCAACTCATCCTCATTGACTCTCAGGGTTACTTCCCCCTTTTGTACATCAATGAGAGTTCGTCCAGTTGCTAGGAAAGGTCTTCCTAGAATGAGAGTTGCACTTTTGTGCTCCTCCATCTCCAGCACCACAAAGTCAGTTGGAAAGGCAAATGGCCCAACCTTGACAATCATGTCCTCTATTATGCCTGATGGGTGTTTAATGGAGCCATCAACAAGCTGGAGGCATATCCTGGTTGGTTTGACTTCTCCAATCAACCCAAGCTTTCTGATAGTGGATGCAGGTATTAGATTGATGCTTGCTCCAAGATCACATAAAGCAGTCTTGGTGCAAGTGCCTTCCAATGTGCATGGTATCAGAAAGCTTCCAGGATCTTGAAGCTTTTCTGGTAAGCTTTTTAGAATGACTGCACTGCATTCTTCAGTGAGAAACACTTTTTCAGTTTCTCTCCAATCCTTCTTATGACTTAAGATTTCCTTCATGAACTTAGCATAAGAAGGTATTTGCTCAAGTGCCTCTGCAAAAGGAATCTTTATTTCAAGAGTCCTTAAATAGTCTGCAAAGCGGGCAAATTGCTTATCCTGTTCCGCCTTAAGGAGTTTCTGAGGATAAGGCATCTTGGCTTGATATTCTTCAACCTTAGATGCTGCAGGTTTATTCCTTACAGAAGTAGTTGAAGAAGCCTTTTTAGAGGGATTACTGTCAGCACTCTCAGGTGTCTGATCCTCCCTTGGCGTTTGAACGCCAGGAATGGGTGGAAAATGGGCGTTTAACGCCAACTTTTCCCCCTTTTCTGGCGTTTGAACGCCAGAACTGGGCAAGGAATGGGCGTTTAACGCCAGCTTTCCTTCCCTTTCTGGCGTTTGAACGCCAATATTCCTCTCCGGGCTCTTACTGTCCTCAGAGGGATTTTGAACAGTGGTTTGGTTGTCCTCTGTCACTTGTTCCTTGTTTGGCTTTTTACTCTTTTGAGCAGTGTTATTCAAGGTCTTCCCACTCCTCAATTGAACTGCTTGACACTCCTCTGTTATCTGTTTAGATATTTGCTGTTTTGCTTGATTCAACTGTAGTTCTATGCTCTTATTAGCAACTTTAGTTTCATTGAGCATCTCTTTAAATTCTGCTAACTGTTCTGTCATCAGGAGTAGTTGTTGATTGAGCTCCATTAGCTGTTCTTGAGGATGAGGGTCAGTGACTACTGTCATGACTTCCTCTTCTGGAGAGAACTCATTGCTAGAGTACAAATTATTGGTTTCTAGCAACAGTGTCTATAAGCTCTTGAGCTTCTTCAATTGTCTTCCTCATGTGTATAGATCCACCAGCTGAGTGGTCTAAAGACATCTGAGCTTTTTCTGTAAGCCCATAGTAGAAAATGTCTAACTGTACCCACTCTGAAAACATTTCAGAGGGACATTTTCTTAGCATACCTCTATACCTCTCCCAGGCATTGTAAAGGGATTCATTATCCTCTTGTTTAAAGCCTTGGATGTCCAGCCTTAGCTGTGTCATCCTCTTTGGAGGGTAAAAATGATTCAGGAATTTGTCTGACAGCTGTTTCCATGTCTTTATGCTTGCTGTAGGTTGGTTATTCAACCACCTTTTAGCTTGATCTTTTACAGCAAATGGAAATAGTAATAGTCTGTAGACATCCTGATCTACCTCTTTATCATGTACTGTGTCAGCAATTTGTAAGAACTGTGCCAGAAACTCAGTAGGTTCTTCCTGTGGAAGACCGGAATACTGGCAATTTTGCTGCACTATGATAATGAGTTGAGGATTTAGCTCAAAGCTGCTTGCTTTGATGGGAGGTATACAGATGCTACTCCCATATGCAGCTGTAATGGGGTTAGCATAAGACCCCAGAGTCCTCTTGGACTGATTGATTCCACTTAAGTCCATAATGGACAAAAGGGAAATGAGAATGATTGCAAAGAGATAAATTTTGTTTATTTTTATTTTTTTTTTTTTGAAATAACCGAAAAAAAATAAAATACAATAAAATAAAACAAAAGGAAAATAAAATAAAATTCGAAAATTAAAAATAAAATAAGATCAAAGCAAATTGAGAACTGAATCAATTAGTAAAAAAAAGATTTTGAAAACAGCAATTAAAAAGATATGATTGAAAAATTTTTATGAAAAAGATTTGATTTTTAAAAAGAGGAAAGAGAAAAACACAAATAGACACCAAACTTAAAATTTTTTGAAATCAAACACTAATTTTTTTCGAAAATTTTAAGAGAAAAACACAAAGAGGACACCAAACTTAGAATATGAAACTAGACTCAACTAAAAGACTCTAAACCAACAAAAATAAAACAGTCCTAATCTAAGCAACAAGATAAGCCGTCAGTTGTCCAAACTCGAACAATCCCCGGCAACGGCGCCAAAAACTTGGTGCACGAAATTGCAATAACACTTTTGCAATCCCGCACAACTAACCAGCAAGTGCACTGGGTCGTCCAAGTAATACCTTGCGTGAGCAAGGGTCGATCCCACGGAGATTGTCGGCTTGAAGCAAGCTATGGTTATCTTGTAAATCTTAGTCAGGATATCAGAAATTATCAGGATTGATTGTAGAAAGCAAAAAAAACATGAAATGGTTACTTGTATTGCAGTAATGGGGAATAGGTTGAGGTTTGGAGATGCTCCATCTTCTGAATCTCTGCTTTCCTACTGTCTTCTTCATCAAACACGCAAGGCTCCTTCCATGGCAAGCTGTATGTAGGGTTTCACCATTGTCAGTGGCTACCTCCCATCCTCTCAGTGAAAATACGTCCCTGATGCTCTGTCACAGCATAGGCTAATCATCTGTCGGTTCTCAATCAGGCCGGAATAGAATCCAGTGATTCTTTTGCGTCTGTCACTAACGCCCCGCCCTCAGGAGTTTGAAGCACGTCACAGTCATCCAGTCATTGAATCCTACTCAGAATACCACAGACAAGGTTTAGACCTTCCGGATTCTCTTGAATGCCGCCATCAGTTCTAGCTTATACCACGAAGATTCCGATTAAAGAACCCAAGAGATAACTACTCAATCTAAGATAGAACAGAGGTGGTTGTCATGCACATGTTCATAGTTGAGAATGATGATGATTGTCACGGATCATCACATTCATCCGGATTAAGAACAAGTGTTATCTTAGAATCGAAGCAAGCATGATTGAATAAGAAACAGTAGTAATTGCATTAATCCATCAAGACACAGCAGAGCTCCTCACCCCCAACCATGGGGTTTAGAGACTCATACTGTGGAAAGAAACGTGTAAGAAATGTTATGAGGTCATAAGGTACGGATACAATGTCAAAAGATCCTATAAGTAGTAAACTAGTGTCCTAAGGTTTACAGAAATGAGTAAATGACAGAAAGATCCACTTCCGGGCCCACTTGGTGTGTGCTTGGGCTGAGCAATGAAGGAATTTCGTGTAGAGACCTTTTCTGGAGTTAAATGCCATCTTTCATGCCAGCTTGGGCGTTTAACTCCAAATTTTATGCCAGTTCCGGCGTTTAACGCTGGAATTTCTGTAGGTGACTTTGAGCGCCGGTTTGGGCCATCAAATCTTGGGCAAAGTATGGACTATTATATATTGCTGGAAAGCCCAGGATGTCTAATTTCCAATTCCGTTGAGAGCGCGCGAATTGGGCTTCTGTAGCTCCAGAAAATCCATTTCGAGTGCAGGGAGGTCAGAATCCAACAGCATCTGCAGTCCTTTTCAGTCTCTGGATCAGATTTTTGCTCAGGACCCTCAATTTCAGTCAGAAAATACCTGAAATCACAGAAAAACACACAAACTCATAGTAAAGTCCAGAAAAGTGAATTTTAATTAAAAACTAATAAAAATATACTAAAAACTAACTAAAAGATACTAAAAACATACTAAAAACAATGCCAAAAAGCATACAAATTATCCGCTCATCAGACTTCTAGTTCTCATATCTCGCCAAGAGCTTTGTTAGTTGTTAGTTTATTTTCTTTGCCATTTATAATTCTTGTCTAAAATCTCAAAAACCCCTAAATATCTCATAACCAATAACAAGAACACTTTATTGCAATTCCTAGGGAGAACGACCTGAGGTTTAATACTTCTGTTTATAGATTTTAGGGGTTTGTTACTTGTGACAAACAAATTTTTGTATGAAAAGATTAGTGTTGGTTTAGAAACTATACTTACAACGAGATTTCATTTGTGAAATTCTAAACCGTCAAAAATCCGTTCATCAAAATGGCGCCGTTACTGGGGAATTGCAATGGTGTTGTGTTATTGGTTATTGTATATATGTGAATATTGTGAATAGCTTGATTTTTGGAGTGTTTGTTAGTTTTTGCTAGCTTTAGGATTTTGTTTCATTATTTCTTATTAGCTTTTATTTCTTATTTTCTCTTTTCATTATGAATTCTCACTTTGGCTATGAGTTTGGTTCTAACTATGTTGTAGGAAACGGAAGCTTCAATGAGGATGTGTATCAAGGATGGGATAATCAAAGGTGAGAGGAGCCATATGCATATGATCAATCTTCATGGCAACAACCTCCACCCATAGACTATGAACAAGAGCCATTCTTTGATGCATATCAATCCAATGGCTATGGTGAATCCACTTGTGACTTTCAAGAACCACCACCATATGCCTATGAGCCATATCCTCGACATAACCCTCAACCATACTCACAAGCCCCTTCTTACCAACCACCTTCATATGACCCTAATCCATATCCACCATACCAACCACCTTTTGAGCCATGTGAGCCACATATTGAACCACCACCATTCCAACCTCAATACTTCCAAGAGCCACCTTCTCCATATTATGACCAAGATGAACCACCTCCAATGTGTGAAACCTTTCAACCACAAGATGAATTCTACCTTCCACCACAACCCTCCATGGAAGAATATCCATGTCCATCTTTCAAGGAAGCAATGGATCGACTTCAAGCAACCGTCCATGAAAAGTTAGATGCTTGGGACTCATACCATATGTCCAAGGATGATTGTGGAGGAGCAACCGAAGAGGGAAGCATGAAGGGGATTGTAGAATCTCAACTTGAAAATAATAGATTGGAGTGTGTTGAGCAATAAATGGAACAAATGGAGTACATAGAACCACCACACCCTCACTATGATGAACCACCTTCCTACTATGAACCCTTCTCCCAAAATGACGAACCCTTCCATCCACCCCAACCTCCAATGGATGACATCCTTGATGTTCTTGTTCAAGGGCAAGAAGAGATGAAAAGGGATGTGCAAAATTTCATGGCCACCTTGGATGCAGTAATAAATCAATTAGCCTCCCAATGCTTGAACACTCAAGGAACTCCCATGGCTACATATGGCAAATCAAATGAAGAGCATAGAATGAAGGAGAGATTGGAAACTCCGGGAGAGAATGAGGAAAGTTGCTTTGTATTGGAACAATTGGAGGAAGCTACAATTGTTGAAGAAAAAGAAGAAGTGGTTGAAGACTTAGGAGATGCAGAACCCCATTGGAACATATAATTGAAGAAAACCCCTCTAAGAAGATTGAATTTGATGTTGAAGAGGAAAGTGCACAACCTCCAAGGCATATTCCATATAAAGACTTGGATGGGATAGAGCAAGAATTGAGTTCCCATGGCAATAGAGAGCAAGCATCAAATTCTAGTGGTGGTGAATCCTTTGAACTTGAAGAACCTTCTCCCAGTGAAATTGGAAGCAATATGGAGGTAAATTTCTCTCACCCTCTCATTTATGATTTGAGTAAGAGAAAAGGCTTAGATAAAATTGTTGAACAAAGGATTGAGATTAAGAGATCTTGTGAGGAGGTGGAGATCCTTACAAAAAGGAGGATGGAAATTGAATACGCTTTGTCAAGATCCTTCGAAGCTTCTTTACCTAGGTTGCCATCTATTTCTTTATTTGAGTTGGTGAAATTCATTTCTATTAGCTTTATTGTCCCACTTGAGTATGGTTTTCTTGAGGCGGATGGCCAACTTAGGATGCTTTGTAGAATGAAGCGTAAGAGGAAGATGTTTCGTGGTTGGCGGTGTAAATCAAGGCTCATTATGGTTGAGGCATCAAACATGAGATATAAAGGTTGGAGTAGTGCTCAACTAGATGGGTATAGGAGGATTGTCGGCCACTTTATTGAGAATTTATCTTGCTTACCGCCTAAATGGAATAATGATGATCAACTTGAAGATGGGTGTGGCAACAAGATATGGGACCCGGGAATACATGAGGATCAATTTTGGGAGCTCATAGCTTGTGAAGAACTCCATCAAGGCTTGAAGATATTGAATTTGAAGGATGGAGCTTATTGGAGATTCAAGCGTTGGTGGATGTTCAAAGATGGATTCAAGCACAAGCCACCTTGATGAGGAGCTCCCCATAAGTCCAACTTAAGGACAATAAATAAAAGTGCTAGGTGGGAGACACCCCACTATGGTAACCTCTTTTCATTTTCTCTTTTTTTTACATATTGGTAATTAGTTTAAATTCAAGTTTTTGGTTAGTTTGTTGAGTATATCTAGTAGTATGATATGTTAAATAAGGTTTTAGGGTGTTTTGGTAGCTGTTTCGAGGTTTGGAAGGATTGGTTTGGAGCAAGAAATTGGAAAAATTTTGAAAAACATAACATCAACCCACGCATACGCATACATGGCACGTACGCACGCCTGAGCATTTTTCGACCATCTGCGCGCACGCGTACATGACGCGTATGCGCAGATACAAAAATTTCACCCCCAGCCAAAAAACCTGAGAGTTAGGCATGCACTGTCAAAAATTGGGCCTAAGGCACAAACCAACCCGTGCATACGCGCACCTGGTGCGTGCGCACCCTTGATTCAAATTATGCAATGCACGCACACGCACGCCGATAGCGCCACCTGCCCTCTTGGTACATATACCAGAGAGTTAGGCCAAGCTTGAGCTGACACTGTGCCCTGCGTCTAACCTGACCCACGTGTGCGCGCACCTGGCGCGTACGCGCCCTTCGGCCAAAATACACATCGGCACGTAAGCGTTCATGACGCGTCTGCGCCGGTAAAAAAAGAGTTTTTTTTTCTCTTCCATTTTCTTTTGTTTATCGCATTCGTATACTTTTATTCTTTGCATTTTTATTTTGTTTTTATAACTTGTTTTTACCTTAATTTTTTTCGAGTTTCTTATTTTAATAATGGTGTTGAACTCTCTTACTCAATTGTTGAGAATTTCTTGCATTATTTTGGTACTTCTTGACTTGTTTGATATTGATGGGTGATGAAACTTTTAAATCAATGCTTCATCTTATATGACTCTTATGTCCTTGTGCATTGATATGAACTCATAGTATTTTTCATGACCCACTCTTTCTTATATGAACTTGATGCTCAACATGCTCTTCATGCTTCGATTTCACTCTTGCATCAAGTATTAGTTGATATGCCTTAGCTTATATTATTTTCTCACTTACATACGTAGCTAACATGTAGTGAGAACCTTACTTTACTTGGCATTAACCCCCACCTACGTTCTATTTGCTTTGATATCTTTATTGTAGGCTTAATTTTCTTTCTTTTTCTTTCTCTCCCTTTAGGTTGGCCACCAAAAAGGGGGGAGGAAAAGTTTCTAAATGGGGCAACAAACAAGTCATCCGCACAACCTTTTGAAGAAGTTCATCAATTGTAGCAACCCGTCCACCTTGCTCTTCTTTGCGTGCACCGAGGACAGTTCAATCTTCAAGTGTGGGGAGGTCGTCCGACCGATCTCCGTGGGTAACAATTTTCTTTCAACACCAATGTTAGTTAGTTGTTGCATTTGCATGATAGGTTGCATGTTAGGTAGAATTTATACATATTTTTACCATTTCTTTCTCGTTAGGACTACTTGGTTAAGGTGATGATTTCTTTTCCAAGAAACTGTTTTAGGGCACCCTACCAATTTGAAAAAAAAATTGTTGAACTTTCTTGAAAGAATTTATTTTGGAACATGGTTTTTGAGCTAAGAACACAAGCTTGTGAGATTTGAGCTTAATAATGTGGTTACATCTTATAACCACTTATTTTTCCTTCTTGTGTGCATTATTCTCTTTCTATGAATGTAATATTTGATTTGTTTGATTCTTTATGTCCATTATTTTGTGTATTCATGCATTTATATGATTGAGGCCATCATTTCATTTAGCTCACTTACCCAAATAGCCTACCTTTTATCTTCCATTGTTAGCCAACTTTGAGCCTACGCTTAACCCACTTGTTCTTTATTTTAGCACATTACAAGCCTTAAAGTGAAAAACAAATAAATGTCCTTAATTTGGATCTTTGATTAGCTTAGGTTAGTGTGTGTGAGTATCATTCATGAGTTGGGAAACTTGGGACATTGGTGGGGAAAAAGGGTATATTTTTCTTTTGTATTTCTATATTTGGGAATTGGGTACATACTCATGTATTAATTAAATGTAAAACCATATGCATTGATATTCTTGAAAGAAAGAAAAAAATTGAGAAAAACAAAAGAAAAAGAAAAAAAAGAGTAAGTAAGTATGGAAAAGAAAAACAATAAAAAGGGGACAAAATGGCCCAAAGTAAAGTTCAATAAAAGTCAATGCATATGTGTTGTGAAGCGAAAAGAAAATGCATGAGTATGTGAAAGAGTGAAGAATGGGTAGTTAGGTTAGCACTTAACTGCATAGGTTATTATATAGGTTAGGTGGGAAAGTCTAAGTCAATCAAAGATTCAAATTCTAGTCCACTTAACCATATACAATCCTACCATGACCCTATCCCCATTACAACCTATGAAAAGACCTCATGACGAATGTATGCATGCATTGGATAATTGTTGATTGTTAGATGAAAAATAAATCTTGGAAAGCATGATTAGGGGAGAATTGAGTGAATAAACCCTAAACACTGAGCGACTAGAGTGCAAACACTTCTGGTGAGGGTTCATGCTCAATTCCTTGATTCCTGGCTTCATGAGCATTCTTCTTGCAAGTCTACTTGAACTTTATTTCGATGCTTGAATTGGTAGGATTCATGAATCGTCATATGATCTAGGCCCTACTTGTGCATATATGTTCTTGGAGATTGATTTACCTTCAACCAAGTAGGTAGAATCATTTTGCATTTAGTTGCATTCATATAGATAGATGCATATAGTTTCTTTTCATTGAATAAATGTTGATACCCTTTGCTTTCTCTAGGATTAAGCATGAGGACATGCTTGGTTTAAGTGTGGGGAGGTTGATAAACCCCATTTGTAGGGTTTATCTTGTATTGATTTTTAGGGATTTTATCACCTTTTACCCACATTTATTCAATGAAATAACATGGTTTTATAACTTCTCCCTTAATTATGCTTAAGAGTGAAAACATGCTTTTTAGGTATTAACATAGCTAAATTTAATTCACCTTGATTCCATTAGATGCCTTGATATGTTTGTTAAGTGATTTCAGATTTAGGAGGCAAGGATTGGATCAAGGGAATGAAGGAAAAGCATGTAAAAATGGAGAACTCATGAAGAAATGTAGAAATCGCAAATGCTGTCAAGCCGACCTCTTCGCACTTAATCAACCATAACTTGAGCTACAGTGGTCCAAATGATGCGGTTCCAGTTGCGTTGGAAAGCTAACATCCAGGGCTTCAAAATGATATAAGATTTACCATAGTTTCATCACGCATAGAGGCGCGCACGTGCACAGTATGCGGATGCACCGATTTGCATGTGATTCATTAAATGCAAATTCGTTGTGGGCCCAATCCAACTCATTTCTAATGCTATTTAAGCCAAGGATTGAAGGGGAATTGACATACTTTTACATACTTTTGATCATTAGTTTTATTTTAGTTTTAGAAGTAGTTAGAGTTAGTTTCTAGAGAGAGAAGCTCTCACTTCTCTCTAGAGTTAGGATTAGGTTTTAGATCTAGATCTACTTCTTCTTCTTGTCTCTTAATTTTCCTCTTCCATCTTTAATTGTTCTCTTGTAATTGTAGAATTCTTCTTGTCTTGTAATTTCCTTGTATTGTTAGTTGTAGTTTATGAACTTTCTTTTGTAAATCTACATTTCCTCTTCAATTAAATTGGTAAGTTCTTTGTTGTTTCATAATTGTTTGATTTCCTAATATTGATCCCTTGTCATTGTAGTTAGATCTCTCTTTAATTCTTGCAATTCATGTTGTTTACTTTTATTGCCTTTTATGTGTTTGATGAAATGTCTCTTCTAGTTATTAGTTAGATTTTGTTCCTCTTGGCTTTGGTTGAATAATTAGTGACTCTTGAGTTATCTAATTCCTTTGTTGATTGATAATTAGAAGTTTTTAATTGATTTGAATGCCTATAAAGATAGTCTTTTCTTTAGGAGTTGATTAGGACTTGAGGAATCAAATTGATTCATCCACTTGACTTTTCTCCATGGTTAGAGGTTAACTAAGTGGGAACAATGGACAATTTGTTGTCACAATTGAGGAGGATAACTAGGATAGGACTTCTAGTTCTAATATCTCGCCAAGAGCTTTGTTAGTTGTTAGTTTATTTTCTTTGCCATTTATAATTCTTGTCTAAAATCTCAAAAACCCCAAAATATCTCATAACCAATAACAAGAACACTTTATTGCAATTTCTAAGGAGAATGACCTGAGGTTCAATACTTCGGTTTATAGATTTTAGGGGTCTGTTACTTGTGACAAACAAATTTTTGTATGAAAGGATTAGTGTTGGTTTAGAAACTATACTTGCAATGAGATTTCATTTGTGAAATTCTAAACCGTCAAAAATTCGTTCATCAGACTGCTAGAAATAACTTGAAAAGGCCTGACAGAAACGTCGGACCAATAAAAGGATCACTAAAAAGGGAACAAGAAAAAGCCAAAAAGGGTTGAAAAATTTTAGGTTCAAAGTGCTCGGCTAAAGGTACAAGCCCTTACAAGGGATGCTACTTAAAGAAAAAGCATGATTTCAAGACAGAGCTAGAAAGTCGTCCCAAAAAACTACAAAGAAAAGGTTCTATGAACACTGCCTAAAAAGTTGTTGGGAACCGGCTAAAAAGCCCGGACAATAGAGCCATAAAGGTCGATGTCAATAAGGCGTGATCTAAGAAACAAAAGGTTATATTGCCTTGAAAAAGACGACAAACCAAGGAATCCCAAGGTATAGAAGAAACCACAAAGGGATCACGTCGCCATAAAAGCACAAGGGTTATAAAGAACAAACTCCAAATATTAAGCAACTCGCCAAAGGTTTAACCGGCATATCAGCAAAACACAAAAAAATAAAAAAATAAAAAAAATAATTAAAACATTAAAGGCTCAAGGGCTGCCCAAAAGCAACCCAAGAGTCGAAAGTGTTTTTAATTAAAAGCAAAAAAGTTGCTAAGAAGCAACTAGCACAAAAGTCAGCAAAAGTCATCCACAGAAACTTACAGAAACCAACAAGTACAACAAGTCCACAGGTCGGACTATACCAATACATAATCAAAACAAAGACATAACAAGGGAATCATAAAAGATCCAAAGTCACGTCAGTAGCTACATACTGAGGAGAAGGAAGGATCATCGAGATAGGGATGTCTCCAACAACCCCATCCGGGCCAGTCAGGATCTCTAGGTCAGGCTCGGGAAGGGGTTCTAGAAGCTAAAGCTGCAGAAGCCTTGGCCGATGGCACAGCGGGAGGACCCTCATCATCATCATCTGGGGCAGGCACAATCTTGCCATCCTCCACTACATTGTCCATGCTAAAAAGAGAGAGGTCGACGTTGGGAGCAAGAACACGGACTTGGGCCTTCAGATTTTCATACATATCGGTCATACTGCTCACCATATGGCCTTGAAGCTCGGCATAATTATCCTGAGCAGATTGAAGTCTTTCCTTAATTTCCAACAGCTCGCCATACGTTCGGGTATCGCTTTCCTTGGACTTTTTGACCATCTCCTCGGCCAGATTGGCAGTTGCTTCTGTAGCAGTAGCCCGATCCTTCTCCTTCTCCACATCAATTTCTGATTTAGCAACCTTGGTATCCAGCTCGTCCTTTAGACCTTTTATCCAGTTGTATTAAGACTTGGCATCCTCCAGAAAGGCCCTAGTAGCACGGACCAGAGATTCCTTAATAACCCAGGAAAGAGCCGCACTGAGATTGGCTATCCAAACACTATTACTTGATATAAAATAAAGATGGTGAAGAATCGACACGTCGTCCAGAGGAAATTTACCATGAGGAGCAATCAACTCTGTGGCAAAGGCCACACCATTAAACTCTTTGTCATTCAGGTTATAAGTCCCAGTAGTCTTTTGCTTCTTGTGAGGGGGACCAGCAGAAGTAAGAGAGGAGGCTGCACCAGAGGTCGTCTGAGGTGGGTCAGAGGAAGCTGCCTGAACTCGTGGGGTCGGGATGATCTTCCGCGGACCTTGAGGATCAGTCGCCAGCTTCTTCGGAGGCAACTGTTCTAAAGAACCCTCCCCGGAAGCCTTCTACAAAAAATTCTGGGCAGCCACGGCCTGTTTTGCTTTACGAAAAGCTTTCATCGAATCTGAGGATGTCACCATCTCTGAAAAGAAGCCAGGGAAATAGTTGCACAACAAAAAAGGACAAGAACACAAACAACAAAAAGAAAATCTTTTTCTATGAAAAAAGAGGTCGGATACTACCTAGCTCGGAACGGATGAGGGAAGGATCTCCTAGAAATCTCTTTGTGTCCAGATGAGGAAGCTCCCCCTAATGCTCTTCTAAAACACCCACAAATGCCTGTTCTACCTCATCCAAACTCTCCTAGGGGTACTTAAGAACTACTGTATCTTTTTTCAACCATAAAGGAAAGGTTGTCTCATCATTTTCATCTAGAAAGAAAGGGCGAGCACCCTCAACAGCTCCGACTTTAAAATAAAAATTCTTAAAATCCTGAAAGGAGTCATCAAACATAGAAAACACCTTCCTACCCTGGGTACTCGAAAGGAGATCTAAGAAACTTTCTTCTTGGCCACTCCCGGCTTGGTTAGCACAAACAAGTAAAGAAAAATGGACTAGGAAGGGCGGACACCTAGTTTTTGACACAACAGCTGGAAAATCTTTATAAAAGCCCAATAGTTTGAATGAAGCTGTGAAGGAGCTACATTACAATTCCACAATATTTCAGTTTTGAAAGCAGTAAAAGGAAGGGTAATACCTAATTGGATAAAGAAATAGTCATAGGCGTAAAAGAAAGTTTTTTGCGAGCATGGGCCAAAATCGAAGGGGTTAGACGAACGAAGTTTTTTGCGAAGAAGCGAAGAAGCAGGGAAGCAGAAGAGAGAAGGAAACTGAAAAAAGCAAAACCTCTTCTTTGATTTCAAACAAAGTTTAAAGAGGGAAAAGAAATGGCAAAACAGAATAAAAGCCCAATCAATAGGCATTAAAAGTACGTGCGTATTCCCAAGCAGGTAACCCCCTCGATGAACAAACACAGCAATAGAGGAGCAAATGCAAAAATGCTCTACATTTAAAAACAACGCAAAACTCACAAACGGAGGAACAGACCGGATAAAGATGCGTGAGCATGACTTCCCCAAAAAGATCGAAGCTCAGAAAGCACAATCTCATCGAAAGGTCCAAGCTCAAGCAGGGGCACTATTCATACCCTAGACCGAGCTGTCAGGTCCGGGTTGAACGAAGACGAAACGACCGATCTCTTTAAAAGCTTGATCTACTGTCGACCTCTTCGTAAAGAGATCAGATGAATCACTATAAAGGCCCAAAAAAGGCCTAAGAAAGAAGATTCACCGCCTACTATAAGGCGGCTGGCCAAAAGATAGGTGATCTCACTCTCAAAAAGATAAGATAAGATAACAAACTTATCTCAAGGAAGGTCACTTATCTCAAACATACCTCAAGCATAGAAGTAGACTTAATGAGATTGGTTCCTCATAATTGTCAAGATATGGTTATTAGACAAGGATGGTGATCCCAATTTCTACGCCTAGTGATGAGCGGATAATTTATATGCTTTTGGCATTATTTTTACATAGTTTTTAGTAGGATTTAGTAATTTTTAGTATATTTTTATTAGTTTTTAAGCAAAATTCACATTTCTAGACTTTACTAGGAGTTTGTGTATTTTTCTGTGATTTCAGGTATTTTCTGGCTGAAATTGAGGGACCTGAGCAAAAATCTGATTCAGAGGATGAAGAAGGACAACAGACGTTGTTGGATTCTGACCTACCTGCACTCGAAATGGATTTTTTGGAGATACAAAAGTCCAAATGGCGCTTTCTTAATTGCGTTGGAAAGTAGACATCCAGGGCTTTCCAGCAATATATAATAGTTCATACTTTTCACGAGTTTAGACAATGCAAACTAGCGTTCAACGCCAGCTTTCTGCCCTATTCTAGCGTTAAACGCCAAAAACAAGTTGCAAGCTAGAGTCAAACACCAGAAACAAGTTACAAACTGGCGTTTAACTCCAAGGAAGGCCTCTACACGTGAAAGCTTCAATGCTCAGCCCAAGCACACACCAAGTGGGCCCGGAAGTGGATTTCTGCATCATTTACTTAATTTTGTAACCCTAGTAACTAGTTTAGTATAAATAGAACTTTTTACTATTGTACTAGGGGTCTTTTTTCCTATTTTTGAATTCATATGCCATTTGGGGAGGCTGGCCATTCGGCCATGCCTAGACCTTGTTCTTATGTATTTTCAACAGTGGAGTTTCTACACACCATAGATTAAGGTGTGGAGCTCTGTTTTTCCTCGAGAATTAATGCAAAGTACTACTGTTTTCTATTCAATTCATGCTTATTCTTATTCTAAGATATCCATTCGCACACAAGAACATGATGAATGTGATGATTATGTGACACTCGTCACCATTCTCACTTATGAACGCGTGATTGACAACCACTTCCATTCTACACGAAGACAAGCTTGAATGTATATCTCTTGGGCTTCTAATCAACGATTCACATCGACTCTCCTCTGACAATGGGGCATCTAAATCCGAGATCAGAATCTTTGTGGTATAGGCTAGAATCGATTGGCAGCATTCTTGAGATCCGGAAAGTCTAAACCTTATCTGTGGTATTCCGAGTTGGATCTGGGATGGGATGATTGTGACGAGCTTCAAACTCGCGACTGTAGGGCGTGGTGACAGACGCAAAAGGATAGTAATCATATTCCTACACGATCAAGAACCAACAGCTGATTAGCCATACGATTTCTGTGCATAGTATTTTTCATCCGAGACGAGCAATCCGACAGTTGATTAGCCGTACAGAAACCGTAGAGGACCATTTTCACTGAGAGGACGGGAAGTAGCCATTGACAATGATGACACCCAACATACAGCTTGCCATAGAAAGGAGTATGAAGGATTGGATGAAGGCAGTAGGAAAGCAGAGACTCAGAAGGAACAACGCATCTCCATACGCTTATCTGAAATTCCCACCAATGAATTACATGAGTATCTCTATCTTTATTTTATGTTTTATTTATCGTTTAATTTTCAAAACTATATAATCATTTGAATCTGCCTGACTAAGATTTACAAGATGACCATAGCTTGCTTCAAGCCGACAATCTCCGTGGGATCGACCCTTACTCACGTAAGGTTTATTACTTGGACGACCCAGTGCACTTGCTGGTTAGTTGTGCGAAGTTGTGAAAAAGAGTTGAGATTACAATTGTGCGTACCAAGTTGTTGGTGCCATTGAGATCACAATTTTGTGCACCAAGTTTTTGGCGCCATTGCCGGGGATTGTTCGAGTTTAGAATACTGACGGTTTATCTTGTTGCTTAGATTAGGTAATTTTTTTTATTATTTTATTTTTATTTTCAAAAAGTTTTCAAAAATCTTTCAAAATTTTTTTTCTTCTTTTTCGTTTTTCCAAAATAATTTTCGAAAAAAATCCAAAAAAATTAATAAAACCATAAAAACCAAAAAGATATTGTATTTCTTGTTTGAGTTAGTGTCAATTTTTAAGTTTGGTGTCAATTGCATATTCTTAAATTTGTGCATTTTTTTTGAAAAATTTATGCATTGCATTTTTCATGATCTTCAAGTTGTTCTTAATAAGTCTTCTTGTTTGATCTTCATATTTTATTGTTTTGTGTCTTTTGTTGTTTTTCATATGCATTTTTGAATTCATAGTGTCTAAACATGAAAAATCTCTAAGTTTGGTGTCTTGCATGTTTTTCTTTTCTTGAAAATTTTTCAAAAATAAGTTCTTGATGTTCATCATGATCTTCAAAGTGTTCTTGGTGTTCATCTTGACATTCATAGTGTTCTTGCATGCATCATTTATTTTAATCCAAAATTTTTACGTGTTGAGTCATTTTTGTGTTTTTCTCTCTCCTCATTAAAAATTCAAAAATAAAAAATATCTTTCCCTTTCTTCTCTCATAATTTTCGAAATCTTTGGGTTGACTTAGTCAAAAATTTTTAAAATAAGTTTTTTCTTGTTAGTCAAGTCATGATTTCAATTTTAAAAATCTTATCTTTTCAAAACTTTTTCAAAAATCAAATCTTTTTTCTTTTTTCTTTTATATGTTCAAAAAAATTTTTTAAATTGATTTTCAAAATCTTTTTCTTATCTTTATTTCATAATTTTCGAAATTAATACTAACAATTAATGTTTTGATTCAAAAATTTCAAGTTTGTTACTTTCTTGTTAAGAAAGATTCAAACTTTAAATTTTAAAATCATATCTTTTGATTTCTTGTGAGTCAAGTCATTAATTCTGATTTTAAAAATTAAATCTTTTTCAAAAATAAATTTCAATCATATCTTTTCAATCATATCTTTTTCAAACATATCTTTTTCAAATCATATCTTTTTCAAAATCAATTTCAAAATCTTTTCTAACTTCCTATCTTTTCAAAATGGATTTTCAAATCTTTTTCAACTAACTAATTGTCTTTTTGTTTGTTTTACTATTTCTAATCTTTTTTTCAAAACTACCTAACTACTTTTCTCTCTCTAATTTTCGAAAATTCCTCACCCTTTTTCAAAATTATTTTTAATTAACTAATTATTTTAAATTTTAATTTTAATTTTAATTTTATTTCTTCTCTTAATTTTCGAATTCTAACTTAAAATTAAAATAAAACAAAAATAATTTCCCTTTCTTAAAATTAATTTTCAAAAACTCCTCTTTCTCTCATCTCGTTCTATTTATATTTACTAACACTTCTCTTCATCTTAAAATTCGAACCATCTCTTCCTCTCTGTGTTCGAATTCTTCTCTTCTCCTTCTCCTATTCTTATCTTCTTCTACTCACATAAAGGAATCTCTATACTGTGACATAGAGGATTCCTCTTCTTTTTTGTTCTCTTTTTTTTTTTTACATGAGCAAGAGCAAAGATAAGAACATTCTTGTTGAAACTGATTTGGAACCTGAAAGGACTCTGAAGAGGAAGCTAAGAGAAGCTAAAACATAACACTTTGAATAGGACTTTACTGAAATTTTTGAAAAAGAAGTAGACATGGCCGAAACCAATAACAATGGTGGAGGTGCAAGGAAGATGCTTGGTGACTTTACTGCACCAAATTCCAACTTCCATGGAAGAAGAATCTCAATCCCTACCATTGAAGCAAGCAATTTTAAGCTAAAGCCTCAATTAGTTTCTCTGATGCAACAGAATTGCAAGTTTCATGGACTTCCATCAGAAGATCCTTTGAAGATCTTAACTGAATTCTTGCAAATTTGTTGGTGGACGAAATTGTGATCATCAACAATGGCTCCAAAGACTTGGTAGCGCTCTCAAACATGAATCACACTTAGTCACAACTCCGCACAACTAACCAGCAAGTGTACTGGGTAGTCCAAGTAATACCTTACGTGAGTAAGGGTCGATCCTACAGAGATTGTTGGTATGAAGCAAGCTATGGTCATCTTGTAAATCCCAGTCAGGTGAATTTAACTAATTTAAGAGATTATTGGTTTTTCAAATAATAATAATAAATTAAATAGAAAATAAAGATAAAGTTACTTATGTAATCCAATGGTGGGAATTTCAGATAGGTGTATGGAGGTGCTGTGTTCCTTCTGAATCTCTGCTTTTCTACTATCTTTATCCAATCTTTGTGACTCCTTTCTATGGCAAGCTGTATGTAGGGCATCACCATTGTCAATGGCTACATCCCATCCTCTCAGTGAAAATGGTCCAAATGCTCTGTCACAGCACGGCTAATCATCTGTCGGTTCTCGATCATGTTGGAATAGAATCCCTTGATTCTTGTGCGTTTGTCATCACGCCCAGCAATCGCGAGTTTGAAGCTCGTCATAATCATTTAATTCCGGAATCCTACTCGAAATACCACAGACAAGGTTAGACTTTCCGAATTCCCATGAATGCCGCCATCAATTCTAGCTTATACCCCGAAGATTCTAATTAAGGAATCTAAGAGATATGCACCCAGTCTAAGGTAGAACGGAAGTGGTTGTCAGTCACGCGTTCATAGGTGAGATGATGATGACTGCCACGGATCATCACATTCATCATGTTGAAGTGCAACGAATATCTTAGAATAAGAATAAGTCGAATTGAATAGAAAATAGTAGTAATTGCATTGAAACTTGAGGTACAGTAGAGCTCCACACCCTTAATCTATGGTGTGTAGAAACTCCACCGTTGAAAATACATAAGTGATGAAGGTCCAGGCATGGCCGAGAGGATAGCCCCCAAACGTGGTTAAAAGATAAAAAAATACAATCCAAGACATCTAATACACTAGTAAAAAGTTATATTTATACTAAACTAGCTACTAGGGTTTACAGAAGTAAGTAATTGATGCATAAATTTACTTCCGGGGCCCACTTGGTGTGTGCTTGGGCTGAGCTTGATCTATCCATGTGCTGAGGCTTCTCTTGGAGTTGAACGCCAAGTTGTAACGTGTTTTGGGCGTTCAACTCTGGTTCGTGACGTGTTTCTGGCGTTTGACTCCAGAATGCAGCATGGAACTGGCGTTGAGCGCCAGTTTACATCGTCTAATCAACGTCTACTTTCCAACACCGTTGAAAACTCGCCATTTGGAGTTCTGTATCTCCAGAAAATCCATTTTGAGTGTAGGGAGGTCAGATTCCAACAGCATCAGTAGTCCTTTGTCAGCCTTTTATCAGAGTTTTGCTCAGGTCCCTCAATTTCAGCCAGAAATTACCTGAAATCATAGAAAAACACACAAACTCATAGTAAATTCCAGAAATGTGAACTTAGCATAAAAACTAATGAAAACATCCCTAAAAGCATACTAAAAACTACCTAAAAACAATGCCAAAAAGCGTATAAATTATCCACTCATCACAACACCAAACTTAAATTGTTGCTTGTCCCCAAGCAACTGAAAATCAATTAGGATAAAAAGAAGAGAATATACTATAAATTCTAAAATATCAATGAATATTAATTCTAATTAGATGAGCGGGACTTGTAGCTTTTTGCTTCTGAACAGTTTTGGCATCTCACTTTCTCCTTTGAAGTTTAGAATGATTGGCTTCTCTAGGAACTTAGAATTTCGGATAGTGTTATTGATTCTCCTAGTTAAGTTTGTTGATTCTTGAACACAACTACTTTTATGAGTCTTGGCCGTGGCCCTAAGCATTTTGTTTTCCAGTATTACCACCGGATACATAAATTCCATAGACACATGACTGGGTGAACCTTTTCATATTGTGACTCAGCTTTGCTAGAGTCCCCAATTAGAGGTGTCCAGAGCTCTTAAGCACACTCTTTTTACTTTAGATCATGACTTTAACCACTCAGTCTCAAGCTTTTCACTTGGACCTGCATGCCACAAGCACATGGTTAGGGACAGCTTGATTTAGCTGTTTAGGCCTGGATTTTATTTCCTTGGGCCCTCCTATCCATTGATGCTCAAAGCCTTGGATCCTTTTTACCCTTGCCTTTTGGTTTTAAAGGCTATTGGCTTTTTCTACCTGCTTTTTATTTTTTTTCGCCATTTTGTTTTTCACAAGCTTTTGTTTTTTTTTCACTGCTTTTTCTTGCTTCAAGAATCAATTTTATGATTTTTCAGATCATCAATAACATTTCTCTTTGTTCATCATTCTTTCAAGAGCCAACAATTTTAACATTCATAAATAACAAGATAAAAAATATGCACTGTTTAAGCATTCATTCAGAAAACAAAAAGTATTGTCACCACATCAATATAATTAAACTAAATACAAGGACAATTTTCGAAATTTATGTACTTCTTGTTCTTTTGAATTAAAAACATTTTTCATTTAAGACAGGTGAAGGATTTATGGAATTTATTCATAGCTTTAAGACATAGTTACTACATACTAATGATCATGAAGTAGAGATACAAAACATAGATAAAAACGAAAAACAGAAAAAATAAGAACAAGGAATGAATCCACCTTAGTGGCGTCTTCTTCTTGAAGGACCAATGATATCCTTAAGCTCTTTGATGAGCGGATAATTTATACGCTTTTTGGCATTGTTTTTATATAGTTTTTAGTAAGTTTAAGGTACTTTTAGGGATGTTTTCATTAGTTTTTATGTTAAATTCACATTTCTGGACTTTACTATGAGTTTGTGTGTTTTTCTGTGATTTCAGGTAAATTCTGACTGAAATTGAGGGATTTGAGCAAAACTCTGAAAAAGGCTGACAAAAGGACTGCTGATGCTGTTGGATTCTGACCTCCCTGCACTCGAAATGGATTTTCTGGAGCTACAGAACTCCAAATGGCGCGCTCTCAACGGCGTTGGAAAGTAGACATCCAGGGCTTTCCAGAAATATATAATAGTCCATGCTTTATTCGAAGAATGACGACGTAACTTGGCGTTAAACGCCAAGTTCATGCTGCTGTCTGGAGTTAAACGCCAGAAAAACGTCATGATCCGGAGTTGAACGCCCAAAACACGTCATAACTCAAAGTTCAACGCCAAGAAATGCCTTAGCTCGTGGATTGATCAAGCTCAGCCCAAGCACACACCAAGTGGGCCCCGGAAGTGGATTTATGCATCAATTACTTACTCATGTAAACCCTAGGAGCTAGTCTAGTATATATAGGACATTTATCTATTGTATTAGACATCTGGTGACATCTTTTGACCACTTTAAACTCTTTTTTCATTCGGTCACTTGATCATGGAGAGGGCTGGCCATTCGGCCATGCCTGAACCTTATGCTTATGTATTTTCAACGGTGGAGTTTCTGCACACCATAGATTAAGGGTGTGGAGCTCTGCTGTACCTCAAGTATTAATGAAGTTCTATTTTCTTTTATTCAATTCCTCTTTTATTCTTATTCCAATATATTCATTCGTACCCAAGAACATGATGAATGTGATGAGTTAGATAACCCTCATTATTATTCTCACTTATGAGCGCGCGTGATTGACAACCACTTCCGTTCTACATGCAACAAGGCTTGAATGTGTATCTCTTAGATTCCCCAACAGAATCTTCGTGGTATAAGTTAGATAGATGGCGGCATTCATGAGGATCCGGAAAGTCTAAACCTTGTCTATGGTATTCCGAGTAGGATTCTGGGATTGAATGACTGTGACGAGCTTCAAACCTGTAACCTGCTGGGCGTAGTGACAATGCAAAAGAATCAATGGATTCTATTCCAGTAGGGGAGAGAACCAACCGGTAATTGGCCGTACTGTGACAGAGTGCGTGAGCATTAGCTTTCACTGCGAGGATGGGATGTAGCCACTGACAACGGTGATGCCCTACATAAAGCTTGCCATGGAAAGGAGTAAGAAGGACTGAGTAGAAGGAATAGGAGAGCAGGCGTCCGTGAGCTCTACAGCATCTCCATTCCGCTTATCTGAAATTCCTATCAATGAATCTACATAAGTATTTCTATCCCTTTTATTATTTATTTTCTTATTTCTATTTTCGAAACCCATAAATCAATATTTAATTCGCCTAACTGAGATTTACAAGGTGACCATAGCTTGCTTCATACCAACAATCTCTGTGGATTCGACCCTTACTCACGTAAGGTTTATTACTTGGACGACCCAGTACACTTGCTGGTTAGTTGAACGGAGTTGTGAAGAGAATAAACAGTGCCATAAGAGTATACATCCTTTATAAACAAAATAACAAGTGATCACAATTTCGTCCACCAAGTTTTTGGCGCCGTTGCCGGGGATTGTTCGAGTATGGACAACTGACGGTTCATCTTGTTGCTCAGATTAGGTACTTTTCTTTTCAAAAATCTTTTTCAAAATTTTTCTTTTCTTTTTCGTTTTTCCAAAAATGTTTTTCGAAAAAAAAAATTAAAAATACAAAAAAATTAGAAAATCATAAAAATCAAAAATATTTTGTGTTTCCTGTTTGAATCTTGTGTTAATTTTTAAGTTTGGTGTCAATTGCATGCTTTTAAAATTTTTCTTGCATTTTTTTTCGAAAATCCATGCATTCATAGTGTTCTTCATGATCTTCAAGTTGTTCTTGATAAGTCTTCTTGTTTGATCTTGATGATTTCTTATTTTGTGTTGTTTGTTGTTTTACATGTGCATTTTTTGCATTCATATTTTCCATGCATTAAAGATTTCTAAGTTTGGTGTCTTGCATGTTTTCTTTGCATAAAAAATTTTTCAAAATTATGTTCTTGATGTTCATCATGATCTTCAAAGTGTTCTTGGTGTTCATCTTGACATTCATATCATTCTTGCATGCATTCATTATTTTGATCTAAAAATTTCATACATTGAGCATTTTTGTTGTTTTTCTCTTTCATCTTTAAAAATTTAAAAATCAAAAATATCTTTTCCTTATTTCCCTCCAAAATTTCGAAATTTTGGGTTGACTTGGTCAAATATTTTCAAAATTAGTTGTTTCTTACAAGTCAAGTCAAAATTTCAATTTTAAAAATCTTATCTTTTCAAAATCTTTTTTAAAAAAAAATCATATCTTTTTCAATTTTTTTTATTATTTTCGAAAATTTTCAAAATTTATTTTAAAAATATTTTCAAAATCTTTTCCTTATCTTTACATCATATTTTTGAAAATTCACTAATAATTAATGTGATTTGTTCAAAAATTTGAAGTTTGTTACTTTCTTGTTAAGAAAGGTTCAATCTTTAAGTTCTAGAATCTTATCTTGTAGTTTCTTGTTAGTGAAGTAAATAATTTTAAAAATTTTTGAATTAAATCTTTTTATCTTTTATTTTATCTTTTTCAAAAATTTTATATTTTTCAAAATTTGATTTCAAAATATCTTATCTAACTTCTTATCCTCTTATCTTTTTAAATTTTGATTTCAAATCTTTTTCAATCAACTAACTAACTTTTTGTTTGTTTCTTATCTTTTTCAAAACTACCTAACTACTTCTCTCTCTTCTATTTTCGAAAATATCTCTCTCTTTTTCAAAAATTCTTTCTAATTGACTAATTGTTTCAAATTTTAATTACATTTATCTTTAATTTTTGAAAATTACTAACCTCTTTTTCAAAATTATTTTCGAATTCTCCCTCCTCTTTTCTTCTTCTATTTAATTATTTAATTACTAACACTTCTCTTCACCTCTCTTCATCTAAAAATCCGAAACCTTCCATCCCCATTCTTCTACCCCTTTCTTCTTCTACTAACATAAAGGAATCTCTATACTGTGACATAGAGGATTCCTCTTTCTTTTCTTGTTTTCTTCTCTTTCATATGAGCAGGAACAGGGATAAAGGCACTCTTGTTGAAATTGATCCAGAACCTGAAAGGACTCTGAAGAGAAGATTAAGAGAAGCTAAATTACAACAATCCAAAAACATCTTTAAGAGAAACAACCTTTCAGAAATTTTCGAACAGGAGAAAGAGATGGCAGAAGAAAATAATAATAATAATGCAAGGAGAATGCTTGGTGACTTCACAAAGCCAACGTCCAAATTTGATGGAAGAAGCATCTCCATTCCTGCCATTGGAGCCAATAACTTTGAGCTTAAGCCTCAACTAGTTGCTTTAATGCAACAAAACTGCAAGTTTTATGGACTTCCATCTGAAGATCCTTACCAGTTTTTAACTGAGTTCTTGCAGATCTGTGACACTGTAAAGACAAATGGAGTTAATCCTGAAGTCTACAGACTCTTGCTTTTCCCTTTTGCTGTAAGAGACAGAGCTAGAGTATGGTTGGATTCACAACCCAAGGATAGCCTGGACTCATGGGATAAGCTTGTCACTGCATTCTTAGATAAGTTCTTTCCTCCTCAAAAGCTGAGCAAGCTGAGAGTGGATGTTCAAACCTTCAAACAAAAAGATGGTGAATCCCTCTATGAAGCTTGGGAAAGATACAAGCAGCTGACCAAGAGATGTCCATCTGACATGTTTTCAGCATGGACCATATTAGATATATTCTATTATGGTCTCTCTGAATTTTCGAAAATGTCATTGGACCATTCTGCAGGTGGATCTATTCACCTGAAGAAAACGCCTGAAGAGGCTCAAGAACTCATTGACATGGTTGCAAACAACCAGTTTATGTACACCTCTGAGAGGAATTCCGTGAATAATGGGGTACCTCAGAAGAAAGGAGTTCTTGAAATTGATGCTCTGAATGCCATATTGGCTCAGAACAAAGTGTTGACTCAACAGGTCAACATGATCTCTCAAAATCTGAATGGATTGCAACATGCATCCAACAGTACTAGAGAGGCAGCTTCTGAAGAAGCTTATGATCCTGAGAACCCTGCCATGGCAGAGGTTAATTACTTAGGTGAACCTTATGGAAACACCTATAACTCATCATGGAGAAATCATCCAAATTTCTCATGGAAGGATCAACAAAAACCTCAACAAGGTTTTAACAATGGTGGACGCAATAGGCTGAATAATAGTAAGCCATATCCATCATCTTCTCAGCAACAGACAGAGAATTCTGAACAAAACAATTCTAATTTAGCCAATATAGTCTCTGATCTGTCAAAGGCCACTTTTAGTTTCATGAATGAAACAAGATCCTCCATTAGAAATCTGGAGGCACAAGTGGGCCAGCTGAGTAAGAAAGTCATTGACACTCCTCCCAGTACTCTCCCAAGTAATACAGAAGAAAATCCAAAAGGAGAGTGCAAGGCCATTGATTTAATCAAAGTGGCCGAATGCACCAAGGAGGAGGAGGACAAAAATCCTAGTGAGGAAGACCTCCTGGGACGTCCAACAAGCAAGAAGGAGTTTCCTATTAAGGATCCTAAGGAATCTGAGGCTCATCTAGAGACCATAGAGATTCCTTTAAATCTCCTTCTGCCATTCATGAGCTCTGAAGAATATTCATCCTCTGAAGAGAATGAAGATGTAACTGGAGAGCAAGTTGCTCAATATTTAGGAGCTATCATGAAGCTGAATGCCAAGTTGTTTGATAATGAGACTTGGGAAAGTGAACCTCCCTTGCTCATTCATGAACTAGATACTTGGATTCAGAAGACTCTACCTCAAAAGAAACAAGATCCTGGCAAGTTCCTAATACCTTGTACCATAGGCACCATGAGCTTTGAAAAAGCTCTATGTGATTTGGGGTCAGGGATAAATCTTATGCCACTCTCTGTAATGGAGAAGCTAGGAATCATTGAGGTACAACCTGCCTTGTTCTCATTACAATTGGCAGACAAGTCCACAAGACAAGCTTATGGAGTAGTGGAGGACGTGCTAGTAAGGGTTGAAGGCCTTTACATCCCCACTGATTTCATAATCCTAGACACTAGGAAGGAAGATGATGAATGCATCATCCTAGGAAGACCTTTCCTAGCCACAGCAGGAGCTGTGATAGATGTCAACAGAGGTGAGTTAGTCCTTCAATTGAATGGGGACTACCTTGTGTTTCAGGCACATGGCCATCCCTCTGTGACAAAAGAGAGTAAGCATGAAGAGCTTCTCTCAGTTCAGAGTCAAGAAGAGCCCACACAGTCAAACTCTAAGTTTGGTGTTGTGAGGCCACAACCAAACTCTAAGTTTGGTGTTCAAACCCCATATCCAAACTCTAAGTTTGGTGTTGGAAATATCACACTTAAGTTGACCTGATCACCTTGTGGCTCCATGAGAGCCACTGTCAAGCTACTGACATTAAAGAAGCGCTTGTTGGGAGGCAACCCAATTTTATTTATCTAATTTTATTTTATTTCTTTGTTATTTTTGTGTTTAATTAGGTACATGATCATGAGGAGTCACGAAAAAATCAAAAAAATTAAAAACAGAGTCAAAAACAGAAGAAAAAAATTTTTCACCCTGGAGGACGCATGGGCTGGCGTTCAACGCCCAGAAGGTGCATCTGGCCAGCGTTCAACACCAGAACAGAGCACCATTCTGGCGCTGAACGCCCAAAACAAGCTACATCCTGGCGTTTAACGCCAGGATGCGCACACAGAGGACAATCTGGCGCGGAACGCTAGAAACAAGCTTGAAACTGGCGTTCAACGCCAGAAACATGCATTACATGGGCGTTGAACGCCCAGAACATGCACCAATGGGCGTTTGAACGCCAGAATGGTGCACCAAGGCATTTTACATGCCTATTTGGTGCAAGGATGGAATTCCCTGACACCTCAGGATCTGTGAACCTCACAGGATCCCCATTTACCTCGCCCTATCTCTCTATATTCATGGTTATCCCTTCTTCATTCACCACTCACTCTTTCCCATACACCCCACTTACCTTTACAACTCAACTTCTCCTTCCCACCCAATCCCACCCATATAGCCGACTCCATCTCCCCTCACTCTCTACCATATATTCTTCTTCTTCTTCTTCTCTTCTTTCTTCTCTTGCTCGAGGGCGAGCAATATTTTAAGTTTGGTGAGGTAAAAGCATAGCTTTTTTTTTTTGCTTTTCCATTACCATTAATGGCACATAAGGCCAGAGAAACCTCAAAGGGAAGACAAAAGCTTCCACCTCTGAGTCTTGGGAGATGAAAAATATAAGCCGTCATAGCTCAGTGGTATAACATGTGGCTACAAATCAAGAGATCCCTGAGATACCTCAGGGGATAAATTGTCCTCCACAAATATTGGAAGCAACTAAGGGTGGAACATCATGAGCACTCCATCATTCTCCAAGAAATAAGAGAATATCAAAGAGCAATGAGGGAGGAGCAACAAAAGCAAGGAAGGGACATAAAAGAACTCAAAGAGCACCATTGGACCTTCAAGAAGGCGCCAACCTCACTCAGGTGGATTCATTCCTTGTTCTTTATTTCTTTCTGTTTTTCGGTTTTTAATATTGTGTCTATCTATGTTTTGTGTCTTTATTTCATGATCATTAGTATGTAACCATGCCTTAAAGCTATGAATAAAATCCATTAATCCTTCACCTCTCTTGAAAGAAAAATGTTTTAATTCAAAAGAACAAGAAGTACATGAATTTCGAAGTTATCCTTGAATTTAATTTAATTATATTGATGTGGTGGCAATAATTTTTGTTTTCTGAATGAATGCTTGAACAGTGCATATTTTTGATCTTGGTGTTTATGAATGTTAAAATTGTTGGCTCTTGAAAGAATGATGAACAAAGAGAAATGTTATTGATGATCTGAAAAACATCATGAAATTGATTCTTGAAGCAAGAAAAAGCAGTGAAAAAAAAATGGCAAAAAAAAAAATGGAGCTAAAAAGAGTATATAGAAAAAGAAGGAGCAGTAGAAAAAGCCAATAGCCCTTAAAACCAAAAGGCAAGGGTAAAAAGGATCCAAGGCTTTGAGCATCAATGGATAGGAGGGCCCAAGGAAATTAAATCCAGGCCTAAGCGGCTAAATCAAGCTGTCCCTAACCATGTGCTTGTGTCATGAAGGTCCAAGTGAAAAGCTTGAGACTGAATGGTTAAAGTCGTGATCTAAAGCTAAAGAGTGTGCTCAAGAGCTCTGGACACCACTAACTGGGGACTCTAGCAAAGCTGAGTCACAATCTGAAAAGGTTCACCCAGTTATGTGTCTGTGGCATTTATGTATCCGGTGGTAATACTGGAAAACAAAGTGCTTAGGGCCACAGCCAAGACTCATAAGTAGCTGTGTTCAAGAATCAACATGCTTAAATTAGGAAATTCAATAACACAATCCCAAATTCTAAGTTCCTAGAGATGCCAATCATTCTGAACTTCAAAGGAAAAAGTGAGATGCCAAAACTGTTCAGAAGCAAAAAGCTACAAGTCCCGCTCATGTAATTAAATTAATATTCATTGATATTTTGGACTTTATAGTATATTCTCTTCTTTTTATCCTATTTTATTTTCAGTTGCTTGGGGACAAGCAACAATTTAAGTTTGGTGTTGTGATGAGCGGATAATTTATACGCTTTTTGGCATTGTTTTTATATAGTTTTTAGTAAGTTTAAGGTACTTTTAGGGATGTTTTCATTAGTTTTTATGTTAAATTCACATTTCTGGACTTTACTATGAGTTTGTGTATTTTTCTGTGATTTCAGGTAAATTCTGACTGAAATTGAGGGATTTGAGCAAAACTCTGAAAAAGGCTGACAAAAGGACTGCTGATGCTGTTGGATTCTGACCTCCCTGCACTCGAAATGGATTTTCTGGAGCTACAGAACTCCAAATGGCGCGCTCTCAACGGCGTTGGAAAGTAGACATCCAGGGCTTTCCAGCAATATATAATAGTCTATGCTTTATTCGAAGAATGACGACATAACTTGGCGTTAAACGCCAAGTTCATGCTGCTGTCTGGAGTTAAACGCCAGAAAAACGTCATGATCCGGAGTTGAACGCCCAAAACACGTCATAACTCAAAGTTCAACGCCAAGAAATGCCTTAGCTCGTGGATTGATCAAGCTCAGCCCAAGCACACACCAAGTGGGCCCCGGAAGTGGATTTATGCATCAATTACTTACTCATGTAAACCCTAGGAGCTAGTCTAGTATATATAGGACATTTATCTATTGTATTAGACATCTGGTGACATCTTTTGACCACTTTAAACTCTTTTTTCATTCGGTCACTTGATCATGGAGAGGGCTGGCCATTCGGCCATGCCTGAACCTTATGCTTATGTATTTTCAACGGTGGAGTTTCTGCACACCATAGATTAAGGGTGTGGAGCTCTGCTGTACCTCAAGTATTAATGAAGTTCTATTTTCTTTTATTCAATTCCTCTTTTATTCTTATTCCAAGATATTCATTCGTACCCAAGAACATGATGAATGTGATGAGTTAGATAACCCTCATTATTATTCTCACTTATGAGCGCGCGTGATTGACAACCACTTCCGTTCTACATGCAACAAGGCTTGAATGTGTATCTCTTAGATTCCCCAACAAAATCTTCGTGGTATAAGTTAGATAGATGGTGGCATTCATGAGGATCCGGAAAGTCTAAACCTTGTCTATGGTATTCCGAGTAGGATTCTGGGATTGAATGACTGTGACGAGCTTCAAACCTGTAACCTGCTGGGCATAGTGACAACGCAAAAGAATCAATGGATTCTATTCCAGTAGGGGAGAGAACCAACCGGTGATTGGCCGTACTGTAACAGAGTGCGTGAGCATTAGCTTTCACTGCGAGGATGGGATGTAGCCACTGACAACGGTGATGCCCTACATAGAGCTTGCCATGGAAAGGAGTAAGAAGGACTGAGTAGAAGGAATAGGAGAGCAGGCGTCCGTGAGCTCTACAGCATCTCCATTCCGCTTATCTGAAATTCCTATCAATGAATCTACATAAGTATTTCTATCCCTTTTATTATTTATTTTCTTATTTCTATTTTCGAAACCCATAAGTCAATATTTAATTCGCCTAACTGAGATTTACAAGGTGACCATAGCTTGCTTCATACCAACAATCTCTGTGGATTCGACCCTTACTCACGTAAGGTTTATTACTTGGACGACCCAGTACACTTGCTGGTTAGTTGAACGGAGTTGTGAAGTGAATAAACAGTGCCATAAGAGTATACATCCTTTATAAACAAAATAACAAGTGATCACAATTTCGTCCACCACTCTTCTATGTCCCTTCCTTGCCTTTGTTGCTCCTCCCTCATTGCTCTTTGAACTTCTCTAATTTCATGGAGAATGATGGAGTGCTCTTGATGTTCCACCCTTAATTGATCCATATTGTAACTCAAATCTTCTAGAGAAGTGTTGAGTTGTTCCCAGTAATTATTGGGAGGAAAGTGCATCCCTTGAGGCATCTCCGGGATTTCTTGGTGATGAGCTTCCTCATGCGTCTCTTGGGATCTATGAGTGGGCTTTCTTGTTTGCTCCATCCTTTTCTTAATGATGGGCTTGTCCTCCTCAATGAGGATGTCTCCTTCTATGATAACTCCAGTTGAGTAACATAGATGGCAAATAGGATGAGGAAAAGCTAGCCTTGCCAAAGTAGAGGGCTTATCGGCTATTTTGTAGAATTCATGGGAGATGACTTCATGAACTTCTACTTCCTCTCCATTCATGATGCTATGAATCATGATGGCCCGATCCACAGTAACTTCAGATCGGTTACTAGTGGGGATGAGGGAGCGTTGGATGAACTCCAACCATCCTCTAGCCACAGGCTTGAGGTCTAGTCTTCTTAGTTGAACCGGCTTGCCTTTGGAATCTCTTTTCCATTGAGCTCCTTCCACACATATGTCCATAAGGACTAGGTCCAACCTTTGATTAAAGTTAACCCTTCTAGTGTAGCGGCGTGCATCTCCTTGCATCATGGGCAAGTTGAACGCTAACCTCACATTTTCCGGACTAAAATCTAAGTATTTTCCCCGAACCATTGTAAGATAATTCTTTGGGTTCGGGTTCTTACTTTGATCATGGTTCCTAGTGATCCATGCATTGGCATAAAACTCTTGAACCATTAAGATTCTGACTTGTTGGATGGGGTTGGTTAGAACTTCCCAACCTCTTCTTTGGATCTCATGTCGGATCTCCGGATACTCATTTTTCTTGAGCTTGAAAGGGACCTCGGAGATCACCTTCTTCTTGGCCACAACATCATAGAAGTGGTCTTGATGGGCTTTGGAGATGAATCTTTCCATCTCCCATGACTCGGAGGTGGAAGCTTTTGTCTTCCCTTTCCCTTTTCTAGAGGATTTTCCAGCCTTAGGTGCCATCAATGGTTAAGGAAAAACAAAAAAGCTATGCTTTTACCACACCAAACTTAGAATATTGCTCGCCCTCGAGCAAGAGATGAAAGAAGAGAAGAAGAAGAAGAAGAAAATACGGAGGAGAGAGGGAGAGGTGTATTCGGCCAAGAAGGAGAAGAGAGGTTTGTGTTGTGTGTAAATGAAGAAGAATGGAGGGGTTTATATAGTGAGGGGTGAGGGAGTAGGTTCGGCCAATTTAGGTTGGTTTTGGGTGGGAAAGAAATTTAAATTCTGAAGGTAGGTGGGGTTTATGGGGAATAGTGGATGAATGTTGAGAAAAGGGGAGAATATAGTAGGTGGGGATCCTGTGGGGTCCACAGATCCTGAGATGATCCTGTGGGGTCCACAGATCCTGAGGTGTCAAGGATTTACATCCCTGCACCAATTAGGCATGTAAAATGCCTTTGCATGCAATTCTGGCGTTCAAACGCCGAAGTGATGCATGTTCTGGGCGTTCAACGCCTATGTGCAGCATGTTTCTGGAGTTGAACGCCAGTTCCATGCTTGTTTCTGGCGTTCAGCGCCAGCTCTCCTCAGGGTGCATTCTTGGCGTTTGAACGCCAGGATATCGCTTGTTTCTGGCGTTCAGTACCAGATCCATGCTCTGTTCTAGCGTTGAACACCAGCAGATGCTCCTTACTAGCGTTTAAACACCAATAAGTCCTTCCTCCAGGGTGTGATTTTTCTTCTGCTGTTTTTGATTCTGTTTTTAATTTTAATATTTTTTTTGTGACTCCACATGATCATGAACCTAATAAAACATAAAAGAACAATAAAATAAAAATAAAATTAGATAAATAAAAATTGGATTGCCTCCCAACAAGTGCTTCTTTAATGTCAATAGCTTGACAGTGGACTCTTATGGAGCCACACAGGTGATCAGGTCAATGTTGTATAGTCCCAACACCAAACTTAGAGTTTGGTTGGGCGGATTCAACACCAAACTTAGAGTTTGGTTGTGGCCTCCCAACACCAAACTTAGAGTTTGATTGTGGGGGCTCTGTTTGACTCTGTACTGAGAGAAGCTCTGCATGCTTACTCTCTCTTGTTACATAAGGATAGCCGTGTGTCTTAAACACAAGGTAGTCCCCATTCAATTGAAGGACTAATTCTCCTTTGTTAACATCTATCACAGCTTCTGTTGTGGCTAGAAAAGGTCTTCCAAGGATGATGAATTCATCCTCCTCCTTCCTAGTGTCTAAGATTATGAAATCAGCAGGAATGTAAAGGCCATTAACCTTTACCAACACGTCCTCTACTAATCCATAAGCTTGTCTTACTGACTTGTCTGCCAATTGTAATGAGAATAAGGCAGGCTGTACCTCAATGATCCCCAGCTTCTCCATTACAGAGAGTGGCATAAGATTTATGCCTGACCCTAGGTCACACAGAGCTTTTTCAAAGGTCATGGTGCCTATGGTACAGGGTATTAAAATTTCCCAGGATCTTATTTCTTTTGAGGTAAAGTTTGCTGAACCCATGTATTAAGTTCACTAATAAGCAAAGGAGGTTCACCTTCCCAAGTCTCATTACCAAATAACTTGGCATTTAGCTTCATGATGGCTCCTAGATATTGAGCAACTTGCTCTCCAGTTACATCTTCATCCTCTTCAGAGGAAGAATAATCTTCAAAGCCCATGAATGGCAGAAGGAGATTTAATAGAATCTCTATGGTCTCTATTGGAGCCTCAGATTCCTTTGGATCCTTAATAGGGAACTCCTTCCTGCTTGAAAGACATCCCATGAGATCTTCCTCATTGGAATTCGCATCCTCTCCCTCCTCGTTGCATTCGGCCATATTGATTATATCAATGGCCTTGCACTCTCTTTTTGGATTCTCTTCTGTATTGCTTGGGAGAGTACTAGGAGGAGTTTCAGTGATTTTCTTACTCAGTTGGCCTACTTGTGCCTCCAGATTTCAGATGGAGGATCTTGTTTCATTCATAAAACTTAAAGTGGCCTTAGACAGATCAGAGACTAAATTTGCTAAGTTAGAGGTATTATGTTCATAATTCTCTGTCTGTTGCTGAGAAGATGATGGATAAGGCTTGACATTGCTGAGCCTATTTCTTCCACCATTATTAAAGCCTTGTTGAGGCTTTTGTTGATCCTTCCATGAGAAATTTGGATGATTTCTCCATGATGAATTATAGGTGTTTCAATAAGGTTCACCCATGTAATTTACCTCTGACATTGCAGGGTTCTCAGGATTATAAGCTTCTTCTTCAGAAGATGCCTCTTTAGTACTGTTGGATGCATTTTGCCATCCATTCAGACTTTGAGAAATCATGTTGACTTGCTGAGTCAACACCTTGTTCTGAGCCAATATGGCATTCAGAGCATCAATTTCAAGAACTCCCTTCCTCTGAGGCGTCCCATTATTCACGGAATTCCTCTCAGAAGTATAATGAATTGGTTATTTGTAACCATGTCAATAAGTTCTTGAGCTTCTGCAAGCGTTTTCTTTAGGTGAATGGATCTACCTGCAGAATGGTCCAATGACATTTTGGAAAACTCAGATAGACAATAATAGAATATATCTAATATGGTCCATTCTGAAAACATGTCAGAAAGACACTTTTTGGTCATCTGCTTGTATCTTTCCCAAGCTTCATAGAGGGATTCACCATCTTTTTGCTTGAAGGTCTAAACATCCATTCTAAGCTTGCTTACCATTAGAAGGCCGTGACCAGCTTATCCCAAGAGTCCAGGCTATCTTTAGGTTGTGAGTCCAACCATGTTCTAGCTCTGTCTCTTACAGCAAAAGGGAAAAGTATGAGCCTGTAGACTTCAGGATTTACTCCATTCGTCTTTACTGTCTCACAGATCTGCAAGAGCTCAGTTAAAAACTGATAGGGATCTTTTGATGAAAGTCCATGAAACTTGCAGTTCTGTTGCATTAGAGCAACTAATTGAGGTTTCGGCTCAAAATATTTTGCTCCAATGGCAGGAATTGAGATGCTTCTTCCATCAAACTTGGACGTGGGTTTAGTAAAATCACCAAGCATCCTCCTTGCTTTATTGTTATTGGGTTCGGCTGCCATCTCCTTCTCTTGTTCGAAAATTTCTGAAAGGTTGCCTCTGGATTGTTGTAATTTAGCTTCTCTTAGTTTCCTTTTCAGAGTCCTTTCAGGTTCAGGATCAGCTTCAACAAGAGTGCCTTTTTCCTTGTTCCTGCTCATATGAAAGAGAAGAGAAAAAGAAAAGGAAGAGGAATCCTCTATGTCACAGGAAAGAGGATCCTTATTATTAGTAAAAGAAGAAAGGGGATAAGGATTGAGAAGAAGGAATAATCCAAACACAAGGGTAAGGATAGAGGAAGAGATTGGAGATGAAGAGAGGTGAAGAGAAGTGTTAGTAAATAAAGGAGTGTGAGAGAGAGAATTCGAAAATTAATTTTGAAAAGGAGTTAATGATTTTCGAAAATTAAAGATGAGATAGAATTAAAATTTAAAACAATTAGTTAATTAAAAAGAATTTTTTTGAAAAAGAGGGAGGTATTTTCGAAAATTAGAGAGGGGAGAATAGTTAGGTGGTTTTGAAAAAGATAAGAAACAAACAAAAAGTCAAATAATTAGTTGGAAGAGATATTAAAATCAAATTTGAAAAGATAAGAAGATAAGAAGTTAGATAAGATATTTTAAAATCAAATTTTTGAAAAAGATAAAATTTTGAAAAAGATATGATATAAAAGATAGGATAAAAAAAGATATGATAAAAAGATATGGTTGAAAAAGATTTAATTTTCAAAATTAAAATTAATTACTTAACTAACAAGAAACTAAAAGATATGATTCTAGAATTTAAAGATTGAACCTTTCTTCACAAGAAAGTAACAAACTTCAAATTTTTGAATCAATCACATTAATTGTTAGTGTAATCTCGAAAATTATGAAATAAGGATAAAAAAAAGATTTTGAAAATCAATTTAAAAGAAATTTTCGAAAAATATATAAAAAAAATTAAAAAGATTTGAGTTTTGAAAAAGTTTTGAAAAGATAAGATTTTTAAAATTGAAATTTTGACTTGACTAACAAGAAAACAACTTATTTTAAAAAAATTTTACCAAGTCAACCCAAAATTTCGAATTTTTGAGAGAAATAAGGAAAATATATTTTTTTATTTTTGAATTTTCAATGATGAGAGAGAAAAACACAAAAATGACCCAAAACATGAAAATTTTGGATCAAAACACATGATGCATGCAAAAACACTATGAATGTCAAGATGAACACCAAGAACACTTTGAAGATCATGATGAACATCAAGAACATATTTTTGAAAAATTTTTTATGCAAAGAAAACATGCAAGACACCAAACTTAGAAATCTTTAATGCATGGATACTAACAAACAAAAAATGCATATGAAAAACAACAAAAGATACAAAACAAGAAAACATCAAGATCAAACAAGAAGACTTAACAAGAACAACTTGAAGATCATGAAGAACACTATGAATGCATGAATTTTAAAGCATGCAATTGACACCAAACTTAAAGATTGACTCAAAACTCAAACAAGAAACACAAATTATTTTTTATTTTTATGATTTTATGATATTTTTGTGTATTTTATTTTATTATTTTTTTCCAAAAATAATTTTTGGGAAAAACGAAAACAAAGAAAAATTTTGAAAAATTTTTGAAAACTTTTTTTTGAAAAGAAAATTACCTAATCTGAGAAACAAGATGAACCGTTAGTTGTCCAAACTCGAACAATCCCCGGCAACGGCGCCAAAAACTTGGTGGACGAAATTGTGATCATCAACAATGGCTCCAAAGACTTGGTAGCGCTCTCAAACGTGAACCACACTTAGTCACAACTCTGCACAACTAACCAGCAAGTGTACTGGGTCGTCCAAGTAATACCTTACGTGAGTAAGGGTCGATCCCAGAGAGATTGTTGGCATGAAGCAAGCTATGGTCATCTTGTAAATCTCAGTCAGACGGATTTAACTAATTTAAGAGATTATTGGTTTTTCAAATAATAATAATAAATTAAATAGAAAATAAAGATAAAGTTACTCATGTAATTCAATGGTGGGAATTTCAGATAGGTGTATGGAGGTGCTGTGTTCCTTCTGAATCTCTGCTTTTCTACTGTCTTTATCCAATCTTTGTCACTCCTTTCTATGGCAAGCTGTATGTAGGGCATCACCGTTGTCAATGGCTACATCCCATCCTCTCAGTGAAAATGGTCCAAATACTCTGTCACAGCACGGCTAATCATCTGTCGGTTCTCGATCATGCTGGAATAGAATCCCTTGATTCTTTTGCGTTTGTCATCACACGCAGCAATCGTGAGTTTGAAGCTCGCCACAGTCATTCAATTCCGAAATTCTACTCGGAATACAACAGACAAGGTTAGACTTTCCGGATTCCCATGAATGCCGCCATCAATTCTAGCTTATACCACGAAGATTCTGATTAAGGAATCCAAGAGATATGCACCCGGTCTAAGGTAGAACGGAAGTGGTTGTCAGTCACGCGTTCATAGGTGAGAATGATGATGAGTGTCACGGATCATCACATTCATCATGTTGAAGTGCAACGAATATCTTAGAATAAGAATAAGTCGAATTGAATAGAAAATAGTAGTAATTGCATTGAAACTTGAGGTACAGCAGAGCTCCACACCCTTAATCTATGGTGTGTAGAAACTCCACCGTTGAAAATACATAAGTGATGAAGGTCCAGGCATGGCCGAGAGTACAGCCCCCAAACGTGGTCAAAAGATAAAAAAAATACAATCCAAGACGGCTAATACACTAGTAAAAAGTTCTATTTATACTAAACTAGCTACTAGGGTTACAAAAGTAAGTAATTGATGCAAAAATTCACTTCCATGGCCCACTTGGTGTGTGCTTGGGCTGAGCTTGATCTATCCACGAGCTGAGGCTTCTCTTGGAGTTGAACACCAAGTTGTAACATGTTTTGGGCGTTCAACTCTGGTTCGTGACGTGTTTCTGGCGTTTGACTCCAGAATGTAGCATGGAACTGGCGTTGAGTGCCAGTTTACGTTGTCTAATCACGAATAAAGTATGGACTATTATATATATCTGAAAAGCTCTGGATGTCTACTTTCCAACTCTATTGAGAGCGCGCCATTTGGAGTTCTGTAGCTCCAGAAAATCTATTTTGAGTGCAGGGAGGTCAGATTCTAACAGCATCAGCAGTCCTTTGTCAGCCTTTTATCAGAGTTTTGCTCAGGTCCCTCAATTTCAGCCAGAAATTACCTGAAATCACAAAAAAACACACAAACTCATAGTAAAGTCTAGAAAGGTGAATTTAGCATAAAAACTAATGAAAACATCCCTAAAAGTAACTAGATCATACTTAAAACTACCTAAAAACAATGCCAAAAAGCGTATAAATTATCCGCTCATCATCTGTGATACTGTTAAGACCAATGGAGTTGATCCCGAGCTATATAAGCTTATGATTTTCCCTTTTGCTATAAGAGACAGAGCTAGAATATGGTTGAACTCTCAACCTAAAGATAGCCTGAACTCTTGGGATAAGCTGGTCACGGCTTTCTTAGCCAAGTTCTTTCCTCCTCAAAAGCTGAGCAAGCTTAGAGTGGATGTTCAAACCTTCAGGCAGAAAGAAGGTGAATTCCTCTATGAAGCTTGGGAGAGATACAAGCAACTGACTAAAAAGTGTCCTTCTGACATGCTTTCAGAATGGACCATCCTGGATATATTCTTTGATGGTCTGTTTGAATTGTCTAAGATGTCATTGGATCATTCTGCAGGTGGATCCATTCACCTGAAGAAAATGCCTGCAGAAGCTCAGGAACTCATTGACATGGTTGCAAATAACCAGTTCATGTACACCTCTGAAAGAAATCCTGTGAGTAATGGGACGCCTCAGAGGAAGGGAGTTCTTGAAATTGATGCTATGAATGCCATATTGGCTCAAAACAACATGTTGACTCAGCAAGTCAATATTATTTCTCAGAGTTTGAATGGATTGCAAAATGCATCCAACAGTACTAAAGAAGCATCTTCTGAAGAAGAAGTTTATGATCCTGAGAACCCTGTAATGTAACGACCCAATTTTCAATATGTCTAGATCATACTGGAAACTGAGCGCTACCAATTTGTCCTCCTAATTATTATCTATTATTTATCATATGAGCCTGATTCGTTATTAAAAGCGTAGTTAAATTGCGAGGTATATTTTTTTTTGAAAACATTTGGGTTACTAGACGGAATCACTCATAATCAATTCACAAGTAATAACAGATAAAACAGTTATAAACAACCACACATAAATACATCACAAGCAGTTAACAACATTCAGTGATCCAGCCTTTGTTTAAGAATAGTCTTTTAGTTAGAACACCCCTAGATATAGCTAGATAATAACTATATACATATACATACATACAACATCCCAGGTCCCGACCTGTTCAAGAGGTCCCTAAGCTGGCACCTAGGCTAGCCTAGACTCTATACTCACCTAGTCCCTCTAAACTACTAAAGCGAGGGAAAGTACATTCTAAGTCTTCACAACTCAAGTCAGGTGGAACATCATCAAAGATAGAACATCATCTGCTACTCCTCTGCACGATCAGACTTTTCCACAGGACGTCTCTCTGGTACCTCATGAAGTAGCCACACAATAGGAATCTCGTACACAGGATTTAGGTTAAAGTGCGCATACGAACGGGGTGTAGACGTTGGCTGGTTTCACAGTATATACATATAAACAGAGAACGATACTCACCCTAGACTCAGAAAACTATCTAGAGCGGAATCCTTTTTGCAAACGGTCGTCAGCGAACTACGGAAAGAAACTCTTGCTTCCATCTGAAGGGGGAAGGGAGAGAGAAGGGGTAAGAACTGGGGAGTTCTTAGTAGGGCCGGGGTTATTAGTTACGCTCATTAATTCCATTTTTTAGCAGATAAATAGCAGAATACCGAAAAATAGTAGACAGAAGAAACAGATAAATAGAGAAAATAGGGAAAACAAAAAGCAAAACACAAACAAAAGAATACAAGAAAACAAAATACAGACACAGAGAATAGAATGAAAACAAAGAAGGCATACATTCAAACAACAATCATAACAGAGGAAATGCGCAACCAAATATGATGCATGTCTAGCCCTAGTGCAGGTAATGAGCTCATCTGTCGGTTACATACCCGCTCCCGACGTTACCCAGCAACCTCTGTCTGGATAAGGCTTTCCTGTTGGCAATATCCAGTGCAAGCAACCTTTGTCTTGCAGGGTATCCACTGCAAGCAACCTTTGTCTTGCAGGGCGAAACTTATTAGCCGATATACGCCCAACAGACTCACTGTAAGCAACCTCTGTCTTACAGGAGCAACAACATACTCACTGTAAGCAACCTCTGTCTTACAGGAGCACATTCATCTTGATACCTCTGTAAGCAACCTCTGTCTTACAGCAAAGCATTATAGCAAGGTATCCCAGGAAAGCGTTCTCAGTGGTCGTACCACCATCTATCTGACTGCCTCTCTGCAGTAGATTCTTACATAATCATTCTCATTATCATCATTCATTAACATTCTCATTATTCATCATCACTTTCACATTCTTATGCAGTACCTCTTTCTTTCTCTGTTCAATCATGCTATACAAACTTTACAGCTTTTACTTTTACAACATCGTAACTCAAACCATTTCTCTTTATCATATTACTCTTTTCTCTTTGTCTTTTTACTCTGCTTTGATTACTCTTTTCTCTGTATCTTCTACTTTTCTCTGGTTATTCTGTTCTCTGTGTTTCTTTACTTTGCTTTGATTTCTCTTCATAACATATGTGTTTAAAGCTTATGTAAATTTCGGTATGAATAGTTAGCCTGTCCCAAGTATAGGTTCATTAAGTCTATACTGAAACAGTTTAACTTTTCATATAATACCTAACCCTAGTCGCAACTCAAGTACTATCTAAGTTGCCCTAATTCGTTCACTAATCTCTGTCTGTTTTCTGTCATTAAAACTTTACAGACTTTTTCTTTGACTTTTATCTTTTCTTCAACCTTTATCTTTTCTTTATCTTTTCCTCACTAACATGTTATTACCACTCCCTAAGTGTTTTATGAAGGTAATTATGATATTCTGCACTTAAAGTTGTCTTTCTAAAGCTTTTACAGAAAACTGCCTTTTCTGTATTATTTTATTATTTTTATTAAAATATTATTTTTAATTAAATATTATTATTTAATATTATATTTATTTATATTTATTATTAAATTTTCGAAAATTAACTTACCTTTTACTTTTAACCTTTAAAATTCACTTTTTACCACCCGTAACTTTTAATATTTCTACTTTAACCACCCTAACTTTCAGAAATTACTAAACAACCCCTTAAACACCAAAAATTTTACTTCCTTGCCCTTTTTAAGATCTAAGGCCTGTTCTTCATTGTTCTTCACCACACTCAAAGTGTTCTTCATGTTCTTCATATATTCTTCAAATTCTTTCTCTGTTTTGACCCGTTTTTCAGTCTTTTCAGCAACCGATTTTTACCATAATTCAAAGTAAAATTGCAGCCACTAAAACCCCATCATTTCTACATGATTTCAACACAAATTGAACCCCAATTTAAGCTCTAGGGTTTCGTTTTCCAGCAGCCATAAGAACACACATTCATAGCTTGAATTTCATCAAATTTCATCAAATTTTCACCAAAATTTCAACAAGAATTACTCATACAAACAATCAATTTCAAGCACAGCCAAACCATATCATAATCACACAACTCAAACACAATCCATCAAGATTAAATTCGTCAAACCCTACCTGGTTTTGCTGCTCCAAATCCGGTTACTCTTTGAAGTGTTCTTAAAGCACTTTTTCCTCCTAAAACACATCAGGAACAACTTTAAATCCAAAAACTCCCAACTGACCAAATCTCACTCAGCATGTTAGGAAGGTATTTCTCACCTTAGAGTTGCTGGAAATTAACGTTACTTGGCCCTCAAGTCAAGTTAAGCATGATTCCTAAGGAAAAACATCAAGAAAACAGATGTTTACATGGTTTTCCTTGAAAACCGAATTGAAGAGGGAGGGAGACAGCCATCTCACCTTATTTCCAGCCTTGATAAGTCACATGGTTATGTAGAGGAAGAAGAGAGGATCATTTTGGTGAAATCGGAGTTTTGATTTGAGTTTTAGTTCAGAAGAAATCAAGCTTTGAAGATTTATGAACCAAGAACTTTCTCTCCTTTTTCTCTTGGTTATTTTTGGCCACAATGAGCAAATGAGGCAGCCTTGGGGGTTTTGGGGGTGTAGGGTGAGTTGTGATTGGTTGGCTTGGAGGTGGATTAAAATAATATTAAAATATCTCTGGTGTACAACTACTAAAACTAGGTGTATCGGAACACTCGTAAAAATATCTCTAAAAATTATTTTCTGAGCTACTAGCATAAATGACACTAGTAACATATTTATTATGAGAATAGAACATGTATAATGAGGCCTTAGCATTGCTAAATTCATCAGAGAGTCCTGGTGCTAAGCTGCACCAGTAAACCGTAAACCCGGTTAAACCGATTTTCTGTTTTTAACAAAAACCGACTAGGTAACCTTATAATATCATTCAAGAATTTTCTAATACTAATATAATGATAATATTATACTATTATCTCTCTCCTCTCATGAATCGAGTCCGGTTTGTCAAACAGAGACTATTTACGAAAATCAGAATCAAAACTGCCAACCGATGCGGTTCAAAAACTAGGTTCTTCGTGATTGCATTATCGAGCTTGCCTCAGAGAAGGTTCTAGCTTAAGGATGACATAATGATAATGAGGATTGAGATGCTTGATAATATAACAGAGGTGTTCCCTTTACTGATCTTCCGGAGAGATTCATACTTTCAGAAAAGATCTCGCGTACTCGAAAATCAGGGTTGTTACATTCTACCCTCCTAAAAGAAAATTTTGCCCTCAAAATTTCAGCCGCATGCAAGAATCCATCTTCAAGTAGTCTATTTCCTTCAAGCCATCCTGACGAAGATATCAGTTCGTTCCTTACAGCATCTAAATATCACATAGCCATGGCCATGGAGATCATAACAGCTATAAGAATAGTTGTGCCTGACACGAATTTGTCGTTCGGAACTCGATTAAACCATGCCTATTCACAGTCATTGAGGTCTTATCCGCACCAAACAATCAATATTAAGGTGATCAGTCTTAATATCTCAAGTTAAGTACGAACATTCCCAAAATGAGCACTCATAGACATTCATGCCAAATGTATCTTAAAGATACCCTAACGGCATGAGACACATAAGCAGAGTATGCAATGAAGCATAGTCAGTCCACTCCCCAGGCTCTACCGGGAACGAACTACTTTGATACCAAATTGTAACGACCCAATTTTCAATATGTCTAGATCATACTGGAAACTGAGCGCTACCAATTTGTCCTCCTAATTATTATCTATTATTTATCATATGAGCCTGATTCGTTATTAAAAGCGTAGTTAAATTGCGAGGTATATTTTTTTTTGAAAACATTTGGGTTACTAGACGGAATCACTCATAATCAATTCACAAGTAATAACAGATAAAACAGTTATAAACAACCACACATAAATACATCACAAGCAGTTAACAACATTCAGTGATCCAGCCTTTGTTTAAGAATAGTCTTTTAGTTAGAACACCCCTAGATATAGCTAGATAATAACTATATACATATACATACATACAACATCCCAGGTCCCGACCTGTTCAAGAGGTCCCTAAGCTGGCACCTAGGCTAGCCTAGACTCTATACTCACCTAGTCCCTCTAAACTACTAAAGCGAGGGAAAGTACATTCTAAGTCTTCACAACTCAAGTCAGGTGGAACATCATCAAAAGATAGAACATCATCTGCTACTCCTCTGCACGATCAGACTTTTCCACAGGACGTCTCTCTGGTACCTCATGAAGTAGCCACACAATAGGAATCTCGTACACAGGATTTAGGTTAAAGTGCGCATACGAACGGGGTGTAGACGTTGGCTGGTTTCACAGTATATACATATAAACAGAGAACGATACTCACCCTAGACTCAGAAAACTATCTAGAGCGGAATCCTTTTTGCAAACGGTCGTCAGCGAACTACGGAAAGAAACTCTTGCTTCCATCTGAAGGGGGAAGGGAGAGAGAAGGGGTAAGAACTGGGGAGTTCTTAGTAGGGCCGGGGTTATTAGTTACGCTCATTAATTCCATTTTTTTAGCAGATAAATAGCAGAATACCGAAAAATAGTAGACAGAAGAAACAGATAAATAGAGAAAATAGGGAAAACAAAAAGCAAAACACAAACAAAAGAATACAAGAAAACAAAATACAGACACAGAGAATAGAATGAAAACAAAGAAGGCATACATTCAAACAACAATCATAACAGAGGAAATGCGCAACCAAATATGATGCATGTCTAGCCCTAGTGCAGGTAATGAGCTCATCTGTCGGTTACATACCCGCTCCCGACGTTACCCAGCAACCTCTGTCTGGATAAGGCTTTCCTGTTGGCAATATCCAGTGCAAGCAACCTTTGTCTTGCAGGGTATCCACTGCAAGCAACCTTTGTCTTGCAGGGCGAAACTTATTAGCCGATATACGCCCAACAGACTCACTGTAAGCAACCTCTGTCTTACAGGAGCACATTCATCTTGATACCTCTGTAAGCAACCTCTGTCTTACAGCAAAGCATTATAGCAAGGTATCCCAGGAAAGCGTTCTCAGTGGTCGTACCACCATCTATCTGACTGCCTCTCTGCAGCAGATTCTTACATAATCATTCTCATTATCATCATTCATTAACATTCTCATTATTCATCATCACTTTCACATTCTTATGCAGTACCTCTTTCTTTCTCTGTTCAATCATGCTATACAAACTTTACAGCTTTTACTTTTACAACATCATAACTCAAACCATTTCTCTTTATCATATTACTCTTTTCTCTTTGTCTTTTTACTCTGCTTTGATTACTCTTTTCTCTGTATCTCCTACTTTTCTCTGGTTATTCTGTTCTCTGTGTTTCTTTACTTTGCTTTGATTTCTCTTCATAACATATGTATTTAAAGCTTATGTAAATTTCGGTATGAATAGTTAGCCTGTCCCAAGTATAGGTTCATTAAGTCTATACTGAAATAGTTTAACTTTTCATATAATACCTAACCCTAGTCGCAACTCAAGTACTATCTAAGTTGCCCTAATTCGTTCACTAATCTCTGTCTGTTTTCTGTCATTAAAACTTTACAGACTTTTTCTTTGACTTTTATCTTTTCTTTAACCTTTATCTTTTCTTTATCTTTTCCTCACTAACATGTTATTACCACTCCCTAAGTGTTTTATGAAGGTAATTGATGAGCGGATAATTTGTATACTTTTTGGCATTGTTTTTAGTATGTTTTTGTTATGATTTAGTTAGTTTTTAGTATATTTTTATTAGTTTTTAATTAAAATTCACTTTTCTGGACTTTACTATGAGTTTGTGTGTTTTTCTGTGATTTCAGGTATTTTCTGGCTGAAATTGAAGGACCTGAGCAAAAATCTGATTCTGAGACCAAAAAGGACTGCAGATGCTGTTGGATTCTGACCTCCCTGCATTCGAAGCGGATTTTCTGGAGCTACAGAAGCCCAATTGGCGCGCTCTCAACGGCATTGGAAAGTAGACATCCTGGGCTTTCCAGCAATATATAATAGTCCATACTTTGCCCAAGATTTGATGGCCCAAACCGGCGCTCAAAGTCACCTCAAGAAATCCCAGCGTTAAACGCTGGAACTGGCACCCAAATGGGAGTTAAACGCCCAAACTGGCACCAAAGCTGGCGTTTAACTCCAAGAAGAGTCTCTACACGAAATTGCTTCATTGCTCAGCCCAAGCACACACCAAGTGGGCCCGGAAGAGGATTTTTATCTCATTTACTCATTTCTGTACACCCTAGGCTACTAGTTTCTTATAAGTAGGACCTTTTACTATTGTATAGAAATCTTTTGATCACTTTTAGATCTCTAGATCATCTTTGAACATTTTAGTTCTTAGATCATTGGGAGGCTGGCCATTCGGCCATGCCTAGACCTTATGCTTATGTATTTTCAACGGTGGAGTTTCTACACACCATAGATTAAGGTGTGGAGTTCTGCTGTACCTCGAGTATTAATGCAATTACTATTGTTCTTCCATTCAAATTCCGCTTGTTCTTTGTCCAAGATATCACTTGTTCTTCAACATGATGAAGGTGATGATTGACGCCCATCACCATTCTCACCCATGAACAAGGTGACTGGCAACCATTCTTGTTCTACAAGCATCTGAGGCTTAGTGAATATCTCTTGGATTCCTGATTGCACGATGCATGGTTGATCGCCTGACAACCGAGTGCTCGCCTGACAAACGAGCCAACCATTCCGTGAGATCAGAGTCTTCGTGGTATAGGCAAGAACTGATGGCAGCATTCAAGAGAATCCGGAAGGTCTAACCTTGTCTGTGGTATTCTGAGTAGGATTCAATGATTGAATGACTGTGACGTGCTTCAAACCTGTAACCTACTGGGCGTTAGTGACAGACGCAAAAGAGTTATTCTATTCCGGTAGGGGAGGGAACCAAACCGGTGATTGGCAGCACTGTGACAGAGTGTGTGCATTAGCTTTCACTGCGCGGATGGGAGGTAGCTGCTGACAACAGTGAGACCCTATACGAGCTTGCCATGGAAAGGAGTAAGAAGGGTTGGATGAAGACAGTAGGAAAGCAGAGAGACGGAAGGGAAGGCATCTTCATGCGCTTATCTGAAGTTCCTACCAATGAATTACATAAGTATCGCTATCTTTATCTTTTATGTTATTTTCGTTCATCATCATATACATTTGAGTTTGCCTGACTAAGATTTACAAGATGACCATAGCTTGCTTCAATACTAACAATCTCCGTGGGATCGACCCTTACTCACGTAAGGTTTATTACTTGGACGACCCAGTGCACTTGCTGGTTAGTTGTGCGAAGTTGTGTAATGCCATGGTATTGAGCGCACCAAGTTTTGGGAGCCATTACCAGGGATTATGAGAGTTGTGAAAAAGTATAGTTCACAATTTCGCGCACCAAGTTTTTGGCGCCGTTGCCGGGGATTGTTCTAGTTTTGAGCAAGCCTTTGGTAACATCAGTGCCAAGATCCGGCAACAACATCAAATTTTTGGTGTTATTGCCCGGGATTGTTCAGGCTGGACAACTGACGGTTCATCTTGTTGCTTAGATTAGGTATTTTTTTTTTTCGAAATTCTTGAAGATGAATTCTAGAGTTTCATGATGATTTGTTGAAATCTGGCTGGCTGAGAAGCCATGTCTAATCTGATTGGACCGAGGTTTCAACTTATCACCACAAGAGCTTGTTGATTTCGTATCAATCTTGCTCTTGGAGCAGTGATTTGCTAAGGCTTGGCTGACCTTTGGTCATGTCTAGTGTTTTGGACCGAAGCTTTCTTTGGAAGCTTGGCTGGCTGTGAAGCCATGTCTAATTCCTGGACCGGAGTCTTAGACTAGCATTGCACTGATTCCTGGAATTCTCATTAAGAATTTTGATACCTTTTTCCACTTAATTTTCGAAAAACACAAAAAAAAAAATCACAAAATCATAAAATTCAAAAATATTTCTTGTTTGAGTCTAGTGTCTCATCTTAAGTTAGGTGTCAATTGCATGCATTCATTCATGTGTCTTAAGGATCTTCAAATAATTCTTGATGATTTCTTGCTCTGATCTTTGAATTCTATTGACTTGAAGTATTTTGTGTGTCTCATATGCATTCTCATATTGTTAGTGTCAGTAGTATACAAACTGCTAAGTTTGGTGTCTTGCATGCATTGTTATTTGATTCTTGTTGTATTTTAATTATTAAAAATCCAAAAATATTTTTAATTTGTGTCTTTTCAAGTCAATGATACAAGGGATTGAAGATTCAGAACACACTGCAGAGGAATTATACAGAAAAAGCTGAGCATTCAAAAATGCCCAGTGAAGAAGGCAGACTGGCGTTCAAACGCCAGCCAGGGCACCTGGTTGGGCGTTTAACGCCCAAAAAGGTAGCATTTTGGGCGTTAAACGCCAGAATGTATACCATTCTGGGCGTTTAACGCCAGGATGGTGCTAGGGGGAAGATTTTGTTTTCAAATCAATTTTTTTCAAGTTTTTCAAAATCAAATCTTTTTCAAATCAAATCTTTTCATTCAAATGTTTTCAAAATTAATTTCTTTCCTTTCAAAGATACTTACTAACAATTAATGATTTGATTGAACATTTTTTTCCTTTTCTGTTAAGGAAGGTTTTATGTTTGAATCATATCTTTTCTTGTTAGGCAAGTCACTAATTTTCCAAATCAAATCTTTTAAAATAATTTTCAAAACATATCTTTTAAAATTGTTTTCAAATCATATCTTCTCAATCACATCTCTTTAAAACTAATCATATCTTCTTAATCATATCTTTTTCAAATTAGTTTTCAATCAAATCTTTTTAGTTTCTAATTTCAAAATCTTTTTCAAAAATCACTTGATTTCTCTTCCACTTTCAATTTTCGAAAATCATCAATCAAATTTTCAAAATGTTTTCAAAATCTTTTGATTGAATTTTCGAAAATCATCTTCCCTCCTTCCCACATCCTTCTATTTATGGAGTACTACTCCTTCTTAATGCACAATTCGAACCTTATCTAATTAAAGTTCGAATTCTTCTTCTCCTTCTTCTTTCTATTTCTCTTTTCCTCTGACATTTCAAGGAATCTCTATACTGTGACATAGAGGATTCCACATTTTCTTTTTCTCTTCTCTTTCACATGAGCAGGAGCAGAGACAAAGGCATTCTTGTTGAAGCTGATCCTGAACCCGAAAGGACCTTGAAGAGAAAGCTAAGAGAAGCTAAAGCACAACTCTCTTTAGAGGACCTGACCGAATTCTTCAAGGAAGAAGAACCCATGGCAGCCGAAAACAACAACAATGCCAACAATGCAAGGAAGGTGCTGGGTGACTTTACTGCACCTACTCCCGACTTCTATGGGAGAAGCATCTCTATCCCTGCCATTGGAGTAAACAACTTTGAGCTTAAGCCTCAATTAGTTTCTCTAATGCAACAGAATTGCAAGTTCCATGGACTTCCAATGGAAGATCCTCATCAGTTTTTAGCTGAATTCTTGCAAATCTGTGACACAGTCAAGACTAATGGGGTTAACCCTGAGGTCTATAGACTGATGCTATTCCCTTTTGCTGTAAGAGACAGAGCTAGGATATGGTTGGATTCTCAACCTAAAGAAAGCCTGGACTCTTGGGAAAAGCTAGTCAATGCCTTCTTGGCAAAGTTCTTTCCACCACAAAGATGGAGTAAGCTTAGAGTGGAAGTCCAAACCTTCAGACAGAAGGATGGAGAATCCCTCTATGAAGCTTGGGAAAGATACAAACAATTAATCAGAAGATGTCCTTCAGACATGCTTTCTGAATGGAGCATCATAGGTATTTTCTATGATGGTCTCTCTGAACTATCTAAGATGTCCTTGGATAGCTCTGCTGGAGGATCTCTTCATCTGAAGAAGACGCCTGCAGAAGCTCAAGAATTGATTGAAATGGTTGCAAATAACCAATTCATGTACACTTCTGAAAGGAATCCTGTGAACAATGGGACTAATCAGAAGAAAGGAGTTCTTGAGATTGACACTCTGAATGCCATATTGGCTCAGAACAAGATATTGACTCAACAAGTCAATTTGATTTCTCAAAGTCTGTCTGGAATGCAAAATGCACCAAGCAGTACTAAAGAAGCTTCATCTGAGGAAGAAGCTTATGATCCTGAGAACCCTTCAATGGAAGAGGTGAATTACCTAGGAGAACCCTATGGAAACACCTATAATTCTTCATGGAGAAATCACCCAAATCTCTCATGGAAGAATCAAGAGAGACCTCAACAAGGTTTCAATAACAATAATGGTGGAAGAAACAGGTTTAGCAATGGCAAGCCTTTTCCATCATCTTCTCAGCAACAGACAGAGAGTTCTAAGCAGAATACTTCTGACTTGGCAACAATGGTCTCTGATCTAATAAAGACCACTCAAAGTTTCATGAATGAAACAAGGTCCTCCATCAGAAATTTGGAAGGACAAGTGGGTCAGCTGAGCAAGAAAGTTACTGAACTCCCTCCTAGTACTCTCCCAAGTAATACAGAAGAAAATCCAAAAGGAGAGTGCAAGGCCATCAACATGGCCGAATATGGAGAGGAAAGAGAGGAAGAAGACGCCACTGAGAAAGACCCCAGTGGGCGTGCACCACTCTCCTCTGAGTTCCTCAATGAGGAACCTTGGGAATCTGAGGCTCAAAATGAGACCATAGAGATTCCATTGGACTTACTTCTGCCATTCATGAGCTCTGATGAGTATTCTTCCTCTGAAGTGGATGAGTATGTTACTGAAGAGCAAGTTGCTAAATACCTTGGAGTAATCATGAAACTAAATGACAAGTTATTTGGAAATGAGACTTGGGAGGATGAACCTCCCTTGCTCACCAAAGAACTGGATGACTTGTCTAGGCAGAAACTGCCTCAGAAGAGGCAGGATCCTGGAAAGTTTTCTATACCTTGTACCATAGGCACCATGACCTTCAAGAAGGCCTTGTGTGACTTAGGGTCAAGTATGAACCTCATGCCCCTCTCTGTAAGGGAGAAGCTAGGGATCTTTGAGGTACAAGCTGCAAGAATCTCACTAGAGATGGCAGACAACTCAAAAAAACAAGCATATGGACTTGTAGAGAATGTTTTGGTTAAGATTGAAGACCACTACATCCCTACTGATTTCATAGTCCTAGAGACTGGGAAGTGCATGGATGAATCCATCATCCTTGGCAGACCCTTCCTAGCCACAGCAAAGGCTGTGATTGATGTTGACAGAGGAGAGTTGATCATTCAAGTGAATGAAAAATCCTTGGTGTTTAAGGCCCAAGGATATCCCTCTGTCATCATGGAGAGGAAGCATGAAGAGCTCCTCTCAAAACAGAGCCAAACAGAGCCCCCACAGTCAAACTCTAAGTTTGGTGTTGGGAGGCTACAACCAAACTCTAAGTTTGGTGTTGAAACCCCACATTCAAACTCTAAGTTTGGTGTTGGGAGGTTTCAACACGGTTCTGAGCATTTCTGAGGCTCCATGAGAGCCCTCTGTCAAGCTAATGACATTAAAGAAGCGCTTGTTGGGAGGCAACCCAATGTTTTATAATTAATTATTTTATTTTGTTATTTTATCTTTTTTGTAGGTTGATGATCATAAGAAGTCACAAAAACAATGAAAAAAAGCAAAAACAGAATGAAAAACAGGAAGAAAAACAGCACACCCTGGAGGAGAAGAAGCTGGCGTTCAAACGCCAGTAATGCTAGCTGTTGGGCGTTTAACGCCCAGTCTGGCACCATTCTGGGCGTTTAACGCCAGAAAGGGGCACCAGACTGGCGTTAAACGCCAGTAAAGGGCAAGAACCTGGCATTAAACGCCAGGAATGGGCACCAGCCCGGCGTTTAACGCCAGAAATGGCTCAAAACGTGATTTTGAGCAACAATTGGTGCAGGGATGACTTTTCCTTGACACTACAGGATCTGTGGACCCCACAGGACCCTACCATCACTCTCTCTCTTCTTCCCCCATTCACCAATCACCTCAACACCTCTTCCCCAAAAACCCCTCACCTATCAAATCCCATCTTTCTCTTCACCACTCACATTCATCCTTCATAAAACCCCACCAACCTCACCCTTCAAATTCAAACCACTTTCCCTCCCAAACCCACCCATAATGGCCGAACCTTTACCCCCCTCTCTCCTATAAATACCCTTCTTCAACTCTTCATTTTCACACAACCTAAACCCCCTTTCTTACCCTTCTTGGCCGAACACACTACCATCTCCCTTCTTCCTCATTTCTTCTTCTTCTACTCTCTTCTTTCTTCTTTTGCTCGGGGACGAGCAAACATTTTAAGTTTGGTGTGGTAAAAGCGTTGCTTTTTCATAACCATTTATGGCATCCAAGGCCGGAGAACCCTCTAAAAAGAGGAAAGGGAAGGCAAAAGCTTCCACCTCCGAGTCATGGGAGATGGATAGATTCCTCTCCAGGGTGCATCAAGACCACTTCTATGAAGTTGTGGCCTTGAAGAAGGTGATCCCCGAAGTCCCCTTTTCACTCAAAAAGGGTGAATATCCGGAGATCCGAAGAAGAGGTTGGGAAGTACTTACCAACCCCATTCAACAAGTCAGAATCTTGATGGTTCAAGAGTTCTATGCCAATGCATGGATCACAAAGAACCATGACCAAAGTGTGAACCCGAATCCAAAGAATTATCTCACTATGGTTCGGGGGAAATACTTGGATTTTAGTCCGGAGAGTGTGAGGGTGGCGTTCAACTTGCCCATGATGCAAGGAGATGAGCATCCTTACACTAGAAGGGTCAACTTTGATCAAAGGTTGGACCAAGTCCTCACAACCATATGTGAAGAGGGCGCACAGTGGAAGCAAGATTCAAGAGGAAAGCCGGTCCAATTGAGAAGGCATGACCTCAAGCCCGTGGCTAGAGGATAGTTAGAGTTCATACAACGCTCAATCATCCCCACTAGCAACCGGTCCGAAGTTACCATAGACCGGGCCATCATGATCCATAGTATCATGATTGGAGAAGAAATAGAAGTTCATGAGGTTATAGCCCAAGAACTCTATAAGGTGGCGGACAAGACCTCCACCTTGGCAAGGTTAGCCTTTCCTCATCTCATTTGTCACCTCTGTTATTCAGTTGGAGTTGACATAGAGGGAGACATTCCCATTGATGAGGACAAGCCCATCACCAAGAAAAGGATGGAGTACACAAGAGATCTCACTCATCATGAGATCCCTGAGATTCCTCAAGGGATGAATTTTCCTCCACAAAACTATTGGGAGCAACTAAATACCTCCCTAGGAGAACTAAGTTCCAACATGGGACAACTGAGGGTGGAGCATCAAGAACACTCCATCATCCTTCATGAAATTAGAGAAGATCAAAGAATCATGAGGGAGGAGCAACAAAGACAAGGAAGAGACATTGAGGAGCTCAAGCACTCCATAGGATCTTCAAGAGCAAGAAAGAGCCGCCATCACTAAGGTGGACCCATTCCTTGATTTCCTTGTTCTTTATTCTTCTGTTTTTCGATTTTTATGCTTTATGTTATCCATGTTTGTGTCTTGTGATCATTAGTGTCTTAGTGTCTATGCCTTAGAGTTATGAATGTCCTATGAATCCATCACCTTTCTTGAATAAAAATGTGCTTAATTGAAAAGGAAAGAATTGCATGAATTCTGAATTTTATACTAGTTTAATTATTTTGATGTGGTGGCAATATTTTGTTCTCTGAATGTATGCTTAAACAGTGCATATGTCTTTTGAATTTGTGGTTCATGAATGTTGGCTCTTGAAAGAATGATGAAAAAGGAGACATGTTACTGAGGATCTGAAAAATCATTAAAAATGATTCTTGAAGCAAGAAAAAGCAAAAAAAAAAAAAAAAAAAGAGAAAAAAAAGCAAACGAAAAAAAAATTCGAAAAAAAAAAGAAAGAAAAAGAAAGAAATAAAGTTGTGATCCAAGGCAATAAGAGTGTGCTTAAGAACCCTGGACACCTCTAATTGGGGACTTTAGCAAAGCTGAGTCACAATCTGAAAAGGTTCACCCAATTATGTGTCTGTGGCATGTATGTATCCGGTGGTAATACTGGAAGACAGAGTGCTTTGGGCCACAGCCAAGACTCAATAAATGGCTATGTTCAAGAATCATCATACTTTACTAAGAGAATCATTAACACTATCCGGATTCTAAGTTCCTAAAGAAGTCAACCATTCTGGATTTCAAAGGATAGAGTGAGATGCCAAAACTATTCAGAGGCAAAAAAATAAAAGCCCCGCTCATCTAATTAATACTGATCTTCATAGATGTTTTTGGAGTTCATTGCATATTCTCTTCTTTTTATCTTATTTGATTTTCAGTTGCTTGGGGACAAGCAACAATTTAAGTTTGGTGTTGTGATGAGCGGATAATTTGTATACTTTTTGGCATTGTTTTTAGTATGTTTTTGTTATGATTTAGTTAGTTTTTAGTATATTTTTATTAGTTTTTAATTAAAATTCACTTTTCTGGACTTTACTATGAGTTTGTGTGTTTTTCTGTGATTTCAGGTATTTTCTGGCTGAAATTGAAGGACCTGAGCAAAAATCTGATTCTGAGACCAAAAAGGACTGCAGATGCTGTTGGATTCTGACCTCCCTGCATTCGAAGCGGATTTTCTGGAGCTACAGAAGCCCAATTGGCGCGCTCTCAACGGCATTGGAAAGTAGACATCCTGGGCTTTCCAGCAATATTAATAGTTTATACTTTGCCCAAGATTTGATGGCCCAAACCGGCGCTCAAAGTCACCTCAAGAAATCCCAGCGTTAAACGCTGGAACTGGCACCCAAATGGGAGTTAAACGCCCAAACTGGCACCAAAGCTGGCGTTTAACTCCAAGAAGAGTCTCTACACGAAATTGCTTCATTGCTCAGCCCAAGCACACACCAAGTGGGCCCGGAAGAGGATTTTTATGTCATTTACTCATTTCTGTACACCCTAGGCTACTAGTTTCTTATAAGTAGGACCTTTTACTATTGTATAGAAATCTTTTGATCACTTTTAGATCTCTAGATCATCTTTGAACATTTTAGTTCTTAGATCATTGGGAGGCTGGCCATTCGGCCATGCCTAGACCTTATGCTTATGTATTTTCAACGGTGGAGTTTCTACACACCATAGATTAAGGTGTGGAGTTCTGCTGTACCTCGAGTATTAATGCAATTACTATTGTTCTTCCATTCAAATTCCGCTTGTTCTTTGTCCAAGATATCACTTGTTCTTCAACATGATGAAGGTGATGATTGACGCCCATCACCATTCTCACCCATGAACAAGGTGACTGACAACCATTCTTGTTCTACAAGCATCTGAGGCTTAGTGAATATCTCTTGGATTCCTGATTGCACGATGCATGGTTGATCGCCTGACAACCGAGTGCTCGCCTGACAAACGAGCCAACCATTCCGTGAGATCAGAGTCTTCGTGGTATAGGCAAGAACTGATGGCAGCATTCAAGAGAATCCGGAAGGTCTAACCTTGTCTGTGGTATTCTGAGTAGGATTCAATGATTGAATGACTGTGACGTGCTTCAAACCTGTAACCTACTGGGCGTTAGTGACAGACGCAAAAGAGTTATTCTATTCCGGTAGGGGAGGGAACCAAACCGGTGATTGGCAGCACTGTGACAGAGTGTGTGCATTAGCTTTCACTGCGCGGATGGGAGGTAGTTGCTGACAACAGTGAGACCCTATACGAGCTTGCCATGGAAAGGAGTAAGAAGGGTTGGATGAAGACAGTAGGAAAGCAGAGAGACGGAAGGGAAGGCATCTTCATGCGCTTATCTGAAGTTCCTACCAATGAATTACATAAGTATCGCTATCTTTATCTTTTATGTTATTTTCGTTCATCATCATATACATTTGAGTTTGCCTGACTAAGATTTACAAGATGACCATAGCTTGCTTCAATACTAACAATCTCCGTGGGATCGACCCTTACTCACGTAAGGTTTATTACTTGGACGACCCAGTGCACTTGCTGGTTAGTTGTGCGAAGTTGTGTAATGCCATGGTATTGAGCGCACCAAGTTTTGGGAGCCATTACCAGGGATTATGAGAGTTGTGAAAAAGTATAGTTCACAATTTCGCGCACCAGTAATTATGATATTCTGCACTTAAAGTTGTCTTTCTAAAGCTTTTACAGAAAACTGCCTTTTCTGTATTATTTTATTATTTTTATTAAAATATTATTTTTAATTAAATATTATTATTTAATATTTTATTATTATTTATTATTTTATTATTAAATTTTCGAAAATTAACTTACCTTTTACTTTTAACCTTTTAAATTCACTTTTTACCACCCGTAACTTTTAATATTTCTACTTTAACCACCCTAACTTTCAGAAATTACTAAACAACCCCTTAAACACCAAAAATTTTACTTCCTTGCCCTTTTTAAGATCTAAGGCCTGTTCTTCATTGTTCTTCACCACACTTAAAGTGTTCTTCATGTTCTTCATATATTCTTCAAATTCTTTCTCTGTTTTGACCCGTTTTTCAGTCTTTTCAGCAACCGATTTTTACCATAATTCAAAGTAAAATTGCAGCCACTAAAACCCCATCATTTCTACATGATTTCAACACAAATTGAACCCCAATTTAAGCTCTAGGGTTTCGTTTTCCAGCAGCCATAAGAACACACATTCATAGCTTGAATTTCATCAAATTTCATCAAATTTTCACCAAAATTTCAACAAGAATTACTCATACAAACAATCAATTTCAAGCACAGCCAAACCATATCATAATCACACAACTCAAACACAATCCATCAAGATTAAATTCGTCAAACCCTACCTGGTTTTGCTGCTCCAAATCCGGTTACTCTTTGAAGTGTTCTTAAAGCACTTTTTCCTCCTAAAACACATCAAGAACAACTTTAAATCCAAAAACTCCCAACTGACCAAATCTCACTCAGCATGTTAGGAAGGTATTTCTCACCTTAGAGTTGCTGGAAATTAACGTTAGTTGGCCCTCAAGTCAAGTTAAGCATGATTCCTAAGGAAAAACATCAAGAAAACAGATGTTTACATGGTTTTCCTTGAAAACCGAATTGAAGAGGGAGGGAGACAGCCATCTCACCTTATTTCCAGCCTTGATAAGTCACATGGTTATGTAGAGGAAGAAGAGAGGATCATTTTGGTGAAATCGGAGTTTTGATTTGAGTTTTAGTTCAGAAGAAATCAAGCTTTGAAGATTTATGAACCAAGAACTTTCTCTCCTTTTTCTCTTGGTTATTTTCGGCCACAATGAGCAAATGAGGCAGCCTTGGGGGTTTTGGGGGTGTAGGGTGAGTTGTGATTGGTTGGCTTGGAGGTGGATTAAAATAATATTAAAATATCTCTGGTGTACAACTACTAAAACTAGGTGTATCGGAACACTCGTAAAAACATCTCTAAAAATTATTTTCTGAGCTACTAGCATAAATGACACTAGTAACATATTTATTATGAGAATAGAACATGTATAATGAGGCCTTAGCATTGCTAAAGTCATCAGAGAGTCCTGGTGCTAAGCTGCACCAGTAAACCGTAAACCCGGTTAAACCGATTTTCTGTTTTTAACAAAAACCGACTAGGTAACCTTATAATATCATTCAAGAATTTTCTAATACTAATATAATGATAATATTATACTATTATCTCTCTCCTCTCATGAATCGAGTCCGGTTTGTCAAACAGAGACTATTTACGAAAATCAGAATCAAAACTGCCAACCGATACGGTTCAAAAACTAGGTTCTTCGTGATTGCATTATCGAGCTTGCCTCAGAGAAGGTTCTAGCTTAAGGATGACATAATGATAATGAGGATTGAGATGCTTGATGATATAACAGAGGTGTTCCCTTTACTGATCTTCCGGAGAGATTCATACTTTCAGAAAAGATCTCGCGTACTCGAAAATCAGGGTTGTTACATGTAATGGCAGAGGTGAATTACATGGGTGAAGCCTATGGAAACACCTATAATCCCTCATGGAGAAATCATCCAAATTTCTCATGGAAGGATCAACAAAAGCCTCAACAAGGATTTAATAATGGTGGAAGAAACAGGTTTAGCAATAGCAAGCCTTTTCCATCACACTCTCAGCAACAGACATAAAATTCTGAGCAGAGCCCCTCTAGCTTAGCAAACATAGTCTCTGATCTATCTAAGGCCACTCTAAGTTTCATGAATGAAACAATGTCCTCCATTAGAATTTTGGAGGCACAAGTGGGCCAGCTGAGTAAAAGAGTCACTGAAACTCCTCCTAGTACTCTCCCAAGCAATATAGAAGAGAATCCAAAAAGAGAGTGCAAGGCCATGACCTTACTTGGTGTGGCCGAACCTAGAGAGGAGGAGAATGACGTGAATCCCAGTGAGGAAGACCTCGTGGGACGTCCTCTGGACAAAAAGGAGTTCCCAATTGAGGAACCTAAGGAATCTGAGGCTCATCTAGGGACCATAGTGATTCCATTTAACCTACTTCTGCCATTCATGAGCTCTGATGACTATTCCTCCTCTGAAGAGGATAAAGATATTACTGAAGAGCAAGTTGCTAAGTACCTTGGAGCAATCATGAAGCTGAATGCCAAGTTATTTGTTAATGAGACTTGGGTTGATGAACCCCCCTTGCTCACCAATGAACTGAATGACTTGGTTAGGCAGAAACTACCTCAAAAGAAATAGGATCTTGGTAAATTCTTAATTCCCTGTACCACAGGCACCAAGACCTTTGAGAAGGCTCTGTGTGACCTGGGGTTAGGCATAAACTTAATGCCACTCTCTGTAATGGAGAAACTGGGAATCTTTGAGGTACAGGCTGCCAAATTCTCATTAGAGATGGCAAACAAATCCATGAAAAAAAGCTTATGGACAGGTAGAGGACGTGTTAGTAAAGGTCAAAGGCCTTTACATCCCTGCTGATTTTATAATCCTAGACACTGGAAAGGATGAGGATGAATCCATCATCCTTGAAAGACCATTCCTAGCCACAGCAAAAGCTGTGATTGATGTGGAGAGAGGAGAGTTGATCCTTAAATTGAATGAGGACTACCTTGTATTTAAAACTCAAGGATCTCCCTCTGTAACCATAGAAAGGAAGCAAGAAAAGCTTCTCTCAATGCAAAGTCAAACAAAGACCCCTGATGATGCGGAAATTGGTGAATTAAAAATTATTAAAATGTGTACGTTGCAAGTATAGTTCTTAAATCACCAGAAATCCACTTATCAATTTAGAAAGGTGTCACAGAAATTTAAATTTTAAAATACTAGGAGTATGAATCCTAGGTCGTCTCCCAACGAGTTGCAGAAAAGTGTGCTATTTTATTAATCAGATGTTTCAAAAAGGTTTGAGTTGAGTAAACAGGAAATAAAATTGGAGAATTTGAATAATGTAAATAAAAGCCTTGATTGGGAGTTGATTAGTTGGAAGTTCCGCTATTGTTGGATTACTCTCTAGATTAATTGATAATTGAAGGTTATCCCATTTAGTTATCTCTTACTAGGTAAGGGAAAGTTAAACAAGTTGGGATGCTATGCTCATTCACAAGTTGCAATCCACTTAATTAAAAGGGATTGGTGTTAGTGACTAGAGGACAAGCCAACAATAACCCAATTACAATTTTTCTTTCAAGTCTTCCAACTCAATTGGTTCCTTTTAATCAACTCCCCATCAAGTTAGGGAACTACTCGCTCATTGTGAATGTAAAATTCATGACATATGAAAAGGAATTAAAGAAAGAAATTGTAAGTAAAAATCAAAATAATCAAATAAAAATAAAAGTAATCCTTGTATTAAATAAATCCTAATAATATTCCAATGGCAAAATTAACAAAGCAAAGGACATGGAAGAATAAAGCTAAGTAAAGAAAACGAACTAGAATGACGAAGTCTTGATGAGGTAATAACTCTTCTCAATATCCCAATGCAAAAAGTGAGAGAAAAAATAAAATCCTAAAATTATCAATGTGTAGAGAGAAAAACCTAGAGGAGGAGTAAAAACTAGATCTAAAAACTAAAACTGTGTAGAATGAATGTTGTCTCTGGTTTCTGCATGTTCTCTAGTTCTAGTCTGCTGTTCTAGGCCGAGAACTGGGTCAAAATAGGGCCCAAAATTGCCCCCAGCAGAATCTGCAGATTCTGCAGATCGCGCACGTCACGCGATTGCGTGGTCCATGCGGACGCGTCATTCGCGTTTTCCCCTGCCACGCGTTCGCGTCGTCCACGCCTCCGCGTCACTTGTGCTTTTCCAATCCGCGCGGTCGCGTGAGCCATGCGGCCGCGTCACTGCGATTTCTCCTCTTTTGCGCGAACGCGTGAGCCATGCGGCCGCGTCACTTCTCGCTAGTTATCTCCTCAATTTCTTGTGTTCCTTCCATTTTTGCTAGCTTCCTTTCCAATCTCTAACTCATCCATGCCCTATAAAGCTTGAAACACTTAACACACAGATCACGGCATCGAATGGGATAAAGGAGAACTAGAATGCATAATAAAAAAGTCTCTAGGAAGCAGTTTTCAACCATATAATAAATTCAAGAAGGAAATATAAATGCATGCTAAATTAATGAATAAGTGGGTAAGGATCATGATAAAACCACATAATTAAACACAATATAAATCATAAAATAGTGGTTTATCACCCCCACAGTCGAACTCTAAGTTTGGTGTTGGGAGGCCACAACCAAACTCTAAGTTTGGTGTTGAAGCCCCACATTCAAACTCTAAGTTTGGTGTTGGGAGGCCCCAACAATGCTCTGAACATCTGTGAAGCTCTATGAGAGCTTACTATCAAGCTATTGACATTAAAGAAGCGCTTATTGGGAGGCAACCCAATTTTATTTTTCTATGTTATTTTGTTTTTTTAGGTTGATGATCATGTGGAATCACAAAAACAACTACAAAAATTACAGAAAAATCAAAAACAGCATTAAAAATAGCACACCCTGGAGGAGAAACTTATTGGTGTTTATACATCAGTAAGGGTAGCAAAATGGGCGTTTAACACCCAGTCTGGCACCATTCTAGGCGTTAAACGCCAGAAAGAAGCACCAGACTGGCGTTAAATGCCAGAAAGAAGCAACAAACTGGTGTTAAACGCCAGAAACAGGTTGCAGCTTGGTGTTTAACGTCAGGAAAAGAATAAAAGCTGGCGTTTAATGCTAGAAACAAGCAGCAGTCTGGCGTTAAACGCTAGGATTGCACAATATAGGCGTTTTGCACGCCTAAAAGGAGTAGGGATGAGAAATCCTTGACAACCCTCAGGATCTGTAGACCCCACAGGATCCCCACCTACCCCACCTCTCTCTATCTCCCCCTCACACATCTCTATCTCCCTCCATCTCCTCCATTTTCCTCTTCTTCCCCTTCTTTCTTTCTTTTTTTGCTCAAGGACGAGCAAACCTTTTAAGTTTGGTGTGGTAAAAGCATTGCTTTTTTGTTTTTCCATAACCATTTATGGCACCTAAAGCCGGAGAAACCTCTAGAAAGAGGAAAGGAAAGGCAAAAGTTTCACCTCCGAGTCATGGGAGATGGAGAGATTCATCTCAAGGGTCCATAGTTCAATAGTAGAACATTTGACTGCACATCAAGAGAGCCCACTCATGGACCTCAACAAGAGCATGAGGAATTCCCTCATCAAGAAATCCCTGAGATACCTCAGGGGATGCAATTTCCTCCACACAACTATTGGGAGCAACTCAACACCTCTTTGGAAGGATTGAGTTACAACATGGACCAACTAAGGGTGGAGTACCAAGAGCACTCCATCATTCTCCATGATATTAGAGAAGATCAAAAAGCTATAAGGGAGGAGCAACAAAGGCAAGGAAAAGACATAGAGGAGCTCAAGAGCACCATTGGTTCTTCAAGAGGAAGACGCCACCCTCACTAAGGTGGACTCGTTCCTTAATCTCCTTATCTATTTATTTTTATGTTTTCAGTTTTGAGCTTAATGTTTGGCTATGTTTTGTGTCTTCATTACATGATCATTAGTGTCTAGTGTCTATGTCTTAAAGCTATGAATAATTCCATGAATCCTTCACCTCTCTTAAATGAAAAATGTGCCTAATTACAAAAGAACAAGAAGTACTTGGATTTCAAATTTTATCTTGAAATTAGTTTAATTATTTTGATGTGGTGGCAATACTTTTTGTTTTCTGAATGAATGCTTGAACAGTGCATATTTTTTATAGTGAAGTTTATGAATGTTAAAATTGTTGGCTCTTGAAAGAATGATGAACAAAGAGAAATGTTATTGATAATTTGAAAAATCATGAAAATTGATTCTTGAAGCAAGAAAAAGCAGTTAATATGAAAGCTTGTGGAAAAAAAAGGTGGCGAAAAGAAAAAGAAAAAGCAAGCAGAAAAAGCCAATAGCCCTTAAAACCAAAAGGCAAGGGTAAAAAGGATCCAAGGCTTTGAGCATTAAGGGATAGGAGGGCCCAAGGAAATAAAATTCTGGCCTAAGCGACTAAATCAAGCTGTCCCTAACCATGTGCTTATGTCATGAAGGTCCAAGTGAAAAGCTTGAGACTGAGTGGTTAAAGTCGTGATCCAAAGTAAAAAGAGTGTGCTTAAGAACTCTGGACACCTCTAACTGGGGACTTTAGCAAAGCTGAGTCACAATATGAAAAGGTTCACCCTGTTTTGTGTCTTTGGCATTTATGTATCCGGTGGTAATACTGGAAAATAAAGTGCTTAGGGCCACGGCCAAGACTCATAAAGTACCTGTGTTCAAGAATCAACATACTAAACTAGGAGAGTCAATAACACTATCCAAAATTTTGAGTTCCTATAAATGCCAATCATTCTGAATTTTAAAGGATAAAGTGAGATGCCAAAACTGTTCAGAAGCAAAAAGCTATTAGCCCCGCTCAACTAATTGGGACTAAGTTTCATTGATATTGTGAGATTCATTGTATATTCTCTTCTTTTTATCCTATTTTGTTTTCAGTTACTTGGGGACAAGGAACAATTTAAGTTTGGTGTTGTAAAGAGCGGATAATTTATACGCTTTTTGGCATTATTTTTACATAGTTTTTAGTTGGATTTAGTAATTTTTAGTATATTTTTATTAGTTTTTAAGAAAAATTCACATTTCTGGACTTTACTGTGAGTTTGTGTGTTTTACTGTGATTCCAGGTATTTTTTGGCTGAAATTGAGGGACCTGAGCAAAAATCTGATTTAGAGGCTGAAGAAGGACTGCAAATGCTGTTGGATTCTGACCTATCTGCACTCGAAATGGATTTTTTGGAGATACAGGAATCCAAATGGCACGCTCGCAATTGCGTTGGAAATCAGACATCCCGGGCTTTCCAGCAATATATAATTGTCCATACTTTACTCGAGTTTACACGACGCAAACTGGCGTTCAACGCCAGCTTTCTGCCCTATTCTGGCATTAAACGCCAGAAACAAGTTGCAAGCTAGAGTCAAATGCTAGAAACAAGTTACAAACTGGCGTTTAACTATTTTCTATTCAATTCATGCTTATTCTTATTCTAAGATATCCATTCGAACACAAGAACATGATGAATGTGATGATTATGTGACACTCATCACTATTCTCACTTATGAACGCGTGATTGACAACCACTTCCGTTCTATATGAAGACAAGCTTGAATGTATATCTCTTGGGCTTCTAATCAACAATTCACATTGACTCTCCTCTGACAATGGGGCATCTGAATCCGAGATCAGAATCTTTGTGGTATAGGCTAGAATCCATTGGTAGCATTCTTGAGATCCGGAAAGTCTAAACCTTGTCTGTGGTATTCCGAGTAGGATCTGGGATGGGATGACTGTGACGAGATTCAAACTCACGACTGTAGGGCGTGGTGACAGACACAAAAGGATAGTAAATTCTATTCCTACACGATCGAGAACCAACAACTGATTAGCCATACGATATCTATGCATGGTATTTTTCATCCGAGACAAGTAATCCGACAGTTGATTAGCCGTACAGAAACCGTAGAGGACCATTTTCACTAAGAGGATGGGGAGTAACCATTGACAACGGTGACACCAATGTACAGCTTGCCATAGAAAGGAGTATGAAGGATTGGATGAAGGCAGTAGGAAAGCAGAGATTCAGAAGGAACAACGCATCTCCATACGCTTATCGGAAATTCCCACCAATGAATTACATGAGTATCTCTATCTTTATTTTATGTTTTATTTATCTTTTAATTTTCAAAACTATATAACCATTTGAATCCGCCTGACTGAGATTTACAAGATGACCATAGCTTACTTCAAGCCATCAATCTCCGTGGGATCGACCCTTACTCACGTAAGGTTTATTTCTTGGACGACCCAGTGCACTTGCTGGTTAGGTGTGCGATGTTGTGAAAAAGAGTTGAGATTACAATTGTGCGTACCAAGTTGTTGGCGCCATTGAGATCACAATTTTGTGCACCACCTAGCCAAGAGTTCCTTTTATTATTCATATTTGAAACCAAAAAATCCCAATTGATTGATTCTTTTTATAGTTAGTTTAGTTGTTTAGTTAGCTCTAGAATAGAAGTAGATTTATATGTTCCCTTATTAGATTAAAATTGCTCATACCTTGATTTAATTGCTTTGATTTAGTTTTTTGCACTTTAAGATTTCTTGCATGTTAAGTTTAGTAGTTTAAATTCTTGTTAATAACTTCCAACCCCGGAATTCTAACCAATATTGATGCACGTGTTTTCCCATTCTCTTGAGGATGACCCGAGACCAATACTCTTGGTTACTTTATATTGGGGATGACTTTGTGATAACCATATCAAAATTTGATCGATATGATTACATGTTGGTCTAGGACTATATTTTAACATGACTTTCCATTGATGAAAATTCTAGACAAACCGTAAATCTTATTATCACTGAACTTTGAACCAATGAGGTGATCTGAAGCTAGGTTTGTGCTTGCGAACAAGAGTATAATTTCAGTTGTGGGTATTGCTGAGAATGTATTGGTGATAATTCAGGACTTAATCTTTCCGGTGGATTTCTATATCCTAGAGACTCCTCCCATTGATTTGGATAGGCCATCCTCTATCTTACTTGGGACGCCATTCTTGAAGACATTCCGGTTTAAATTAGATGCATTTTTGGGGGATTGCTCATTTGAAGCCAAAGGGAAGGTGGTGAAGTTCAAATTGGAGGAAACTATGAGGCAACCTCTAGAGGTACATTCAATTTTTGGTTGCGACATTGTTGAAGATGATGTAATTGAAGAATACTTTGGGAGTGATGATGAGATAAATGTCAATAGAGACTTGGGTATAAGAGAACTTAGCAAGGAAAAGGGAAAGGATCCACAACTTCCATGCTATCAAGGAAACAAGGCACTAAATCATGGTTCAAGAGACAAGTGGAAGCATCTTCCCTTGAACGACATTCTTCCCAAGGCCAATAAGAAGGACAAGATGGATGTCCTTGAGGATGTTCCAAAGAGGTGATCACAAGCTCATGACCGTCCAACTTAAGGACGTTAAAGAAAAGTGCTAGGTGGGAGACACCCCACCATGGTATGATCCTCCTTGTACACAATTTCTTGCATGTAGTTTTAGAGTCTTTCTTTGATTTTGTGAGTATGTTTAAGTGTTCTTGATTTTGTTTGATTTTGTTGAGTTTATTAGAGTCTTCATGAGGATTTCATTGATCTTGGTTTGATCAAATTGGCAATTTTGAAGAAAAATGCATGATTTTGAGTATTGCATGAAGTTTAAAGTGTTTTTGAAGCATCTAGATTGAATGAATGCCAAGATTGTGCTATAATTGTCTTCCCTCATGTTTCTGAAAACAAAAAAAAGGGGGATGGGGGGGCGTTCCACGCATAAGCGTGGACGACGCGTACGCGTCGATTTCATTGCCAAAACTCCTGGTACAAGAACCAAACATTTGTGATGGAATTTTTCGGGAGGGGTGCCAGAAGCACAAACCCCCTCCACGCGTACGCGTCAGTTGACACCTACGCATCACTGTGTTTTTCGTGCATCCAAGCATAAGCGTGGACAACTCTCACGCGTCGTAGGATGATCTTAGAACTCTTGGTACAAAAACCAAAGAGTTGCGCCGGTACTATGCAAATTTCATGCATAGAGCACAATTGCTCCCCACGCGTAAGCATTGATATGCGAAAATTAAGAATTAACGCGTAACCGGCAAGTATACTGGATCGTATCAAGTAGTAAAACTCACCGGAGTGAGGTCGATCCCGCGGAGATTGGTAGATTAAGCAACTTTAGTTAAACGGTGGTTTAGTTAAGCAAACATGGTTTTGATTTCATGAGATTTTGATTCTTGAACTTGATTTCAAAAATTAAATGACAATGAATCTAAAGAATTGTAATGAAGAAAGGAGATGAAAGTAAATGACTGAAACTTAAAGTGCAAGAAACTTAAATGACATCAAAGATAAAGTGCAAGGAAGTTGAGTGCAGGAATTTAAAGTGCAGAAATTAAATGGCAAGTAATTTAGAGCAGAATATAAATGGCCAGAATGATAAATTGCTAGAATGTAAAAGGGAATTGGGTAATGGGTATTCAAATTACTAAAGAACAAAGGAAATGAGAATTAATGATGGAGAAATCATTAGGGATCAGAGATGCAAATTCTCATGAATTGATGTTGATCAACTCCTTCTCAATCATGGGTATAGATCCATGGCGGATTGTGGGTAATTGATTTCCAATCTCTTAGTAACTCAATTTCTCTCAACACAATCAATTGCCACTCTCGTGATCTAATTGTTCATGAGAAGAGATGAAGCTCAATTAACTAATCCTTCATGTCACACAACTTTCAGGATCTCAACTAAGAGTGGTTACATCTCACATACCAACCCAAAGTGTATTGATCAAAGAAATTATGAAAGGATGAACTCTATACTGAGTTATGTGACTCCTTTCTCAAGTTCATCACACAATTCATATAGATTCAATCCCTCTCTCGATGGTGATTAAATCTTTGAAGAACAAGAGTCTCCTCTTGGATAAACTACTTGAATTTAGAAGGAAAAGATGAGCTATCAACCCATTCAAATAAATAGAGCTCCTCTCCCTAATGAAAATGGATTTAGTGAATCATAGCTCTAAATTTAACAACAAGTGTAAAAGTAAAAATTCAAATTGAATAAAGAAGAGTGAAGAATGAAGAAGAAGTTCTTAAAACTGGAAATTGAAAGTTGCAAGAAAAACAAAAAGTAGCTTTCGGGTATCCTTCCCGAAATTGAAGAATGCTATAAAAGTTCAAGTACTAGAGTGGAAAGTAGAAGTGTCTAAGTGTGTAAAAAAGTCCTTTCAAAGTACAAACTCCTATCTATTTATACTACTCCTAAAACTCCTTTATAGATCTTTAATTGGGTTAGCAATGTGGGCTTTACCCTTGTTGAATTCTTGGCTCAATGGAGGAAGTGTTGCGAAATAGAGCTCATTCATCTTGCTAGCCCAAGTTATTGCCAAACACTTGGCTCTTCTTCCTCTTAGTCTAACTTTTCATGCTTAATATTGCCTAAACTTTGAGCTTCAATCCTTTGCTTCAATATGAACTATTATACATCATTGGAAAGCTCAGAATGTCTTCTTTCTAATGCATTTGGGATCATTTCAATTGGATCTTCCTAGCTCAAGTTATGCTCCATTGAAGAGGGCAAGGTCAAGTTGCCAACTTTGCTGGAGTTGTTGCTGAACACGCACCCTTTCCTCCAAGTTGGCAATGCCCAAGATCACTCTCCAGGGCTGCCTTGCATTGTTGGGCGTTGTTGCTGGTGTTGTTGATGAACATGCCAGTTCATTTTCAAGTTGGCAATGCCCTCGAGCTCTTCCTTAGCCCAAAATCTTTCTTGCCAGCGTTGTCCACAAACACGCCCCCTTTCTCCAAAACTGTTCGGAAGCAAAAAGCTACTAGCCCCGCTCATCTAATTGAGACTAAGTTTCATTGATATTGTGAGATTCATTGTATATTCTCTTCTTTTTATCCTATTTTGTTTTCAGTTGCTTAGGGACAAGCAACAATTTAAATTTGGGGACAAGCAACGATCAGAGTCTTTGTGGTATAATCTAGAATCAATTGGCAGCATTCTTGAGATCCGGAAAGTCTAAACCTTATCTGTGGTATTCCGAGTAGGATCTGGGATGGGATGACTGTGACGAGCTTCAAACTCGCAAGTGTTGGGCGTAGTGACAGACGCAAAAGGATCAATGGATCCTATTCCAACATGAGTGAGAATCGACAGATGATTAGCCGTGCGGTGACAATGCATTTGAACCATTTTCACTGAGAGGATGGCCGGTAGCCATTGACAACGGTGATCCCCCAACATACTTCTTGTCATGGAAAGGAGTATGAATGATTGAATGAAGACAGTAGGAAAGCAGAGATTCAGAAGGAACAACGTATCTCCATACGCTTATCTGAAATTCCCACCAATGAATTACATAAGTATCTCTATCTTTATTTTATGTTTATTTATCTTTTAATTATCAAAACTCTATAACCATTTGAATCTGCCTGAATGAGATTTATAAGATGACCATAGCTTGCTTCAAGCCGACAATCTCCGTGGGATCGACCCTTACTCACGTAAGGTTTATTACTTGGACGACCCAGTGCACTTGCTGGTTAGTTGTGTGAAGTTGTGAAAAATAGTTGAGATTACAATTGTGCGTACCAAGTTGTTGGCGCCATTGAGATCATAATTTCGTGCACCAAAGACATTTATGGTCATTTGCTCATCATGTACTCTGAAGATCATCTCCCCCTTTTCCACGTCAATGATTGTTCTAGCAGTGGCCAAAAAGGGTCTACCAAGAATAACTGAATTATTCCCCTCTTCATCCATATCTAGGACCACAAAATCGGCTGGGAATATCAATTTTCCCACTTTCACCAAGAGATTCTCTACTACTCCATTTGGTATTTTGATGGATCTGTCAGCAAGTTGGAGTGACATCCTTATGGGTTTAAGCTCTTCTATCATCATTGCTTGTCCCCAAGCAAGAAATGAATCATTAAGAAGAAAGAATGAAATGGAAGAGGATATTCATGCTAGCAGAATATTATTGGTAGTTCATGGGGTCTTGTGTGGATATGCATATACTCACTTCTTACTAACTCTTAGGCTTAGAAAGTCTCCTTCAAGCTTCAAGTACCATACTGCTATGACCTCTCATTATTTCCTTTATCCTTGGCTATTACTTTGTTCTAAGGCTTTATTTGAGTGTCATGTGTAGCAAGTTCATTTTCTTTTCTGTATACTTGACACATTATTCACCATGGACACTTGGCTCACATTTCTTCTTAAAATATTGATGCCCAGCACCTCTTTGGGTTACTAAATGCCTTGTAGTTAGGTTGCTCTTGATAGTGGACTTTCAACTGATGATCCCGGATTAGTTAATCCAAGTCACCAAGTGTTGAAGCACTCCAAAGAGCTTACTAATCCAAGCAGATCCTAGTACAAAGACACCACAGGCATATATTTTAAAGTTCAAGCTATTGGTGTCCAGCCTTGTTTCTTTTTGTTTCTTTTTTTTTCTGCCACTTTTTGGCTATTTCTTTTCTTTCTTTCTTTTTGTTTTTCTTTCTAACCAAGGATTTTTATTTAATTGAAATTCATAGACAGTAAGCCACTCTATTCTTAGAAGGAGACATCCTAGCTCTTTATTCACTAAAAGTGAGCTTTTAACTATCACACACATACCACCACTTACTGAGAACTATCTAACAGAGAACTATCTCACTTCCTTCAAACATTTCTTTTATTGAATTAAAGATGCAGGGGACAGAACATGCTTTTAGTCAAGTGGAAGTAACCACACAAGCACAAACTTAAACTAGCTTACTTATTTTAAGATAAACAAACATAATGCAAAGACTATTAATTAAAATAACTTCTTAAAGATGCAAAGACACTTCAAACAGATAGAATGCATGTTTTTTTTTTCTTTGTAGTGATGATTAAGGAGCAAGTCCACCTTTCATTTGTCATGCTTTTTCTTTCTTCTTTCATATACTTGGTTGCTGGCATTCCCTGTGTCTATGTTTGTTGGCTGTTGACCGCGCCAGAACCCAGCTTTATTCATCGCTTCCTCTACTCTATCTTCAAGGCTCATAGCTTTGTTTACTTCTACCTCACTTTTATTTTTGAAAAACTCATCAAAAATTGGGAATGCTGGATCCATGTTGTGCAGATGTTCTCCAATATAGTTTAGTTTGATTTGACCATTAATGTTGTAATCGGCTTGGACTTCATATCTTGCATCTTGGAGGGTTGTAAACTCATTGAGAGCCCTCATGGTTTCGGCCTGCATTTGTGCTTCGGGAGTCATTGTCATTCTTTCAATGGTTATGGGCATGCCTTGGCTTAACCACATTGGATTCTCATCTTCCATTGGTACTTTAGCCTTCACACACAACCTCCAAATGGTACTTGGGTAGTATAACCAAGACCCGGCAGAATTCTTCTCAGCAAGCCGTTGGATATCTTTTGCAAGGATTTCATGAACTTTGATCTCTCCTCCCACAATGATGCAATGCAACATCACAGCTCTCTCCCTGTTAACTTCTGAGGTGTTCACTGTGCCCAGAATTGATCTTTTCATCAACTCATACCATCCTTTTGCTTCCGGGGTGAGGTTACATCTCTTCAAATACTTATATTTATTCTTGCCATCTCCTTCCCACTCGGAGTTCTCCATACAAATATCTCTAGCAATCTCATCATAATCCTGATCTTCATTCAATCTTTGTTGGTATCCCGGTTCACTAAAGCGGACTGACTTTAGCCCCAAGACTTTCTTGATTGCATCCGAGCTAAAGTCTACTTCCACTCCCCGCACATAGCTCTTGTATGTTGGGGGCTCACGCATGTCAAGCCTTGGGATATTTGCATAAAACTCTCTTATAATATTGGCATTGATTCGGGTGGCTGGTGATGCAAGTTCCTCCTACCTCCTCTTTTGAATTTTGTTCTTCATTTCTTGGCATCCATCATCCGGCAATAAGAATGGAATTTCAGGATAGATCTTTTTATCGTTCATCCACTCCATTTGCATTTGATGGTATGAAGATTTGAATCTCCATCGATCATATTCAGGGGTGCTCTCCTCCACCATAGGCTCTTTTCCTTTTCTTCGTTTGGTTCTTGAAGAAGAGGCCATGATCACTTGATCGATTGAGCTTTTAGAAGGACTGAAGAGTGTTGGAGATTTTGATGTGTGTATGGAGCAAGAGAAAGTTCGAGGCTGAGCTTATTATATTGAGAAGTGATGAAGGGAATGAAGTTTAAAAGGTTAGAGTGCAAGGATTCGGTCATGTGCACGGCTTGAAGGTGGTGTGTTATTTAAATGAACAATGAAGGGCTAGGATGCAGTTAGATACTATGTGAATCAAAGGTGTGCATGTAAGGATGAATGAAGACAAAGCTTGCTTCCTCAAGTGTCTTTGCCGTGATCATCTCATGGAGTGGCAGATTCTCTTTTTGATGTGATGAGATTTTGTCCTCATGCTATGCTTTCCTTTGTCTTGTCTCTTTCATTGAAGATTCTTTGACTACCTAGTCATCACAACAAGACAACATACATTAGCTTATCCAACCGTGGCTAGAGTGTTTCTTTTTTTAACATTATACTGATCATCAATCCTTATATTCATTTGAACCGTGACTTTCCTTGGAGGACACCAAACTTAATGTTTGGTCAATAAGAAAATTGTGCCCCTTCCTCCAATTAGTGAAATCTCAATGTCACACTTAGTTAAATGTTTATAAGAATTGTTTTCATCACACTTTCTTTTTTTTTTTTCCTTTTTTTTCATGAAGGATCAATTGTGTCCCTAAATCGGTGCATCAAAGTTTGATGAACACCAAACTTGTTTCTTGTCAAAGGGTACATCACAATTGATGCCTTCATTACCGAAAAGAATTTTTTTCATTTATAAGATTTTGGAAAATAACAATTGTATGATTATTGATGCATGAATTTCCAATTTTCATGAACCTATGTGTACACCAAACTTAGTGTTTGGCCATATGCTTTGTCAAGACACTTTAAGCATGTAAAACGGAATTGTTTGTAACATTGGTTTAATGTGCTTGAAGGCACACCAAACTTAGAATTCTCAGCATATGTTTCAAAGAGTGCATGCAGTTGATGTGTGGAAAACGATCCAACACAAAACTCACCGGCAAGTGTACCGGGTCGCATCAAGTAATAATAACTCACATGAGTGAGGTCGATCCCACAGGGATTGAAGGATTGAGCAATTTTAGTTTAGTGGTTGATTTAGTCAAGCGAATCAAGTTTTGGTTGAGTGGGTTGTATTTAACAGAAGATAAATTGCTTGAAATGTAAAGGGAGAGGGGAAATTGCAGTAAATTAAAGAACAGGAAAGTAAAATAGACTGAATCTTAAAGAACAAGAAAGTAAATGACTAAAACTTAAAGTGCAAGAAATGTAAATTGCAGTAACTTAAATTGTAAGAAATATAAATTGCTTGAAAGTAAAAGGGAATTGAGGACAGGGATTGCAGAATTTAAACAAGAGAATGTGAATTGCAACAATTAAGAGAGCAGAAATTGAATTAGAAGCAATGAGAATTCAAACAGCAAGGAAATAAAAGTGCAGCAGGGTTCTCAGAAGAACCAAAAGTAAAATTTGGTCTCAGGTCTCAAGAGACTAGGTAGCAGAGCCTAGATCTCTATTTGCCTTCCTAGATCCAAGTTAACAAAGCAATTGACAAGAATTAGAAGAGGAAGCAGTAAAGAAAATGTAAATAGATTCAATTATGCAGAAAAGAAGTAAAGAGAGTTTGAATGGGAATTGAGACAGAATTTCCTCAATTTCTCACACCCAAAACTCAGAAACAGAAGATTAGAAATGCTCAGGCAAGAATGAGGAAGAAGAGAGATCAATTCTCCTCCCCAATTCTCAGAAATCTCAGTGAAGTCACCAAGAACAAGTGCCAAAGCTCAAAAAAAAGGTAAAAGTAAAATTCAAAAGTGAAGGTAAAAGTGTGTGTCTAAAAATTCTAATTACATCAAACTAACTCCTATTTATACACTTTCTATTCTTGGATATTGGGATTTGGATGGGATTTTGAATTGGTGAAGAAATGAATTCAAAATGGATTTTTAATTTGAATTTTTGGCCCAAAATGTTGCTCCAGGAGGCTGCCCTGCCCTTGTGGAGGGCAGGGCAGAAAATTGATGCTTGGCGCGAGAATTAGTGCGGCGTGGTGCGTGGAACGCTGCCCTGCCCGCGCCAAGGGCAGGGCAGAAAATTGGTGCGCGCTGGATGGCCCTGGTGTGCGCGCTGATGCTGCCTTGGTCGAAGATTGTGCGTGCCAGAATCATGCGTGGTGCGCCAAAGTTGTGTGCTATCCAAATGCTGCCCTGCTCGCGCCAAGGGCAGGGCAGAGTTTCCAAAGTGAGGTCCCGTGTTCGAAACACGGCTGGGACAAACTCTCAATTAATTTTCTTGGTTTCTTGGCACGGCACTCAACCTTAAGTCCTAGCTTCCTCATGGTTCCTTGTTCGATCCTTGTGGCATGCATGGGTGATATTTTTCCTTTGAATTTCTTCCTTGGAGAGCCCGATTCTGCCCTTGTGGAGGGCAGGGCAAGGTTCTCTTCTTCTTGGTTCCAAGGCACAAAATTGTGCTCTGCCCTTGGAGTGGGCAGGGCAGAGTTGCCTTCTCTTCTTGGTTCTCTTATGTTGCCCTCCTAGAGGGCAGTGTGCCCTTGTGGAGGGCAATGTTGCCTCCCCCTTTGCATGCGGCACGCTTCTTCTCTCCTTTGCCACACTTTCCTTTCCTTGGGCTACACTTCTTAGGCCACGCTTTTCCTTTTCTTTTCTTTTCTTCACCTACAATAAACCAAAACAACCACTCCAAGTATCACTAAATTCAAGAGGCTTATAATTCAATTAAAATTCAATTAAAATTAGCTAAAACCTCATAATTTAACATTAATTTCATGGTGGTTGCTTGATTTAGAGAAGTTGTGCATTTTCACTCCAAATCACTTACTTAGGATACAAGAAAGTGCATTGACATGCGAAATTGTGAACTATACTTTTTTACAACTCTCATAATCCCTGGTAATGGCTCCAAAAACTTGGTGCGCTCAATACCATGGCATTACACAACTTCGCACAACTAACCAGCAAGTGCACTGGGTCGTCCAAGTAATAAACCTTACGTGAGTAAGGGTCGATCCCACGGAGATTGTTAGTATTGAAGCAAGCTATGGTCATCTTGTAAATCTTAGTCAGGCAAACTCAGATATATATGGTGATGAACGAAAATAACATAAAAGATAAAGATAGTGATACTTATGTAATTCATTGGTGTAAGAGCTTCAGACAAGTGTATGAAGATGCCTTCCCTTCCGTCTCTCTGCTTTCCTACTGTCTTCATCCAACCCTTCTTACTCCTTTCCATGGCAAGCTCGTATAGGGTCTCACTGTTGTCAGCAGCTACCTCCCATCCTCGCAGTGAAAGCTAATGCTCAATACTCTGTCACAGTACGGCCAATCACCGGTTCGGTTCCCTCCCCTACCGGAATAGAATAACTCTTTTGCGTCTGTCACGAACGCCCAGTAGGTTACAGGTTTGAAGCACGTCACAGTCATTCAGTCATTGAATCCTACTCAGAATACCACAGACAAGGTTAGACCTTCCGGATTCTCTTGAATGCTGCCATCAGTTCTTGCCTATACCACGAAGACTCTGATCTCACGGAATGGCTGGCTCGTTTGTCAGGCGAGCACTCGGTTGTCAGGCGATCAACCATGCATCGTGCAATCAGGAATCCAAGAGATATTCACTAAGCCTCAGATGCTTGTAGAACAAGAATGGTTGTCAGTCACCTTGTTCATGGGTGAGAATGGTGATGGGCGTCAATCATCACCTCCATCATGTTGAAGAACAAGTGATATCTTGGTAAAAGAACAAGCGGAATTTGAATGGAAGAACAATAGTAATTGCATTAATACTCGAGGTACAGCAGAGCTCCACACCTTAATCTATGGTGTGTAGAAACTCCACCGTTGAAAATACATAAGCATAAGGTCTAGGCATGGCCGAATGGCCAGCCTCCCAATGATCTCAGAACTAAAATGTTCAAAGATGATCTAGAGATCTAAAAGTGATCAAAAGATTTTTATACAATAGTAAAAGGTCCTACTTATAAGAAACTAGTAACCTAGGGTGTACAGAAATGAGTAAATGACATAAAAATCCACTTCCGGGCCCACTTGGTGTGTGCTTGGGCTGAGCAATGAAGCAATTTCGTGTAGAGACTCTTCTTGGAGTTAAACGCCAGCTTTGGTGCCAGTTTGGGCGTTTAACTCCCATTTAGGTGCCAGTTCCGGCGTTTAACGCTGGAATTTCTTGAGGTGACTTTGAACGCCGATTTGGGCCATCAAATCTTGGGCAAAGTATGGACTATTATATATTTCTGGAAAGCCCAGGATGTCTACTTTCCAACGCCGTTGAGAGCACGCCAATTGGGCTTCTGTAGCTCCAGAAAATCCGCTTCGAGTGCAGGGAGGTCAGAATCCAACAGCATCTGCAGTCCTTTTGAGTCTCTGGATCAGATTTTTGCTCAGGTCCCTCAATTTCAGCCAGAAAATACCTGAAATCATAGAAAAACACACAAACTCATAGTAAAGTCCAGAAAAGTGAATTTTAATTAAAAACTAATAAAAATATACTAAAAACTAACTATATCATATCAAAAGCATACTAAAAACAATGCCAAAAAGTATACAAATTATCCGCTCATCACAACACCAAACTTAAATTGTTGCTTGTCCCCAAGCAACTGAAAATCAAATAAGATAAAAAAGAAGAGAATATGCAATGAACTCCAAAAACATCTGTGAAGATTAGTATTAATTAGATGAGCGGGGCTTTTATCTTTTTGTCTCTGAATAGTTTTGGCATCTCACTCTATCCCTTGTAGTTCAGAATGATTGGCTTCTTTAGGAACTCAGAATCCGGATAGTGTTATTGATTCTCCTAGTTAAGTATGATGATTCTTGAACACAGCTACTTATTGAGTCTTGGCTGTGGCCCAAAGCACTCTGTCTTCCAGTATTACCACCGAATACATACATGCCACAGACACATAATTGGGTGAACCTTTTCAGATTGTGACTCAGCTTTGCTAAAGTCCCCAATTAGAGGTGTCCAGGGTTCTTAAGCACACTCTTATTTGCCTTGGATCACAACTTTATTTCTTTTCTTTTTTCTTTCTCTTTTTTTTTCGTTTTTTTTTTTTGCTTGCTTTCTTCTCTTTTTTTTTTTTGTATTCACTGCTTTTTCTTGCTTCAAGAATCATTTTATTGATTTTTCAGATCCTCAGTAACATGTCTCCTTTTTCATCATTCTTTCAAGAGCCAACATTCATGAACCACAAATTCAAAAGATATATGCACTGTTTAAGCATACATTCAGAGAACAAAAATATTGCCACCACATCAAAATAATTAAACTATTATAAAATTCAAAATTCATGCAATTCTTTCTTTTATCAATTAGGCACGTTTTTATTGAAGAAAGGTGATGGATTCATAGGACATTCATAACTTTAAGGCATAGACACTAAGACACTAATGATCATAAGACACAAACATAGATAAACATAAGCATTAAAATTCGAAAAACAGAAGAACAATAACAAGGAAATCAAAGAACGGGTCCACCTTAGTGATGGCGGCTCTTTCTTGCTCTTGAAGATCCTATGGAGTGCTTGAGCTCCTCAATGTCTCTTCCTTGTCTTTGTTGCTCCTCCCTCATGATTCTTTGATCTTCTCTAATTTCATGAAGGATGATGGAGTGTTCTTGATGCTCCACCCTTAGTTGTCCCATGTTGGAACTTAGTTCTCCTAGGGAGGTGTTTAGTTGCTCCCAATAGTTTTATGGAGGAAAGTTCATTCCTTGAGGAATCTCAGGGATCTCATGATGAGTGAGATCTCTTGTGTACTCCATCCTTTTCTTGGTGATGGGCTTGTCCTCATCAATGGGGATGTCTCCCTCTATGTCAACTCCAACTGAATAACAGAGGTGACAAATGAGATGAGGAAAGGCTAACCTTGCCAAGGTGGAGGTCTTGTCCACCACCTTATAGAGTTCTTGGGCTATAACCTCATGAACTTCTATTTCTTCTCCAATCATGATACTATGGATCATGATGGCCCGGTCTATGGTAACTTCGGACCGGTTGCTAGTGGGGATGATTGAGCGTTGTATGAACTCTAACCATCCTCTAGCCACGGGCTTGAGGTCATGCCTTCTCAATTGGACCGGCTTTCCTCTTGAATCTTGCTTCCATTGTGCGCCCTCTTCACATATGACTGTGAGGACTTGGTCCAACCTTTGATCAAAGTTGACCCTTCTAGTGTAAGGATGCTCATCTCCTTGCAACATAGGCAAGTTGAACGCCACCCTCACACTCTCCGGACTAAAATCCAAGTATTTCCCCCGAACCATAGTGAGATAATTCTTTGGATTCGGGTTCACACTTTGGTCATGGTTCTTTGTGATCCATGCATTGGCATAGAACTCTTGAACCATCAAGATTCCGACTTGTTGAATGGGGTTGGTAAGAACTTCCCAACCTCTTCTTCGGATCTCATGACGGATCTCCGGATATTCACCCTTTTTGAGTGAAAAGGGGACTTCGGGGATCACCTTCTTCAAGGCCACAACTTCATAGAAGTGGTCTTGATGCACCCTTGAGAGGAATCTATCCATCTCCCATGACTCGGAGGTGGAAGCTTTTGCCTTCCTTTTTCTCTTTTTAGAGGTTTCTCCGGCCTTGGATGCCATAAATGGTTATGAAAAAGCAACGCTTTTACCACACCAAACTTAAAATGTTTGCTCGTCCTCGAGCAAAAGAAGAAAGAAGAGAGTAGAAGAAGAAGAAATGAAGGAGAGGGAGATGGTGGTGTATTCGGCCAAGAAGGGGGAAGAAGGGTGTTTAGGTTGTGTGAAAATGAAGAGTTGAAGAAGGGTATTTATAGGAGGAAGGGGGGTAAAGGTTCGGCCATTATGGGTGGGTTTGGGAGGGAAAGTGGTTTGAATTTGAAGGGTGAGGTTGGTGGGGATTTATGAAGGATGGATGTGAGTGGTGAAGAGAAAGATGGGATTTGATAGGTGAGGGGTCTTTGGGGAAGAGGTGTTGAGGTGATTGGTGAATGGGGGAAGAAGAGAGAGAGTGATGGTAGGGTCCTGTGGGGTCCACAGATCCTGTAGTGTCAAGGAAAAGTCATCCCTGCACCAATTGTTGCTCAAAATCACGTTTTGAGCCATTTCTGGCGTTAAACGCCGGGCTGGTGCCCATTCCTGGCGTTTAACGCCAGGTTCTTGCCCTTTACTGGCGTTTAACGCCAGTCTGGTGCCCCTTTCTGGCGTTAAACGCCCAGAATGGTGCCAGACTGGGCGTTAAACGCCCAACAGCTAGCATTACTGGCGTTTGAACGCCAGTTTCTTCTCCTCCAGGGTGTGCTGTTTTTCTTCCTGTTTTTCATTCTGTTTTTGCTTTTTTCATTGTTTTTGTGACTTCTTATGATCATCAACCTACAAAAAAGATAAAATAACAAAATAAAATAATTAATTATAAAACATTGGGTTGCCTCCCAACAAGCGCTTCTTTAATGTCATTAGCTTGACAGAGGGCTCTCATGGAGCCTCAGAAATGCTCAGAACCGTGTTGAAACCTCCCAACACCAAACTTAGAGTTTGAATGTGGGGTTTCAACACCAAACTTAGAGTTTGGTTGTAGCCTCCCAACACCAAACTTAGAGTTTGACTGTGGGGGCTCTGTTTGGCTCTGTTTTGAGAGAAGCTCTTCATGCTTCCTCTCCATGATGACAGAGGGATATCCTTGGGCCTTAAACACCAAGGATTCTTCATTCACTTGAATGATCAACTCTCCTCTGTCAACATCAATCACAGCCTTTGCTGTGGCTAGGAAGGGTCTGCCAAGGATGATGGATTCATCCATGCACTTCCCAGTTTCTAGGACTATGAAATCAGTAGGAATGTACTGGTCTTCAACTTTAACCAGAACATCCTCTACAAGTCCATGGGCTTGTTTTCTTGAGTTGTCTGCCATCTCTAATGAGATTCTTGCAGCTTGCACCTCAAAGATCCCTAATTTCTCCATTACAGAGAGGGGCATGAGGTTCACACTTGACCCTAAGTCACACAAGGCCTTCTTGAAGGTCAAGGTGCCTATGGTACAAGGTATAGAAAACTTCCCAGGATCCTGCCTCTTTTGAGGCAGTTTCTGCCTAGACAAGTCATCCAGTTCTTTGGTGAGCAAGGGAGGTTCATCCTCCCAAGTCTCATTTCCAAATAACTTGTCATTTAGCTTCATGATTGCTCCAAGGTATTTAGCAACTTGCTCTTCAGTGACATACTCATCCTCTTCAGAGGAGGAATACTCATCAGAGCTCATGAATGGCAGAAGTAAGTCCAATGGAATCTCTATGGTCTCATTTTGAGCCTCAGATTCCCATTGTTCCTCATTGAGGAACTCAGAGGAGATTGGTACACGCCCACTGAGGTCTTCCTCAGTGGCGTCCTCCTCCTCTCTTTCCTTTCCATATTCGGCCATGTCTATGGCTTTGCACTCTCCTTTTGGATTTTCTTCTGTATTACTTGGGAGAGTACTAGGAGGGAGTTCAGTAACTTTCTTGCTCAGCTGACCAACTTGTCCTTCCAAATTTCTGATGGAGGACCTTGTTTCATTCATGAAACTTTGAGTGGTCTTTATTAGATCAGAGACCATTGTTGCTAAGTCAGAAGTATTCTGCTTAGAACTCTCTGTCTGTTGCTGAGAAGATGATGGAAAAGGCTTGCCATTGTTAAACCTGTTTCTTCCACCATTATTGTTATTGAAACCTTGTTGAGGTCTCTCTTGATTCTTCCATGAGAGATTTGGGTGATTTCTCCATGAAGAATTGTAGGTATTTCCATAGGGTTCTCCTAGGTAATTCACCTCTTCCATGGAAGGGTTCTCAGGATCATAAGCTTCTTCCTCAGATGAAGCATCCTTAGTACTGTTTGGTGCATTTTGCATTCCAGACAGACTTTGAGAGATCAAATTAACTTGTTGAGTCAATATCTTGTTCTGAGCCAATATGGCATTCAGAGCATCAATCTCAAGAACTCCTTTCTTCTGATTAGTCCCATTGTTCACAGGATTCCTTTCAGAAGTGTACATGAATTGGTTATTTGCAACCATTTCAATCAGCTCTTGAGCTTCTGTAGGCGTCTTCTTCAAATGAAGAGATCCTCCAGCAGAGCTATCCAAAGACATCTTAGATAGTTCAGAGAGACCATCATAGAAAATACCTATGATGCTCCATTCAGAAAGCATGTCTGAAGGACATCTTCTGATTAATTGTTTGTATCTTTCCCAAGCTTCATAGAGGGATTCTCCATCCTTCTGTCTGAAGGTTTGGACTTCCACTCTAAGCTTACTCCATCTTTGTGGTGGAAAGAACTTTGCCAAGAAGGCATTGACTAGCTTTTCCCAAGAGTCCAGGCTTTCCTTAGGTTGAGAATCCAACCATATTCTAGCTCTGTCTCTTACAGCAAAACGGAATAGCATCAGTCTATAGACCTCAGGGTTAACCCCATTAGTCTTGACTGTGTCACAGATTTGCAAGAATTCAGCTAAAAACTGATGAGGATCTTCCATTGGAAGTCCATGGAACTTGCAATTCTGTTGCATTAGAGAAACTAATTGAGGCTTAAGCTCAAAGTTGTTTGCTCCAATGGCAGGGATAGAGATGCTTCTCCCATAGAAATCAGGAGTAGGTGCAGTAAAGTCACCCAGCACCTTCCTTGCATTGTTGGCATTGTTGTTGTTTTCGGCTGCCATGGGTTCTTCTTCTTTGAAGAATTCGGTCAGGTCCTCTAAAGAGAGTTGTGCTTTAGCTTCTCTTAGCTTTCTCTTCAAGGTCCTTTCGGGTTCAGGATCAGCTTCAACAAGAATGCCTTTGTCTCTGCTCCTGCTCATATGAAAGAGAAGAGAAAAAGAAAATGTGGAATCCTCTATGTCACAGTATAGAGATTCCTTGAAATGTCAGAGGAAAAGAGAAATAGAAAGAAGAAGGAGAAGAAGAATTCGAACTTTAATTAGATAAGGTTCGAATTGTGCATTTAGAAAGAGTAGTACTCCATAAATAGAAGGATGTAAGAAGGAGGGAAGAGGATTTTCGAAAATTCAATTAAAAGATTTTGAAAACAATTTGAAAATTTGATTGATAATTTTCGAAAATTGAAAGTGGAGGAGAAATCAAGTGATTTTTGAAAAAGATTTTGAAATTAGAAATTAAAAAGATTTGATTGAAAACTATTTTGAAAAAAGATGTGGTTAAAAAGGTTTGATTGAAAAGTTATGGTTTTAAAAAGATGTGATTGAGAAGATATGATTTGAAAACCATTTTAAAAGATATGTTTTGAAAATTATTTTTAAAAGATTTGATTTGGAAAATTAGTGACTTGCCTAACAAGAAAAGATATGATTCAAACATAAAACCTTCCTTAACAGAAAAGGCAAAAAATGTTCAATCAAATCATTAATTGTTAGTAAGTATCTTTGAAAGGAAAGAAATTGATTTTGAAAACATTTGATTGAAAAGAATTGATTTGAAAAAGATTTGATTCTGAAAAACTTGAAAAAAATTGATTTGAAAACAAAATCTTCCCCCTAGCACCATCCTGGCGTTAAACGCCCAGAATGGTATACATTCTGGCGTTTAACGCCCAAAATGCTACCTTTTTGGGCGTTAAACGCCCAACCAGGTGCCCTGGCTGGCGTTTAAACGCCAGTCTGCCTTCTTCACTGGGCATTTTTGAATGCTCAGCTTTTTCTGTGTAATTCCTCTGCAGTGTGTTCTGAATCTTCAATCCCTTGTATCATTGACTTGAAAAGACACAAATTAAAAATATTTTTGGATTTTTAATAATTAAAATGCAACAAGAATCAAATAATAATGCATGCAAGACACCAAACTTAGCAGTTTGTATACTACTGACACTAATGAACTGAAAATGCATATGAGACACACAAAATACTCAAGTCAATAGAATTCAAAGATCAAAACAAAGAAATATATGCATGGATTCGAAGAATATAACAAAAACATGCATTTGACACCAAACTTAAGATGAGACTCTAGACTAAAGCAAGAAACATCAAATATTTTTGGTTTTTATGATTTTGCAAATTTTTTTTTTGTATTTTTCGAAAATTAAGTGGGAAAAGGTATCAAAATTCTTAATGAGAATTCCAGGAATCAGTGCAATGCTAGTCTAAGACTCCGGTCCAGGAATTAGACATGGCTTCACAGCCAGCCAAGCTTCCAAAGAAAGCTTCGGTCCAAAACACTAGACATGACCAAAGGTCAGCCAAGCCTTAGCAAATCACTGCTCCAAAAGCAAGATTGATACGAAATCAACAAGCTCTTGTGGTGATAAGTTGAAACCTCGGTCCAATCAGATTAGACATGGCTTCTCAGCCAGCCAGATTTCAACAAATCATCATGAAACTCTAGAATTCATCTTCAAGAATTTCGAAAAAAAAAATACCTAATCTAAGCAACAAGATGAACCGTCAGTTGTCCAGCCTGAACAATCCCGGGCAATAACACCAAAAAATTGATGTTGTTGCCGGATCTTGGCACTGATGTTACCAAAGGCTTGCTCAAAACTAGAACAATCCCCGGCAACGGCGCCAAAAACTTGACATGCGAAATTGTGAACTATACTTTTTCACAACTCTCATAATCCCTGGTAATGGCTCCAAAAACTTGGTGCGCTCAATACCATGGCATTACACAACTTCGCACAACTAACCAGCAAGTGCACTGGGTCGTCCAAGTAATAAACCTTACGTGAGTAAGGGTCGATCCCACGGAGATTGTTAGTATTGAAGCAAGCTATGGTCATCTTGTAAATCTTAGTCAGGCAAACTCAGATATATATGGTGATGAACGAAAATAACATAAAAGATAAAGATAGTGATACTTATGTAATTCATTGGTGTAAGAGCTTCAGACAAGTGTATGAAGATGCCTTCCCTTCCGTCTCTCTGCTTTCCTACTGTCTTCATCCAACCCTTCTTACTCCTTTCCATGGCAAGCTCGTATAGGGTCTCACTGTTGTCAGCAGCTACCTCCCATCCTCGCAGTGAAAGCTAATGCTCAATACTCTGTCACAGTACGGCCAATCACCGGTTCGGTTCCCTCCCCTACCGGAATAGAATAACTCTTTTGCGTCTGTCACGAACGCCCAGTAGGTTACAGGTTTGAAGCACGTCACAGTCATTCAGTCATTGAATCCTACTCAGAATACCACAGACAAGGTTAGACCTTCCGGATTCTCTTGAATGCTGCCATTAGTTCTTGCCTATACCACGAAGACTCTGATCTCACGGAATGGCTGGCTCGTTTGTCAGGCGAGCACTCGGTTGTCAGGCGATCAACCATGCATCGTGCAATCAGGAATCCAAGAGATATTCACTAAGCCTCAGATGCTTGTAGAACAAGAATGGTTGTCAGTCACCTTGTTCATGGGTGAGAATGGTGATGGGCGTCAATCATCACCTCCATCATGTTGAAGAACAAGTGATATCTTGGTAAAAGAACAAGCGGAATTTGAATGGAAGAACAATAGTAATTGCATTAATACTCGAGGTACAGCAGAGCTCCACACCTTAATCTATGGTGTGTAGAAACTCCACCGTTGAAAATACATAAGCATAAGGTCTAGGCATGGCCGAATGGCCAGCCTCCCAATGATCTCAGAACTAAAATGTTCAAAGATGATCTAGAGATCTAAAAGTGATCAAAAGATTTTTATACAATAGTAAAAGGTCCTACTTATAAGAAACTAGTAACCTAGGGTGTACAGAAATGAGTAAATGACATAAAAATCCACTTCCGGGCCCACTTGGTGTGTGCTTGGGCTGAGCAATGAAGCAATTTCGTGTAGAGACTCTTCTTGGAGTTAAACGCCAGCTTTGGTGCCAGTTTGGGCGTTTAACTCCCATTTAGGTGCCAGTTCCGGCGTTTAACGCTGGAATTTCTTGAGGTGACTTTGAACGCCGGTTTGGGCCATCAAATCTTGGACAAAGTATGGACTATTATATATTGCTGGAAAGCTCAGGATGTCTACTTTCCAACGCCGTTGAGAGCGCGCCAATTGGGCTTCTGTAGCTCCAGAAAATCCGCTTCGAGTGCACGGAAGTCAGAATCCAACAGCATCTGCAGTCCTTTTGAGTCTCTGGATCAGATTTTTGCTCAGGTCCCTCAATTTCAGCCAGAAAATACCTGAAATCACAGAAAAACACACAAACTCATAGTAAAGTCCAGAAAAGTGAATTTTAATTAAAAACTAATAAAAATATACTAAAAACTAACTATATCATATCAAAAGCATACTAAAAACAATGCCAAAAAGTATACAAATTATCCGCTCATCATGCATAAATGCTAACAAAACAAGTGAAATTAGCTTGAAAAATGGGTATATGATGACTTGTCATCAGCATTTAATGGACATGTTCATGATAGGGAAAAGAATTCATGCTCAAATGATCATAACTTATTGAATTTAAAATGACATGAATCTTAAATCATGGGTTGCCTCCCATGGAGCGCTCTTTTATTGTCATTAGCTTGACATTGAGGCTTTCTTTTATGGTGGTTGGTGCTTGTAGAGCCTCAATTTGTCTCCCCTGACTGTGATCCTCTTCTTTGTTCTCTGGTGTTCAATTTCAGCATGCTCTAATGAGAGTATGTTGCTGACAGTGTAGTAGTCCTCAGTTTGTTGGTTTGTCCCCAGCTGTTGATATATTAGTTGCACTTTGTCACCTTTGGAAAGCCCCTCTGTTGGAATCTTTCTGTTCTTCCAACCCCTTTTTGGTTTGTTTCTGCATTTCATCTTTCCTTTTGTTGACCTTTCTTTTCTGGCCGTAGGTTTCCCTTGGGGACCTCTCTTCTCAGTGGCTAATACTCCAATATCCTCTTGGGCTCCTTCATCAGTCTGCACAACTCTTATCTTTTGTGATGGTTGGCAGTTTCTTTGATGAGCAAAGAAATATTGGTTGTTAGCCACCATATCAATGAGTTCTTGAGCCTCCTCTACAGTTTTCATGAGTTGCAAGGAACCTCCAGCTGAGTGATCCAAAGCTTCCTGGGATTTCAATGTTAAGCCTTCATAGAAGTTTTGCAGCTTCTCCCATTCATTAAACATGGCAGGGGGACATTTTCTGACTAGAGCCTTGTACCTCTCCCATGCCTCATAAATGGGTTCAGCCTCCATTTGTGTAAATGTTTGTACCTCAGCCTTCAGCCTTATAATCCTCTGAGGTGGATAAAACTTGGCAAGGAACTTGGTTACCAAATCATCCCAGTTGTTGATGTTGTCCCTTGGAAACGATTCCAACCATTGAGTGGCCTTGTCCCTGAGAGAGAATGGGAATAGCATCAGTTTGTAACTGTCAGGAGGCACACCATTAGTTTTGACAGTGTTACATATCCTCAAGAAGGTGGATAAGTGTTGGTGCGGGTCTTCAAGTGATCCTCCACCAAAAGAACAATTGTTCTGAACCAAAGTGATGAGTTGTGGCTTAAGTTCAAAATTGTTTGCATTGACATTTGGAGCCAGAATGCTGCTTCCACAATGTCTAGGATTTGCAAAGGTATAGGAGGCCAAAACTCTCCTCTGGGGTGGATTGTTATTGTTGTTGTCTGCTCCACCAAGTGGATTGGTTGAATGTTCCTCCATATCTTGGAATTCTTCTTCGGATTCCTCTTCTCCAACAATATTTTTCCCTCTTTCAGCTCTTCTTAGCCTCCTAAGAGTTCTTTCGTCTTGTTCCTGAAAGGTGGGTGTGGTTCTTCTTGTACCTGACATACAAGCAGAGCAAAAGAAACACACTCAGCTTGTGACACTTCAATCTAATGCTAAATTGAAGTTTTAGTTAGTTTAAGCAAAAAATCAAACAGTTAGTGGGTTAATTGAAAATTAAAAGACAGTAACGTAAAGGTGCTTGATCTAGATCACCACTTCACTTAATCATTGTCAATCTAATCAATCCCCGGCAACGGCGCCAAAAACTTGATGTGCGGAAAACGATACGACACAAAACTCACCGGCAAGTGCACCGGGTCGCATCAAGTAATAATAACTCACGGGAGTGAGGTCGATCCCACAGGGATTGAAGGATTGAGCAATTTTAGTTTAGTGGTTGATTTAGTCAAGCGAATCAAGATTTGGTTGAGAGATTTGTGATTTGCAAAATTTAAATTGCATAGAAAGTAAAGGGAATGGGTAATTGGCATGAAATTAAAGAGAACAGGAATTAAAGTGCTGAATCTTAAAGAACAAGAAATTAAATGGCAGAAACTTAGAACGCAAGAAATGTAAATTGCAAAATCTTAAAGTGCAAGAACTGTAAATGGCTTGAATTGTAAAGGGTATTGGGAGTTGGATTTGCAGAAATTAAACAACGAAAAGTAAAATTGCATCAAACAGAAGAGTAAAAGGGGTTTGGGATTGAATCGGATATGAAGCAGAAAAGTAAATGAGCATGGAAATAATAAACAGAGAGTGGTAAATGGGAAATCTGGATCTCAGGACCCAAGAGACTAGAAAACCAAGTCTAGATCTCAATGCCTTCCTAGATCCAACAAGAACAATTGCAAGGAAATTGTAAATTGCAAAGAAACTAGATGAAGAAGCAAGTAACAGAAGTGGAAATTCAATTGCAGTGAAAATAAACAAGATCCAAGGTGAGATTGAAACAGAATTTCTTCAATTCTCTCCCTAAGATCCGAAGCAAGGAAAGTAAAGAGTGCTTGGCAAGAACAAGGAAGAAGAGAGATCAATTCTCCTCCCCAATCCTCTTGAATTAAAACAACAATGCTAGAATGTAAAAGTCAACTCCCAATACCAACCGAAAAGAAAACTCTATGAAAACTAAAAAGGAAAGCTCCCAATCCAACCGAAAAGAAAGCTCTATGAAAACTAAAAAGGGAAGCTCCTTTAAGAACTTGAATTCTATCCTATTTATACACTTTCTTCAAATGATCTTCAAGCCTTGAGTTGGGCCTTTGCTCTTGGTGGAATTGGGTTGAAAGAGGCCTTGGTTGATTGCTCTTGGAGTTTGGAGAGGAACCAAAGTGAACCAATTGAACCGGGTTGGAGTTTTGCAAAAGTTGGAGTAAAAGTTTGAGCAAAAGTTAGGGGTCTAACTTTTGCTCCAACTTTTCATATCAGATAGCCTAATTTGCTGATACCAACGTTGGTGCAAAAGTTAGGGGTCTAACTTTTGCTCCAACGTTGGCCCTTCCTAATGCACCTATGGCGCCAACGTTAGCCCAAAAGTTAGGGGTCTAACGTTGGCGCAAACTTTTGCCCCTCCCATTGTATCTTCATGTGCCAACGTTAGCCCAAAAGTTAGGGGGCTAACGTTGGCGCAAACTTTTGGTGGCCAGGGAGGTTTTTCTCATGCCAACGTTAGCCCAAAAGTTAGGGGGCTAACGTTGGCGCAAACGTGAGTAGCCCAGGGAGGTTTTTCTCATGCCAACGTTAGCCCAAAAGTTAGGGGGCTAACGTTGGCGCAAACGTGAGTAGCCCAGGGAGTGATTTTCAATTTCTCACGTTAGCCCAAAAGTTAGGGGTCTAACTTTGAGGCTAACTTTTCACCCAAAAGTTTGTGCAAAAGTTTGAGGGCTAACTTTAGGTCCAACTTTTTGCTTCCTGGTTCAATTTCACTTATTTCATTGTCCTCTCTTTGCTCCTAGCCATTCCTTCTTGCTTCAACCTTTCTTCAAGCTTTCTTCACCTATCATTAATCAACCAAACACATCAAAGCTATGCTCAAAATCATGAGATATTCAATCTATCATAATATGCAACAATTATAGCATAAAACCTCATGAATTTGCATTAATTTATCTATGGTTGATTCAATCAAAGGAAGCATGAAAATCTACCCAAATTGGCTTGCTTAGACCTCAAGAAAGTGCATAATTCAATTGAAAACAAAAGAAAGAGACTAGTGAAACTAGGCTAAGATGACTTGTCATCAATCATTTTCTTCATTATGGTAAGAGGCATTAAGTTGATGCTTGCTCCCTGACAAACCCCAATTTGACGGTTTGTCTTGTATTGATTTTAGGGAATTTTATAACCTTTTACCCACACTTATCCATTGAAATAGCATGGTCTTATAACTTCTCCTTTAATTGTGCTTAAGAGTGAAAACATGCTTTTTAGGTCTTAAAATAGCTAAATTTAATTCTCCTTGATTCCGTTAGATGCCTTGATATGCTTGCTAAGTGATTTCAGATTTAGAAGGCAAAGATTGGATCAAGGGAATGAAGAAAGAAGCATGAAAAGTTGGAGAACTCATGAAGAAATGAAAGAACCGGAAAGCTGTCAAGCCGACCTCTTTGCACTTAAACGACCATAACTTGAGCTACAGAGGTCCAAATGATGCGGTTCCAGTTGGGTTAGAAAGCTAACATCCGGAGCTTCGAAACGATATAAGATTTGCTATAGTTGCCACACGTATGGTGGCGCGCACGCGCAAAGTACGCGCATGCGCCGTTGCTGCCACCTAGTTCACTTAAAGCAACATGTGGCCAGCGATTTTAGAAGCCTTGTGGGCCCAATCCAACTCATTTCTGATGCTATTTAAGCCAAGGATTGAAGGGGAATCAATATACTTTCATACTTTAGGTGTTAGTTACCATAAGTCATAGTTTAGTTTAGAAGTAGTTTCTAGAGAGAGAAGCTCTCACTTCTCTCTAGGATTAGGATTAGGATTAGGATTAGTTCTTAGATCTAGGTTTTAGTCTTTGCTTTCTTCTACTTCTACCTTTCAATTTCTTTGTTGTCACATTCATCTTCCTCTATTCTTTTGTTGTAATTTCCTTTATGTTGTTCTTGTGTTTTTGTTGTAGATCTACTTTTGTTTCTTCTACTTTCTTTCAATTCAATTCAAGGTAATTCATAATAGATGTGTTTCTTTTGATTGTTGTTATTAATTCTTTGCAATAATTGTTGTTAGATTCTATTCTTGTTATCAATTTACTATGCTTTCCTTTCATGCCTTCCAAGTGTTTGATGAAATGCTTGGTTGGATTTTTGTGTAGGTTTTGTTCCTCTTGGCTTAGGTAGAGTAATTAGTGACTCTTGAGTTATCTAATTCCTTTGTTGATTGATAATTAGAAGTTGCTAATTAATTTGAATGCCTCTAAAGCTAGTCTTCCCTTTAGGAGTTGATTAGGACATGAGGAATCAAATTGATTCATCCACTTGACTTTCCTCCATAGTTAGAGGTTAACTAAGTGGGAGTAATGGACAATTTGTCATCACAATTGAGGAGGATAATTAGGATAGGACTTCTAGTTCTCATATCTTGCCAAGAGCTTGTTAGTTGTTAGTTTACTTTCTTTGTCATTTATATTTCTTGTCCAAAAGCTTAAAAACCCCAAATATAATTCACAACCAATAACAAGACACTTCATTACAATTCCTAGGGAGAACGACCCGAGGTTTGAATACTTCGGTTTATAAAATTAGGGGTTTGTTACTTGTGACAAACAATCTTTTGTATGAGAGGATTATTGTTGGTTTAGAAACTATACTTTCAACGAGAATTCATTTGTGAAATTCTATACCATCAAAAATCCATTCGTCACTCCCAGGTCACAAAGTGATTTGTCAATGGCCATGTTCCCAATTGTGCATGGTATGAGGAAGCTGCCTGGATCTTTGAGCTTTGTTGGAAGTCCCTTTTGAATGATGGCACTACACTCTTGAGTAAGAACCACGGTTTCTTTCTCCTGCCAGCTTCTCTTCTTGGTGATCAATTCTTTAAGAAACTTTGCATATAATGGCATTTTCTCCAAAGCTTCAGCCAAAGGAATGTTGATCTCAAGTTTCTTAAAGATTTCCAAAAATTTTGGGAATTGTTGGTCCTTTGTTCCTTTGTGTATCCTGGTGGGGTAGGGTAGCTTGGGTACATAAGCTTTTACTCCTTCATTCATGTCCTCTTCTTGTGACTTCAATTTTGCCTTGTTGTTGGTATTGCCCTCTTGAATTGGCACCTTGCTATGTGGCTCCCCACTTTCTTTGCTCTTTTTGGATGTTGATGCCTCTTCATCCTCTTGCTTGTCTATTGTGTCTTGCTCATTGGGCTTTGTTACTTCCTTGTTGGAGTCTTCTCCAACCATCTTGCCACTCCTCAACTGTAGAGCTTTACATTCTTCCCTTAGGTTAGGGATTGTATCGCTTGGGAGAACATTGGTTGGCCGTTCAGCTTGTTTGGCCAACTGTCCCACTTGTCGCTCGAGGTTCCTCATGGTAGCTTCATATCTATCTTGTCCCTTAAGCAAGGTTTGAGTGGTGTGAGCAATTGATTGTGTGTTTTGGGCAAGTGTTTGTAAGGCTGCCTCAAGACTTGAGATTCTAGTTTCATGATGGTCAATTGGTGATATGATGGGGGGTGGTTGTTGTTGCTGGAAGTTGTTTGGAGAGATGAGGTGGTAGCTTTGTCAGTTGGATGTTGGTGCAGAGAAGTTATTTTGATGAGTTTGTGGGTTGTTGTGAGGTGGTTGGTATGTGTTTTGTGGTTTCTTGTATTGGTTAGTGTTGTTAGAAGAATGATTTTGGTTGTTTGTATTGCGGGCATGGTTGGAGTTGTTGTTCTTTTGCCAATGATTTTGATTCTCCCCACACTTCAGGTTGGGGTAGTTCCTGCAGGATGAGTTGTATGTGTGATAAACCCATATTTTATGGTTTATCTTGTGCTTAATTGAGTGGATTTTATCAACTCTTTACCCACTTATTCATACAATTCGCATGTTTTACATTTGCCTTCCTAATTATGTGCTTTGATTGAAAACATGCTTCTTTGATCTTATATTTGCTTATTATTAATCCTCTCTTATTACCATTAGATGCCTTGATATGTGTGTTAAGTGTTTTCAGATATTATAGGGCAGGAATGGCTTGGAGGATGGAAAGGAAGCATGCAAAAGTGGAAGGAATACAAGAAGTTGGAGAAACTGCTAAGCTGTCCAGCCTTACCTCTTCGCGCTCAAACGGCTATAACTTTAGCTACAGAGGTTCAAACAATGCGGTTCTAGTTGCGTTGAAAAGCTAACGTCCGGGGTTTCGATTTGATATTTAATTTGCCATAGTTGCCCCGACGCCAAGTGACGCGAACGCGTGAGTCACGCGGACGCGTGACTTGGCAGGAATACAACCCGCGCGACCGCGTGAGCCACGCGGTCGCATCACTTTTCCGCGACCTGTACGGACCAGAAAATGCTGGAAGTGATTTCTTGGCTGTTTCTGACCCAGTTTTTGGCTCAGAGAACACATATTAGAGGCTATAAAGTGGGGGAATGCATCCATTCATAATGATGCCATTCATAATTCTCATTTTTTTATTTTAGATGTAGTTTTCAAAGAGAGAGAGGTTCTCCCTCTCTCTTAGTATTAGGATTTAGGACTTCTCTTAGTTTTAAGAGTGACTCTCGATCCCAGGTTTTATATTCCTTTTACTTTATATTTTTCTTCCATTTGGGATACTCTAATGCTTTTATTTTATTACTTGAATTATTATTTATCTTTTCAATTTGGCTTATGCTACATTCATGTTATGATTTTCTTAATTAATATTATTTGAGATACTTCAGATTTACTTTTGCCTTGCTTTATTTATACGAATGCTTTTAATTTAATTTAGATTTTTTCCCCCTTTTGGCTTGGGTTAAGTGATTGGTAACGCTTGAGCTGTCAAATAAAACAGTGGTTGAAATGGGCAGATTCTGATTGCATTAGGACTTGAGAATTAAGCTAATCAGTCCACTTAACCTTCCTTTGTTAGTAAAGGTTAACTAAGTGGGATTCAAACCCAATTCTCATCACAATTGATAAGGATAGGACTTCCAGTTCTTACACCTTGCCAAAAGTTTATTTTATAGTTATTTATTTATTTTTAATTACCAATTAAATTACTTGTCACACCTCTCCCTTATTTCTAAAACCCCTAATTTACAGGATTCATAACCAATAATAAGAACATACCTCCCTGCAATTCCTTGAGAAGACGACCCGAGGTTTAAATACTCGGTTATCAATTTTAAAGGGGTTTGTTACTTGTGACAACCAAAACGTTTGCACGAAGGGATTTCTGTCGATTTAGAGACTATATCTACAACGCAACTGTATTTATGAACTTCTTTACTGGCAAAAATCCTAACGTCAAAATGGCGCCGTTACCGGGGAATTGCAAACGTGTGCCTTATTATTGGTTATTGTAAATATTTTTCAAAAAAAAATAAATATATTTTTATTTTAATTGTTTATCTGTTTCAGCTCTTCCCTCTTATTTATGATATCTAATATGAATTCTCACCCCTCTCGCTTTGAGTTTGGTTCTAACTTTGTTGAAGGAAATAGAAACCACAGCAGGAATATGCATCAAGGTCAGACCAATCAAGGATGGATGGAGCCAAGAGGATCTAATCAACCCTTTAGGCAACAACACCCTCCGAGATATCCTGGACAAAGACCATTCTACAATGCATACCCAGCTGAAAGATACGGTGGACAACGTTGTAACTACCAACAAGCCCCACCCCGTGCATATAGGCCACCCTTTCAACATAACCTCGAACCACCACACTCACAAGCTTCTTTTCACCATTCGCCACCATATGATCCTTCCTTATCCCAGTACCAACCCAATCACTCCCAATCACTACCATCCTATTTTGTATCATGTCCAAGTCCAGCAACCCGAGAAGCAGAGGTTCGCCTAAAGGACACAGTAGATAATCTTCAAACAACCATTCAACAACTGGAGCAAGCAGTAATTCAATGGATTTCTAGGTGCTCAGATACACAAGGATCAGCCACAGCCCCATGTGGACAGTCTAATGAAGAGCAGAGCATGAAGGAAATACCAGAAACTCCAGAGGACAAGACAGAGAATGAATTTGTGCTATAGCAAGTAGAAGAAGCTGTCATTGTTCAAGAAGAAGAGTTGGTTGAGGATCTAGGAGATGCTGAACCTCCATGGGAATCCAGAGCTAAGGAGAACTCCGTCAGGAACGTTACAATTAATGCTGAGGAGGATGGTACACAATCTCCAAGGCAAGTCGTTTATGAAGAATCAGACGGAATAATCCAAGAAGCAAATTCCCTTGACGATGATAGCCACAAGTCTAGCTCTCCGGGTAATGAACTTGCAACCGCAAATGAATTTTCTGAGATCGAAGAATCTTCCCCAAGTGAATGCGAAGATGATGCGGAGGTAGACTTCTCTCAACCTCCAATCTATGACTCAAGTGATGAGGAAGACATAGGAGACTTTGACCAGGACACAGATATGATTGAGGACTCTTGCAAGGATGTGGAGGAATTTACAGAAGAGCATAAGGGAGTAGAACTTACAGAACCACCATAACACCTATCCCACGACCACTACCACCTAATACAAGCTTCAAGTGGGTACAATCCGTAACTTATAACTTTACTTTTTCACTTGAATATGGTTTACTTGAAATAGATGGCCAGCTTAGAGCTCTCTGCGGCTTTAAGAGTAAGAGGGAAATGGCTCGTACTCAGAGCTGGTGCACAAGGTTTAATAAAGTTCCACGCTTCACCTCGAAATACACGGATTGGTATCGTGCTCAATTGCATGGATCACGGAGAATGTTTGGTTACCATGGTGAGATTCTATTCTTTAAACTGCCCAGATGGAAATAGGTTGATCAAGACGGAGGCGGATTTAAAAGCAAGGCTTGGAATCCTGGAGTTTACTCTGACATTTATCACCCCGGGAACCTAAAAATTTGTTTGAAGCTGTTCAAAAGCTTCACATGCCTAGTTTGGGACCCCGGAGGCTATTGGCATTCTAAGAACTGGTGGAGATTTTTGGACGAATTTAAACATAAGCCACCCTAACCGGAAGCTCCTCCAATGTCCAACTTAAGGACTCTAACTAAAAGTGCTAGGTGGGAGACAACACACCATGGTATGGTCGTTTCTTATTTTTAGTTTATTTCATCATTATTTGTTTTTATTTTTATTTCCTTTTCATTTTACTTTAGTAAACCTGGAATCATACATAGCACTCATATTAATCACTGCATTTTGCATTATTCATGCATTAAAAAAAAAAATTCGCTACGCGACGCGATCGCATCAGCGACGCGTCCGCGTTGCTTGGAGAGAAAGGAAAATTAAAAGTGAACAGAGAGTCACGCTGGAGCGTGGCTGGAGGCGTGCTAATGGCACATATCGACCCACGCGACCGCGTCGCTGATGAGTCCGCGTCGAATGGGAAGTATGGCCTCCCATGCGACCGCGTGCCCCACGCGGCCGCGTGCCCTGGGTTTTCGACGTAAAAGGGTGCACAATGAAATATTGTGCGAGAGTGGTGCTGGATTGGTGCTGGAAGCACAATCCTTATCACGCGACCGCGTGCCCCACGCAGCCGCGTCATCCATCTTCTGAAGCACACTCATGCGATCGCGTGGGGCACGCGATCGCGTCACCCCAATTTTGGCAAATAAATTAATTTGAACAGAGAGTTGTGCTGGCGCGAGGCTGCACTCGCGCCAGAAGCATAACATGAGTCATGCGATCGCGTGACTGACGCGATCGCGTGACTGACGCGATCGCGTGCCCATACTTAACGCGCATCCACGCGAACGCGTGCCCTACGCGGCCGCGTCGCATGCGCCGCACAGCTCACCCTAAAATTGCCACATATCTTATCTTTCTCTCCTCCAAATCCTAATTTTTCTTTTCCTTTCTTATTTACTTCCTCTTCCCTTCTTTCCCTTCTCATTCTTCTTATTTTTCTTTTTATTTTATTTTAATTTGTTTTCATACTTTTATTCATTGCATTATTTTTATTGATGTTGGAATTTTATTTGGGTCATTGTGGATTGTTGCAAAATTGTTCGGCAATTATATTTTTAAAGGGTTGCTTGCATGTTCACTTTAATACTTTCTATACCGTATTCACCATGCGTGCTTTGTGTTTGTGAAAAAGCCCATATAGCATTATGCACTTCTCTATTTTACTTTATACTATTCAATGCTTGCTTTTCATAAACTCCATTTACTATTTTATTAATTGAACATAATTGTCAATACAAACATGGTGATTTATTACCAGTAATGCTTGGTATATGCTACTCATGCACTTTGCCGGAATGCCAAAAAACACCTTGCATTCACTTGTCCTTATATGCACTAGCTATTTTCCATTAATGGCTTTTCACATGTACTCGCGAGCATGTGTTAACGTCAGTTACATCCTAACGTGCATCCATCACCACCTTTTCCATTCTCTTCCTTGCTATAGTTATCTCTTTGAATTTAATTTACTTTCTCTTCCCTTTTTCAGGATGGCCACCAAGAAAGGAAAAGAGAAAGCTACTCCCAAATCTCCGGCAAGGAAAGGAACAGAAAGAGCCCCAGCTGAGGCTCCACAACCACCCGCCCACCTGTTGATGCAGGTGGAAATTGTCTCTCAACAAATTTCCTTCGGCAAGTGTACCGAATTTGTCGTCAAGTAAAAACTCACAATAGAGTGAGGTCGAATCCCACAGGGATTGATTGATCAAGCAACTTTAATTAGAAGAATGTTCTGGTTGAGCTAATTCAGAATTTGGGTTGAGAGTTGCAGAAAATAAAATGGCAGTAATGTAAATAACATGAAAAGTAAATGCTAGAATTAAAGAGCTGGAATTAGATGACTGAAATTAAATTGCAGAATTGTAAATGGGAATGGGGTGTTTGCTCATGAACATAAACGCAGAAATTAAAGAGAATGGGTTAGATCAGAATTTGGGGAGTTCATTGGGCATAGGAGATGTTGCAATTCTCCGGATCAAGTCATTTTCATCTCTTCCTCAATCAATGCACTCATTGATCTCCTTGGCAATCTTAATTGATTGAATTACAATTTCTTGCAATTCAATCTCTCAAATCTTGATCAATAGCCAATTCCTTGGTCAATTGCTCATGAGAAGAGATGAAGTGTGGTCACTGATTATACCACATGCATTTCCCAAATCAAGTATTGAGAGGATTATAGTCACATATCCATCCAAACCCAATTTGGTCCAGCATGAGAAAGTATTTCTAGCTTGATCTCTTCATTCCTCTTTCAAGGCTCATAAGTGATCCAAGTTTGAATAGCTCCTTTTCCAAGATAACTACCCAATGGGATGAAGATCGAAAGCTTTCAAGTAAAATCAAGAGAAAAGAGAGAAGAAGAATAATGAAAACTAGTATTGATCAATCAAATTACAACAGAGCTCCCTAACCCAATGAAAGGGGTTTAGTTATTCATAGCTCTAGAAAATGAAAACAAAGATGGAGAATACATCAATGAACTAGAAAAGCAGAGTAAAATACAGAGAGTAGTTCTCCCCCTTCAACCTCCAGAACTGCCTAATAATTCAAAGCTACTCCTATATATACTACTCTTCTCAGCTTCTAGTTGGTTCTTCAAGTCTTGGGCCTTTGGATCTTGAGTTTGAAGCAGTTCTTTTCTTTATTTGGGCTTGGTTTTACTTTGCAGAGAGAAAGTGTGAAGTGGGCAGAGACTTTAGCTCAAGACGTTAGAGGTGTTAACATTCAGTGAGAAAATAGGTTCGAAAACATTAGTGTCATTCAACTTTTTCACTAACGTTTCTTACCCAAGTAAAGGCCACGTTAACTTCAACGTTAGTGGCACAAACGTTGCCACTAACGTTGCCTCTTTGTCCTTCACACACGTTATTGGGACTCAACTTTCCCAATAACGTTGAGAGCCTCTCCCTTTCCTACGTTAGAGTCCACGTTAACTTAGTTAACGTGGCTCTTTTAACGTAGGTGTGCCAATCTTCGAGAACGTTAGTGACACTCAACATTGTCACTAACGTTCCAATATGCCCCTATTCTCGTTAGAGTCCACGTTAACTAGGTTAACGTGGCTTCTAACATGGCTTTGCAAACCATTTCCAACGTTAGTGACAATGTTGAGTGTCACTAACGTTGGCTCATCTTTCACTCATTGCCGTTAGCTTCCACGTTAACTATGTTAACGTAGAAGTTAACGTGGCTCCTTGGGGTTTTGTGGTTGCTTCCAATGTTAGTGACAATGTTGGGTGTCACTAACGTTGTCGACCATTCTTGCCTCTCACGTTAGCTCCCACGTTAACCAAGTTAACGTGGAAGTTAACGTGGCACATTGCACCTTAGGCCAACGTTAGTGACAATGTTGAACATCACTAACGTTGGCTTCCTTCCCCTTATTAACGTTAGAGGCCACGTTAACCAAGTTAATGTGGACTCTAACGTGGCCACTTATGATCATTGGCCAACGTTAGTGATAATGTTAAGTGTCACTAACGTTGGCTCAAAGTCCTTCCTTCACGTTAGAGCTCACGTTAACTTAGTTAATGTGACTCTTAACGTGGGCAATGATGGCTTCGAGAGCGTTATTGGCAATCACTTTTCTCATTAACTTTGCAGGTTACCTCCCATTCCACGTTAGTGGCTACGTTAATTAGATTAACGTGACTGCTAAGTGGTTCCTCCTTTCTTCCTTTGGTCCTGAAATCAAGCAATAGAGTGCATCAAAGTTCTAGTCCAAGTCATGGGTAATGCAACATACCAATTGTCACTAAATTCATGCAAAATCCTCATGAAATCATGTAAAATGCACAATGTATGCTTGAATCAAGGTGTAAGTGAATAACTACCCAAAACTAGCTTATTTCCTAAGGAAATGCATGAAACTACCCTAAAAACAGTAAAGAAAAGGTCAGTGAAACTGGCCAAGATGCCCTTGCATCACAACACCAAACTTAAAGCTTGCTTGTCCCTAAGCAAGTACTGGAACAAGGGAATGATGAATGGAATGCCAAGAGAAATGAGTCATTCTTGTGGAGGTCATGTTACTGATTTTATGGTGGTTTCATGCATAGCAACTTAGGTTCATTCCATTACTGGCTTTCAGACCTTTATCATGCTCTAAAACACTGGTTTTGCTTACATGCCATGAGACCTTAATTGATCCTTTTATTGTCATTTCAGGGCTTATTTGTGTTCTTCAGGCTAGGTGCTCTGTAAGGGGGCAACTCTTTAAAATAAGCTTTCAGCCAACACTCCCGAACCAGTTGGTTCAAGGTGCTAGGTGTTGAAACACCCCTACGGACTTACTTCCTCAAGTCTCTCCCCCATACATACACACCACAGGCATATGGTTTATTTGTTTTCTTTTCTTGAGACCTTGGTGTCCAGCACCTCTTTGGGTTACTAAATGCTCTGTAGTGAGGGTTACTCTTGATAGTGGACTTTCAGTGATAATTCCGAGTTAGTTAACCCAAGTTACCAAGTGATAAGGCACCCCTAAGAGCTTATTCATCCAAGTAGATCTCTCACACAGGAACACCACAGACACATGCCTCAAGATTAAAACCATTGGTGCCTAGCCTTATTGCTTACTCATTTTCTTTTGTTTTTCAATTTCATTGTTCTTTCCCTTTCTCTTATTAGGATCTTGTTATTTAGCTAGTCTCATGGGGTGTGTTCAAAGCATATGATTCAGGACAGATAGTTGTCTTCCCACCTCATGGTTGAACCAACTTAGCTAACTTATGATCACACTAAAGATTCAGAAAATTACTCCATATTATGAACTCCTCTCTGGTCTTTTTAAAACACAATCATTCTCTTTTTCATTTGATTCTAAGGACAAACATACAATTAAGTAAAGTAGTGGTGCAGTGACATAAAGAACCAGCAAACATAGACCTAAGCAATAAAACTAAAAATGCAGAATTGAAAAGGTTCAAACTAGCATGGAAGCATGTTCTATTTCATACAAGATCTTCCTTATTTAAAGCATAGAAAAAAGATGGAGTAAAGAAGGAACTCCACCACCTTTTATTCTTGTGGTTGTCCATGCTCTCCTCCTTGCTTGTCTTCCTTGTGTCCCTCTTGAGTGCTTGTACTCCCACTCCCTTTGCCTTTTCCAAACAGTTTCTTCCAGAAACCTCCATCTTCCATCTTCTTCTTGAGTGTTTCCTTTTGCTGTTTTACCTTCCTCTCTTCTTGTTCTACAAAATCTTTTTGGACCTCATCATATGTAGGGATGGCATAGTGTAGATGATGCATATTACTGGACATGTAGTTCAATCTTGCTTGAGTGTTTACGTTGAACTCCTTCCTATGTAATTGACGTCCTTCATTAAGTACAGTGAACTCATTGAATGTTCTCATCTGAGCTAATTGCCGCTGATTGAGTTCATGCAATTGCTTATCTTGACATTCTTGCCTCTCAGTAACTTGGTGGATGGCTTGAGTCAGTTGGGAGTATTGCTCCTGTTGCTGCTCCATGTGTTGTTTCTGCCACTCTTCTTGTTGTTCTATCCATTTGGACTGAATATGAAGTATTTGCTCTTGTCCCTCTATATGTCTCATTCTCAAATCTTCAATGGCTCTTAGAAGGTGAATCATATTTAAGTTGGCTGGGTCATGATGCTCTTCTTGTTGATATTCTTCCTGGTGATATTCCTCTTGATGAGTTCCTTCCTTGGCTTTTTTCTTTCCTATATGTGGCCTTCTTAGTTGCTGAGCGGGTGTGGTATAGACCAATCACTCGACTGTCATTAATTTCCCAGGGTTCACCCAGTCCGGTTTGCTATCTTCAAATACTACCTTGGCCTTTTTGCACAATCTGAAAATGGTGCTGGGGTACCAAAGTCTGGCACCTGATTCAAGCTTCTCGGCTGACTCTTGAATTCCTTCGGCTATAAGTTCATGCACGTTGATTTCTCCACCTTGTACTAGGCAATGTACCATAGTTGCCCGATTAATATTCACCTCTGAATTATTTGCAGCTGGGAGAATAGATCTCCTTACGAGTTCAAACCAGCCTTTGGCTTCTGGGCTAAGGTCTCCCCTCTTGATGAACCTGGGTTTCCCATCTTTATACCTCTCCCAGTCAGCTGCTATAACACAAATGTCACCCACGATCTCAGTGAGCTCGTCATTATCTTGGCTTTTATTTATCCTTGTATGATAACTGGGCTCATCAAAGTGTGGTGCTTTCAGGTGAAGAGTTCTCATTATAGCACTTGGGCCGAAGTCCACTTCCTTTCCTCTTACATAGCTCTTGATGGTTGGGTCCCTGGTTTTGTCTTCTCTTACCACATTTGCATAAAATTCCTTGATGAGGTTTGCATTGATCTTCCCTTCTGGATTAGTGAGCAATTCCCACCATCTTTCTTCTATCTTCTTCGGAATCTGTGGGTATTCGTTTTCATTGATTTGGAAGGTTAACTCGGGCAGTATCTTTTTGAGTTTTATCCGCTCAAATTCTCGTTCATGGAAGGCAGTTTTGAACCTCTTTTCATCATAAGGAGTGTTCTCCATTGGTTCCTTCCTCTTCTGCCTCTTGGAGCTTGATGACGCCATGGATTTGCGTTGCTGTTTTGAGGTGTTTTGAGGATACGGATAGATGAAGAGTGGGTTAGCTAGGACAATTCGTGATGAAGGATTTTAGTGCGCCAATAGTGTAGAGTGTGGAAAATGGGGATTTGAATGTGAGGAGTGAGGCTGCACCAAGGTTCCTTTATATAGGGAGATTATGAGAGAATGGAAGGTGTGGATTGCAAGAATGGTTGCTTGATGGACGGTTGGGGTTGTCTATGAAGGAAGGACAAGGATCATCACTTAATGAGAGTGAAGGGTTCGGTCTTCAAAGGGTCTTCATTCTTTAATGTTGCATGGCAACATTTCCCCATGCGTTCCTTCTTGAGACAAGTGTGTAGTTCTCTTCATGAAGTGGTTGAACCTCCCTCATTTAATTGTCCAATCAATCCCCATCAATGCTCCTTTTCTTTTTCCTATAAAGACAAAATAAGAAAGGTGAGAAAAGACATTAAAATGACAACATGAACTTTACGGCTAGAATAAAAAAAATAAGAAAAGATTAAATTGTTTATTCATGAATTCCAACTAGCTAACTAACTATTCGTGGGTCCTTGTATGCAAATTGATGGCACCATGGGGTGACACCAAACTTAGTTTGAAGCACTGTGATGAAAAGTTCTGTTCAAAGCTTCCAAGACTAGCATGCTCTTAGTTGCATACATGCTTTCTTGGCATGCTTTGAACACCAAACTTGTTCTTCACTGTATACTGCACAATAAGGATTCCACCAAGAGTTTGTTAAGTTTGGGTTTGAATTCATAAATATTGACTTATTTACTATCTTCTAAAAGCATATAAAACATGGGTTGCCTCCCATGAAGCGCTTCTTTAGCGTCACTAGCTTGACGTTTCTCCCCCAATCAGGGTGGTTGGTAATACTTGAAGTCCTCCCCTCTTGCTGTGGACTTGTATCCATTGGTTGTATCAATGATCTCTACATGTTCCAGGGAGAGAACTCTGTTGATCGTGAAGACTTTAGGTAACTGAGATGGTACAGTAGGGAGATTAGGCGGGATATCTGGAAAGTAAGCTGAGATCACTCTATCTCCTGGAGAGAAGTCTTCCGTAGGGATCTTTTTGTTCCTCCACTTCCTTGGTACCTTCTTCTTTGTTTCTTTTGATGTCTCCTTGCTCTTGGTTACCTCTTTTTCTAAAGGAGTTATGATGTTGTCTTCACATGCCTCTAGAGGTTTAGGTTCCTCCAACTTTTCCTTGAGCTGTGGTAGTGGCTGTTTCCCTTGTTTATTAACCAAAGGGGTCTCCAGATAGGTTGGGTGTGCTTCTATGCTTGCTTCCTCCTTTAGCATCTCATCATGGTCTTTACTTGGTTCCTTGTGTTTTTGGTCTACTTCTTGTGAGAGTTTGAAGATATTAAAGCTGAGCCGTTCATCATGGATCCTCAATATTAGCTCTCCTTTTTCCACATCTATGATGCTCTGGCTGTAGCTAGGAAGGGTCTTCCCAATATGATTGGGTGAATGTGACTCTCTTCCATGTCCAAGATGACAAAGTCTGTTGGGAGAAAGTATTTCCCAACCTTTAGTAGCACATTTTCTACCACTCCCATTGCTTGCTTTTGAGTCTTGTCAGCCAGTCTGATGACCACATCTGTGGGCATTATCTCATTGATCTGCAGCCTCTTCGCCAGGGATAGGGGCAGTAAGTTGATGCTTGTCCCTAAATCACAAAGTGCTTTATCAAACATTGTTTCCCCTATGGCATAAGTGATATGAAAACTCCCTGGGTCTCTTCTTTTTGCAGGCAATTCAGGTTGAATAAGGGCACTACATTCCTTGTTTAACACTATAGTTGGCCTCCTTTGAGTGAGCTTTTCCTGGGAAGAAGTTCCTTCATGTACTTGATGAATGCAGGCATTTGTTGTATGGCCTTGATGAATGGTATGTTCACATGCAGAGATGCAAACAAGTCTAGGAATCTTGAGTATATTCTCTTCCCCACAGCACCATTGAGCAGTTGGGGAAATGGTGCATAGAGCTTCAGCAACTCTTGTTGTGAGATTTCTGGTTCTTGGTGATCTCTATCCTCCTCCTCTGTTGAGTTGTTTTCAAGCTGTTGGGAGAGGTTGCTTTGCTTGTCTTCATCCTCTTGATCACTTGTAGTGACCATTTTGCAATCTTCCCATCTTACTTTCTTTGCCTCTCCTCTTGGGTTTTTCTCCGTGTCACTTGGGAAGCCATCAGTAGGTTTGGGAATCTTCTCCGCTAAGCATCCCACTTAAAATTTCAGCTTCTTGATGGTCTCTCCTTGGTTCTTAATGTTGGCTCGCACCTCTTCTTTGAACACCTTGTCTTCTTGAATTTCTTGGCATATTCCTTAAAGTAAGGTTTCAAGCTTAGAGAGTCTATCATCAATTGATGGTAAATTGGGATTAGAGATGGGAGGATGAGAGGTGTTGTTGTGGGGGTGTTGATATGTCCTCTGTGTGAATTGTTGATGAGCTGCATTGTTGTTGAAGTTGTAACGCCTCTGGTCTTGGCTTTGCTCTTGCTGATTCCCCCACCCAAAGTTTGGGTGGTTCCTCCATCCAGAGTTGTATGTCTTGGAGTATGGATCATGGTTCTGTCTAGGTGAGTTCCCAATGTAGTTGGCTTGCTCAAGGTCCTCTTCTTCAACTTCTTCTTGGGTTGTTGATGAGGTGGTGATTGCTGCCACTTGGTTCCTCTCCATCTTCTTGGCGAGGTCAGCTAACTACTTGGTGATGAGCTTGTTCTGAGCCAGCAGAGCATCTATATTGTTTACCTCCATTACTCCCTTAGTGTTCCCTCTTTCGGAAGCATAGAAGTAGTCATTCTCAGTTACAGTTTCAATGACATCTATTGCTTCTTCAATGGTCTTCTTCTTGTTCAAGGATCCTCCAGAGGAATGATCTACTGCCTTCTTTGATTCATATGACAAGCCTTCATAGAAGATATGCAGTTGGACCCACTCATTGAACATCTCTGGTGGGCATCTCCTCGTTAGGAGTTTGAACCTTTCCCAAGCTTCATAAAGTGTCTCCCCATCTTACTGTCTGAACGTTTGTACTTCAGTTCTCAGCCTATTGATCCTTTGAGGGGGGTAAAATCTTGCCAAAAACTTATTCACTACCTCCTCCCAATTTGTCAGGCTTTCTTTTGGGAAGGATTCAAGCCATTTGAATGCCTTGTCCCTGAGAGAAAATGGGAATAAGAGCAGCCTATAGACATCCTGGTGGACTCCATTGGACTTCACTGTGTCACAAATCCTCAAGAAGATGGTTAAGCGTTGATTCGGATCTTCATGAGCACCTCTTCCAAATGAGCAATTATTCTGCACAAGAGTGATGAGCTGAGGTTTTAGCTCGAAATTGTTGGCATGTATGGTGGGCTTCTGAATGTTGCTCCCACAGTTGCCTGGGTTGGGATTGATATAAGAGCTTAACACTCTTCTATCCTCCCCAACATGATTTGCTCTACCTCCTCCCCCATGGTTATTAGCCTCTTCTTCATGTTGGTTTTCTATGTTGCCTTCCATGTTTAGTTCAAAGTGTTCCTCCTCCTCTTCAGCACCGATTGCACGTTTCCCTCTTGCTTCCCTCCTTAATCTAAGGAGGGTCCTCTCTGGTTCAGAATCGAAAGAAGTTAAAGCCCCGCTTCTTCTCCTTGTCATACAACCAACAAGTACAAGCAAGGAAAAACTATGTGCAGAGAATATTGCTGTCAGAATTATTGTTAGTTGTGAGTGATGCAATATATCAAACAGTTAGTAGGTTAGCAAACTGAATTGTAAATAACAAAGAAAAAAATGAAAGAGTAGAAGGGGGGAAAGGGAAGGAGTTAATTAAGACAGAAAGTAAATTACTCAAACAGAAAATTAAATCAACAAAACAAAAATGCTCAATCTAGTAATCTTCCAATCTAATCATTGTTGATGCACAATCAATCCCCGGCAACGGCGTCATAAACTTGATGCAGGTGAAAATTGTCTCCCAACAAATTTCCTTCGGCAAGTGTACCGAATTTGTCGTCAAGTAAAAACTCACAATAGAGTGAGGTCGAATCCCACAGGGATTGATTGATCAAGCAACTTTAATTAGAAGAATGTTCTAGTTGAGCTAATTCAGAATTTGGGTTGAGAGTTGCAGAAAATAAAATGGCAGTAATGTAAAAAACATGAAAAGTAAATGCTAGAATTAAAAAGCTGGAATTAGATGACTGAAATTAAATTGCAGAATTGTAAATGGGAATGGGGTGTTTGCTCATGAACATAAACGCAGAAATTAAAGAGAATGGGTTAGATCAGAATTTGGGGAGTTCATTGGGCATAGGAGATGTTGCAATTCTCTGTATCAAGTCATTTTCATCTCTTCCTCAATCAATGCACTCATTGATCTCCTTAGCAATCATAATTGATTGAATTACAATTTCTTGCAATTCAATCTCTCAAATCTTGATCAATAGCCAATTCCTTGGTCAATTGCTCATGAGAAGAGATAAAGTGTGGTCACTGATTATACCACATGCATTTCCCAAATTAACTATTGAGAGGATTATAGTCACATATCCATCCAAACCCAATTTGGTCCAGCATGAGAAAGCATTTCTAGCTTGATCTCTTCATTCCTCTTTCAAGGCTCAGAAGAGATCCAAGTTTGAATATCTCCTTTTCCAAGATAACTACCCAATGGGATGAAGATCGAAAGCTTTCAAGTAAAATCAAGAGAAAAGAGAGAAGAAGAATAATGAAAACTAGTATTGATCAATCAAATTACAACAGAGCTCCCTAACCCAATGAAAGGGGTTTAGTTGTTCATAGCTCTAGAAAATGAAAACAAAGATGGAGAATACATCAATGAACTAGAAAAGCAGAGTAAAATACAGAGAGTAGTTCTCCCCTTTCAACCTCCGGAACTGCCTAATAATTCAAAGCTACTCCTATATATACTACTCTTCTCAGCTTCTAGTTGGTTCTTCAAGTCTTGGGCCTTTGGATCTTGAGTTTGAAGCAGTTCTTTTCTTTATTTGGGCTTGGTTTTACTTTGCAGAGAGAAAGTGTGAAGTGGGCAGAGACTTTAGCTCAAGACGTTAGAGGTGTTAACATTCAGTGAGAAAATGGGTTCGAAAACGTTAGTGTCATTCAACTTTTTCACTAACGTTTCTTACCCAAGTAAAGGCCACGTTAACTTCAACGTTAGTGGCACAAACGTTGCCACTAACATTGCCTCTTTGTCCTTCGCACACGTTATTGGGACTCAACTTTCCCAATAACGTTGAGAGCCTCTCCCTTTCCTACGTTAGAGTCCACGTTAACTTAGTTAACGTGGCTCTTTTAACGTAAGTGTGTCAATCTTCGAGAACGTTAGTGACACTCAACATTGTCACTAACGTTCCAATATGCCCCTATTCTCGTTAGAGTCCACGTTAACTAGGTTAACGTGGCTTCTAACGTGGCTTTGCAAACCATTTCCAACGTTAGTGACAATGTTGAGTGTCACTAACGTTGGCTCATCTTTCACTCATTGCCGTTAGCTTCCACGTTAACTATGTTAACGTAGAAGTTAACGTGACTCCTTGGGGTTTTGTCGTTGCTTCCAACGTTAGTGACAATGTTGGGTGTCACTAACGTGGAAGTTAACGTGGAAGTTAACGTGGCACATTGCACCTTAGGCCAACGTTAGTGACAATGTTGAACATCACTAACGTTGGCTTCCTTCCCCTTATTGACGTTAGAGTCCACGTTAACCAAGTTAACGTGGACTCTAATGTGGCCACTTATGATCATTGGCCAACTGATGAGCGGATATTTTATACGCTTTTTGGGGGTAATTTCATGTAGATTTTAGTATGTTTTAATTGGTTTTTAGTAGAATATTATTAGTTTTTAGGCAAAAATCATATTTCTGGACTTTACTATGAGTTTGTGTATTTTTTTGTGATTTCAGGTATTTTCTGGCTTAAATTGAGGGAGCTGAGCAAAAATCTGAGTTAGGCTGAAAAAGGACTGCTGATGCTGTTGGATCCTGACCTCCCTGCACTTGAAATGGATTTTCTGAAGCTACAGGAGTCCAATTGGCGCGCTCTTAACGGCGTTGGAAAGTAGACATCCAGGGCTTTCCAGCAATATATAATAGTCTATACTTTGCGTGAAGATAGACGATGTAACTTGGCGTTGAACGCCAAGTACATGCTGCTGTCTGGAGTTAAACGCCAGAAACACGTCATGATCCGGAGTTGAACGCCCAAAACACGTTATAACTTGGAGTTCAACTCCAAGAAAAGCCTCAGTTCGTGGATAGCTTTAGTCTCAGCCCCAGCACACACCAAGCGGGCCCCAGAAGTGGATTTCTGCACCAATTATCTTAGTTTACTCATATTTTACAAACCTAGGTTACTAGTTTACTATTTAAACAACTTTTAGAGAATTATTTTGTACCTCATGACATTTTCAGATCTGAATTATATACACTTTGACGGCATGAGTCTCTAAACTCCATTGTTGGGGGTGAGGAGCTCTGCAGCGTCTCGATGAATTAATGCAATTGTTTCTATTTCACTCAAACGTGTGTATGGTCTGATCTAAGATGTTTATTCGCGCTTAATTATGAAGGAGGTGATGATCCGTGACACTCATCACCTCCCTCAATCCATGAACGTGTGCCTGACAAACACCTCCGCTCTACATCAGACTGAATGAGCTTCTCTTAGATTCCTTAATCAGAATCTCCGCGGTATAAGCTAGAATTGATGGCGGCCACTCTTGAGAATCCGGAAGGTCTAAACCTTGTCTGTGGTATTCCGAGTAGGATTCAAAGATTGAATGACTGTGACGCGCTTCAAACTCGCGATTGCTGGGCGTGATGACAAACGCAAAAGGATCAATGGATCCTATTCCAACATGATCGAGAACCAACAGCTGATTAGCCGTGCTGTGACAGAGCACCTGGACCGTTTTCACTGAGAGGATGGGAGGTAGCCACTGACAATGGTGACACCCTACATACAGCTTGCCGTAGACGTGCTTTACAAACAATTGAGTTGAATATTACATTGCGGAAATTCAGAGGACAAAGCATCTCCAAAACTCCAACATATTTCTCATTACTGCACAACAAGTAACGATTTTATTCTCTTTTATTTTTCCAATCTAATAATTCCAACTGATAATTTTAATTAATATCCTGACTAAGAATAATAAAATAAACATAGCTTGCTTCAAACCAATAATCTCCGTGGGATCGACCCTTACTCACGTAAGGTATTACTTGGACGACCCAGTGCACTTGCTGGTCAGTTGTGCGGATTGCAAAAAGTGTGAGTGCAATTTCGTGCACCAAGTTTTTGGCGCCGTTGCTGGGGATTATTCGAGTTTGAACAACTAAAGGTTTATTTTATTTCTTAGATTAGGAATAATTTATTTTTATTGTTATAGAGTCATTAAATTCTGATAGGATAGTTTCTTTTCAAAAATTTCTTTTCAAAAAAAAATATTATTTTTCTTTATTTATTGTTAATTTTACGTGAGTTTAGTGTCTTGTTCTAAGTTTGGTGTCAGTTATATATTTGATATTTTCTTTAAAAATTTTCGAACTTGTGTTCTTTGTTCTTCATTGATCTTCAAGTTGTTCTTGTTTATTTTTCTTGTTTGATCTTAAGTTTTTCTTGTTTTGTGTCTTTCCTTGTTTTTCTTGTGCTTTTTCAAAACATTAACTTTCAAAAAAAAATATTCTTTTATCCATAAAAATAATACATCTTTAAAATACATTACATTCTTAGCTCAATTGATTATAGCGTGGGTTTATGTTCTTAGCAATTGGGCACCTTCTTTTTAAAATCCTTTTTCAAAACTAATTTTTCTTGATTTAATCTTGTGCCAAACTCTAAGTTTGGTGTTCTCTTGTTAATTTTAATATAATTTTCGAAAATTTATCTTGATTTTCTAAAAATTTTAAGTTTGGTGTTCTTTCTTTTGTTCTTGGTATTCTTGAGAATCTTCAAGGTGTTCTTGAGTCTTTCTTGTGTTTTGATCTTAAAATTTTTAAGTTTGGTGTTCCTTGGTATTTTCCCTCCAAAATTTTCGAAAACAAGGAGGATTAGATCTAAAAATTTTAAGTCTTGTGTCTTTTGTGTGTTTTTCTCTTTCATCATAAAATTCAAAATTCAAAAAAAAATTATATTTTCTAACTAATTTTAAACTACATTTTCGAAAATTTTATATAAAAATTCAGATTTCAATTTCAAAATTTTTCAATTCTTATCTTTTTAATATATATTTTATTATCTTTTTCAAAAATTTTATCCTACCCACTTTCTCCTTTTCCTCAAATTTTTCGAAAATCTTCAAAAAAATATTTTCATTTTTTTATTTCGTTTTTATTTGCTTTATTTTTATTTTATTTTATAAAATAAGTTTTTATAAAATAAATAATATCAACATACATACCATCTCCCTTGCTCCATCATGGAACTAAGTGGAAATGCACAGTCCAAGAGGACTCTGGGGTCATATGCTAGCCCCACTACTGCTTCATATGGGAGTAGTATCTGTATACCCTCCATTGGAGTTAGTAGCTTTGAGTTGAATCCTCAGCTCATTATCATGGTGCAGCAAAGCTGCCAGTATTTCGGTCATCCACATGAAGAACCTACAGAGTTTCTGGCACAATTTTTACGAATTGCTGACACAGTACATGATAAGGAAATAGATCAGGATGTCTACAGATTACTACTATTTCCATTTGCTGTAAAAGATCATGCTAAGAGGTGGTTAAATAACCAGCCTAAGAACAGCATAAAAACATGGAAACAACTGTCAGAAAAATTCCTGAATCACTATTTCCCTCCAAAACGGATGACGCAGCTAAGGCTAAGCATCCAAGGCTTCAAACAAGGAGATAATGAATCCATTTATGATGCCTGGGAGAGATAAAGGTAGATGCTAAGAAAATGCCCCTCTAAAATGTTTTCAGAGTGGGTGCAACTAGACATCTTCTACTATGGGCTTACAGAAAAAGCTTAGATTTCTCTAGATCACTCAGCTGGTGGATCTATACATATGAGAAAAACAATTGAAGAAGCTCAAGAGCTTATTGATACAGTTGCCAGAAATCAGCATCTGTACCTAAGCAGTGAATCTTCCATGAAAGAAGAAGCTAAAACAGTAACTGCTGAACTTAGTCCTGTAGATCAGGCTACTGAATTCAATCAGCAATTAGACTTTCTAACTCAGCAGCTAGCCGAATTCAAGGAAATACTACAGGAAACAAGAATGGCTAACAGGAATATGGAAGTACAGTTAAAGCAAACAGAAAAGCAATTATCAAAACAAATAGCAGAAGAATGCCAAGCAGTTCAATTAAGAAGTGGGAAAACATTAAATACCTCACTTCAAAGCAGCAGGAAGCCAAGAAATGAACAAATGGCTACTCAAAGTCCCTCTGAGGACAATCAGAGCCCAAAGAGGAATAAGGCTGGCGCTGAACGCCCAGACCATGCTCATTCCTGGCGTTCAACGCCAGAAACAAGCATGAATCCGGCATTGAACGCCCAAAGGGAGCACAGTTCTGACGTTCAGACACCAGTAACAGATAAGGAGTTGGCGTTTAACGCCACTCCAGCTTCCACCCCTGGCATTCAAATGCCAGTGGGGGATCAGTCACATACAAGTGCTGATAACAACCCTTCTAAAAAGGCTTCCCAACCCACTTCTGTAGGTAATAAACCTGCAGCAACTAAGGTTGAGGAATATAAAGCCAAAATGCCTTATCCTCAAAAACTCCGCCAAGCGGAATAGGATAAGCGATTTGCCCGCTTTGCAGACTATCTCAAGACTCTTAAAATAAAGATTCCCTTTGCAGAAGCACTTGAGCAAATACCCTCTTATGCTAAGTTCATGAAAGAGATCTTAAGTCATAAGAAGGATTGGAGAGAAACTGAAAAAGTTTACCTCACTGAAGAATGCAGTGCATTAATTCTGAAAAGCTTACCTGAGAAGCTTAAAGACCCCGGGAGCTTTATGATACCATGCACATTAGAGGGTAATTGTACCAAGCAAGCTCTATGCGATCTTGGGGCAAGTATCAACCTAATACCTGCATCTATTATCACAAAGCTCGGTTTGACTGAAGAAGTCAAACCAACCCGGATATGTCTTCAACTTGCTGATGGCTCCATTAAATACCCATCAGGCGTGATTGAAGACATGATCGTCAAGGTTGGGCCATTTGCCTTCCCTACTGACTTTGTGGTGCTGGAAATGGAGGAGCACAAGAGTGCAACTCTCATTCTAGGAAGACCTTTCCTAGCAACTGGCCGAACCCTCATTGACGTCCAAAAAGGGGAAGTAACCTTGAGAGTCATTGAGGAGGAGTTCAAGTTGAATGTTGTCAAAGCCATGCAACATCCAGACACCTCAAATGACTGCATGAGTGTTGATATTATTGACTCTCTGGTAAGAGAGGCCAATATGGCTGAGAGTCTCGAATCAGAGCTAGAGGACATCTTTAAAGATGTTCAGCCTGATCTGGAGGAATCAGAGAGAATAATAGAACCTCTGAAAATCCCTCAGGAAGAGGAGAAACCTCCAAAACCCGAGCTCAAACCATTACCACCATCCGTAAAATACGCATTTCTGGGAGAAGGTGATACCTTTCCTGTAATCATAAGCTCTACCTTAGAGCCACAGGAAGAGGAAGCACTAATTCAAGTGCTAAGGACACACAAGACAGCTCTTGGGTGGTCCATCAGTGATCTTAAGGGCATTAGCCCAGCCAGATGCATGCACAAGATCCTATTGGAGGGTGACGCCAAGCTAGTGGTCCAACCACAAAGGCGGCTGAATCCAGCCATGAAGGAAGTGGTGCAGAAGGAAGCCACTAAATTACTAGAGGCTGGGATTATTTATCCTATCTCTGACAGCCCCTAGGTAAGCCCTGTCCAAGTTTTCCCTAAGAAGGGAGGCATGACAGTGGTTCATAATGAAAAAAATGAACTGGTTCCTACAAGAACAGTTACAGGGTGGCGTATGTGCATTGATTATAGAAGGCTCAATACAGCCACCAGAAAGGATCATTTTCCTTTACCATTCATAGACCAGATGCTAGAAAGACTAGCAGGTCATGAATACTACTGCTTCCTAGATGGATATTCAGGTTATAATCAAATTGTAGTAGATCCCCAGGATCAAGAGAAAACGGCATTCACATGTCCATCTGGAGTATTTGCATACAGAAGGATGCCATTTGGCCTGTGCAATGCACCTGCAACCTTTCAAAGGTGCATGCTCTCAATTTTCTCTGATATGGTGGAAAAATTTCTGGAAGTCTTCATGGATGACTTTTCAGTGTTTGGAGACTCATTCAGCTCCTGCCTTAACCATCTAGCCCTTGTTCTAAAGAGATGCCAAGAGACTAACCTGGTTTTAAACTGGGAGAAGTGTCACTTTATGGTGACTGAAGGAATTGTCCTTGGGCACAAAATCTCAAACAAGGGAATAGAGGTGGATCAAGCTAAGGTAGAGGTAATTGAAAAATTACCACCACCTGCCAATGTTAAGGCAATCAGAAGCTTTCTGGGGCATGCAGGATTTTATAGGAGGTTTATAAAGGATTTTTCGAAAATCGCCAAACCTCTGAGCAACCTGTTAGTTGCTGACACGCCATTTGTCTTTGATAAAGAGTGTCTGCAGGCATTTGAGGTCCTGAAAGCTAAATTGGTCACTGCACCAATAATCTCTGCACCAAACTGGACATTGCCATTTGAATTAATGTGTGATGCCAGTGACCATGCCATTGGCGCAGTGTTGGGACAAAGGCATGACAAGCTTCTGCACGTCATTTACTATGCCAGCCGTGTTCTAAATGACGCACAGAAGAATTATACAACCACAGAAAAAGAGCTACTTGCAGTAGTTTACGCCATTGACAAATTCAGATCCTACTTAGTAGGATCAAAAGTGATTGTGTACACTGATCATGCTACTCTTAAATATTTACTCACAAAGCAGGATTCAAAACCCAGACTTATAAGATGGGTGTTGCTTCTGCAAGAGTTTGATATAGAAATAAGAGACAGAAAAGGGACAGAGAATCAGGTAGCAGATCACTTGTCCCGAATAGAACCAGTAGAAGGGGCGTCCCTCCCTCTTACTGAGATCTCTGAAAACTTCCCGGATGAGCAACTATTTGCTATCCAGGAAGTGCCATGGTTTGCAGACATTGCAAACTACAAGGCAGTGAGGTTCATACCCAAAGAGTACAGTAGGCATCAATCAAAGAAATTGATCACAGATGCAAAATACTATCTTTGGGATGAACCATATCTCTTCAAGAGATGTGCAGACGGAGTAATCCGTAGATGTGTGCCTAAGGAAAAAGCGCAGAAGATCCTATGGCACTGCCATGGATCACAGTATGGAGGACATTTTGGAAGTGAGCGAACAGCCACAAGAGTCCTCCAATGTGGCTTCTACTTGCCTACTCTCTATAAAGATTCCCGAGCGTTTGTACTTAATTGTGACAGTTGCCAAAGATCTGGCAATCTGCCTCACAGTTATGCCATGCCTCAACAAGGGATCTTGGAGATTGAGTTGTTTGATGTATGGGGTATTGACTTTATGGGACCCTTCCCACCATCATACTCAAACACTTATATTCTGGTGGCAGTGGATTATGTATCCAAATGGGTGGAAGCTATTGCAACTCCCACCAATGACACTAAAACAGTGTTAAAATTCCTCCAGAAACACATCTTCAGCATATTTGGTACCCCTAAAGTATTAATCAGTGATGGGGGCAGTCATTTCTGCAATAAACAGCTTTACTCTGCTTTGGTTCGTTATGGAGTTAGCCACAGGGTAGCCACTCCATACCATCCACAGACCAATGGGCAAGCTGAAGTTTCAAATAAAGAACTCAAAAGAATCCTGGAACGGACTGTAATTAACCGTAGAAGGGATTGGGCAAGGAGCTTGGATGATGCTCTGTGGGCATACAGAACAGCATTCAAGACCCCTATAGGGACCTCTCCATACCAGCTGGTGTATGGAAAGGCATGTCACTTGCCAGTGGAACTGGAACACAAGGCCTACTGGGCAACCAGATTCCTGAACCTTGATGCCAAGTTAGCTGGAGAAAAACGGTTACTCCAGCTAAATGAGCTAGAGGAATTTAGACTCAATGCTTTCGAGAATGCAAAAATATACAAAGAGAAAGCGAAAAGATGGCATGATAAGAAATTGTCATCCAGAGTCTTTGAGCCGGGGCAGAAACTTCTGCTATTTAATTCTAAGCTCAAATTATTCCCTGGGAAATTAAAATCCTGGTGGAGAGGTCCATATGTAATTACAAGTGTATCACCATATGGATACGTAGAGCTTCAGGATAATGACTCTAACAAAAAGTTCATGGTTAATGGACAGAGAATTAAACATTATCTTGAAAGTAACTTCGAGCAAGAATGCTCAAAACTGAGACTTGATTAGAGCTCAGTGGTAGTCCAGCTAAAGACAATAAAGAAGCGCTTGCTGGGAGGCAACCCAGCCATTTACAAAGTTTATTTACTAATTAAATAAATTTCCTTTTCTTTATAGGTATGTGTCCAAGTATCTTCAAAGGGTAAAACAACAATTGATTGAATTCACAGAGTTACAGGGAAATTTGGAAAGCTTACTAGCATCAAAAAGCCAGTAAGAAACGTTTTGGGCGTTGAACGCCCAAAAGGAGCACCCACTGGGCGTTCAACGCCAGTAAGGGTAGCCATCTGGGCGTTAAACGCCAGTAAGGAGCATCTTCTGGGCGTCAAACGCCAGAAAGAAGTACCTTCTGGGCGTTTAACGCCAGAACCACAGCATCCTGGGCGTTTAGAAAAACGCCCAGTGACAAAGGACTTCCTGGCATTCAACGCCAGAAAGAAGCAACAGCTGGGCGTTGAACGCCCAGGAGAAGCAACATTTGGGCGTTAAACGCCCAAAACATGCAGCGTTTGGGCATTTAACGCCAGGATGATGGGGAGGAGGTAAAATTCGTTTCTCTTTACAAATTTTCTAGTTTTTTATGTTTCAATTCATGATTTCTTGCATAAACATGTTTCAAATTATCATCCCTCAAATCAAATTAGTTTTCTAAAAATCCTAATTTCTAAAACCCTTTTTTTTTAAAATATGGCTTCATACATAAACATAAATTTTTTTTCAATCCAACTCTTTTTCCAATTTCTTTTCAAACTTAATTATCTTTTAAAATCTTTTTCAAATTATAAATTTCAAATTTATTTTTAAATATCATTCATATCTTTTTAAATTATATCCTTTTCTTGTCATATCTATCTTTTATAAATCATATCTTTTATCTTATATCTCTTTCTTATTTTCGAAAACCCACCCCCTCCCTTTATATTCACTTTCGGCGCCCCTCTCATCATCCACCATTCCACACTTGCTCTCCTCCTATTCCTCTTCTCTCTTTTCTTTTGCTCGAGGACAAGTAAACCTCTAAGTTTGGTGTGCTTATCCGTGATCACAAAAACATTCTCACTTTGATCATGGCCCCTAAAGGAAAACAACCCAACCCAAGAGGCAAGAAAGAGAATATTCCAAAGCCACTTTGGAATCAAGGGAGGTTCTTAACTAAAGAACATTCAGACCACTACTACAAAATAATGAGTCACAGATCAGTGATCCCGGAAGTCAAATTTGACCTGAAGGAAGATGAATATTCGGAGATCCAAGAGCAAATTCGAAACAGGAACTGGGAATCCTAGCTAATCCTGAAACGAAAGTGGGAAAGAACATGGTTCAGGAGTTCTATGCTAATCTATGGCAAACAGATAGGCAAAGAATAATTGGAGCTACCCTCTATGACCATCGGACCTTAGTCAGAGGAAAGATTGTTCATACCCATCCTGACAAAATCAGGGAGATCTTTAAGCTTCCTCAGCTGAAAGATGACCCAGACTCCTTTAATAGGAGAATGATGAGGGTAAATAAAGGTTTGGACAAGATTCTAGAGGATATATGCATCCCTGAAGCCAGGTGGATCACCAGCACGACTGGCATCCCAAATCAACTCAAAAGATAAGATCTCAAACCAGTAGCCAGAGGCTGGCTGGATTTCATTGGGCGTTCCATACTGCCCACCAGCAACCGTTCTGAAGTTACCATTAAAAGAGCAGTGATGATTCACTGCATCATGTTGGGAAAAGAAGTAGAAGTCCATCAACTGATCTTGTGTGAACTATACAAAATAGCAAACAAGAATTCCAAGCCTAATTTCTATGCTCTGCAGAGATGCTGGAGTGAAGATGGGAATAACAGAGTATATCTCAGTTGAAAGGCCAATCACTAGAATATCAATGGACAGACAATAGCTGCAGGATGATCCAATCAAGAGGAGAGCACAGGAAGTCCTCCCAAAACTTCCTCAATTCGAATATTGGGAACATAATGAAGCATCTATTTCCAAATTGCAAGAAGCTATGAACCAAATAAAGAAAGATCAGAACAACCAAAGTAGCATGCTTTGCAAACTGCTTAAGGAACAGGAAGAGCAAGGGCGTGATCTAAGGGAGCTGAAGCGCCAGAAATTAATCCTTGAAAAGCACCCCACAGACTAGAGGAACATCTACTTCTCAAAACACAGGTTGTTGAGTTCTAATTTTAGCTTTAACTCTGTGATAGTGTTATTATAGAAATTTACCTTAGGAGATATATAGTAGTAGTAGTAGTAATTAGTATATCTATTCTGATTTTATTTCCAATTAAGTTATAATTTATTTTCTCTCATCATCATCAGGCATGAATAAAATAGTAGATAATTAGAATAAAGAAGTAATTTATTTTTTCGAGTTCTTAATAATAAAAACTATAATTAACTAGTTGTGGTGGCAACACTTTTTGTTCTCTGAATGAATGCTTGAACAGTGCATAATTTTTATCTTGAATTTTATGAATATTGGCTCCTAAAAGAATGAGGAACACGAAAAATATTATTGATGATCTGAAAAATCATGAAATTGATTCTTGAAGCAAGAGAAAGCAGTCAAAAAAAAAATTTTATTCCTTACAAGAAATCATTGGATCAAGAAAAGGAATAAAAGCCAATAGCCCTTAAAACTAAAAGGCAAGGGTGAAAAGGATCCAAGGCTTTGAGCATCAGTGGATAGGAGGTCCTAAGGAAGTAGTTCCAGGCCTAAGCGGCTAAATCAAGTTGTCCCTAACCATGTGCTTGTGGCATGCAGGTCCAAGTAAAAACTTGAGACTGAGTGGTTAAAGTCGTGATCCAAGGCAAAAAGAGTGTGCTTAAGAGCTCTGGACACCTCTAACTGGGGACTTTAGCAAAGTTGAGTCACAATCTGAAAAGGTTCACCTAGTCATGTGTCTGTGGCATTTATGTATCTGGTGGTAATATTGGAAAACAAAGTGCTTAGGGCCACGGCCAAGACTCATAAAGTAACTGTGTTCAAGAATCAACATACTACACTAGGAGAATCAATAATACTATCTGAATTCTAAGTTCCTATGGATGCCAATCATTCTGAATTTCAAAAGATAAAGGGAGGTGCCAACACTGTTCAGAAACAAAAAGCTACAAGCCCTGCTCATCTAATAAGAATATGAGCTCCATTTAAAACTCTTAGATATTATTACTTCTTAATTTCTTTTCATCCTATTTTATTTATCTAGTTGCTTGAGGACAAGCAACATTTTAAGTTTGGTGTTGTGATGAGCGGATATTTTATACGCTTTTTGGGGGTAATTTCATGTAGATTTTAGTATGTTTTAATTGGTTTTTAGTAGAATATTATTAGTTTTTAGGCAAAAATCATATTTCTGGACTTTACTATGAGTTTGTGTGTTTTTCTGTGATTTCAGGTATTTTCTGGTTGAAATTGAGGGAGCTGAGCAAAAATCTGAGTTAGGCTGAAAAAGGACTGCTGATGTTGTTGGATCCTGACCTCCCTGCACTTGAAATGGATTTTCTGGAGCTACAGGATTCCAATTGGCGCGCTCTCAACGGCGTTGGAAAGTAGACATCCAGGGCTTTCCAGCAATATATAATAGTTTATACTTTGTGCGAAGATAGACGACGTAACTTGGCGTTGAACGCCAAGTACATGCTGCTGTCTGGAGTTAAACGCCAGAAACACGTCATGATCCGGAGTTGAACGCCCAAAACACGTTATAACTTGGAGTTCAACTCCAGGAAAAGCCTCAGTTCGTGGATAGCTTTAGTCTCAGCCCCTGCACACACCAAGTGGGCCCCAGAAGTGGATTTCTGCACCAATTATCTTAGTTTACTCATGTTTTGCAAACCTAGGTTACTAGTTTACTATTTAAACAACTTTTAGAGAATTATTTTGTACCTCATGACATTTTCAGATCTGAATTATATACACTTTGACGGCATGAGTCTCTAAACTCCATTGTTGGGGGTGAGGAGCTCTGCAGCGTCTCGATGAATTAATGCAATTGTTTCTATTTCACTCAAACGTGTGTATGGTCCGATCTAAGATGTTTATTCGCGCTTAATTATGAAGGAGGTGATGATCCGTGACACTCATCACCTCCCTCAATCCATGAACGTGTGCCTGACAAACACTTCCGTTCTACATCAGACTGAATGAGCTTCTCTTAGATTCCTTAATCAGAATCTCCGCGGTATAAGCTAGAATTGATGGCGGCCACTCGCGATTGCTGGGCGTGATGACAAACGCAAAAGGATCAATGGATCCTATTCCAACATGATCGAGAACCAACAGCTGATTAGCCGTGCTGTGACAGAGCACCTGGACCGTTTTCACTGAGAGGATGGGAGGTAGCCACTGACAATGGTGACACCCTACATACAACTTGCCGTAGACGTGCTTTACAAACAATTGAGTTGAATATTACATTGCGGAAATTCAGAGGACAAAGCATCTCCAAAACTCCAACATATTTCTCATTACTGCACAACAAGTAACGATTTTATTCTCTTTTATTTTTCTAATCTAATAATTCCAACTGATAATTTTAATTAATATCCTGACTAAGAATAATAAAATAAACATAGCTTGCTTCAAACCAATAATCTCCGTGGGATCGACCCTTACTCACGTAAGGTATTACTTGGACGACCCAGTGCACTTGCTGGTCAGTTGTGCGGATTGCAAAAAGTGTGAGTGCAATTTCATGCACCACCAACGTTAGTGATAATGTTAAGTGTCACTAATGTTGGCTCAAAGTCCTTCCTTCACGTTAGAACTCACGTTAACTTAGTTAATGTGACTCTTAACGTGGGCAATGATGGCTTCGAGAGCGTTATTGGCAATCACTTTTCTCATTAACTTTGCAGGTTACCTCCCATTCCACGTTAGTAGCTACGTTAATTAGATTAACGTGATTGCTAAGTGGTTCCTCCTTTCTTCCTTTGGTCCTGAAATCAAGCAATAGAGTGCATCAAAGTTCTAGTCCAAGTCACGGGTAATGCAACATACCAATTGTCACTAAATTCATGCAAAATCCTCATGAAATCATGTAAAATGCACAATGTATGCTTGAATCAAGGTGTAAGTAAATATCTTCCCAAAACTAGCTTATTTCCTAAGGAAATACATGAAACTACCCTAAAAACAGTAAAGAAAAGGTCAGTGAAACTGGCCAAGATGCCCTTGCATCACCTGTACATCTCAGCATGCACCGAGGACGGTGCAATCTTTAAGTGTGGGGAGGTCGATACCGATCTCCGCGGGTCAGTTAGTCCCTTCTTAACACCAATCTTTGTTTTTCATTGTTGCATTTGCATGTTTGATTGAATGTCTATTTTATTTGTGCATATTTTACCACTTGGTTAACGTAATATTTTCTTTTTCAAGAAATTTTTATAGTATTTCACTAATTTGAATAAAACTTTTTGAAAAACTTAAATGAAAGAAATATTATTTTGGAACAGGGTTTAAAGCTCGAACACACAAAACCAGTGAGATTTTGAGCCTATTTGATTGGTTGCATTTTATCAACCAATATTTTATTTTTGGTGTGTGTTGTTCTCTCTAAAATTGTGATCTTTGTCTTACTTAATTCTATATTTCCATTGTTTGATGTATGCATACACTTATATGATTAAGGCCTTTGTTTCACTAAGCTTACATACCCATATGACCTTAACTCTTCATTATCCCTTGCAAACCAATTTGAGCCTATTTTTACCCATCTGTTCTTTATTTTAGCACATCTTTAACTCTAAGCGAAAAATAATAATGTCCTTAATTTGAATCCTTGGTTAGCTTAGACTAGTGAGAATGCTTATGAATTAAAAGTGGAAAAAAGTGGGTTTGGAAACATCTCGTTTGAGAATTGAGTATGTTAGAATTTTCTGAAAATGTGAAAAAAATGTTTAGGACATGTTCATGCATTCAATAAATTAATCATATGCATTGAGAAAAAAATATAAAAAAAGAGCAAAATAAGTGAAAGGGGACAAAATGCCCCAAAGTAAGTGGTGAAAGCAATGCATATGAGTTGTACTTGAAATTAGAATGCATGAATATGTGGAAAACATAGTTAATGGGAAGTCAGATTTTATATTATGATTACATGGATTGTCCTAAGTTAGGTGGAATAGTTTATGTTAATTAAGGATTCAAATTTTAGTCCACTTGGCCAAATACAATCCTACCTTGACCCTAACCCCATTACAACCCTTAAAAGACCTCTTGATTTTGTGTATTGGTGCATTAAATTTTTGTTGATTGTTAGATGAAGAGCAAGCTATAGAAAGCAAGATTAGTAGAGAATTGAGAGAATTGACCCTAGACACTTGAGAGTTTGAATGATATATACTACCAGTAAGGGTTCAGTGCTCAATTCTATGTTCCCTGCTTTCATGAGCTATCTTCTTCTTGCAAGTTATTTGTATTGTATTTTGTGATTTGAATTAGTGAAATCCAGTTCATATTTGTCTAGAAGAACTTATTTATTTTTTAACCAAGTAGGTAGAAACATTTTGCATTTAGTTGCATTCATAGGTTGCATTTCATACATTCTACCATTCCACTCCATCTTTATAGTTCTCTTGAGCTTAGCATGAGGACATGCTATTGTTTAAGTGTGGAGAGGTTGATAAACCCATATTTTATGGTTTATCTTGTGCTTAATTGAGTGGATTTTATCAACTCTTTACCCACTTATTCATACAATTCGCATGTTTTACATTTGCCTTCCTAATTATGTGCTTTGATTGAAAACATGCTTCTTTGATCTTATATTTGCTTATTATTAATCCTCTCTTATTACCATTAGATGCCTTGATATGTGTGTTAAGTGTTTTCAGATATTATAGGGCAGGAATGGCTTGGAGGATGGAAAGGAAGCATGCAAAAGTGGAAGGAATACAAGAAGTTGGAGAAACTGCTAAGCTGTCCAGCCTGACCTCTTCGCGCTCAAACGGCTATAAATTTAGCTATAGAGGTCCAAACGACGCGGTTCCAGTTGCGTTGGAAAGCTAACGTCCGGGGCTTCGATTTAATATATAATTTCCCATAGTTGCCCCGAAGCCAGGTGACACGAACGCGTGAGTCACGCGGACGTGTGACCTGGCAGGAACGCAACCCGTGCGGCCGCGTGAGCCATGCGGCCGCGTCACTTTTCCGTGACCTGTACGGACCAGAAAACGCTGGAAGTGATTTCTGGGCTATTTCTAACCCAGTTTTTGGCTCAGAGAATGTAGATTAGAGGCTATAAAGTGGGGGAATGCATCCATTCATAATGATGCCATTCATAATTCTCTTTTTTTTATTTTAGATGTAGTTTTCAGAGAGAGAGAGAGGTTCTCTCTCTCTTAGGATTAGGATTTAGGACTTCTCTTAGTTTTAAGAGTGACTCTCGATCCCAGGTTTTATATTCCTTTTACTTTATATTTTTCTTCCATTTGGGATACTCTAATGCTTTTATTTTATTACTTGAATTATTATTTATCTTTTCAATTTGGCTTATGCTACATTCATGTTATGATTTTCTTAATTAATATTATTTGAGGTACTTCAGATTTACTTTTGCCTTGCTTTATTTATACGAATGCTTTTAATTTAATTTAGATTTTTCCCCCTTTTGGCTTGGGTTAAGTGATTGGTAACGCTTGAGCTGTCAAATAAAACAATGGTTGAAATGGGCAGATTCTGATTGCATTAGGATTGCTCTAAAGCTAGCTTCTCCACAAGAGTTGACTAGGACTTGAGAATTAAGCTAATCAGTCCACTTAATCTTCCTTTGTTAGTAAAGGTTAACTAAGTGGGATTCAAACCCAATTCTCATCACAATTGATAAGGATAGGACTTCCAATTCTTACACCTTGCCAAAAGTTTATTTTACAGTTATTTATTTATTTTTAATTGCCAATTAAATTACTTGTCATACATCTCCCTTATTTCTAAAACCCCTAATTTACAGGATTCATAACCAATAATATGAACATACCTCCCTGCAATTCCTTGAGAAGACGACCCGAGGTTTAAATACTCGGTTATCAATTTTAAAGGGGTTTGTTACTTGTGACAACCAAAACGTTTGCACGAAGGGATTTCTGTCGGTTTAGAGACTATATCTACAACGCGACTGTATTTATGAACTTCTTTACTGGCAAAAATCCTAACGTCAATGTGTCACCATGGAATTCATTTTGAGAAGAATTTGAGGCATTCTGCATGTATTGAACTTGTTCTTGTTGCTGCTCAACATTGCCTCCTTCATCTTGGCCCCATTCAACTGAAGGTTGACTTATGGTGCTTACTGAGGCTAGTTGGAGGCCATCTATTCTCTTTGCCATCATTTCCATTTGCTGCTGGATTTGTTGGTGCATTAACTTATTCTGTAACAATATAGCGTCAACACCTTCAAGCTCCATCACACCTTTCTTTGGGGTTGAGTTGTGATGCCTCTCTGATGAGTAGTAGTATTGATTGTTTGCAACAATCTCAATGAGGTCTTGAGCCTCTTCAGCAGTCTTCATCATGTTGAGTGATCCTCCTAATGAGTAATCTAACCTCTTCCTTGCTTCTAAAGTTAAGCCCTCATAGAAGTTTTGGAGTTTGACCCAATCACTAAACATGTCAGGTGGACATCTTCTCATTAGTACCTTATATCTTTCCCAGGCTTCATATAATGATTCCCCTTCCATTTGCCTGAAAGTTTGAACCTCTATCTTCAACTTGATGATCTTTTGAGGTGGGTAAAACTTGGCTAGAAATCTGCTCACCAGATCATTCCAATTGATGATACTTTCCTTGGGGAATGACTCTAGCCATTGAGTGGCCTTATCTTTCAAAGAGAATGGAAATAGCAACATCTTGTAAATGTTCGGATGCACTCCATTTGTCTTCACTGTATCACATATCCTCAGAAAAATAGACAAGTGTTGATTTGGGTCTTCAAGAGGCCCCCCTCCATAAGAGCAGTTATTTTGTACCAAAGTGATGAGTTGGGGCTTTAACTCGAAGCTATTGGCATGGACATTTGGGGTGACAATGCTGCTCCCACAATGCCTTGGATCAGGAATGGTGTATGAGGCTAACACCCTTCTAGGTGGTCAATTGTTGTTAGCAACTCCCTCAGGAGGGTTATGCAAATTGTCCTCCATGACCTGGTCCTCTTCTGATTCTTCCTCACCAATTACCCACTTTCCTCTTGCTTCTCTTCTTAGTCTTCGAAGGGTTCCATGGTCTTCAAGATTAGAGGTAGTGGACCATGAAACAAACACACACCAACAACACATCTGAAACACTCTATTGCTAGAGTGAAGTTAGAGTTAGTGAAACAAAATATCAAACAGTTAATGGGGTTGACAAAGAAAAGAAAAATGCTCAATCTAAACTACCATTCACTTAATCATTGTTAATCTTTTTCAATCCCCGGCAATGTCGCCAAAAACTTGATACGCAAAAATTAAGAATTAACGCGTAGCCAGAAAGTATACCGGATCGTATCAAGTAGTAAAACTCACCAGAGTGAGGTCGATCCCACGGAGATTGGTAGATTAAGCAACTTTAGTTAAATGGTGGTTTAGTTAAGCAAACATGGTTTTGATTTCATGAGATTTTGATTCTTGAACTTGATTTCAAAAATTAAATGACAAGGAATCTAAAGAATTGTAATGAAGAAAGGAAATGAAAGTAAATGACTGAAACTTAAAGTGCAAGAAACTTGAATGACATTAAAGATAAAGTGTAAGGAAGTAGAGTGCAGGAATTTTGATGAGCGGATATTTTATACGCTTTTTGGGGGTAATTTCATGTAGTTTTTAGTATGTTTTAGTTAGTTTTTAGTATATTTTTATTAGTTTTTAAGCAAAATTCATATTTCTGGACTTTACTAGAGTTTGTGTGTTTTTCTGTGATTTCAGGTATTTTCTGGCTAAAATTGAGGGAGCTGAGCAAAAATCTAATTCAGGCTGAAAAAGGACTACTGATGCTGTTGGATTCGGACCTCCCTGCACTAGGAATGGATTTTTTTGAGCTACAGGAGTCTAATTGGCGCGCTCTCAATTGGGTTGGAAGCTAGACATCCAGGGCTTTCCAGCAAAATATAATATTCCATACTTTGCTCGAAGAAAATGACGTAAACTGTCGTTTAACGCCAATTCCATGTTCCATTCTGGCGTTAAACGCCAGAAACAGGTTACAAGTTGGAGTTAAACACCCAAACCAGGTTACAACCTGGAGTTTAACTCCAGAAACAGCCCAGGCACGTGAAAAGCTCAAGTCTCTGCCCCAGCACACACCAAGTGGGCCCCGGAAGTGGATTTCTGCACTATCTATCTTAGTTTTCTCATTTTCTGTAAACCTAGGTTACTAGTTTAGTATTTAAACAACTTTTAGAGATTTATTCTGTACCTCATGACATTTTAGATCTGAACTTTGTACTTTTTGATGGCATAAGTCTCTAAACTCCATTGTTGGGGTGAGGAGCTCTGCAGCATCTCGATGAATTAATGCAATTATTTCTGTTTTCTATTCAAACACGCTTGTTTCTCTCTAAGATGTTCATTCGCACTTCACTATGATGAATGTGATGATCCGTGACACTCATCACTATTCTCAATCTATGAACGCGTGCTTGACAACCACCTCTGTTCTACCTTCGATTGAACGAGTATCTCTTGGATTCCTTAATCAGAATCTTCGTGGTATAAGCTAGAATCCATTGGCAGCAATCTTGAGAATGCGGAAAGTCTAAACCTTGTCTGTAGTATTCCGAGTAGGATTCAGGGATTGAATGACTGTGACGAGCTTCAAACTCACAAGGGTTGGGCGTAGTGATAAACGCAAAAGGATCAATGGATCCTATTCCAGCATGAGTGAGAACCGACAGATGATTAGCCGTGTGGTGACAGCGCACCTGGACCATTTTCACTGAGAGGACGGATGGTAGCCATTGACAACGGTGATCCACCAACACACAGCTTGCCATAGGAGGAACCTTGCATGCGTGAAAAAGAAGACAGGGAGAAAGCAGAGATTCAGAAGACAAAGCATCTCCAAAACTCCAGCACATTCTCCATTACTGCATAACAAATACTCATTTCATGCTCTTTCACTTTTTACAACTGAAACTAAAGAACCATATTGGTATCCTGACTAAGAATAATAAGATAACCATAGCTTGCTTCAAGCCGGCAATCTCCGTGGGATCGACCCTTACTCACGTAAGGTATTAATTGGACGACCCAGTGCACTTGCTGGTTAGTTGTATGGAATTACATAGTGTGAGTGTAATTTTCGTGCACCAAGTTTTTGGTGCCGTTGCCGGGGATTGTTTGAGTTTGAACAACTGACGGTGAATCTTGTTGCTTAGATTAGGAAAATTTTGTCTTTTTGGTCAGAGTCTTTTATTTTCTTTTCAAAATTTTTTCAAAAATATTATTTTTCTTTATTAATTTTTATTTTTTCTGTGAGTTTAGTGTCATGTTCTAAGTTTGGTGTCAATTGCATGCTTTTCTTTGTCTTTCAATTTTCGAATTGCATGTTCTTTCTTCTTCCTTGATCTTCAAGTTGTTCTTGTCAATTTTTCTTATTTGATCTTTAGTTTTTCTTGTTCTGTGTCTTTTCTTGTTTTTCTTGTGCTTTTTCAAAATATCAGTTTTTAAAACAATTTTATTTACTAAAAAAATACCTCTTTAAAACACGTTACATTTATAGCTCAATTGGCTAGAGCATTGTGCCTGTGTTCTTGGTAATTCGGTATCTTCTTTTTTTAAAACTTTTTCAAAAATAAACTTTTTTTGATTAAATCCTGTGCCAAACTTTAAGTTTGGTGTTCTCTTGTTAATTTTCCTTTAATTCTCGAAAATTTTATTTTGGTTTTCTAAAAATTTTAAGTTTGGTGTTCTATCTTCATGTTCTTGTTATTCTTGTGAGTCTTCAAAGTGTTCTTGAGTCTTCCTTGTGTTTTGATCTTAAAATTTTTAAGTTTGATGTTCCTTGGTATTTTTCCTCCAAAAAATTTTAAGTCTTGTTTCTTTTGTGTGTTTTTCTCTTTCATCATAAAATTCAAAAATCAAAAAATATCTTTTCTAACTATTTTTAAGCAAATATTTCGAAATTTTCCATAAAAATTCAGATTTCAATTTCAAAATTTTATCTTATCATATCTTAGTTGTCAAGTTTTCAAAAAAAAATTTCATATCTTTTTCAAATCATATGCTTTTTAAAATTTTTTTGTAAAAATCATATCTTTTTCAAAACTTCCTAACCACTTTTTCTCTCTCTTCATTTTTCGAAAATCCTCATAAAATATTTTCAAAATTTTTTTTCATTTTTATTTTAGTTTTTATTTTAGTTTATTATTTCGAAATTTTTTTTAAATATAATAAAATAAATCCATGTCATCTCCCTTTCTCCATTATGGACCTAAGTGGAAATGAACAGTCCAGAAGGACTCTGGGGTCATATGCTAACCCCACTACTGCTTCATATGGGAGTAGTATCTGTATACCCTCCATCGGAGTCAGTAATTTTGAGTTGAATCCTCAGCTCATTATCATGGTGCAGCAAAGTTGCCAATATTTCGGTCTTCCACTGGAAGAACCTACAGAGTTTCTGGCACAGTTTTTACAAATTGCTGACACAGTACATGATAAGAAAGTAGATCAGGATGTCTACAGATTATTACTGTTTCTATTTGCTGTAAAAGACCAAGATAAGAGGTGGTTAAATAACCAACCTAAGGCTAGCATAAGGACATGGAAACAGCTATCAGAAAAATTTCTGAATCAATATTTCCCTCCAAAATGGATGACACAGCTAAGGCTGAACATCCAAGGCTTTAAACAAGGAGATAATGAATCTCTTTATGATGCCTGGGAGAGATACAGAGAGATGCTAAGAAAATACCCCTCTGAAATATTTTCAGAGTGGGTGCAGTTAGACATCTTCTATTTTGGGCTTACAGAGAAAGCTCAGATGTCTTTGGATCACTCAGCTGGTGGATCTATACACATGAGAAAGACAATTGAAGAAGCTCAAGAGCTCATTGATACAGTTGCCAGAAATCAGGATTTGTACCTAAGTAGTGAACCTTCCATGAAAGAAGAGGCTAAAACAGTAACTGCTGAACTCAGTCCTGCAGAACAAGTTACTGAATTCAATCAGCAATTAGATTTTCTAACAAAACAGCTAGCCGAATTCAAAGAGATACTACAAGACACAAGAATGGCTAATATGAATATGGAAGTACAGTTGAAGCAAACAGAACAGCAGTTATCAAAATAAATAATAGAAGAGTGCCAAGCAGTTCAATTAAGAAGTGGGAAAACATTAAATACCTTACTTCAAGGCAGCAGAAAGCCAAGAAATGAACAAACTGATACCCAAAATCCCACTGAGGACAGTAAGAGCCCAGAGAGGAATGATTCTAGCGCTCAAACGCCAGAAAAGGGTGAAGAGCTGGCATTAAACACCCAACCCATGCTCAGTTCTGGCATTCAAAAGCCACAAACATGCAAGGAAGTGGCGTTAAACACCCAAAGAAAGCTCAGTTCTGGCGTTCAAACGCCAGAAACAGGTAAGGAATTGGCGTCCAACACCGATCCAGCTTCCAACCCTGGCATTCAAATGCCAGTGGGGGATCAGACACATACAAGTGCTGATAGCAACCCCTCTAAGAAGGCTTTCCCAACCACCTCTGTAGGAAATAAACTTGTAGCAACTAAGGTTGAGGAATACAAAGACAAAATGCCTTATCCTCAGAAACTCTGCCAAGCAGAACAGGATAAGCAATTTGCCCGCTTTGCAGACTATCTCAGGACTCTTGAAATAAAGATTCCGTTTGTAGAAGCATTTGAGCAAATACCTTCTTATGCTAAGTTCATGAAAGAGATCTTAAGTCATAAGAAGGATTGGAGAGAAACTGAAAAATTTTACCTCACTGAAGAATGCAGTGCAGTCATTCTGAAAAGCTTACCAGAGAAGCTTAAAGATCCCGGAAGCTTTATGATACCACACACATTAGAGGGTACTTGTACCAAGAAAGCTCTATGTGATCTTGGAGCAAGTATCAACCTAATACCTGCATCCACTATCAAAAAGCTTGGTTTGACTGAAGAAGTCAAACCAACCCGGATATGTCTCTAACTTGCTGATGGCTCCATTAAATACCCATCAGGCGTGATTAAAGACATGATTGTCAACGTTGGGCCATTTTCCTTTCCCACTGACTTTGTGGTGCTGGAAATGGAGGAGCACAAGAGTGCAACTCTCATTCTAGGAGGACCTTTCCTAGCAACTGGACGAACCCTCATTGACGTCTAAAAAGGGGAATTAACCCTAAGAGTCAATGAGGACGAGTTTAAGTTGAATGTTGTCAAAGCTATGCAGCATCCAGACACCCCAAACGACTGCATGAGCATTGATATTATTGACTCTCTGGTGGAAGAGGTCAATATGACTGAGAGTCTCGAATCAGAGCTAGAGGATATCTTTAAAGATGTTTAGCCTGATCTGGAGGAACCATAGAGAATAATAGAACCTCTGAAATTTCCTCAGGAAGAGGAGAAACCTCCTAAACCTGAGCTCAAACCATTACCACCATCCCTGAAATATGCATTTCTGGGAGAAGGTGACACTTTTCCTGTAATCATAAACTCTATCTTAGAGCCACATGAAGAGGAAGCATTAACTCAAGTGCTGAGGACACACAAGACAGCTCTTGGGTGGTCCATCAGTGATCATAAGTGCATAAGCCCAGCCAGATGCATGCACAAGATCCTATTGGAGGATGACACTAAGCCAGTGGTTCAACCACAGAGGCGGCTGAATCCAGCCATGAAGGAGGTGGTGCAGAAGGAGGTCACTAAATTACTAGAGGCTAGGATCATTTATCCTATTTCTGATAGCCCCTGGGTGAGCCCTGTCCAAGTCGTCCCTAAGAAGGGTGGCATGACAGTGGTTCATACTAAAAAAATGAACTGGTTTCTACAAGAACAGTTACAGGGTAGCTGATGAGCGGATATTTTATACGCTTTTTGGGGTAATTTCATGTAGATTTTAGTATGTTTTAGTTAGTTTTTAGTGTAATTTTATTTATTTTTAGGCAAAATTCATATTTCTAGACTCTACTATGAGTTTATGTGTTTTTCTGTAATTTCAGGTATTTTCTGGCTGAAATTGAGGGAGCTGAGCAAAAATCTGATTTAGGCTGAAAAAGGACTGCTGATGTTGTTGGATTCTGACCTCCCTGCACTCGGAATGGATTTTTTGGAGCTACAAGAGTCCAATTGGTGCGCTCTTAATTGGTCTGGAAAGTAGACATCCAGGGCTTTCCAGCAATATATAATAGTTCAAACTTTGCGCAAAGATAGACGATGTAAACTGGTGTTCAACTCCAGTTCCATGTTGTAGTCTGGCGTTCAGCGCCAGAAACAGGTTACAAGTTGGAGTTCAACGCCAGAAACAGGTTACAACCTGGCGTTCAACTCCGGAAACAGCCCAGGCACGTGAGAAGCTTAAGTCTCAGCCCCAGCACACACCAAGTGGGCCCCAGAAGTGGATTTCTGCACCAATTATCTTAGTTTACTCATTTTCTGTAAACCTAGGTTAATAGTTTAGTATTTAAACAACTTTTAGAGACTTATTTTGTATCTCATGACATTTTTAGATCTGAATTTTATACTCTTTGACGGCATGAGTCTCTAAACTCCATTGTTGGGGGTGAGGAGCTCTGCAGCATCTCGATGAATTAATGCAATTCTTTATGTTTTCCATTTAAACACGCTTGTTCCTATCTAAGATGTTCATTCGCGCTTCAATATGAAGAACGTGATGATCCGTGATGCTCATCACCTTCCTCAATCCATGAACGTGTGCCTGACAACCACCTCCGTTCTACATCAGATTGAATGAGTATCTCTTAGATCTCTTAATCAGAATCTTCGTGGTATAAGCTAGGATTGATGGCGGCATTCATGAGAATCCGGAAAGTCTAAACCTTGTCTGTGGTATTCCGAGTAGGTTTCAATGATTGAATGACTGTGACGAGCTTCAAACTCGTGATTGTTGGGCGTGATAACAAACGCAAAAGAATCAATGGATTCTATTCCGACATGATCGAGAACCAACAGATGATTAGCCGTGCTGTGACAGAGCATTTGGACCATTTTCATTGAGAGGATGGGAAGTAGCCATTGACAATGGTGACACCCAACATATAGCTTGCCATGGAAGGAGCCTTGTGTGTGTGAAGAGGATTACAAGAGAAAAGCTGAAATAAAGCAGACAAAGCATCTCCAAAACTCCAACATATTCTCCATTATTAAGTAACAGTTATTTATTTCATGCTCTTTTATTTTTCGTAATTCAAATTGATAATTATAATTGATATCCTGACTAAGAATAATAAAATAACCATAGCTTGCTTCAAAACCAACAATCTCCGTGGGATCGACCCTTACTCACATAAGGTATTACTTGGACGACCCAGTGCACTTGCTGGTTAGTTGTGCGGATTGCAAAAGTGTGATTGCAATTTCGTGCACCAGTAGCGTATGTGTATTGATTACAGAAGGCTCAATACAGCCACCAGAAAGGATCATTTTCCTTTACCATTCATAGACCAGATGCTAGAAAGACTAGCAGGTCATGATTACTACTACTTTCTGAATGGATATTCAGGATATAATCAAATTGCAGTAGATCCCCATGATTAAGAGAAAACAGCATTCACATGTCCATCTGGAGTATTTGCATACAGAAGGATGCCATTTGGACTGTGCAATGCACCTGCAACCTTTCAAAGGTGCATGCTCTCTATTTTCTCTGATATGGTGGAAAAATTTCTGGAAGTCTTCATGGATGACTTTTCAGTATTTGGAGACTCATTCAGCTCCTGTTTTGACCATCTAGGACTTGTTCTAAAGACGTGCCAAGAGACTAACCTGGTTTTAAGCTAGGAGAAATGTCATTTTATGGTGATTGAAGAAATTGTCCTTGGGCACAAAATTTCAAACAAGGGAATAGAGGTGGATCAAGCTAAGGTAGAGGTAATTGAAAAATTACCACCACCTGCCAATGTTAAGGCAATCAGAAGCTTTCTGGGGCATGCAGGATTCTATAGGTGGTTTATTAAGGATTTTTCAAAAATCGCAAAACCTCTGAGCAATCTGCTGGCTGCTGATACACCATTTGTCTTTGACAAAGAGTGTTTGCAGGCCTTTGAGACTCTGAAAGCTAAGTTGGTCATAGCACCAATTATTTCTGCACTAAACTGGGCATTACCATTCGAACTAATGTGTAATGCTAGTGACCATGCCATTGGTGCAGTATTGGGACAAAGGCACGATAAGCTTCTGCACGTTATTTATTTTGGCAGCCGTATTCTAAATGACGCGCAGAAGAACTACACAACCACAAAAAAGGAATTGCTTGCAGTGGTTTATGCCATTGACAAATTCAGATCTTATTTAGCAGGATCAAAAGTGATTGTGTACACTGACCATGCTGCTCTTAAATATCTACTCACAAAGCAGGATTCAAAACCCAAGCTCATAAGATGGGTGTTGCTTCTGCAAGAGTTTGATATAAAAATAAGAGACAGAAAAGGGATAGAAAATCAAGTAGCTGATCACCTGTCCCGGATAGAACCAGTAGCAGGAGAGTCCCTCCCTTATACTGAGATCTTTGAAACCTTTCTGGATTAGCAATTGTTTGCTATTCAGGAAGCTCCGTGGTTTGCAGACATTGCAGACTAGATTAAAAGCTCAGTAATAGTCCAGCTAAAGACAGTAAAGAAGCGCTTGCTGGGAGGCAACCCAGTCATGAGTTTATTTTATTTGTAATTTTAATTCTAAATTAGATAATACATTTCAGTGAAAGATACAGAGAAATAAAGGTTCAGGACATAAAGCAGAGGAATCACAGAGAAAAGGACATCACTGGCACAAAAATGCCAGTAAGGAAGGTTTCCGGCATTTAACGCCAGAAAGAAGCAGCAAGTGGGTGTTAAACACCCAAAACAAGCAAGGACTGGACGTTAAACGCCCAAAGGAAGCATCTCCTGGGCGTTTAACGCCAGGATTGTGGGGAGGAGAATTTTCAAAATTGCCTCTCCTTCTATTCCTCTCCTTTCCTTTCTTTTGCTTGAGGACAAGCAAACTGATAAACCACTATTTTATGGTTTACAATGTGCTTAATTGTGTGGTTTTATCATGGTCTTACCCACTTATTCATATAATTAGCATGCATGTATATTTCCTTCCTAAAATTATTACATGACTGAAAACATGCTTCTTTGGTCTTAATTTAGCTAATCTTAATCCTCTCTTATTACCATTCGATGCCTTGATCTGTGTGTTAAGTGTTTCAGGCTTTATAGGGCATGAATGAGTGAGAGATTGGGAAGGAAGCTTGCAAAAATGGAAGGAACACAAGAAATTGAGGAAATGACCAGCGAAAAGTGACGCGTACGCGTCAGCGACGTGACCGCGCAGAAGAAAGGAATTCCAGTGATGCGGTCGCATGGCTCACGCGACCGCGCGGATTAGAAAAGCACAAGTGACGCGGAAGCATGGACGACGTGAACGCGTGGCAGGGAAAAACGCGAATGACGCGTCCGCATGAATGACGCGATCGCATGACGTGCGCGATCTGCAGAATTACAAAAGTCACTGGCAGAGATTCTTGGCCGCATTTCAATCCAATTTTCGGCCCAGAAACACAGATTAAAGTCAGGGAACTTGCAGAGACTCATCATGCTCTGATAATTCATAATTTTAGGATTAGATGTAGTTTTTAGAGAGAGAGGTTCTCTCCTCTCTCTTAGGATTAGGATTAGGATTTTTATTAGGATTATGAATATTTCTTCTGCATCTCAGGTTCAATATTCTTTGTATTTATTTATTTTCAATGTTCTATGTTTGGATTGATATTCTTATTTAAATACAATTTGAGATATTTTCAGATCTATGATTTGTTTCTTTTATTTATGATATAAATAATTTAGATTTTTCTACCTTTTGGCTTTGGTTGATTAATTGGTGACTCTTGAGTTATCAAACTCATTGTTGATTGAAAATTGGAATTCTTCAAGAATTGATTCGAGATCCAATAACTCTGACTTTTCCCAAGGAAAGACTGGGACTTGAGGATTCGAATTAATTCATCTACTTAACTAACCTTCATAGTTAGAGGTTAACAAAGTGGGAGAAAACTCCAATTTTCATCACAATTGATAAGGATAACTAGGATAGGACTTCCGAATTTTCATACTTTGCCAAGAGTTTATTTTACAGTTATTATTATTTTATTTTAAGTGTCATTCAACATACCTTTTACCTTAATCCAAAACCCCAAACACACTTTTGCATAACCAATAATAAGAACATACCTCCCTACAATTCCTTGAGAAGAAGACCCGAGGTTTAAATACTCAGTTATCAATTTTAAAGGGGTTTGTTACTTGTGACAACCAAAACGTTTGTATGAAAGGACTTTTGTTGGTTTAGAAGCTATACTTGCAACGGGAATTTATTCTAAATTCTAGACCACGCAAAAGTTCTCTCATCACAAACCTCTAAGCTTGGTGTATTTTTCCGTGATCAATGAGCTAAAACTCATCAAGATCATCGCACCTAAGGGAAAACAAACCACTTCAAGAGGCAAGAAAGAGAATATTCCAAAACCACTTTAGAATCAAGAGAAGTTCTTAACCAAAGAACATGCAGACCATTACCACAAAATAATGGGTCTGAGATCAGTGATCCCGGAAGTTAAATTTTATCTGAAAGAAGACGAATATCTGGAGATACAGGAGCTGAAGCACCAGAAGCTGTCTCTTGAAGAACTAGACACCCCACAGGTTGAAGGAGCACTCATCATCTCCCAAACTAAAGGTTGTTGAGTCCTAATCTTAACCATAAATCTGTGATAACTTTTATTTTTAGGAACCTATCTGATTAGAAGTAATTAGTATCTTTATTTTGATTTTATCTCTAATTAAACTATAATTCATTTTTCTCATCATCATCAAACATGAATAAAATAGCAGATTTTTAGAATAAGGAGGCAATATTTTTCGAGTTTTTAATAAGGAAAATTCTAATTATTTATATGTGGTGGCAATACTTTTTGTCTTCTGAATGAATGCCTGAACAGTGCATAATTTTGATAGTGGAGTTTATGAATGTTAAATCTATTGGCTCTTAAAGGAATGATGAACAGGAGAAATGTTATTGATGATCTGAAAAATCATGAAATTGATTCTTGAAGCAAGAAAAAGCAGTGAAAAAAAAAGCAGAAAAAGCCAATAGCCCTTTAAACCAAAAGGCAAGGGTAAAAAGGATCCAAGGCTTTGAGCATCAATGGATAGGAGGGCCCAAGGAAATAAATCCAGGCCTAAGTGGCTAAATTAAGCTGTCCCTAACCATGTGCTTGTGGCATGCAGGTCCAAGTGAAAAGTTTGAGTCTGAGTGGTTAAAGTCGTGATCCAAAGCAAAAGAGGGTGCTTAAGAACTCTGGACACCTCTAATTGGGAACTTTAGCAAAGCTAAGTCACAATCTGAAAAGGTTCACCCAGTTATGTGTCAGTGGCATTTATGTATCCGGTGGAAATACTGGAAAACAAAGTGCTTAGGGCCACGGCCAAGACTCATAAAGTAGCTGTGTTCAAGAATCAACATACTAAACTAGGAGAATTAATAATACTATCTGAATTCTGAGTTCCTATGGATGCCAATCATGCTGAATTTCAAAGGATAAAGTGAGATGCCAAAACTGTTAGGAAGCAAAAAGCTACTAGTCCCGCTTATCTAATTAGAATCTGAGCTTCACTTAAAACTCTGAGATATTATTGCTTCTTGATTTCTTTTTATCCTATTTTATTTATCTAGTTGCTTGAGGACAAGTAACAGTTTAAGTTTGGTGTTGTGATGAGTGGATATTTTATACGCTTTTTGGGGGTAATTTCATGTAGTTTTTAGTATGTTATAGTTAGTTTTTTGTATATTCTTATTAGTTTTTAGGCAAAATTTATATTTCTTGACTTTACTAGAGTTTGTGTGTTTTTCTGTGATTTCAGGTATTTTCTGGCTGAAATTGAGGGAGCTAAGCAAAAATCTTATTCAGGTTGAAAAAGGACTGCTGATGCTGTTAGATTCAGACCTCCCTACACTCGGAATGAATTTTTTGGAGCTATAAGAGTCCAATTTGTGCGCTCTCAATTGAGTTGGAAAGTAGACATCCAGGGCTTTCCAAAAGTATATAATAGTTTATACTTTTCTCGAAGATAAACGACGTAAACTAGCGTTTAACAACAGTTCCACGTTTTATTCTGGCGTTAAACGCCAGAAACAGGTTACAAGTTGGAGTTAAACGCCCAAAACAGGTTACAACCTGGCGTTTAACTCCAGAAATAGCCCAGGCACGTGAAAAGCTCAAGTCTCAGCCCCAGCACACACCAAGTGGGATCCGAAAGTGGATTTCTGCACTATCTATCTTAGTTTACTCATTTTTTGTAAACCTAGGTTACTAGTTTAGTATTTAAACAACTTTTAGAGATTTATTCTGTACCTCATGACATTTTAGATCTGAACTTTGTACTTTTTGACGGCATGAGTCTCTAAACTCTATTGTTGGGGGGTGAGGAGCTCTGCAGCATCTCGATGAATTAATGCAATTATTTCTGTTTTCTATTCAAACACGCTTGTTTCTCTCTAAGATGTTCATTCTCACTTCACTATGATGAATGTGATGATCCGTGATGCTCATCACTATTCTCAATCTATGAATGCATGCCTGACAACCACCTCCGTTCTACCTTCAATTGAATGAGTATCTCTTGGATTCCTTAATCAGAATCTTCGTGGTATAAGCTAGAATCCATTGGCAGCATTCTTGAGAATCTGGAAAGTCTAAACCTTATCTGTGGTATTCCGAGTAGGATTCAGGGATTGAATGACTGTGACGAGCTTCAAACTCACAAGGGTTGGGCATAGTGACAGACGCAAAAGAATCAATAGATCCTATTCCAGCATGAGTGAGAACCGACAGATGATTAGCCATGCGATGACAGTGCACCTGAACCATTTTCACTGAGAGGATGGATGGTAGCCATTGACAACGGTGATCCACCAACACACAACTTGCCATAGGAGGAACCTTGCATGCGTGAAAAAGAAGACAGGGAGAAAGCAGAGATTCAGAAGACATAGCATCTCCAAAACTCCAACATATTCTCCATTACTGCGTAACAAATACTCATTTTATGCTCTTTCACTTTTTACAACTGAAACTAAAGAACCCTATTGGTATCCTGACTAAGAATAATAAGATAACCATAGCTTGCTTCAAGCTGGCAATCTCCGTGGGATCGACCCTTACACACGTAAGGTATTACTTGGACGACCCAGTGCACTTGCTGGTTAGTTGTACAGAATTACATAGTGTGAGTGTAATTGAGTTCCAATCTCTTGGTAACTCAATTTCTCTCAACACAATCAATTGCCACTCTCGTGATCTAATTGTTCATGAGAAGAGATGAAGCTCAATTAACTAATCCTTCATGCCACACAATTTCCAGGATCTCAACTAAGAGTGGTTACATCTCACATACCAACCCAAAGTGTATTGATCAAAGAAATTATGAAAGGATGAACTCTAAACTGAGTTATGTGACTCCTTTCTCAAGTTCATCACGCAATTCATATAGATTCAATCTCTCTCTCGATGGTGATTAAATCTTTGAAGAACAAGAGTCTCCTCTTGGATGAACCACTTAAATTAAGAAGGAAAAGATGAGCTATCAACCCATTCAAATAAACAGAGCTCCTCTCCCTAATGAGAATGGGTTTAGTGAATCATAGCTCTAAATTCAACAACAAGTGTAAAAGTAAACATTAAAATTGAATAAAGAAGAGTGAAGAATGAAGAAGAAGTTCTTAAAACTGGAAATTGAAAGTTGCAAGAAAACCAAAAAGTAGCTTTCGGGTATCCTTCCCGAAATTGAAGAATGCTATAAAAATTCAAGTACTAGAGTGGAAAGTAAAAGTGTCTAAGTGTGTAAAAAAAGTCCTTTTAAAGTAAAAACTCCTATCTATTTATACTACTTCTAAAACTCCTTTAGAGATCTTCAATTGGGTTAGCAATGTAGGCTTTACCCTTGTTGAATTCTTGGCTCAATGGAGGAAGTGTTGCCAAACAAAGCTCATTCATCTTGCTTCTGGCCCAATGGCCTGGTGTTACATGCAAACACGCCAGTTCACAGCACGTTGGCAACCTGCCAATACACTCCCTGGGCTGGGAGTTTGGTGCTTGGGCGTTGCTAGCCCAGGTTGTTGCCAAACACTTGGCTCTTCTTCCTCTTAGTCTCACTTTTCATGCTTAATGTTGCCTAAACTTTGAGCTTCAATCCTTTGCTTCAATATGAACTATTATACATCATTGGAAAGCTCAAAATGTCTTCTTTCCAATGCACTTAGGATCATCTCAATTGGATCTTTCTAGCTCAAGTTATGCTCCATTGAAGAGGGCAAGGTCAAGTTGCCAACTTTGCTGGAGTTGTTGCTGAACACGCACCCTTTCTCCCAAGTTGGCATCGCCCAAGATCACTCTCCAGGGTTGCCTTGCATTGCTGGGCATTGTTGCTGGCGTTGTTGATGAACACGCCAGTTCATCCTCAAGTTGGCAACGCCCTCGAGCTCTTCCTTGGCCCAAAATTTTACTTGCCAATGTCCACAAACACGCCCCCTTTCTCCAAGTTGGCAACGCCCAAGATCACTCTCCAGGGCTGCCTTGCATTGTTGGGTGTTCTTGCTGGCGTTGTTGATGAACACTCTAGTTCATTCTCTAGACAACAACGTGCTCGAGCTCTTGGTTGGCCCAAACTCTTGCCCTTGGCGTTGTTGCTGGCGTTGTTGATGAACACGACAATTCATCCTCAAGGCAACAACGTGCTCGATCTCTTGGTTGGCCCAAACTCTTGCCCTTGGCGTTGTTGCTGGCGTTGTTGCTGGCGTTGTTGATGAACACGCCAATTCATCCTCAAGGCAACAACGTGCTCGAGCTCTTGGTTGGCCCAAACTCTTGCCCTTGGCGTTGTTGCTGGCGTTTTCTTCAAACACGCCCATGTTATCCCAAGCCAACAATGTGCTCGAGACTTCCTGATGGCACCAAGCTTTGCTTGCTACGTTGTTGGTGGCATTGCCTTCAAACACGCCCATGCTATCCCAAGTTGGCAACGCTCTTAAGCTTCTTCCTTGGCCCAGCATCCTTGTCCCTAGCATTGCTTGCGTTGCCAAGGAACACGCAGCCTTTCTCCAAGTTGTGGCAACATGCTCGAAGCTTTTCTAGCTCCTCTCCAAGGCCTTGGCATTGTTGTTGGTGTTGTTGATGAACACGCCAGTTCATCCCAAGTTGGCAACGCCCTTAAGCTTCTTTCTTGGCCTAGCTTTCTTGCTGCGTTGCTTGCCAGCGTTGTCCACAAACACGCCCCTCATCTCTAGGTTGGCAATGTGCTCGAGTGAAGGGATTGCTCTCCAAGATAGCTAGCTACGTTGTCACTAAACACGCCTGATAAACCACTATTTTATGGTTTATATTGTGTTTAATTGAGTGATTTTTATCAAATTCTTGCCCACTTATTCATATGATTTGCATGAATTTACAATTCCTTTCCAAAACTGTTCCATGATTGAAAACTTGCTTCCTAGAGATCTTTTTATTGTGTATTTTAATTCTCCTTTATACCATTCGATGCCGTGATCCGTGTGTTAAGTGTTTCAGGCTTCATAGGGCAGGAATAGCTTAGAGAATAGAGAGGAAGCTTGCAAAAAGGGAAGGAGCACAAGAAATAAAGGAGACAACCAGTAGAAAGCGACACACACGCATAGCTGACGCGTGCGCGCAAATTGGACAAAAATATTTTTAAAAAATTTATTGTAAATATTTTTTAAATTTTTTTTTATCTTATCTTATCTTAGTTTTAAATTTAGAAAATCAAATCTTTTTTTCAAAAATCATATCTTTTTCAAAATCTTATCTTATCCTTTTTCAAAAATCATATCTTTTTCAAAATCTTGTCTTATCTTTTTTCAAAAATCATATTTTTTTCAAAATATTTTCTTTTTATTAGTTTTTGTTTTTATTTTTCTCCTAATACTATGAACTCTCACCCATTTGGCTATGAGTCTGGTTACAACTATGTTGCAGGAAGAGGAGACTACAGTGAGAACAGGCATCAAGGTAGGAACAATCAAAGATGGGAAGAGCCACAAGGATTTGATCAACCCTCATGGCAACAACCACCTCCAATGGACTATCAACAACCATTCTGTGATGCATACCAAGATAACGGCTATGGTGAGCATTCTTTTGATTATCAACAACCACCACCATACGCCTATGAACCCCCTTATCAACATAGCCTTGGACCACCATACTCACAAGCCCCCTACAACCATTCACCTCTATATGACCCTAATCCATATCCACCATACCAACTACCCTGTGAACCGTATGAACCATATATAGAACCACTCCAATTCCACCCCCAATTACTCCCAAGAACCACCACCTCAATATACACCATCTCTATATCCATCAATCCAAGAGCACTATGATCCCACTTATGATAGCCGAGCGCAACAAGAATCAAGGGATCGTCTCAAGGAAATAGTAGAAAAATTTCATGCAACCCTTCGCCAACTGGATCAAGCGATAAATGGATTACCTTCCAGATGTTCGGACTTTCAAGGAACCCCCATGGCTTCATGTGGAGAATCTACTGAAGAACGTGGCATGAAGGAGAAGTTAGAAACTCCGGTGGACAGTGAGCAAGATGATTTTGTATTGGAACAATTGGAAGAAGCTACGCCTGCCATTGCAGAGGAAGTAGTGGTTGAAGACTTAGAAGATGCTAAACCTCCATGGGAAAGTCAAGTTATAGAGCCTCCTTCAAAGATGTTTGAAACTGATGTTGAGGAGGGTGTACAACCTCCAAGGCATCTCATGATTGAAGACTTTGAAAGGGATGATCAAGAGATGGATTCGATCATTGATGAATTCTTATCTACATTTGAATCCTCTCCCATTAGACTTGAAATGGAGATGAAAGAAGAGGAAGCACAACCTCCCACGCCCTTGGTGAACAATGAAGAAGAGATTAAATTGGAAGAAATCTACCAAGAGGAAGAGGTTAATATTGAAGAAGATTGCAAAGAGGTAGAAGTTGTCAAAGAAGGGCACAAGGGAGTGGAGCTTGCAAGATCATTAGAAACACCTCTCCCAAAGCCATTACCGTCCAATACAACATTCAAGTGGGTAAAATTCTCTTCCTTAACCTTAACTTTCCCACTTGAATATGGGCTTCTAGAGACAGATGGTCAACTTAGAGCTCTTTGTGGCATTAAGAGCAAAAAGAAGATGGTTAGTGGTTGGAGTTGTCAAGCAAGGTTCAACATGGTTGTATGCTCCAAGTTGAAATGCAAGGTTTGGTGTGAAGCTCAATTGAATGGGTCTTGGAAGTTGTTTGGAAGCTGTAGTGAGAATTTCAATTGCGTGCCACCCGGATGGAATCATGATGATCTACACAAAGACGGGTGTAAAAGCAAGGTTTGGGACCCCAGAATTCATTCCAACAATCAACACTCGTGGGCCTTGTCACTTGCTTTAACTTGCTTGAAGGCTTTCTAGGCCTAGTTTGGGATCCCAGAGGCTACTGGAATTACAAACATTGGTGGGGATTCAAGGATCAGTTCAAGCATAAGCCACCATGACAGGGAGCTCACCAAATGTCCAACTTAAGGACTTTAACTAAAAGTGCTAGGTGGGAGACAACCCACCATGGTATGATCGTTCTTTTTACAGTTTTAATTCTAGTCTGTTTTGTTTGTTTTTGAGTTTTGATTGGACCTGGAATCATGCATAACATTCATATTAGCATCTGCATACTGCATTCTGTATTTTGCATCAAAAAAGGGGGGTGAACGACGTGCAAGTGTCTACGATGCGCACGCGCCTTTTGTGTAGCAAAACCGAACAGAGAGTTGCGCGAGAGACGTACGGGAGTGGTGCGTGGCGCACAAGCCACACCACGCGTACGCGTGCCACACGCATACGCGCCCCCTGCTAAAAGTTCAACCCACACGTAAGTGTTATCGACGCGTCTGCGTGGGTGTGTAAATCGGCGTTATTGGGGTTTCGCACAGAAAGTTGTGCGGGAGTGCGGATGGCCTCGTGCGTTTTGCACGATCCCTAATCACGCGTGCGCGTGATGGACGCTCTCGCGTCCCTCCCCTATACGCTCACCCACGCGTCCGCGTGTGTGACGCGTTCGCGTCGTTAGCGCTGTGTACCTTGCACGCAGTGCGCCGCCTAATCAGTTTTCTTCTCTTCTCTTTTCAAATCCTATTTCTTTCTTCTATTCATCCCTCTTCTCTTCTTCATTCTTCTTCTACCTTTTGCACTTTTCTCCCCTCCCTTCTCATCCCTATTCTCTTCCACTTTCTTCTACTTAATTTATTTGCATACTTTCATTCAGCTTTTAATTACTACATTTAATTATTTTTTAATTTTCTTTTTAACATAATTATTTATGGTCTCTTTTTCTTTCTTTTTCATGCATTTTTATGTTGGTGTTGGAACTTTATTTAGGTCTTCCACTATTACTTGTAGATTATTATGGAGTTGTTTGACAATTCATATTAATTATTTTCGGAATGCTTGCATGTTCCACTTTCATGCTCCCCCTATCATATTAAACATGCATAGTAAGTGTTTGTGAAAAAGCCCGTATGGCATTGTGCATTCTTCATTATTCTATCCTTCTACTCTAATGCCTGTTTTTTCACAAAACCCTTTTCCACATTTTATTCATTAATTATAATTGTCAATACAAACGTGATTGTCGGTTTGTTATAAGTAATAATACATTTTTAATTTTTTATGCTTGATCTATGCTACTCATGCCTTTTTCGGCATGCTAATAAACATCTTGCATCCAACACTTACCATGCCTTGCTATATTTCCATTGATGAACTAATCACATGGAATCACGACCATGTCTTTCGTTCACTATTTTCCTTACTTGGGCATTGATTATTACTTGCACTGTCCTCTTCCTTGGACTTACAAGCTACTACTCTTTTCCCTTTCAAGATGGCCACTAAAAAATGTAAAGAGAGCCTCTAACAAGCTACCAGCGAAGAGCAGAACGAAAGGAGCACCGGCTGAGGAACCACAACCCCGCCCACCTGCACATCTTTGCATGCACCGAGGACGGTTGATGAGCGGATAATTTATACGCTTTTTGGCATTGTTTTTAGTATGTTTTAGTTAGTTTTTATTATATTTTTATTAGTTTTTAGTTAAAATTCACTTTTCTGGACTTTACTATGATTTTGTGTGTTTTTCTGTGATTTCAAGTATTTTCTGGCTGAAATTGAGGGACCTGAGCAAAAATCTGATTCAGAGACTGAAAAGAACTGCAGATGCTGTTGGATTCTGACCTCCCTGCACTCGAAGTGAATTTTCTGGAGCTACAGAAGCCCAATTGGCGCGCTCTCAACGGCGTTGGAAAGTAGACATTCTGGGCTTTCCAGAAATGTATAATAGTCCATACTTTTTCCAAGATTTGATGGCCCAAACCGGCGTTTCAAATCAGCTCAAAACTGCCCAGCGTTAAACGCCGGAACTGGCACAAGAATGGGAGTTAAATGCCCAAACTGGCATAAAAGCTGGCGTTTAACTCCAAGAAAAGTCTCTACACGAAAATGCTTCAATGCTCAGCCCAAGCACACACCAAGTGGGCCCGGAAGTGGATTTTTATGTCATTTACTCATTTCTGTAAACCCTAGGCTACTAGTTCTCTACAAATAGGACCTTTTACTATTGTATTTTCATCTTGGTTCTTCTGGTTCCCTCTCTGGGGCCGAAGCCAATGATCACTTTTGTTCTTATGTATTTTCAATGGTGGAGTTTCTACACACCATAGATTAAGGTGTGGAGCTCTACTGTACCTCGAGTATTAATGCAATTACTATTGTTCTTCTATTCAATTCAGCTTATTCTTGTTCTAAGATATCACTTGTTCCTCAACTTGATGAATGTGATGATCCGTGACACTCATCATCATTCTCACCTATGAGCGTGTGCCTGACAACCACCTCCGTTCTACCTTAGATTGAGTGGATATCTCTTGGATCCCTTAATCGGAATCTTCGTGGTATAAGCTAGAATTGATGGCGGCATTCAAGAGAATCCGGAAGGTCTAAACCTTGTCTGTGGTATTCTGAGTAGGATTCAATGATTGACTGACTGTGACGAACTTCAAACTCCTGAAGGCTGGGCATTAGTGATAGACGCAAAAGAATCAATGGATTCTATTCCAACCTGATTGAGAACCGACAGATGATTGATGCCAAGGCATCTTAGGCTAGTTTCACTAGCATTTTTCTGTTAGTTTTAGTGGTTTTATGCATTTTCTTGAGCTTAAAGTAACCAAGAATGGTTAAATGAATAACAAGCAATAAACCATCCAAACAGTATGATTTTGATGCAAATTTCATGAGTTTTTAGTTATATTACTTGAATGCTATGAATGAAAGATTTCTCATGAAATTTTGCAAGACTTTGATGCAGTTGTTTGGATGATTTCAGGGAAGAAGAGGCTAGGCAAGGAAGCAACAAAATCAATAAAGGAAGCTTGAATATCACATGTGGAGTTTAAGCTCCAGTTTAAGCTTAAACTGGAGCTTAAACGCCAAAATCATGAAAGCTGAGGAAAGGCTGAAAGTGGCGTTTAACCTCCAGTTTAACCTTAAACTGGAAGTTAAACGCCAGAATTGAGAAATGCACCAGGGAGCATTCCCACGTTTAAGCTCCAGTTTAAGCTTAAACTGGAGCTTAAACGTGTTCAACTATTTTTTCTCCTCCAGGGTTGCTTTCTCATTTCCATGTTTAAGCTTCAGTTTAACCTTAAACTGAAGCTTAAACGTGTTCGACCATTCTCCTCCAGGGTTGCGTTTTGCATTTCCACGTTTAAGCTCCAGTTTAAGCTTAAACTGGAGCTTAAACGTGTTCGACCCAATTTTCCTCCAGGGGTTGCCTTCCTCATTTCCACGTTTAAGCTCCAGTTTAACCTTAAACTGGAGCTTAAACGTGTTCGACCCAATTTTCCTCCAGGGGTTACTTTCCTCATTTCCACGTTTAAGCTCCAGTTTAAGCTTAAACTAGAGCTTAAACGTGTTCGACAATTTTACCTCCTGGAAGTGTCTGGCGTTTAAGTTGAAGTTTAAGCTTAAACTTCAACTTAAACGCCACTAATTGAAAAGGTTTCTGGGCCAAAGATATTGCAGTTTAAGTTAGCATTTGAGCACAAGCATTAACTTAAACGTACTCTGGTATGAAACCCAATTGAATATCATGGTTTATGGGATTGGGCCTGAAGAATTGATGAGTCTGGAATTTCAATTTGTTGAGTCATGTGTCATTACTTGATTATCACGAAGTTGGCTCAATGAATATTGCAGAATTGGATCAGCAGCCTCATCAAGATTATGGATCATAAACCCAAAGCAAAAGGAAATCAGGGAAAGGCCTCAAAGCCCAAGAAACACAACAGAAGCTCAATTTAGAAAGTGTATAAATAGGATAGAATTTAAGTTAGGAGGGATTTTTTTAAACTTTTGATCGGAGAACTTTTGATCATTTTTGCTAGTTTTCATCTTTTTGTAATGGAATTCAGAGCTATGACTCACTAAACTCCTTTCATTGGGTTAGGGAGCTCTATTGTAATTCAATGAATCAATAATAGTTTTTATCTTCTTCTTCAATCTTTTCTCTTGAATTTTGTTAGAAAGCTTCTCGATCTAATTCCATTGGTTAGTTGTCTTGGGAAAGAAACTATCCATAATTGGAATCCTTCGGAACCTTGGGAAAGGAATGGAGGATTCATGCTAGAGAAGCTTTCTCACAGTGAATTGGATTGGGGTTTGGATGGATATTGTGACATGTAATCCTACCAAATTGTGGTTCATGAAACTATGTGGTATAATCAGTGATCGAGCATCATCTCTTCTTATGAACATTTAAACCAAGGGATTGGGAATTTGTTTGTTTTTAGAGAGAATTGGTGAGCCAAGGGATTGGGATCCAATCATATAAGATTGCCAAGCAAAATTCAATGAATGCATTGGTTGAGGAAGGGATGAAAATGTTTTGATTCGGAGATCTCAATACCTCCTGAAACCCAATGAATTCCCCATTTCTGATCTACACTTTCTATTTACATTCTGCAATTTAATTCATGCAATCACCCCGATCCCCTTTTAATTTCAGCAATTTAGCTTCTCGCTCTTTAATTCATGCAATTTAACATTCCGCAATTCTCATCTAAATCTTGATTCCGCTCAACTAGAACACACTTCTAATCCGAATTGCTCACTCAACCAATCCTTGTGGGATTCGACCTCACTCTATTGTGAGTTTTTACTTGACGATAACCGGTGCACTTGCCGGAAGGAATTTTTGCCGATCGTGCAATTTCCTAAAATCGTAGCTATCAAGTTTATAGCACATCAAGTTTATGGCGCCGTTGCCGGGGATTGGTTTTCGATTGACAATTCTCAAATTGGAAGTTAACTAGATTGAGCATTTTTTTTGTTTTGTTAATTCAGTTCAAGTTACTTGTTGAATTTTTAATTTCTGCACTCTGTTACTTGCTTTCTTTCTTTATGCCTTTAAATTCAAGCAACTAACTCACTGACCCACTAACTATTTGAATTAATCCCTCAATTGCTCTAACCATACTCTTCCATTAACCAAGAGTATTTCACTTGTTTGTTGCCTGTGCTGTGTTCTTGTATGACAGGTAGGAGAGGAGAGATATCAACTCATCCATATACCGAACCAGAGAGGACCCTTCATAAACTTAGAAGGGAAGCAAGAGTGAAGAGAGTACTGAGAGAAGAAGAATCTGAAGGAGAATCTGAGGACAATTTTGAGGAAGCTCTAGATCTCAACATGGATAGAGAAGTTCACAACCATGAGAGAGCTGATGGAAACAATGCCATTCCCGAGAGGAGGGTTCTTGGTTCATACATAAACCCAACCTCTGGGAATTGTGGTAGCAGCATTCAAAAACCACCCATTCAGGCCAACAATTTTGAACTCAAACCACAGCTAATATCACTGGTGGAGGATCATTGTTCATTTGGTGGGAGTGCTAATGAAGATCCAAACCAACATCTCACAAAATTCCTTAGAATTTGCGACAATGTAAAGTCCAATGGAGTCCAGGAAGATGCCTATAAACTACTCTTGTTCCCATTTTCACTTAGGGACAAGGCAGCTAAGTGGCTGGAATCATTCCCAAGGGGAAGCCTCACAACCTGGGATGAGGTGGAAAGCAAGTTTCTGGCACGTTTCTACCCCCCACAAAAGGTCAATAGGCTTCGATCTGAGGTTCAAACTTTTAGACAACAAGATGGTGAAACTCTCTACGAGGCATGGGAGAGGTTCAAGGAGTTGACAAGGAAATGCCCACCAGACATGTTCCATGACTGGGTGCAATTGCATATTTTCTATGATGGACTTTCTTATGAATCAAGGAAGGCTGTAGACCATTCATCAGGAGGTTCATTGAACAGGAAAAAGACTGTGGAAGAAGCCATTGAAGTGATTGAGACAGTGGCTGAGAATGAGTACTACTATGCTTCAGAGAGACACAACACTAAGGGAGTCATGGAGCTGAACCATGTTGATACAATTCTAGCCCAAAACAAGGTGTTTGCCAAGCAACTAGCAGAACTCACCAGGAAATTAGGAACAAATCAAGTGGCTGCAATACACACACAAGATCAAGAGGAGGTAAGCACTGAAGGAGGTGATTGGGAAGAGGCCAACTATGTGGGAAATCAACAAAGGCAACCATATGATCCACATTCCAACACTTACAACCCAGGCTGGAAAAACCACCCAAACTTTGGGTGGGGAAACCAGCAAACCCAACCACAAAACCACAAATCTTACAACCCCAACCAACATAACAATTCCATATACCAAAACTCCAACCAAAGATCATACCAAGCCACACAAAACACTTACTCCCAACCACCATATCATGGCCAAAATAATCAACCTGCCCAACCTAATCCGAACAAACAATTTCAAGATCAATTAAACAGGATAGAAGGAATGCTTGCAACCATGGGTCAAGACATAACCGAATTGAAAGCCTTTAAGGAAGAAGTAAATTCTAACTTGCAAAACCAAGGAGCTGCCATCCAGAAGCTAGAAAATCAAATTGGGTATTTGTCTAAGCAAACCCCTGGGCCAAGCGTTTCTCATGCTGCCAAGGCTATTGCAAGGGAAGAATGTAAGGCCATAACCCTCAGAAGCGGAAAGAAGCTAAAGGAGATCTCAAAGGAAACCACAGAGGATGAAGCAAAGGAAAATGTGAGAGACAAGGAACAGGGACAATCTTTTACACCGTCTGCAACAAAAGAAAAAGAAAAAGAGATCCTGAAGCCTTATACACCCAAAGCACCATATCCTCAACGTTTGATGAAAAGTGAAAAGGATGGCCAATTCTCCAGATTTTTGGAGATTTTCAAGAAGCTTCAAATCAACATTCCGTTTGCTGAGGCAATAGAGCAAATGCCACTCTATGCAAAATTCTTAAAGGAATTAATAACCAAGAAGAGAAGCTGGAGAAATGAGGAAACTGTGTTGTTGACTGAAGAATGCAGTGCCATCATTCAACACAAATTGCCTCAGAAATTGAAGGATCCAGGCAGTTTTCAAATCCCCTGCATCATAGGAGAAGTCATGGTGGAGAAGGCCTTGTGTGACTTAGGGGCCAGTATCAATTTGATGTCTCTAACAATGATGAGAAGAATGAAGATTGAGGAAGCCAAACCAACAAGAATGGCCCTCCAATTGGCAGATCGAACTTTTAAATTCCCTCATGGGATAGTTGAGGATTTGTTGGTGAAAGTGGGAGATTTTATATTTCCTGCCGATTTTGTGGTGTTAGATATGGAGGAAGAAGCCAAAGCTTCGATAATCCTGGGAAGACCCTTCCTGGCTACTGCTGGAGCCATCATAGATGTCCAAAAGGGTGAACTCACTCTTAGACTACATGATGAGCAATTGGTGTTTAACGTATTCAAGGCAATGAGCTATCCATCAGAATCACTAAAGGAATGCATGAGGGTGGATATAGTGGACATTGTAGTACAAGAAACCTTTGAGGAAACAACAAAGGAAGTGGCAGAGGAGGAGTTCACCAAGGATATTGAAGTTAGTGACATCAAGGCTGCTGAAACAACCATGCCAAGCATGCCAGAGAGAGTGAAAGAAGGGAAGGAAGCACCAAAACCTGAGCTCAAAGCATTGTCCCCTAATCTCAAGTATGCATACTTGGGTAGTGATGAGAGCCATCCTGTTATCATTAGCTCTGCCCTGAGCCAAGAACAGGAAGAAGAATTGATCAAGGTGCTACAAACTCATCAAGATGCCATTGGATGGACCCTAGCTGATTTGAAGGGGATAAGTTCATCCATATGCATGCATAAAATCTTGTTAGAAGAGGATGCTAGACCCTCCATTCAAGCTCAGAGAAGATTGAATCCCATCATGAAAGAAGTGGTACAAAAGGAGGTCATGAAGTTATGGCAGGCAGGGGTAATCTACCCCATTTCTGATAGCCCATGGGTTAGTCCCATCCATGTAGTTCCCAAGAAAGGTGGCATAACTGTGGTGCCAAATGAGAGGAACGAACTCATACCCACAAGAACTGTCACTGGGTGGAGGATGTGCATAGATTACAGGAAGCTCAATGAAGCCACCAAAAAAGATCATTTTCCACTCCCATTCATGGATCAAATGCTTGAAAGGCTTGCAGGACATGCTTACTATTGCTTTCTGGATGGATACTCAGGCTATAATCAGATAGTAGTTGATCCAAGAGATCAAGAGAAAACATCATTTGTTTGTCCATATGGAGTTTTTGCTTATAGACGCATGCCCTTTGGATTGTGCAATGCACCTGCCACTTTCCAAAGATGCATGCTGTCCATCTTTTCGGACATGATTGAAAAATTTATTGAGGTTTTCATGGATGATTTTTCTGTGTTTGGAGATTCTTTTCCTAGCTGCCTACACCACCTTGCCATGGTGCTTAAGAGATGCCAAGAGACCAACCTAGTATTAAACTGGGAAAAGTGTCATTTCATGGTCACAGAAGGAATAGTCCTTGGCCACAAAATCTCTAATAGAGGCATTGAGGTGGACAGAGCTAAGGTGGAACTCATTGAAAAACTACCTCCACCAAGTAATGTCAAGGCAGTTAGGAGTTTTTTGGGACACGCTGGCTTTTACAGAAGGTTTATTAGAGACTTTTCTAAAATAGCCAAACCTTTGAGTAACTTGCTTGTCTCTGATACACCCTTTGTATTTGATAAAAATTGCATGCTAGCCTATGAACTTTTGAAGCAAAAACTTTCCTCTGCACCTATCATTGCCCCACCTGATTGGAACTTACCTTTTGAACTGATGTGTGATGCATCAGACCTTGCTATTGGGGCAGTGTTAGGACAAAGGAAAGACAATTTGGTACATGTGATTTATTATGCCAGTAAAGTCTTGAATGATAACCAAAGGAATTACACAACCACTGAAAAAGAACTCTTGGCAATAGTTTTTGCATTTGACAAATTTAGATCCTATCTCATTGGATCTAAAGTCATTGTCTTCACTGATCATTCAGCTTTAAAATACTTACTTGCTAAACAAGAATCCAAACCAAGACTTATTAGATGGGTTCTTTTGTTGCAGGAATTTGACATTGAAATCAAAGACAAGAAGGGTGTAGAGAACAAGGTGGCAGACCATTTATCAAGGATACCATGTGAAGAAGGAAGCACACAAAGCACACATATAAATGAGTGCTTTCCTGATGAACAACTCATGGTAATTCACAAAGCACCCTGGTTTGCAGACATAGCAAACTTCAAGGCCACTGGGAGTTTGCCGTTGGAATTTAACAAGCATCAAAGGAAGAAATTGGTAAATGATGCCAAATACTTCATCTGGGACGAACCATACTTGTTCAAAAAATGTTCGGATGGCATACTCAGAAGATGCATATCAGAGGAAGAAGGAAGGGAAGTCTTATGGGACTGCAATGGATCCACTTATGGAGGACATTTTGCAGGAGAAAGAACAGCAGCTAAGGTGTTGCAGTGTGGTTTTTATTGGCCCACTATCTTCAAAGATGCAAAGGAACTAGTGAAACACTGCCATGAATGCCAGAAAGCGGGGAACCTGCCAAGAAGAAATGAAATGCCACAACAGTTCATTCTGGAACTTGAATTGTTTGATGTATGGGGGATAGATTTCATGGGACCTTTTCCCACCTCATACTCAAATAATTACATTCTTGTGGCAGTAGACTATGTCTCCAAATGGGTTGAAGCAATAGCAACTCCAACCAATGATAATAAGGTAGTCATGAACTTCCTCAGAAAACATATTTTTTGCCGTTTTGGGGTTCCAAGAGCAATCATCAGTGATGAAGGAAGCCACTTCTGCAACAAACCATTAGAGGCATTGCTTCTAAAATATGGAGTCAAACACAAGGTAGCCACACCATACCATCCACAGACAAGTGGGCAAGCCGAAATATCTAATAGGGAACTCAAAAGAATCCTGGAAAAGACTGTGGGAACTTCAAGGAAGGACTGGTCGATTAAGCTAGATGATGCTCTTTGGGCATATAGGACAGCGTTCAAAACACCAATTGGAATGTCTCCTTACCAACTAGTATATGGAAAAGCTTGCCATTTGCCACTGGAGTTGGAGCACAAGGCATTCTGGGCCTTTAAACTCTTGAACTTGGACAGTAAAGCTGCTGGAGAAAGAAGGATGTTGCAAATTCAAGAGTTGGAAGAATTCAGAGCTGAGGCTTATGAGAATGCCAAAATTTACAAAGAAAGAGCAAAGAAGAAGCATGACAGCAACATAGCCCCAAGGAAATTTGAAGAGGGACAAAAAGTATTGCTCTACAATTCTAGGCTGAAGCTATTTCCAGGGAGCTAAAATCAAGGTGGTCTGGACCATTCCTTGTCACCAAGGTCTCCCAATATGGACAAGTAGAAATCATGGAAGAAAAGTCACAACGAACCTTCACTGTGAATGGTCAAAGACTCAAACATTACTTGGGAGATGTGGAGGAGAAGGACAAGGTTAAATATCACCTCAACTGAGGAAGCTGACCGTCAAGCTAATGACGTTAAAGAAGCGCTTGTTGGGAGGCAACCCAACCTGAGGTAATACTCCTTTGCTGTTTCTTTTATTTGTTTCAATAAAAAGGTGAAGTAGTTTCTGTGCATTGCAAAGAATTAAGTTTGGTGTTTCACACCAAACAATGAATTCGTGGATCAATAATTCAAAGGGGAATGTGTGACTCTAAGTTTGGTGTTCCACCATACAGATCAACTGAACACAACAACCTTTGAATTATATGAAAGGAACAACCATTCTAAGCAATCACAGAAATGCTTAAAATCCTTAGCAGCAACTTCATTCCAAGGAGAATTCAAGGATTCAAAGAGCAGAGGAGCAAGTAGGAGACTAAGTTTGGTGTTCACACACCAACTTAAGACTCAGACACTTGCCCAAACATAGTTGAGCTAACCACTCAAGTGCTTGAGAAGCAAGCAACTTCATCACTCTTTGCAGGAAAGGAAACAAGGATCTTAGAAAGAACATGAAGCAACAACTAGGAGAAAAAGGAGAAATCAAATTGTTTCCTGGCAACAAAGAGAAAACAAGAAATTTCACAAGGTGGTGTTGTTCCTTGACCATTCTTTAAAAGGCAAACAAAAGCATGCTTGTTCTGGTTTAAACTGTAATTGTTGAATCTTTCTGGAATGTGAAGTTTTTAGTATGAGTGTTGGTTTACTGCTTTGAATAAAGTGAATGCCTAGATGTTTGGATATAACTTCACCTTCTTAAACAAATGCTTGCCATGCTTGTTCTGTTTCCAAAAATAAAAGAAAAGTTTGAACAAAAGTAACTTGGCTCAATTAGTGACAAATCAAGTAGAATTAAGTGGTGGTATACATGCTTGATTGTTTAGTCAGATCACTGGAAATTGAGTGTAGAATTATCATTTTTGTGTAGAAGTTTGAATACTGTCTATGGATCTTGATGAATAAATGTCTTTGGCCATGAAAAAGAAAGAAAAAGAAGAAGAAAAAGCCACTGAAAAAGGGCAACCAAAAAGCAAAAAAATTGAGAAAATAAGCTAGGCACCAATGGTTTGAACTTCTGAGACAAATGCCTGTGGTGTTTATGTATTAAGGATATGCTTGGATGAATAGGTTCTGAGGAGTGTTTCAACACTTGGTAACTTGGGTTAACTAACCCGGGATTATCAACCAAAAGTCCATTATCAAGAGCAACCTAAATACAAAACATTTAGTCACACAAAGAGGTGCTGGGCACCAATGTCTCAAGAAGAAATGTGAACTAAAATGCCTGTAGTGGATATGTGTAGTGCACTGATAAGAAAAAGAAAATACCAAAGGCTTGTGCAACACATGACACTGAGCAAACAAGGAGCAAAGGAGCTCTAAGAAAAAGAAAACAAAGAAGAGAAAAGTGCCAAGGACATAAGAATAACAAGAGGCCATAGCAGTTTGATGGATGCAATGAAAAAGTGATAATCTTACCTGATCAGAATGAAAAAGTGATGCTGCAACTTTCTGCATAAAACCCTTCTGATGAACTTCAAATGCTTGCTAATATAGCCAATGTAATTGCTTTCTGTTTCATACTTTCTTCTCAAATAACTCAGGACTTGCTTAGGGACAAGCAAGTATTAAGTTTGGTGTTGTGATGCCAAGGCATCTTAGACTAGTTTCACTAGCATTTTTCTGTTAGTTTTAGTTGTTTTATGCATTTTCTTGAGCTTAAAGTAACCAAGAATGGTTAAATGAATAACAAGCAATAAACCATCCAAACAGTATGATTTTGATGCAAATTTCATGAGTTTTTAGTTATATTACTTGAATGCTATGAATGAAAGATTTCTCATGAAATTTTGCAAGACTTTGATGCAGTTGTTTGGATGATTTCAGGGAAGAAGAGGCTAGGCAAGGAAGCAACAAAATCAATAAAGGAAGCTTGAATATCACATGTGGAGTTTAAGCTCCAGTTTAAGCTTAAACTGGAGCTTAAACGCCAAAATCATGAAAGCTGAGGAAAGGCTGAAAGTGGCGTTTAACCTCCAGTTTAACCTTAAACTGGAAGTTAAACGCCAGAATTGAAAAATGCACCAGGGAGCATTCCCACGTTTAAGCTCCAGTTTAAGCTTAAACTGGAGCTTAAACGTGTTCGACTATTTTTTCTCCTCCAAGGTTGCTTTCTCATTTCCACGTTTAAGCTTCAGTTTAACCTTAAACTGAAGCTTAAACGTGTTCGACCATTCTCCTCCAGGGTTGCGTTTTGCATTTCCACGTTTAAGCTCCAGTTTAAGCTTAAACTGGAGCTTAAACGTGTTCGACCCAATTTTCCTCCAGGGGTTGCCTTCCTCATTTCCACGTTTAAGCTCCAGTTTAACCTTAAACTGGAGCTTAAATGTGTTCGACCCAATTTTCCTCCAGGGGTTGCTTTCCTCATTTCCACGTTTAAGCTCCAGTTTAAGCTTAAACTAGAGCTTAAACGTGTTCGACAATTTTACCTCCTGGAAGTGTCTGGCGTTTAAGTTGAAGTTTAAGCTTAAACTTCAACTTAAACGCCACTAATTGAAAAGGTTTCTGGGCCAAAGATATTGCAGTTTAAGTTAGCATTTGAGCACAAGCATTAACTTAAACGTACTCTGGTATGAAACCCAATTGAATATCATGGTTTATGGGATTGGGCCTGAAGAATTGATGAGTCTGGAATTTCAATTTGTTGAGTCATGTGTCATTACTTGATTATCACGAAGTTGGCTCAATGAATATTGCAGAATTGGATCAGCAGCCTCATCAGGATTATGGATCATAAACCCAAAGCAAAAGAAAATCAGGGAAAGGCCTCAAAGCCCAAGAAACACAATAGAAGCTCAATTTAGAAAGTGTATAAATAGGATAGAATTTAAGTTAGGAGGGATTTTTTTAAACTTTTGATCGGAGAACTTTTGATCATTTTTGCTAGTTTTCATCTTTTTGTAATGGAATTCAGAGCTATGACTCACTAAACTCCTTTCATTGGGTTAGGGAGCTCTATTGTAATTCAATGAATCAATAATAGTTTTTATCTTCTTCTTCAATCTTTTCTCTTGAATTTTGTTAGAAAGCTTCTCGATCTAATTCCATTGGTTAGTTGTCTTGGGAAAGAAACTATCCATAATTGGAATCCTTCGGAACCTTGGGAAAGGAATGGAGGATTCATGCTAGAGAAGCTTTCTCATAGTGAATTGGATTGGGGTTTGGATGGATATTGTGACATGTAATCCTACCAAATTGTGGTTCATGAAACTGTGTGGTATAATCAGTGATCGAGCATCATCTCTTCTTATGAACATTTAAACCAAGGGATTGGGAATTTGTTTGTTTTTAGAGAGAATTGGTGAGCCAAGGGATTGGGATCCAATCATATAAGATTGCCAAGCAAAATTCAATGAATGCATTGGTTGAGGAAGGGATGAAAATGTTTTGATTCGGAGATCTCAATATCTCCTGAAACCCAATGAATTCCCCATTTCTGATCTACACTTTCTATTTACATTCTGCAATTTAATTCATGCAATCACCCCGATCCCCTTTTAATTTCAGCAATTTAGCTTCTCGCTCTTTAATTCATGCAATTTAACATTCCGCAATTCTCATCTAAATCTTGATTCCGCTCAACTAGAACACACTTCTAATCCGAATTGCTCACTCAACCAATCCTTGTGGGATTCGACCTCACTCTATTGTGAGTTTTTACTTGACGATAACCGGTGTACTTGCCGGAAGGAATTTTTGCCGATCGTGCAATTTCCTAAAATCGTAGCTATCAAGTTTATAGCACATCAATGATTAGCCGTGCCGTGACAGGGTGCGTTGAACATTTTCACTGAGAGGACGGGATTGTAGCCACTGACAATGGTGATGCCCAACATACAGCTTGCCATGGAAATGAGTAAGAAGGATTGGATGAAGACAGTAGGAAAGCAGAGAGACGGAAGGGACAAAGCATCTCCATACGCTTATCTGAAATTCTCACCAATGAATTACATAAGTATCTCTATCCTTATTTTATGCTTTATTCATAAATCATCCATAACCATTTGAATCTGCCTGACTGAGATTTACAAGATGACCATAGCTTGCTTCATACCAACAATCTCCGTGGGATCGACCCTTACTCGCGTAAGGTTTATTACTTGGACGACCCAATGCACTTGCTGGTTAGTTGTGCGAAGTTGTGATAAAGAGTTGAGATTGCAATTGAGCGTACCATGTTGATGGCACCATTGATGATCACAATTTCGTGCACCAACGGTGCAATCTCTAAGTGTGGGGAGGTCGATACCGATCTCCGTGGGTTAGTACCTTCCTGTCTCAACACCAATGTTCAAATTTTCTTTGTTAAATTAGTTGTTGCATTTGCATGTCTGTTTGATTTTGTGCATATTTTACCACTTGGTTGAAGTAATATTTTCTTTTTCAAGAAAAATTTCTACAGCATTTCACTAATTTGAATTAAACTTTTCAAAAAACTTGTTTGAAGAAATTTTATTTTGGAACATGGTTTAGAGCTCGAACACACAAAACCAGTGAGATTTTGAGCCTATTTGAATTGGTTACATTCTATCAACCAATATTTTATTTTTGGTGTGTGTTTTTCTCTCTAAAATTGTGATCTTTGTCTTTCTTAAATCTATATTTCTATTATTTGATGTATGCATGCACTTAATGATTGAGGCCTTGTTTCACTGAGTTCACATACCCATATGGTCTTACCCTTTTATTATCCTTTGCAAACCAATATTGAGCCTGTTTTACCCCTTTGTTATTTACTTTAGCTCTTCACTAACTCTAAGCGGAAAACAATAATGTCCTTAATTTGAATCCTTGATTAGCTTAGACTAGTGAAAGTGCTCATGAATTAAGTGTGGGGAAAGTGGGTTTGGAAACATTTGGTTTGGGAATTGAGTATGTTAGACTTTCTGTGAAAATGTGAAAAATATTGAGAACATGTTTATGCATTCAATACCTTAATCATATGCATGAAAAAATTATAGATTAAGAAAAGAAAAAGAGAAAGAAAAAAAAGAGAAAAAGAAAAGAAAAAGAGCAAACAATAAAAGGGGACAAAATGCCCCAAAGTAAATGGTGAAAGCAATGCATATGTACTATACTCGAATCAGGATGCATGAATATGTGGAAAACATAGTAAATGGGTAGTTAGATTTTGTATTGTGATTACATGGATTGTCTTAAGTAGGTGGGAAAAGTTTAAGTTAATTAAGGATTCAGATTTTAGTCCACTTAACCAAATACAATCCTACCTTGACCTTGACCCCATTACAACCCTTAAAAGACCACTTGATTTGTGTATTTGTGAATTAAACTTTTGTTGATTGGTAGAAGAAGAGCAAGCCTTAGAAAGCAAGGTTAGTAGAGAATTGAGAGAATCGAACCTTAAACACCTGAGCGATTAGAGTACATACACTTCTAGTAAGGGTTCGATGCTCGATTCCTTGTTCCCTGCTTTCATGAGCTATTTTCTTCTTGCAAGTTATTTGCACTTTATTTTGTGATTTAAATTAGTGAAATCCAGTTCATATTTATTCTCGGAAGATTTATTTACTTTTTCACCAAGTAGGTAGAATCATTTTAGCATGTAAGTTGCATTCACATTCATAGGTTGCATTGCATGAGTCTTGCTTTTCCGAACTCATTTGTTTTATCTCCTTAAGCTAAGCATGAGGACATGCTAATGTTTAAGTGTGGGGAGGTTGATAAACCACTATTTTATTGTATATATTGTGTTTAATTGAGTGTTTTTTATCAAATTCTTGCCTACTTATTCATATGATTTGCATAAATTTACAATTCCTTCCCAAAACTGTTCCATGATTGAAAACTTGCTTCCTAAAGATCTTTTTATTGTGTATTTTAATTCTCCTTTATATCATTCGATGTCGTGATCCGTGTGTTAAGTGTTTCAGGCTTCATAGGGCAGGAATGGCTTAAAGAATAGAGAGGAAGCTTGCAAAAAGGGAAGGAGCACAAGAAATAAAGGAGACAACCAGCAGACAGCGACGTGCACGCATGGCTGACGCGTGCGCACGAATTGGACAAAATCACAGCGACGCGTACGCGTATCTGACGCGTACGCGTGGATTGAAGTTCACATAATGACACGAGCGCGTGCGCGTGAGAAGAAAATCCATCAAACGACGTGTACGCGTGACATGCGCAATCTATAAAAATTCAGGAAACGCTGGAGACGATTTTGGGTCGCGTTTTGACCCAAATTTTGGCCCAGAAACACAGATTAAAGTCATGAAACATGCAGAGACTCAAAATAGGAGATCATACACACAATCTTAGGATTTAGGATTAGGATTCCTCTTAAAGAAATTAGGATTTCTTCTTCTCAATTTTCAGGTTCAATGTTCCTTTTATTTATTTTCTCAATTTGGTTTATGAACTCTTTATGTTTAGATTGATTTTCTATTTAATACAATTTAAGGTATTTCAGACTTATGATTGCTTTCTTTAATTTATGTTATTGATGTTTTCACTTTATCCAAATTATTTTCATTCGAGTAGATTTTCTTCCCTTTTGGCTTTGGTTGATTAATTGGTAACTCTTGAGTTGTCAAACTCATCGTGATTGATAATTGATATCTTTGCTGATTGATTTAGATTCCTATAACTCTAGTCTTTCCTCAGGAGTTGAGTAGGACTTTAGGTGTTAAATTAATTTATCCACTTGACTGACCTTCATAGTTAGAGGTTGACTTAGTGGGAGCAATAATACAACTCTCATCACCATTGATAAGGATAACTAGGATAAGACTTCCAGTTTTCATACCTTGCCAAGAGTTTTTCTTTGCTATTGATTTAATTCCTTGCAATCTATTCTTCTCATTCAACCCTTCAAAAACCCAAAAATACTATTTTCCATAACCAATAATAAATCATACTTCCCTGCAATTCCTTGAGAAGACGACCCGAGGTTTGAATACTTCGGTTTATAAATTTTATTGGGTTTTGTTACTTGTGACAACCAAACATTTGTACGAAAGGATTTTCTGTTGGTTTAGAAGCTACACTTACAACGTGAACTTATTTTTATAAATTCTTTACCGATAAGAAATCCGATCGTCAAAGCCTATAGAACTTGGCGTTGTCAACGTACATGCTTCTTCCCCTGGGCCAAAACCTTTTGCTCCTGGAGTTGTTGGTGGACACGCTAGAATTCGCAATGTGCCAACCCTCCTTCCTTGGCTTGCCTTGGATTGTTTCCTTGCTGGCTTGACTTTGTTATTCCATCACCTATCATTAACCAAAGAATTTGCTTAAAAGTTTTTCCATTCTATGCAACAATATTCAAGAGATTCATTCATACTAATTCATTTGTAAACTTCTTGAATTATTTGCCCAAATTATGCCAAATTTCACCTAGTTCTTGGTTCATGAATGCATAGAGAGAAAATTCACACAATTGCTTGTTTATTTTAATAATAATTAATGAAATTAAGCCAAAACTAACTAAACTAACTAGCTAAAATAGCAAATATGCGAATGCATCAAGCATGGACGATGCGTACGCATCAGTCGCTCTTTTCACCATCCACGTGTGAGCGTGGGTGACGTGCAAGTGTCACATCGCCGACGCAGCTAAAGTGCAGTGTGCCCTGTTCTCTTTCTTTCTTCATTTTATTTCTTTTATTCCTTCTTCCTCTCTTCTTCCTTCTCCTTACCACCTCTTCTCCATCCACAACCACCGACGACCTCAACCACTGTTGACCACCACTTTCGGTGGCCGCACACCTTCTCTCTCCTCTCTTCTTCTCTTCCTTCTTCTCCTTTTCTCACTTATACTCAACCTCAATTTCTTTCTCTTTTAAGGTCTTACTCCTCTTCCTCTTCTTTTGTTTCTTTTTTGAAAATTTTTCTTTACTATTGCATTTAATTACTCTACTCTCTTTGTTCTTGGATGCATTTTAACTTTGTTGTTTGTTTTTTTGTGTGCTCACTCTTGTTTCTTTCCTTCCCTTTATTTTCTTGTATGGGTGTTGAATCTCATTTACTTTTTGAATTGGTGGATTATTTCATATCTCTAAGATTGTTTGTGCTATGGTGGATGACATTCTATTTTGGGGCACATTTCCCTTAGAATTCCAAACTTGCTTGTTATTTACACTTTGAACACCAAGTGTTTGTGAAAAAGAGCCAATGACATCTTTGTTCATTATTGACCTTTTTCTTTCAACCTAATGACACTTTTTCACAACACTTGCGCTAGATGAGCATTGAGCGTCATTTCCATGATTTCTCATCATCAATTGCTCATTGTTTATGGTTTGCTATATTTGTAGCATCATGCAAGAATGAGTGGTTCAATGCTCTCTAACCCCACATTCTTCAATGTCTAGACTTCATGGTCTTGGAGTTAGTTGAGCCAACAGTTTTTCTATGACTTCCACCATTCTTGCATGTGTTTGTCATTTTTGTTATCGATGCTTGAGTTTATTCTTCTCATGCTTTGTATTTGCATGCTTCTTTCTCTCTTGCATCTCAGGCTAGTGATATGCCTCCTTGATCATTTTGTTGTCTTACTTGTATGTAGTAGCTACCATATTTTTAAGATGTTCCACTCTTTTGTGGTATTAATCCTCACTTGTATTGTATTAATTCCAATTTTTGTCTCTCTGAGCTTCATATTTTTCTCTTTTCTTCCTTTTTAGTATGGCCACTAAAAAGAAAAGGAAAAGACCTCCAAAAGCCATCTACAAAGAGAGCAACTCAAAAAGCGACCACTAAGGTGCCTGATGTGAGAAAATTGTCGGTATAGAATTTCTCAACGAAATTTCATCGCAAGTATAGTCCTAAACCAACAAACAATCCTCACATCAAAATTTAATTTGTTTGTCACAAGTACAAATCCCAATAAAAATAACCGAAGTATTTAAAACTCTGGTCGTCTCTCAAGAAATTACAGGAAAGTGTGCTCAATTATTGATTATGGATAAGTGTTTTTGGGGTTTTCGAATAAGAGACAAGAAAAGTAAATGAAACTCAAATGATAAAAAGGTCTTGGCAAGGGTTGATGGTTAAGGATCTTTATCCTTGTTACTAACCACAACATGATAATTGCAAGGATCAATCTCATTATGTCATTCTCTAACAAGTGAAGGAAAGTCAAATGGGCTTTATCAATCCCAATTCATAAGTCCTAGCCACCTCACTAATTAACTTAGTGGAAGCTAGTGTCAATGGATACCAATCATCAATCACTTGGACATTAGCAACTCAAGTTCACCTAAGTTACCATCCCAAGCCAAGAACACAAAAATCTACTCTAACATCCCTCCAAGCATTTTATCAAACACTTGGAAGGCATAAAAGGAAAGCATAATAAATGCCAAGGAAAGATAAAATCTAACAACTACCAATTGCAAGGAAATAACAATAACAAAGTAATTAAATAATAAAGGAACATAAAACATGAAATTGCATTAAAGGAAATTAAAATCAACAAAGTTCTCATAGACATGAAAATAGCAAAAATAGAAGAAATTAACAAGAAGAACTAAGAGAGTAACGATGTAGCAACAAGAAATTGAAAGGAAAAGTAGATGAAAACAAGAATCAAAATCTAGATCTAAGAAGAGATTTGAATCTAATCTAACCTAAGAACCCTAACCTAATTCTAGAGAGAAGAGAGAGCTCCTCTCTCTAGAATTCTAACCTAAAACATGATGAAAACTCAAACTAACACTACTTGGTTCATCCCCCTTCAATCCTTGGGTTTAATAGCATCATAAATGAGTTTTATTGGGCCCAAAATGAGCTAGAAATCGCAGGCCACGAGTTGTTAACAATGGCCCACGCTGATCCTGTGATGCGCACGCATGGGCGACGCGTGCGCATCATCTAAACGCCAGGCAACTATGATAAATTTTATATCATTCTGAAGTCCCGGATGTTAGCTTTCCAATGCAACTAAAATCTCCTCATTTGAACCTCTGTAGCTCAAGTTATTATCGATTTAGTTCGAAGAGATCAGGATTGACAGCTTAGCAATTCCTTCATTTCTTCATGAGTTCTCCATTTTTACATGCTTTTTCTTTATTCCCTCAATCCAATCTTTGCCTTCTAAACATGGAATCAATTAACAAACATATCAAGGCATTGAATGGAATTAAGGTGAATTAAATTTAGCTATTTTAAGACCTAAAAAGCATGTTTTCACACTTAAACACAAATAAAGGAGAATTTACAAAAGCATGCTATTTTAGTGAATAAATGTGGAAAAAATTGATAAAATTCTCTAAATTCAACACACGATAAACCCTAAAAATAGGGTTTATCAGTGCCAACTTCCTCAAAGGCCAAGCCACTTGCTAAGCGGTTGAAGAACTCTAGCCGCACTGATGAGGCAGAAAAGGAAGTTCCCGCAAGATTCACCAACCCACCGACGGCGAAAACTGACACTCTGGAGTCCACTTTGGATCATGGCAAAGAAGTAATCAAAAGGGGAACATGGAGACGTCCTTGTTTCACCATCCTATGGCTATTGAGAGTGACACTCCCGAACCCACTCCGTTTATCATTGATAGCATGGAGTACCGTGCAAATTTCTAAGTGTGGGGAGGTCGTTTACCAACTTCCGTAGTAACAACCCTTCTTTTTAACACCCAAATCTTAACTTTCTTTTGTCAATTAAGATAATCTAAATTGCATGGATAGTTTTGCATTTAAACACTTTTTGCATGGTAGTTGTTTTGTTTCAGAACTACTGGGTGAGAGTAACGATACTTTTCCAAGAAACTGTTTTTAGGGCACCCTACCAAATTGAAAAAAAAATTGTGTTGAACTTGCTTGAAGGAATTAATTTTGGAACATGATTTTTGAGCTAAGAACACATAAGCATGTGAGTTTTGAGCCCAATTATGTGGTTACATCATATAACCACTTATTTCCATTCTTATGTGTGTTGTTCTCTTTCTATGATTGCAATCCTTGATTTGTTTGATTCTCTATGTCCATTATTTTGTGCATGAATGCATTTATATGATTTAGGCCGTCATTTCAATAGCTCGCTTACCCAAATTGCCTTACCTTTTATCTACCATTGTTAGCCAATTTTGAGCCCTTGTTAAACCCCCTTTTGTTCTTTAATTTAGCACATCACTACCCCTAAGTGAAAAATAATAAATGTCCTCTAATTTGGATCTTTAATTAGCTTAGGCTAGTGAGGGTGTGTCATTTAAGCGGGGGGAAGCTTAGGAACATTTGTACAGGTAAAAGTGTGTTTTGTATGTTTAGTGAAAATATTGGAAATTGAGAACACACTCATGTATTGAATGTTTAAACCATATGCATTAGTACCGTTGTATATAATTCATCAAAAGGAAAAAAGAAAAGAAAAGAAAAAATAAAGAAAAAAAAGATATATATATAGAAAAAGAAAGCAATAAAAAGGGGACAAAATGCCCCAAGGTAAAGCCAATAATAACCAATGCATATGGTTTGTGAATCAAAAGAGAATGCATGAGTGTGTAAAAAGTGAACAAATGAGTAGTTAGGTTGTGTATTAGAATTGTATAGGTTGTTATATGTGTTTGGTGAGAGCTTAGGCTAATTAAAGATGTAAATTTCAAGCTCACATGGCCATATATGCATCATTACCCTTACCCTAACCCCATTACAACCTAAAGATAAGCCCCCATGATAAATGTAAGCATGCACTAAATAACTATTGATTGTTAGATAAAAAACAAATTTTAGAAAGCATGATTAGAGGAGAATTGAGTGATCAACCCTATACAATTGAGCGACTAGAGCGGATACACTTCCGGTGAGGGTTCAATGCTCAACTCCTTATTCCCTGCTTTCACAAGCTTTCTTCTTGCAAGTTGTTTACACTCCATTCTGATATTTGAATTGGTAGAGTTCATGAATCATCTTTTCACCTTGGCCCTATGTGTTCATATATGTTCTTGGAAGTTGATTCACTTTTGACCAAGTAGATAGAAGCATTTGCATTTGTTGCATCCATGTAGGTAAATTACATTTCATAAACCTCATTCTCCTATGTTCTTTGGTCTTTTGTTTTTACCATGAGGACATGCTTAGTTTAAGTGTGGGGAGGTTTGATAAATTCCAATTTTATGGTTTATCTTGTGCAGAATTTAGGGGGTTTTATCAGTATTTTTCACACTTACTCATAAATTGCATGGTTTTGTGTTTTCTTTCTAATTTTGCTTCATGGTTTAAAACATGCTTCTTTAACCCTAAAAATGCCAATTTTAAATCCTCTTCTATTACCATTCGATACCGTGATGTGTTTGTTAAGTAGATTCAGAATTTATAGGGCAAGAATGGCCTAAAATATGGAAACGAAGTATGCACAAGTGGAAGGAACATGAAGAATAAAGCTTTGGAAATTTGGTGGCGACGCGCACGCATGGCCGTGTGTAGCTAAGACTGGCGCACATAAGTTGGCACACTCGTGTGGTAATGCGAAATCCCACCAATGCGTACGCATGACCGACGCGTACGCGTGGCTGAGGAGTTCATATGACGCGCATGCGTGGCTGACGCGCACGCGTGATGCTCAGCACGTGACCTCATTAATGAAATTGTGACTAGCGATTTCTGCAAGGCTCCAGGCCCAATCTAAGCTGAATTATGCTTGGAAAAGACCCAAAGAACTAAGGGGGAAAGGAGGATTCACTCATTCACACCATACACATAATTTTAGCTAGTTTTAGGTTCTTGTTTTCTAGAGAGAGAAAACTCTTACTTCTCTCTAGATATAGTTTGTTTTGATCTTCCTTTGTTGAATTTCTTAATTGGGCTTGTTAATTCTAGTTTCAATTACTTAATTTGAGTTCTCTAGTTATAATTTTGTTTAGATCTTGTGTTGGAATTGTGTTTTCTTGTTATTTCCCCTTTTCTTCCCATTTTATGAACTTTGTGGATTTTGAATTTCTCTTAGTGCATTGATGTTTTCTATGATTGATAGTGTTATTTGAGTTGCTTTCTAATGATAATTGTTAGTGGGTACTTGTAATTTCCAATTAATTTTGCAATTTAAATATGTCTTTAGTTAGTGCATACCATGTGTTTGATGAAATGTTTCCTTTGAGTATGGAGTAGTTTTCTATGCTCTTGGCCTAGGTTGAGGGAATTGGGTGATGTTGAGTCACTGAGTCTAATTGAATTGGCGATTTAAGAACTCTTAGTGGCCAAATTGATACCCATTGACACTAATCTACTACTAAGCCAATTAGTAGATAGATTAGGACTTATGAGTTGAAATTGACCAAGCAATTTGAAATACTTCACTTGTAGAAGTAGACTTAATGGGCTTGGTTCCTCATAATTGTCAAGATATGGTTATTAGACAAGGATGGTGATCCCAATTCCTATGCCTTAGCCAAGAGTCCTTTTTATAATTCATATTTGAAACTCGAAAATTCCAATTGCTTGGTTTTTGTTATAGTTAGTTTAGTTGTTTACTTAGTTCTAGAGTAGAAACAGATTTATATGTTCCATTGTTAGATTGTATTTACTTTTACTGTGCTTTACTTACTTGATTTATTTTCTTGCACTTAAGATTCTTGCATGCTAAGCTTTAGTAGTTTAAATTCTTGTTCATGACTCCTAACCCCAAAATTCTAGCCAATATTGATGCACATGTTTGCCCATTCTCTTGAGGACAGTCCGAGACTAATACTCTCGGTTACTTTTTATTGGGGTTGAGTTTGTGACAACCATATCAAAATTTGATCAAAATGATTATTTGTTGGTCTAGGACTATACTATGACATGATTTTCTATTGAGAAATTCTAGGCCGACACTAATTCTCCTATCATTGTTCCTTAGTGCCAAGTGTCTAGTGGGGACGGCAATGTGTAACGCTCACTTGACACTATAAGGACGGCTCAATAGGGACGGCGATGCATAACGCTCACTGGAGATCAAACGGAAGGTTATAGCTCAGTGAGGACAGTGATGCGTAACGCTCATTGGAGACCGAAAGGAAGGTTCCCCCATGAGGACGGCAATACGTAACGCTCATGGAGGGGACGTTGCCTGAGATAAGGACGGCGGTACGAAACGCTTATCTCAGGACCAGTGTCGAGAATCGGGCAACAAATCGACACATGAACTCATTGCCTGTATAGGACTAGACATACATCATACTTGTTTGCGCATACTTGTTGTGAATGTGTTTTCTATAATTGTGTGTGCTTGTGACTGGATTCTACATTCTATAATTGCTCTTTGATTTGTGTTTGTCTTGCATTGTTTGTACCTATGATTGAGTTTTGATGGTGATTTGTGTTGAATTGGACCGTAGGCCGAGTTGAATTGATTTGGGCCAAAGGCCGTGACTGGAAGGATCAGTGGTAAGCTTTGGTTAAAATGGATTCTTAGTAAGTGGTAAAATATATGAAATGTCATTTTGCGTGAAATTTTTATAAGAAAAATATGAGTTTTAAATTTTGGATAATGAATAAAACTCTATACCCCGACCCTACTAAGAACTCCCCAGTTCTTACACCCTATCTCCACCCCCTTTCAGCTACAGGTGCGAAGGCTTATTGCAAAGCTGCGGGAGCACAAAGGAATATGTTTACGAGTTGAGTTGTTAGAATTTATTTTTCCCTTGCCTTGCTAGTTAGAGTTTTATTTAGAGGGGTAGGATTTGTTTTTGAGAATCTTGAAATAAGTCTATGTATTTAGCGAATATATATATATATATATATATATATATATATATATATATATATATATATATATCTTTGTGGTTAAGTGGTTTAAAATAAAGAATCTTCATTTTCCTAATAAGAGTTTCAGTTCGTACTCGCAAAGGCTCAATATTAAATAAACATAGTATATAATTAAAGGAATAGAGGTAAGTAGCGCTCGAACTTTTAGTACGATCGTGAGGTGTTTAAAGTTAGGGTGTTACATTATGGTATCAGAGTAGTTCGTTCCTGTTAGAGCCTTAGGAATGGATTGACTATGCTTTACTGCATACTTTGAGTGTCTGTCATGCAATAGGACTTGTCTTAATGACAAAAGTTTGACTTTCATATGCATGATTGTCTATTGATTAATACTGTTAGTCGATGTTGCATTTCTCATGGTATTAGGTCTGGCCAACTTAATACTGATAATTTATGTATACGGAAACGCTAATGGATTATCATAGACGAGATAGAATTAAAAGGTGATGCAAATAACGGTTTCTGGGAACGTTTGAGGTTATTTTCACGATTAACTCAATCTTGAATCGCAATTCCTATTTGAATCCTATGACTTGGTACACCATCCGTTCTTTTATAACTGCATTGAAGTCCTTTGTTCGGATTTCTTTCATGAAAAGAGATTTGCTTAATCTTTCCAATCCTATTCCTTTGTCCGAATGTATCCTTGCTCGATCCTGTTTTTAAATGTCTGCTTGACTCTTCTCGACTATCTCTTTTTGTTGTTTTTTATAGTTCTTTTCATGAATCTTGTACTCTTTGATATGATCTTGAATTTATTCTAAGCACAACAAAATGGTCCTCAAATCAGCTTGTAATTTCTACTACATATCACATTTTTTCTTATATTCGAATCATACGAGTTCCTTATATTTGAAAACTACATATACAAAAAATTTGTTTTTTTTTCCTAAATATGTACAAAGGAAACGCCAATTTAAGTTTCTTTCATGTTGTATCAATTTTCGAGGACGAAAATTTTTATAAGTGGGGTAGGATGTAAGGCCCCAAATTTTTAAAAATTAAATGATTAGTTATTTATGAGTTATTATATTCATTGAGATTTTGTTTTTAAGAAAAATTATTTTTAACAAAAATATTTAAATTAAATTTTAAAATTTTTGAAGTATAATTTACTTATGACTTATTCTATTAGTTTGAATTATTTATTAAAAAATATTTTAGTAGCCAAAATTTACATTGATTTTATAAATAATAATAATAATAATAATAATAATAATAATAATAATAATATTATTATTATTATTATTATTATTATTATTATTATTATTATTATTATTATTATTATTATTATATATGAGGAGTGCTAGGGGCCAGCAGATTTTGTGAGTTGTAGTCATCAATTAGCCATCAATAGTGTATTTAATGGTGTGAGATTTTATTTAATGGTGGAAAATCACACATTTTCCTTTTGCTGGCTAAGTGCTGGCCAGATTTTAATAAATCTGCTGGCCCCCTAGACTTTCCCTATATATATATAATGTGACACATATATCTTTTACTCCATTGATCACCTTTCATCATTCTTGACTTCTTTATTGTTACTACCGAAACCAAAGAAAGGAAATAAGAAAGAGAAAGTCCGAAGGTTGCATGGAAGAAAATCGTAACTCCCCCCAAAATTCTGGCTTCGATTTCTTACGATCCGTAACTCCAATAAAAAATTTAATCCGATAAAAGTGTTCGTATCCTCCCCCACTACACGTTGGCGTTACTAATTTTCCCTTTACCAATAATCTCTAGTTAGAGTAACAGATAATCAGATATACCAAAAATTTTGGAAGTAACGAAGGATCCATAAATTTTAGGAAGATAGGGAAAACACAATATTAATATAGGGTTGAACTTAATAAAATGAAAGGGCGGATATTACATATATATTATTAAGAAAATTTTCAAAACCCTTACGCACATGGCACATACAAGTAGTTCCATTCTAGGCTGCTTCCAGAAGAGTCATACATTTTGTAGAATCTCATATACTGAATTGTCACAAATGGGAAAATATAGGTACTTCGAAAAACAATTAGTCAAGGGGTAAAAAAAAGTTATTTTCTTAACTAATTATTGTTAACCTGAATCCTAAAACTTCCGAGAAATTGGTTTGTAGCCATGATAGGTAGCCAAAATTCCTAAGATAGTAGCATCTCTTCTATTGTATTTGGATGCAGTAACATTCTCGTTTTTAGCAAAAAACTAACATCCAAAATTTTCACAATCATTTACAATCAAATCATAGGCATATCTTCTAACCTAACCAAAAGATAAAGGTGAATAATCAGGAAGCACTTCAAAATTCATATTTGAGTGTAACTTGCAAATGAAGTTACAGCTACAAAGATTGTACCATACACTACTATTCTTTGTTACAAAATTTAGGCGAAGCAGCTCAAACTTTTGTAATTCAGTAAATATAAAACTATTGGGACCAAAGAAAAAAGAGAAGAGACCAATATTTCCTTGATTTTTGAATGTAATATCGTGTAACAGGATACTTGATTGATGAAAAAAAAAACGGCTAATATCTTAAACCCTGAGCATAGTAGCTTCCCAAATTTGTTCATTAATAAATGATAAATTAACTAGATACGAAACCTATTGCAAATTGCAATCAGCAATTCAGCATAACTCTTGTAATGGCCCTAATTTGTGCCAAATTTTGTGGTTGATCATGCAAGCCAAAAATGCTCATATCAAAACCCAAATGAACTCTGTTAGGATCTAGTTGAACCCCAAGGGGCTAAAAGCCATTAATGACCTTTCAACTTGCACCGGGTGCTTTATTAGGATGAAGTGGAATTTGACCCGACAACCCAATACTGCTTGACGGCAATCAATACCTTTTCGGGAACAAGTGGACCATCCTCATGGTCAACCATTTTGGTGTTCCATCTCATTCCTCCGACGATTTTCTTGACCTTAATTAAGATGTCAACTTCGTCACGGATGATGACTGCTCCTTCTGGCCGCAAAATCCGGTCCATCTCGAGAAGAATGTCTTCTATGTTACAGCTGCATTTAATGTGAGACAAGATTTTTAAGGTTACATGGATGAACCTATCTTCTAAAATCAAGTGGTTATGCTGGTCTAGATCCAAATGTTACACAAGCTCTACATTTGGGTGAGGGTTACTGAACCATAGCTCTTTAAAAAGGCATGTTCAGACTTCCACAAGCAAATCAAATAGGCACAAAAGTTTGAATGCTAAACAAGTTGTTAGGCACATTAGATAGAGAAGCATTTTGATCAAGAACTGATATAAATAAGAATTATAAAACATGAAAATTTAATCAAAGGATCGCTTACTTGTCCTTGTACAGACTAAAAAGACCATCGCTATGAATGAGATCGTAGGTCCTTGGATATGTGGAGAAGGCTTCACACCTGTGGATTATAAGGGCCCGATGTATGAACAAATAAGGGGGAAAGCCATGAAAGATGAGAAAATTGATAATTCATTTCACTAATAGGTAATGGCACGAGATTAGTATCATCATGACTGAGTAAGAAAACCATACCAATCATGATAGATGCCAATAAGTCCTCGTTCATATATGACACCCAGTGTACTTTTCTCAGCAATAGTAGGCACAACATTCATGACCCATAACTTGGGAGATTGAATAGCTGCGGCAAAACTGCCTAAACCAGCATTCATGTCCATAATGTTGCGATACCTTCCAGTATCCAGGAGGCTATTAATTTTCTTATAAGCATTTACATGCCTTTTCCACTTATTGTTATCCTCCACGAATGTCTCAACACTAACTCCAGGAACTGCACCATTAGCAATTCTAGGAGGGGTTGCAAATAGCCTCTCCGGAAATGGCTTGAGTTCACCAGAAACTTTAGGTGTGCGGGTAACACAGGCCTCCATTTTCTTATACCTGTAGACACAAAGACATGACACCTCATAATTTTCGAAGGATCAAAACCAAACAGAGACTTGAAATCATATCAAAGAATGATTTTGACAATAGTATTATGGACTGACTATTGAAAGAGTTCATATGATATAAAACAATGATAAATTGGAAAGATGACAAGGAAATAAGCAGTCACAGATACTTCAAAGATGTTTTCATCTGCTTCTTATTGCCAGTTTCAATCCAAGGTCACTATGGTTAAGAGAACATCCTCCTAACCATCAAGATACTTTGGAAACTGGAAAAGCATTTTTAGAATTATACATGAAAATATCACTATTATTTTCCCAAATATCTTTAGCTCAATGCATAATGCACATGTCTACATCCTTGCACATGGCTTATAGAAAGAAACAACGGGAAAAATAATAATGCACTGCAAAAATATACAAATTGTTTAAACAGGAAGATTTCTTACCAGACATCATTAACATCGGTTGTTTCACAAAAGTTCACGCCAGATTCTTCTTGTCTGCTACGGCATGATTCAGTGTCCATAGTTTTTTGCCAAATGGCAATTTCAGCCTCCTCTGACTTCTTCTCCCAGCAAAGGAGCTTAGCAACGTCTTCAATCTTTCTTTGTTCTTCCTCGAGTTCCTCCTTAGGTCTCTGCCAGTTTCTATAATTTGCCTTCCAGTTGATGGGAGGTCCTGAAAGTACCCAATAACCACCAGGTCTTAGAACTCGGTCTACTTCAATCATATAAATTCCATCTGCAAATGAATAATGCAAAATTACGATTGTTATCATAAATAGGGTATAAAAAAACCAGATCAAACAGAATAAGAAGTTAAGAACCCAAAAATTATTGCCCTGCCTAAGTTACAGCAAATATTTCAGAGTAATCTTTCTGAATGCAAAATTCTCACCATTTGCTCCCCAAGGAATTAAGCAACGAGAACAATGAGCCATGTCGAAGGCCGCAGAAGGATAAGGCGTTTTTATGGTTCCAAGAACACCAATGACAGCAGGTACACCTCTTTCAAGAGCAAACTGTACTTGTGCTTCATGAGAGTCCCTTGGCGCAAATGACATTGCAATAACATTTCTGCTCCAAAGATAAGCACCCCAACTAGCAACCTGGGAAATAAGACCTTACATTAGAGCTTAAAGAAACTAATAATGCTGTTTTATCGATTAACATGTAATAGAAGGACTGAAATTGGTTTTATGTTCTATGAATTTGATGAGGAACATACCCCACAACCAGTGTCGAGAGCTGTCCTAACTGTCCCATCATTTATAGGGATCACGGAAGCAAGTTGGTCGATATATTTATCTGCACCTTGAGGAAATTGGGTGCCACCACCGGGGAACCTAAACACTGATCCTTCATACTGGATCCAGTTCTGAATAGCCTTCTCAACTGTAAGGCTCTTATACGGTGCATTTGCATAAGGAACGTAGTCACGGCTCTTTGGCCATGGAAATGGAGTGACATACCCCTTGGGTGCTGGAATCATACAGTGTAGCTTCTCTCCCTCAGGGGGACAGTGCCTCTCTCGATAGTTCATGTTTTCTCTTGGAAATGTCATTGCACGCTGCTGATCTTGGCACGGAGTGTAATCCGTGTATCTAGCAGCACACGGCTCAAATTTCTTAGCTTCTGAATCGACCTCATCGATCCTGCTAACCTCACCAGCATGGTGAGAGTCAAAACTTAAATTTGGAACTGTGTCACACTCTTCGCCTTTCTTGGTGATCTCCAATGCTATGCTATCTCCCTTTCCGAAACCGCTTCTCTGCCACGCACCCAATATATAGAAGAAACAGCACAGACCAACTACTATAAAGACCTGCACAGAACTTCTAGTCCTATTATCAGCTGCACTTGGTTTTGCCATTTAGAACCTGAAATAAAATAAATAATCAATCCTGACTCAAAACTCAATAAAAAATTGAATTTATAAGAGGTGCAAAACCCCAAGGTTAGGTACTACATCATCCAATATCAAGATCAAGAATAAAGATCTCAAGACAAAAGTAGCCAGATGTATTTAGCTTTCAATCTGCAAAATTTAACAACTTGGATACTCCAAGGAAAGAAAGTAAGCTTCAGTGAATCATATCAAGTCACTTTGAATCATTATCGCCATGAAGGAATTAATTATTAGTCTGAATCATACGGTTCAAGAAAAATGTCAAAGCAAGCTTCAGATCTGTTGAATAGAATCAGAGTTTAAGCTCCATTTGTAATAAATGTTTCCACTGGGAAAATGCTTATGCATTTTGTGTAGTACTATGTTAATAGAAGACAAAGACAAGACAAAAGGACGAAACATGAATGAAAGAGAATAATGATTAACTAAACCGGTACAAGGTGTTAATGATGTGGGATCTAGCTTCACGTAAATGCAATGCAAGATCACACACGAACACTGGAAAACGCGTTTCGGGGTTATAATTAATGAAGACGACCCACCAAAAGTTGCTAAATAAGGAATTTAACTTGGGGCACAAAAGTGGGATAAAAAAACTAAACTTTGAAAGTACCAAGATAGAAAAAAATCACCAACAGTTGAAAGGAAAAAATCAAACGAGGAAAAATCTCTTACCGATCATATGAAGCTGGGGCGGGAGCAATATTTGGAAGATCTGAGATGATTCCTTCCTTCCCACACACACACACACACACAGTGATAAATCTTGGAGGCTTATATAAATTTTCTGGGGGACCAAACAGTGATCTTCTTTTCTGTTTTAATATTCAAATGATGATGATGATGGTGTAACGGGAAAGGGATGTGAAGGATCCAGTGTGAGGAGTGAGACGTGTCAAATCTCAAATAATAAAAAATGTACAAGAGATTCCTATTCTTTAATCCTCATGAGGTTCTTTCCCATCAGCAATTAGCAGCAATCAATGAATGTTCACATGAAAAGAGACACAGTAACGGGATTGGCATCACCACTCAGCATAAATAAAGAGAAAGGGAAAGGGAAAGTTAAAAAGAAAATAAAAGAAAGTAAATAATAACAATATAATAATGATAAATACCAGCTAAGATTACTAGATTAGAACAGTTCATATATTTCACATGAAACAGACTTGAACCTTGTATTTTATAGAGGAGAAATTATTTATAGAATAAATGTCTAAAATTGATTCTAAAAAATTTTGGATGGAACATTTTTGTCTTAATAAATTTTTTATTTTTAAAAATTTTTTAGATTTACTTTTGTATGACTGGTTAAATCTGTATAATTTGAAGAAGAATAATTTGTGTTAAAACATCTCTTTTGAAGATCTAATTATCTTATAATAAAATTTATTAAAAATTTATTTTTTTAATATGTATATATATATTATAAAATTAATTAAAAGAACAAGAGAGGTCAATCTGCCTTGGAAGAATAATTTTTGAAACGTATGTCTGTAGAATTTTTATATCTTGTTTTGTTTTATTAAACTCAAAAAATTAGTAAAAGGATATAAATTCACTTTTCTGGATGCAGATATTATTACACTATTTTTCAAGGACATATACTTGATTTATAGGTGATTTTTCTGAGTTCTGTGTGCTTGCAACTAATCGATAATTTATACAGAATATTTCCATATCTTAAGTTTTTAGAAGTTTCTTTGATATTGCCATTCACCTATTTTTTAAACGTTGCATTTATTTTCATTATTTTTAAACTGATTCTTAAAATTTCATAATAACCCTTTCAATAAATTAAAAGATTAAAATTTACTAAAAAATATACGGGCAAGATTAAAATAAAATAAAATAAAAGATGAAGAAATTAAAACAGTAATTGAGATCAGTTTTATTTTTATTTTTGTTTTGTTAAACCGATTCAAAGTTCAAACTTCAAACCACATTTTTAACTATGGGAATATCTAGTATTGAGCAATGAGCATGCTATTCTATTGCTATAGACATCTTCATACCATTATCCCGTGTCGAAGTAGGATGGGGAATCTGATGGTGACAACCAGGGTCCCACACGCGAATCGCCGTTTGACTGTACTAGTAATTGGCGCATGGATCTGACGTCCAAGCACAATGTTTCAGTTTACGGTATGCTTCCCACTTCCCACTTCCCACTTCCCACTTCGGGTAAGTATGAAGTTCCATTTGTTTTGTTTTTTTTTTATCTTAATAATATTTTAAATACACACAAAAAGAATTATTTTTTCCAACGTTTTCTGATATTTTATTTTTGTGACAAATCAATTGTTGACTAATAGAAAATATAAAAATATTAGTGACTACTTAATTAAGAGGGTAGATATTAAAAAATTCTAATTTTGTGGTTTATCTTGCGCTTAATTTAGAGGATTTTATTAACTTATCTCACATTTATTTAATAAAATAGTATGCTTTTGTAATTCTCTCTAAATTTGTGCTTAAGAGTGAAAACATATTTTTTATGCCTTTAATTAGCTAAATTTAATTCATTTTAAATCCATTCGATGCCTTGATATGTTTGTTGAGTGATTTTAAATTCATATGGCAAGTATTGGATGGAAGAAGTGACGAGAAAAGCATGCAAAATAGAGAATTCATAAAAAAATGAGCATTTGGAGGATTCACGGCCACGCGCACGCGTTATCCCACTACAAAAAAACAGGGTTAAAACGGCGGTTATTTTTTTAAATTACGGCGGTTAGAACCGCCATTAATACAAAAAATGGCGTCTCCAAGAAACGCCATTATTCTGGACGTCATTTTGGTTATTACGGCGGTTTTTTGAAAACCGCCGTAATAACCAGTGGATAATACGGTGATTTTTTTAGGGTTAAAATGGTAGTTTGTAACCGCCATTATTTCCGCATAAAATGGCGGTTTTTGAATTGTTTAAAGTGGCGGCTATAACCGCCGTTTTTACCAGGATGTTATGCCATCATTTCTGTTTAAAATGGTGGTTTCTAACCACCGTTTTTACCATTATAACTGTCATTTTTACCAGGTTATAATGGCATCATTTTTGTTTAAAATGGCAGTTTTTAACCGCTGTTTTTACCAACGTATAATGGCATCGTTTCATTCAAAATTGGAGTTTCTAACCGCCGTTTGTACCTAATTATGATGACAATTTTATGCTTTTTAAAATAAGATTGAAACCACCAATTTAAAGTGATATTTTTGAAACTCACTTAAAAATCTCATAATAACCAAAAGGCATAGCCATAAATCAGACATCATAAGATGATTTTTAATTCATACATGATCCAAAAGTCATAATCCAAGTCATAATTGAAATGTCATAATCCAAAAACAAAGTATCAAAGTAACATTTTTCAATAATAAGTCTTAACATATAATCCTTAATATACGTCTTAACATATCAAGCAAGGTTGATGAGCGGATATTTTATACGCTTTTAGGGGATATTTTCATATAGTTTTTAGTAGGATCTAGCTACTTTTTAGTATATTTTTATTAGTTTTTATGCAAAATCACATTTCTGGACTTTGCTACGAGTTTGTGTGTTTTTCTGTGATTTCAGGTATTTTCTGACTGAAATTGAGGGACCTGAGCAAAAATTTGATTCAGAGGCTGAAAAAGGACTGCAGATGTGGTTGGATTCTGACCTCCCTGCACTCGAAATGGATTTTCTGGAGCTACAGAAGCTCAATTGGCGCGCTCTCAATTGCGTTGGAAAGTAGACATCCTGAGCTTTCCAGAAATATAGAATAGTCCATACTTTGCCCGAGTTTTGATGATGCAAACTGGCGTTTAACGCTAACTTTCTACCCTATTCTGGCGTTAAACGCCAGAAACAAGATACAAGCTGGAGTTAAACGCACAAACTGGCACAAAAGCAGGAGTTAAATGCCAAGAATAGCCTATGCACGTGAGAGCTTCATTGCTCAGCCCAAACACACACCAACTGGGATCCGGAAGTGGATTTCTGCACTATCTATCTTAGTTTACTCATTTTCTGTAAACCTAGGTTACTAGTTTAGTATAAAAACTACTTTTAGAGATTCATTTGACACCTCATGGTATTTTACATCTGAATTTGTATCTTCTACGGCATGAGTCTCTAAACCCCATGGTTGGGGGTGAGAAGTTCTGCTGTGTCTCGATGGATTAATACAATTACTTCTATTTTCTATTCAATCACGCTTGATTCTATTCTAAGATATTCAATCGCACTTAAACATGATGAATGTGATGATCTGTGACACTCATCACCATTCTCAACCTATGAACACGTGCCTGACAACCACTTCCGTTCTACCTTAGATTGAGTGTTTATCTCTTGGGTTCTTGGTTCACGAGTTTGACTGCTTCTCCTGACAACAGAGCGTTCAATCCGTGAGACCAGAGTCTTCGTGGTATAAGCTAGAATCAATTGGCAGTATTCTTGAGATCCAGAAAGTCTAAATCTTGTCTGTTGTATTCCGAGTAGGATCTGGGATGGGATAACTGCGAAGAGCTTCAAACTTATGAACGTTGGGTGTAGTGATAGACGCAAAAGGATCACTGGATCCTATTCCAGCACAAGTGAGAACCAATAGATGATTAGCCATGTACATGGACTTTTTTCACTGAAAGGACAGATGGTAGCCATTGACAACGGTGATCCACCAACATACAACTTGCCATGAAAGAAGCCTTGCGTGCGTGAAGAAGAAGACAGTAGGAAAGCAGAGATTCAGAAGACAGAGCATCTCCAAAACTCCAACCCACTCTCCATTACTGCATAACAAGTATTTATTTCATGTTCTTTTATTTCTCGCAATTAAAACTAAGAACCATTATTGATATCCTGACTAAGAATAATAAGATAACCATAGCTTGCTTCAAGCCGACAATCTCCGTGGGATCGACCCTTACTCACGTAAGGTATTACTTGGACGACCTAGTGCACTTGCTGGTTAGTTGTACGAGTTGTGAAAAGTGTGATTTACAATTTCGTGCACCAAGTTTTTGGCGCCGTTGTCGGAGATTGTTCGAGTTTGAACAACTGACGGTTTATTTTGTTATTTAGATTAGGAAAAAAATGTATCTTTTTGGTTTAGAGTCTTTTACTTTCTTTTCAAAAAAAATTTCTTCAAAAATATTATTTTTCTTTATTAATTGTTAGTTTTTCATTGAGTCTAGTTGCATGTTTTAAGTTTGGTGTCCTTTGTGTTTTTGTCATCTAAAAAAATATAATAATTAAAACCTTTTTCAAAAATAGTTTTTCTCTGTTTAATCCTTGCATTTGTTGAATGTGTCTATGTTCTTGTGAATAGTTGCTCCTTTGAGTCTTCCTTTCTAAAATCTTTTTGAAAATAATTTCTCTTTGTTTAAATCTTGCTTCAATTTTTAAGTTTAGTGTTTTCTGGTTATTTTTCATGTGATTTTTGAAAATTTTATTTTGGTTTTCTAAAAATTTTAAGTTTGGTGTTCCTTTTTATGTTCCTCGTGTTCTTGAGTCTTGTATGTGTTTTGATCTTAAAATTTTTAAGTTTGGTGTCCCTTAGTGTTTTCCTCCAAAATTTTTGAAAAATAAGGGAGCTAGGTCTAAAAGTTTTAAGTCTTGTGTCTTCTGTGTGTTTTTCTCTTTCCTCATTAAGTTCAAACATACATCTTTTCCTTTATTTACTCATTAATTTTTGAATCCCTTGGGTTGACTTGGTCAAAATTTTTCAAATCATATCTTTTTAAGATTTTTAAAATCATATCTTTTTCAAAAACTTTCTAACCACTTTCTCTCTCCTCACTTTTTCAAAAATCCTCATAAAACATTTTCAAATCTTTTTTTTATTTTAGTCTTTTTTTATTTTATTATTTCGAAAAAAATATATAAATAAATAAATAAATAAAAAATAAAATTTTTATCCACATCATCTCCCTTATTCCATCATGGACCTAAGTGGAAATGAACAGTCCAAAAGGACTCTGGGGTCATATGCTAACCCCACTACTGCTTCATATGGGAATAGTATCTGTATACCCCCCATAAGAGCCAATACCTTTGAGCTGAACCCTCAGCTCATTATCATGGTGCAGCAAAATTGCAGTATTTCGGTCTTCCACAGGAAGAACCTACAGAGTTTCTGGAACAATTATTACAAATTGCTGACACAGTATGTGATAAAGAAATGGATCAGGATGTCTACAGATTATTACTGTTTCCATTTTCTGTAAAAGACCAAGCTAAGAGGTGGTTAAATAACCAACCCAAAGCCAGCATAAGAACATGGAAATAGTTGTTAGACAAATTCCTTAATCAATATTTCCCTCCAAAGAGGATGACACAGCTAAGGCTGGACATCCAAGGCTTTAAACAAGAGAGTAATGAATCTCGTTATGATGCCTGGGAGAGGTACAGAGAGATGCTAAGGAAATGCCCCTCTGAAATATTTTCAGAGTGGGTGCAGTTAGACATCTTCTACTACGGGTTTACAGAAAAAGTTCAGATATCTCTAGACCATTCAGTTGGTAAATCTATACACATGAGAAATACGATTAAAGAGGCTCAAGAGCTTATAGATACGGTTGCTAGAAATTAGCATCTGTACTTAAATAGTGAGTCCTCCATGAAAGAAGAAGCTAAGGTAGTATCAACTGACTTTAGTCCTCAGGAACAAGTTGCAGAACACAATCAGCAACTATCTTCTATAACAAAACAGTTAGCAGAATTTAAGGAGATGCTACAAGAAACCAAATATGCTAATAAGGATATGGAATCACAATTGAATCAGACAAAACAGTAGTTATCAAAATAGATAACAGAAGAGTGCCAAGCAGTTCAATTAAGAAGTGGAAAAACATTAAAAACCTCAACTCAAAGTAGCAGAAAGCCAAGAAAAGAACAACTGACAGAGGATGAGCAAACTGCCACCCAAAATCCCTCTGAGAATAGTAAGAGCCTAGAGAGAAATGATTCTATCGTTCAAACGCCAGAAAAGGGTGAAAAACTGGCATTAAACGCCTAGTGGATGCCTAGTTCTGGCGTTTAAACGCCAGAAAAGGGTGAAAAGTTGGCGTTAAACGCCCAACCCATGTCCAGTTCTGGCGTTCAAATGCCAAAAAAGGTAGGAATCTGGCGTTAAACGTCCATTCCTCCCCCTATCCTGGCGTTCAAACGCCAATGAGGGGTCAGACACCTAGAAGTGCTGATAATAACTCCCTCAAGAAGGCTTCTCAACCTGCCTCTGTAGGAAATAAACCTGCAGCAACCAAGATTGAAGAATACAAGGCTAAAATGCCTTATTCTCAGAAACTCCACCAAGCAGAACAGGATAAATAATTTGCCCGCTTCGCAGACTATCTCAGGACTTTTGAAATCAAGATCCCGTTTGCATATGCACTTGAGCAAATACCTGCTTATGCTAAGTTCATGAAAGAGATCTTAAGTCATAAGAAGGATTAGAGAGAAACTAAAAAAGTCTTTCTCACTAAAGAATGCAGTGCAGTCATCTTGAAGAGCTTACCAGAGAAGCTTAAGGATCCTGGGAGCTTTATGATACCATGCACATTGGAGGGTACTTGTACCAAGACAGATCTATGTGATCTTGGGGCAAGTATCAACCTAACCCCTGCATCCACTATTAGAAAGCTTTGCTTGACTGAAGAGGTTAAACCAACCTGGATTTGTCTTCAACTTGCTGATGGCTCCATTAAATATCCATCAGACATAATTGAGGACATGATTGTCACAGTTGGGCCATTTGCCTTTCCCACTAACTTTGTAGTACTGGAAATGAAGGAGCACAAGAGTGCAACCCTCATTCTAGGAAGACCTTTCCTAGCAACTGGACGAATCCTCATTGACGTCCAAAAAGGGGAAGTGACCCTGAGAGTCAACAAAGATGAGTTTAGGCTGAATGTTGTTGAAGCAATGAAGCATCCAGACACATCAAAGGACTGCATGAGAGTTAATATTATTGACTCCCTGGTAAAGGAGATCAGTATGGCTGAGAGTCTCGAATCAGAGCTAGAAGACATCTTTAAAGATGTTCAGCCTGATCTAGAGGTACCAGAGGAAATAAAAGAACCTCTGAAAACTCCTCAGGAAGAGGAGAAACCTCCTAAACCCGAGCTCAAACCATTACCACCATCCCTGAAATATGTGTTTCTGGGAGAAGGTAACACTGTTCCTGTAATCATAAGCTCTGCTTTAGAGCCACAGGAAGAGAAAGCACTGATTTAGGTGCTAAGGACACACAAGATAGCTCTTGGGTGGTCCATTAGTGATCTTAAGGGCATTAGCCCAGTTAGATGCATGCACAAAATCCTACTGGAGGATAATGCCAAGCCAGTGGTTCAACCACAAAGGCGGCTGAATCCAACCATGAAGGAGGTGGTGCAGAAAGAGGTCACTAAATTACTAGAGGCTGGGATTATTTATCCTATTTCTGATAGCCCCTAGGTGAGCCATGTCCAAGTTGTACCCAAAAAGGGAGGCATGACAGTGGTTTATAATGAAAAGAATGAACTGGTTCCTACGAGAACAGTTACAGGGTGGTGTATGTGTATTGACTATAGAAGGCTCAATACAGCCACCAGAAAGGATCATTTTCCTTTACCATTCATAGACCAGATGCTAGAAAGACTAGCAGGTCATGACTATTACTGCTTTTTGGATGGCTATTCAGGTTATAACCAAATTGCAGTAGATCCTCAGGATCAAGAGAAAACAACAGTCACATGTCCATCTGGAGTATTTGCCTATAGAAGGATGCCTTTTGGTCTGTGCAATGCACCAGCAACCTTTCAGAGATGCATGCTCTATATCTTCTCTGATATGGTGGAAAAATTTTTAGAAGTCTTCATGGATGACTTCTCAGTATTTGGAGACTCATTCAGTTCCTGTCATGATCATCTAGCACTTGTTCTAAAAAGGTGCCAAGAGACTAACCTGGTTTTAAACTGGGAAAAATGTCACTTTATGGTGACTGAAGGAATTTTCTTTGGGCATAAAATTTCGAACAGAGGAATAGAGGTAGATCAAGCTAAGGTAGAGGTAATTGAAAAATTACCACCACCCACCAATATTAAGGCAATTAGAAGTTTTCTAGGACATGCAGGATTCTACAGGAGATTTATAAAGGATTTTTCAAAAATCACAAAACCTTTAAGTAACCTGCTAGCTGCTGATACACCATTTGTCTTTGTCACAGAGTGTTTGTAGGCCTTTGAGACTCTGAAGGCTAAGTTGGTCACAGCGCCTGTCATTTCTGCACCAGACTGGACATCATCATTCAAACTAATGTGTGATGCCAGTGATCATGCTATTGGTGTAGTATTGGGACAGAGTTATAACAAGCTTCTGCATGTCATTTACTATGCCAGCCGTGTTCTAAATGACGCATAGAAGAACTACACAACCACAAAAGGAACTGCTTGTAGTGGTTTATGCCATTGACAAGTATAGATCCTATTTAGTAGGATCAAAAGTGATTGTGTACATTGACCATGTTGCTCCCAAATATTTACTCACAAAGCAGGAGTCAAAACGCAGGCTCATAAGATGGGTGCTGCTTCTGCAAGAGTTTGATATAGAAATAAGAGACAGAAAAGGGACAGAGAACCAAGTGGTTGATCACTTGTCTCGGATAGAACCAGTGGCAGGAACATCCCTCCCTTCCACTGAGATCTCTGAAACCTTCCTCGATGAGCAACTCTTTGCCATTCAGGAAGTGCCATGGTTTACAGACATTGCAAACTATAAGGCTGTGAGATTCATACCCAAGGAGTTCAGCAGGCAGCAAATGAAAAAATTGATCTCTAATGCAAAGTACTACTTGTGGGATGAGACATATCTCTTTAAGAGATGTGGAGACGGAATAATCCATAGATATGTGCCTAGAGAAGAAGCACAGAAGATCCTATGACATTGTCATAGATCACAATATGGAGGACATTTCGGAAGTGAGCGAACAGCCACAAAAATCCTCCAATGTGGCTTCTTCTGGCCTACCCTCTATAGAGACTCCCGAGAGTTTGTACGTAAATGTGATAGTTGCCAAAGAGCTGGTAATCTACCTCAAGGTTACACCATGCCTAAACAAGGGATCTTAGAGATTGAGTTGTTTGATGTGTGGAGTATTGACTTCATGGGGCCTTTTCCACCATCATACTCAAACACTTATATTCTTGTGGCTGTAAGCTATGTATCTAAATGGGTAGAGGCAATTGCAACACCCACTAATGATACTAAGACAATGCTGAAGTTCCTCCAGAAATATATCTTTAGCAGATTTGGTGTCCCTAGAGCACTAATTAGTGATGGAGGCACTCACTTCTGCAATAGACAGCTTTACTCTGCTATGGTCAGATACAGAATTAGCCACAAGGTGGCAACTCCATATCATCCACAGACAAATGGGCAAGCTGAAGTCTCTAATAGAGAACTAAAAAGAATCCTGGAATGGACTGTAATTGCCCGTAGAAAGGATTGGGCAAGCAGCTTGGATGATGCTCTCTGGGCATACAAAACAGCATTCAAGACCCCTATAGGAACTTCTTCGTACCAGCTTGTGTATGGGAAGGCCTATCACCTGCCCATGGAACTGGAGCATAAAGCCTACTGGGCAACCAGATTCCTAAACCTTGATGCCAAATTAGCTGGAGAGAAAAGATTGCTCCAGCTGAATGAGCTAGAGGAATTCAGACTCATTGCTTTCAAAAATGAAAAAATTTACAAGGAGAAAGCAAAAAGATGGCATGCCAAAAAAACTGTCACCCAGAGTCTTTGAGCCAGGATAAAAGGTTCTGCTGTTTAACTCTAGGCTCATACTATTCCTTGGGAAATTAAAATCCCGGTGGATAGGACCATATGTGATTACAGGTGTGTCACCATATGGATATGTAGAGCTTCAGGATATTAACTATGACAAAAAGTTCATTGATAATGGACAGAGAGTCAAGCATTATCTTTAAAGCAATGTTGAGCAAAAATGCTCAAAACTGAGACTAGATTAAAGCACAGTAAGGTCCAGCTAAAGACAATAAAGAAGCGCTTGCTGGGAGGCAACCCAGCCATTGGCATAGTTTATTTATTATTTAAATAATAATTATAGGAGTTTGATATAAATTATCTTTAACCATTGATTCTCAATTACAGAAGATCACAGAGTTACAGAAGGATTCAGAGCATAAAGCAGAGAAAAAAAGAGCTCACTGGCACAAAAATGCCAGTAAGGGGTATTTTGGGCGTTAAACGTCAGAATGGGCACCATTCTGGGCGTTTAACGCCAGTGAAGATACCTTTCTGGGCGTTAAACACCAGAATGGGTACCATTCTGGGCGTTTAATGCTAGAATTGCAGCATCCTAGGCGTTTAGAAAAACGCCCAGTGATAAAGGCCTTCTGGCGTTTAACGCCAGCTAGGGTACCTGGCTGGACGTTAAACACCCAAAACAAGCAACAATTGGGTATTAAACGCTAGAATGGTTGCCATTCTGGGCGTTAAATGCCAGGAATGTGAAGGGGAGGAAGTTTTATTTCCAACTCAATTTTTTTTTCAGATTTTCATGTTTTCATCCATACTTTCTTGCATGAACATGTTACAAATTCTCATTTTTTAATTTTAATTTCAAAAAAATCTTAATCCTAAAAAAATCTTTCTTCAACTTCTTTTCAAATCTTTTTCAAAATTCATATATCTTTTTTAATTTCTTTTCAAATCTTTTTCAAAACTCATCTATCTTTCTAATATCTTTTCAAATCTTTTTCAACTCATCATACTATCTTTTCATATTTAGATTTATCTTTTTCAAAACTCTCTCATATCTTTTCAATTTTAAAATTACATCTTTTGCATATCATACTTATCTTTTATAAATCATATCTTCTATCATATCTTTTTTAAAATTTTTGCCCACCCCTCCCTTTTAAATTCACATTCGGCCTCCCCCTCTCCTCCACCACTCAAATTTGACTCTCCTCCTATTCCTCTCCTTTCCTTTCTTTTTCTTGAGGACAAGCAAACCTCTAAGTTTGGTGTGTTTTTCATGATCACTGGGCTAAGATTCACCAATATCATGGTTCCTAAGGGAAAACAAACCACTCCAAGAGGCAAGAAAGAGAACACTCCAAAACCACTTTGGAATCAAGAGAGGTTCTTAACCAAAGAACATGCAGACCATTACCACAAAATAATGGGTCTAAGGTTAGTGATCCCGGAAGTTAAATTTGATCTGAAAGAAGACGAATATCCGGAGATCCAAGAGCAGATTCGAAACAGGGGCTGGGAATTCTAGCTAATCCTGAGACAAAGGTGGGTAGAAACATGGTTCAGGAATTCTACTCAAATCTGTGGCAAACAGATAAGCAGAGAATGACTGGAACCGCCTTCTATACCTTTCGAACTATGGTCAGAGGGAAGATTATTTACTTCGACCTAGACAGAATAAGAGAGGTTTTCAAGCTCCCTCAACTACACGATGATTCAGAATCCTTTAATAGGAGAATGGTGAGATTAGATAAGCGTTTGGATCAAGTTCTAGAGGACATATGCCTCCCTGAAACCAAGTGGATAACCAACACAAAGGGTATCCCAAATCAACTCAAGAGAGGAGATCTCAAACCAGTCGCTAGAGGCTGGCTGGACTTCATTGGACATTCTATGCTGCCCACCAGCAACCGCTCTGAAGTCACTGTCAAAAGAGCAGTGATGATCCATTGCATTATGCTAGAAAACGAAGTGGAGATTCATCATCTGATTTCTTGTGAGCTTTACACAATTGCAAACAAGAACTCCACTGATGCCAAATTGGCTTACCCAAGCTTAATCTTTCAGCTATGTAAAGATATTGGGGTAAAGATGGGAGTGGATGAGTATATCTCAGTCGAGCACCCAATCACCAAAAAGTCAATGGAAGGACAACAAGTGCAAGATAACTCCATCAAAAGGAGGGCATAGGAGTTCCTCCCAGAAATCCCTCAGATTGACTACTGGATCGCCTAGAAGCATCTGTCACCAAGCTGCAAGAAGCTATGGATCAACTTAAGGAAGAACAGCAAAATCAAAATAGCATGCTTTGCAAATTGCTTAAGGAACAAGAAAAGCAAGGGTATGAGCTACAGGTGCTGAAGCGCCAGAAGCTCTCCCTTGAGGGACCAGACACCCCACAGATTGAAGGAGCATCCATCTCCCAAAATAAAGGTTGTTGAGTCCTAATATTAAATCTGTGATAACTTTTATTATTAGAAACCTATCTTAAGAATTATATGAGTATTAGTAATTAGGGTCCTTATTTTTATTTTTTTTATCTTTTTTTATTATCTCCAAGTAAGCTATAATTTGTTCCTCTCATCATCACTAAACATGAATAAAATAGTAGATTCTCTTTAGAGTAAGGAGGCAATTATTTCAAGTTTTCAATAAGGAAAATTCTAATTATTTTTATGTGGTGGAAACACTTTTTGTTTTTTGAATGAATGCTTGAACAGTGCATATTTTTTATAGTGAAGTTTATGAATGTTAAAATTGTTGGCTCTTGAAAGAATGATGAACAAAGAGAAATGTTAATGATAATCTAAAGAATCATGAAATTGATTCTTGAAGCAAGAAAAAGTAGTGAAAAAAATGTCGAAAAAGAGAAAGAAAGAAAAAGAAGAAGCAAGCAGAAAAAGCCAATAGCCCTTTAAACCAAAAGGCAAGGGTAAAAAGGATCCAAGACTTTGAGCACTAATGGATAGGGGGGCCCAAAGGAACACTACAACATTTTGGGTCTATGGCCACGGTTTTTTTGGTCACGGTAAAAAACCGTGACCCTCTATGGTCACAATTTTTTAGGGTGACCCAAAAAAAAAAAAGCTATGGTCATTTTTTAGAAAGGGTGACTATAGAGTACCTATGGTCACGGTTTTTTAAAAAGGGTGGCCTAAAAGGGTCTACGGTCACGGTTTTGAGGGGTGACCTAAAGGGGTCTATGGTCACGGTTTTTTACAGTGACCAAAAAGGGTCTATGGTCACGGTTTTTCAAAAAAGGGTGACCTAAAAGGGTCTATGGTCATGGTTTGGGGGGTGGCCTAAAGGGGTCTATGGTCACAGTTTTGGGGGTGGCTTAAAAAGGTCTATGGTCACTATTTTGGGGGTGACCTAAAAGGGTCTATGGTCACGATTTTTTACAGTGACCAAAAAGGGGCTATGGTCACGGTTTTTCAAAAAAGGTTGACCTAAAAGGGTCTATGGTCACGGTTTTGGGGGGTGACCTAAAGGGGTCTATGGTCACAGTTTTGGGGGTGGCCTAAAAGGGTCTATGGTCACGGTTTTGGGGGGTGGCCTAAAGGGGTTATGGTCACAGTTTTGGGGGGTGGCCTAAAAGGGTTTATGGTCACGGTTTTAGGGGTGACCTAAAGGGGTCTATGGTCACGATTTTTTACAGTGACCAAAAAAGGGCTATGGTCACGGTTTTTAAAAAAAGGTGACCTAAAAGGGTCTATGGTCACGGTTTTGAGGGGTGGCCTAAAAGGGTCTATGGTCACAGTTTTGGGGTGACCAAAAGGTGTCTATGGTCACGGTTTTTTACAGTGACCAAAAAGTGTCTATGGTCACAGTTTTTCAAAAGGGTGGCCTAAAAGGATCTATGGTCACGATTTTGGAGAGTGACCTAAAGGGGTTTATGGTCACAGTTTTAATCATTTGAGTTTAAATTAATGAAGATTTTTATGTATTTTTATAATTTTAAATATTTTATCTTTTAAAATTTTAATAATAAAAACTAATAATAATTTTATATAATTTATTTTAAATATTAAAATTTTAAATTTAATTTTTTAAATAAAAAATTAAGTTGAATACTATTAATTTTAAATTAAAAATTATTTAAAACATAAAACTAAGTAATAGTTGACAAAAAATATTATATTTTTAAAATAATTTAAATAAATTATGATTGATTTTTAATTATTATTCTACTTTTTAATTTTATTAAATTTTTTACATTACTTTAATTCTAACTCTAACTTTAAGCCTAATTACTATTTAAGAATATTTTTATAACTAAACTAAGTTTTGATAATTTGAATTTAAATTAATTTAAATTTAAAAATTTTAATAATTAAAAATTTTAAATTAATATCTTCGAATTTAAACAGTATTTTATAAGTTGTGATTAGTAGATTTATTTTATAATTTAAATTAAAAATAATTATTTAAACTCAATAATATATTAATAAATAAAATTATATGTTTTAAAATTAATTTTTAAAATATTATATTTAAATTCTAAATTATTAATCTATCTTAAATATTTTATAAAATTATTATATTACTCATATATATTTTATTCTAATACTAAATTCCCAAATCACAACTTAACATTACCCTACTATCACAAAAGTCCTAATTGATACCCTAATTTCACAAAACACACAATGCATACGTTCAGAGAAAAGGAAAGAAACGACGAGAAGCAGAGGGGAAACGGGAAGAAGAAGAGAAGTGGAGGGGAAGGGAGTCGTCGCGCCTTGCCCGCCCGTCGCCGCGCCTTGCCCGCCCGTCGCCGCCGTTTCGTGGAGTCCGCCTTGGTCCCGGTTGAACAGGGATGAAGGAGAGGCGTCGAGAGAGAGACGCGATGGAGGTCAGAAGGAGGAGCTGCCATCACTGCCGTCCCGTCCTTGGAGCCGCCTTCGCGTCGCCGTTGTGCTTCGAGGTCATCGTTCTGTGTCACTGAGAGAAGCCCGAGATGGAGATGAGGGAGACGCGAGCCAAGGACTGCGACGAGGAGGAAAAGCCGCCGTCACCTTCATTGGAGCCGCGATCGCTGTCACCGTTCTGCCTTTTCCTGTGCCGCTAATACCACTATATTCTTCCAATTCCATTCCTGTTCTGTGAGAGTTGGCTACTGCAGTTTTTGTTTTGGGGTTTTCTGCCATTGAAGCTACCATCAACAGCGCCACTCTCCATTTTGATTCCAATTCCGTCATTCGAAAACCTGTAATGTTCTCTACCCTTAATTTTGCTGCATTTTGTTTATCTCTGCATTCTTATTTTGGTTCCATTAGTAAGCACCTCTGTCTTAGTATCGCTGAGTTCTGCTTAAATGGTTGAAATTGTCACTGCTACAGGCATAATCAAAGTTGGTGCCGCTGCCACCGTTCCGGATTGCGTTAGAATTGACGCTGTTGTTGTTCCAGTTGATGCGGCTGCCACTGTTCTTGGTTGCAGTAGGATTATCACTGCTGAAATTAGAAACGAAATGGGGGCTGTCTTGTTCAAATTATGCGATTGCGACATCGAGGTAGGGGGTTTAATTTAAATGGTTTTTAATTTAAGCATAAAAAATGTAAAATTAACTTTATATGTTCATTGCTTCCCTAGAGAATTCAAGTTTTTTAGTTATCCTTGAAGAATGACTGTTTTACTATGTTGCATATATGAAGTAAAACAATATTTTCAAGGCTCGTGAGGAGAAGTACCAATCAAGAATAAATACACTTGAAACTTTTGCGACTGGGGCCACTGAAGAGAATAAGGTAGTTTCTTTGTTGATTGGGATGGGGGTGTGGAACTTTGCTATAGGGAATAGAAATGCATATGAGTTCTGTTGCTGAGAAGGTATTTCTTTATAGATCCTCATTTTTGTTAGAAGTTAAAACTTGAAGTTGTTATTTTCAGCATGATTAAGTAGCTCAAATTGATTGGACTATCAGCTCATGTTGCTTATTGTACACAAAGCTAGTTTTTATGTAAATTTGTTTGAAACTATGCAGCATTGTTACCTTTGTATATAATAAAGTTCCTATAAGTTAAAACTTGAAGTTGTTATTTTCAGCATTGTTACCGTTGTCATCGCCAGGTTACTTGTTTTTTTTTACTTGTTCTGATTAGTAATTTAGGATTATTGAAACTTCAAATTATTACTTGTATTTGGTTTTGATTTATTCTTAATTTAGGTGATATTTGTCAATGATATTTTCCTCTTTGTTAAACAACACCATTATACTTTGTCATAAATCATGTTCATATACAATACTTCTACAATTTATGCAGTTCTGTGAATATAATCTTAGTGTTATTAACTGATTTTTCTGTTGAATATTCCAAAAAATCCAAGTTAAGTCTTCCTCTCATGAAAATCCTTAAGGAAAATTTTATGGGGACTCATACTCCTGAACCAGAATTAATGAAAATTTTATGATGCTCTTCTTCTCTCCATTCTCATCACTCTTTTCTAAATTTACCTGCCTTAATTTGTTCTTTGATCCTATCATGTTCATATGCTACAGAGAATTGATTAATTAATTAATTGTGTATAGTTAATATTGATCTTCTTGTTAATGAAGAATAGATTAATTGATCATTTCTACCATTGACATTTTTCTTGGTTTTGTAGATCTGTGATCTGGTTGCTGTTGCTAGGTTTTTAAATGCAACTCACATAATTCCTGAAATTCAAGAAAGTACTCACTCAAAAGGAATTAGGTATATGTGGCTAAGTATCTGCATTCATTACCATGCCGTTGGGATTTATATATTAATATTTTCTTAATAATATATTCATATACACAATTTATGTTTTTTTACTATTTTTTCAGCTCTAAGTTCAATAGCTTTTCCTATATCTATAATGTTGATCAGTTCATAGCCTAAAGCAATCTAAGTTCTGCCAGAAGGTCTAATGGAAAGGAGAAGAAAAAATGAAATTCCTTCATTTAAGACTACAAGTTCTGCTTCTCCAGACTTTTACCTGGATCAAATTTTACCAAAGCTAAAGCAATCAAAGGTTATCAGATTAATTATTACAAATGGTGGGGCTCTGCAGGTATTACGTATTACATTATTCTGAAATTGTTAATTAAAGCCATTGTTGTGGTCTTGTGGATTCTGTGCTTGTTATACTTTAGGACTTCTATACCTGTCATGGACTTAAATACATATACTTTAGCATCACTCTTATGCAAACAAAAGAAGTTGGAATAAGTTAATATATGTGCAGTAGAGGGGATGTAGTTTTTTAAGTATTTTACCTTTGCTGAAAACCTTCATTGCCAAAGAATCATGTGTTGTTCTATTTTTATTGAGCTTAAAGCTTCCTAGGTACCCACACTTTTTACTCATGATGTCTCAATTGCTTGTCACTTGGTATTTTTTTGAGAACTTAATTGTCAGTTATTATAACAACTATCTCTATATGAATATTTGCCAAGGTTTACTTGCTGGTGATTTGTAACATTATTTAAAACTGAATCCCACCTTTTATGTGCCAACTAATTATTAAATTAATAGTATTTAGTGATCATTGATTAGCACATAATTCGAACTTGGAATGGAAGTGAAAAATGAATTCGAATAAAGAAAAAGGAGTTTGACTCAGAAGAAAATTCAGCATATTAAAATAATGGTTGTGAATAATTCTTGAGTGTTGCTGTGGATGAATGTTTCCCTTCTTTTGCTGCATATGTACTGCATTATTAAAAGCATTTTTGCTCTGTTCTAACATGCTTATGTTTTTTTGCTTGCAGGAAGACATGATGTGATGAAGAAAAAATGTTCCATACAAATATCACATGGAATGGGTCTTACAATGACCTTAGTTATGTAAATGTAATATTTTGATGTGTTATGTACTTTTTGAGATACATGTAATTGGAAAAATTATACTCTATTTTGATTTGTGTTGTTTAGACTAAAAATTAAACATGTCTATCTTATAATGAAACTTTTATGATTTAGATTTGTTGAATTTATTATTTCTAGATTTATTTTGTGATTATTATCATTTTGGGATGTGATTATAATTTAAAAAAATTGAATCTCATAAACAACAACAAGCTATAGTCACCATTTTAAAAAACCGTGACCATAGATAAGGCTATGGTCACGGTTTTAAGGGGGGGTGACCATAGAGGCTATGGTTACGGTGAAAAACCGTGACCATAGATAGGGCTATGGTCACGGTTTTAGGTGGGGTGACCATAGAGTCTATGGTCACTGTGAAAACCGTGACCATAGATATGGCTATGGTCACGGTTTTTGGTGGAGTGACCATAGAGGCTATGGTCACGGCCAAAATCGTGACCATAGATAAGGCTATGGTCACGGTTTTGGGAAGGGGTGACCATAGAGGCTATTATCACGGTCAAAACTGTGACCATAGATATGGCTATGGTCACGGTTTTGGGTGGAGTGACCATAGAGGCTATGGTCACGGCCAAAACCGTGACCATAGCTTTATCTATGGTCACGGTTTTGGGAAGGGGTGACTATAGAGGCTATGGTCACGGCCAAAACCGTGACCATAGATAGGCTATGGTCACGGTTTTATTGCGTGACCATAGATTAACCTATGGTCACGGTAAAAAAGCATGGCCTAAAGTGCCCGAATTTGAACATTACAACTGTGACCATAGATAAAGAAACCGTGACCATAGACCTATGACCACGAGAGAATAGGCCACGGCGGAAAAACCGTGACCATAGGTCAAAAACCGTGACCATAGGTCTATGGTCACCCTTTTCACTAGCTATGGTCACGGTTTTTCACCATGACCATAGACCTTTTTTTTTGTAGTGGAATAAAATCCTGGCCTAAGCGGCTAAATCAAGCTGTCGCTAACCATGTGCTTGTGGCATGAAGGTCCAAGTGAAAAGCTTGAGACCGAGTGGTTAAAGTCATGATTCAAAGCAAAAAGAGTGTGCTTAAGAACTCTGGACACCTCTAACTGGGGACATTAGCAAAACTGAGTCACAAATTGAAAATGTTTACCCAGTTATGTGTCTGTGGCATTTATGTATCCGATGGTAATACTGGAAGACAAAGTGCTTAGGGTCACGGCCAAGACTCATAAAGTAGATGTGTTCAAAAATCAACATACTAAACTAGGAGAAACAATGACACTATCTAAAATTCTGAGTTCCTATAGATGCCAATCATTTTGAGCTTCAAAGGATGAATTGAGACGCCAAAACTGTTCAGAAGCAAAAAGCTACTAGCCCCGCTCATCTAATTAGAATATAAGCTTCACTTAAAACTCTGAGATGTATTACCTCTTGATCTTCTATTTATCCTATTTATTTATCTAGTTGCTTGAGGAAAAGAAATAGTTTAAGTTTGGTGTTGTGATGAGCGGATATTTTATACGCTTTTTGGGGGTATTTTCATATAGTTTTTAGTAGGATCTACTACTTTTTAGTATATTTTTATTAGTTTTTATGCAAAAATCACATTTTTAGACTTTGCTATGAGTTTGTGTGTTTTTCTATGATTTCAGGTATTTTCTGGCTGAAATTGAGGGACCTGAGCAAAAATTTGATTCAGAGGCTGAAAAAGGACTACAGATGCTGTTGGATTCTGACCTCCCTGCACTCGAAATGGATTTTCTGGAGCTACAGAGGCCCAATTGGCGCGCTCTCAATTGCGTTGGAAAGTAGACATCCTGATCTTTCCAGCAATATATAAGAGTTAACACCAACTTTCTACCCTATTCTGGCATTAAACCCCAGAAACAGGATACAAGCTGAAGTTAAACGTCCAAACTGGCACAAAAGCTAGAGTTAAACACCAGTAATAGCCTATGCACGCGAAATCTTCATTGCTCAGCCCAAACACACACCAAGTGGGCCCCGGAAGTGGATTTCTGCACTATCTATCTTAGTTTACTCATTTTCTGTAAACCTAGGTTACTAGTTTAGTATAAAAATTACTTTTAGAGATTCATTTGACACCTCATGACATTTTACATTTGAATTTGTATCTTCTACGGCATGAGTCTCTAAACCCCATGGTTGGGGGTGAGGAGCTCTACTGTGTCTCGATGGATTAATGCAATTACTTCTGTTTTCTATTCAATCACGCTTGATTCTATTCTAATATATTCACTCGCACTTAAACATGATGAATGTGATGATCCGTGACACTCATCACCATTCTCAACCTATGAACGCGTGCCTGACAACCACTTCTATTCTACCTTAGATTGAGTGTTTATCTCTTGGGTTCCTGGTTCATGAGTTTGACTGCTTCTCCTAATAATAGAGCATTCAATCGATGAGACCAGAGTCTTCGTGGTATAAGCTAGAATCAATTGGCAGTATTCTTCAGATCTGGAAAGTCTAAACATTGTCTATGGTATTACGAGTAGGATCTGGGATGGGATGACTGTGAAGAGCTTCAAACTCATGAACGTTGGGCGTAGTGATAGATGCAAAAAGATCACTGGATCCTATTCCAGCACAAGTGAGAACCGACAGATGATTAGCCATGTCAATGGACCTTTTTCACTGAAAGGACGGATGGTAGCCATTGACAACGGTGATCCACCAACATACAGCTTGCCATAGAAGGAGCCTTGCTTGTGTGAAGAAGAAGACAGTAGGAAAGCAGAGATTCAGAAGACAGAGCATCTCCAAAACTCCAACCCACTCTCTATTACTGCATAACAAGTATTTATTTCAGGTTCTTTTGTTTCTCGCAATTAAAACTAAGAACCATTATTGATATCCTGACTAAGAATAATAAGGTAACCAAAGCTTGCTTCAAGCCGACAATCTCCGTGAGATCGACCCTTACTTACATAAGGTATTACTTGGACGACCCAGTGCACTTTCTGAAAAGTGTGATTTACAATTTCGTGCACCAAAGGTCATGCTTCCTTGTTGCTTGCTCCAGAAGACCTACTTCCTAACTCTTTTGGTGATGGAATCTCACTCTCCTGATCCAATCCCTACAACAAAAATATAATTATTATGAGCACAAGAAATACAAGAAAAAGGCATATATTAATAATAAGTGGATAATTATGAATTTGAATTCATCTAAAAAATTTCACATATAAGAGCAAATTAAATATGAGAAAGATTTCAAACACTTTAATTATGTCCTTAATAATAACCGAGGATTACATATTAGTTCAGTAATGAAGCATTTAAATTTCCTTCATTTAATACAGACACACATACATGCTAATTAATTCTGATCTCTGAAGAAAATTGGTGCACGAAATTGTGATACACAATGGTCCAAATGCGCTGTCACCGCATGGCTAATCATCTGCCGGTTCTCAATCATGTTGGAATAGGATTTACTATCCTTTTGCATCTGTCACTACGCCCAATACTCACAAGTTTGAAGCTCGTCATCCCTTCCCAGATCCTACTCGGAATACCACAGACAAGGTTTAGACTTTCTGGATATCAGGAATGGCCGCCAATAAATATAGCTTATACCACGAAGACTCTGATCTTTCGAAATGGAGGCTAAGAGATACACGTTTGATCTAAGGTAGAACGGACGTGGTTGTCAGGCACGCGTTCATAGGTTGAGAATAGTGATGAGTGTCACGGATCATCACATTCATCATGTTGAAGTGCAGTGAATATCTTAGAATAAGAATAAGCACGAATTGAATAGAGAACAGTAGTAATTGCATTAATACTCGAGGAATAGCAGAGCTCCATACCTTAATCTATGGTGTGTAGAAACTCCACCGTTGAAAATACATAAGTGAAAATAGGGTAGGCATGGCCGAATGGCCAGCCTCCCAAAACATGAACAATGGTTCCAAAGATGGATACCAAGATTCCAGGATGTTCCAAGATGAAAATACAATAGTAAAAGGTCCTATTTATAATGAAACTAGCTAGTAGGGTTTACAGAAATAGGTCGATAATGTAGAAATCCACTTCCGGGCCCACTTGGTGTGTGCTTGGGCTGAGCATTGAGCTTTACACATGTAAAGACCTCTCTTGGAGTTAAACGCCAGCTTTGGTGCCAGTTTGGGCATTTAACTCCAGCTTTTATGCCAGTTCTGGCATTTTGACTTCAGAATAGGGTAGAGAAGGGGTGTTTGAACGCCAGTTTGCATCATCAAAACTCGAACAAAGTATGGACTATTAATATTGCTGGAAAGCCCTGGATGTCTACTTTCCAACGCAATTGGGAGCGCGCCATTTGGAGTTTTGTAGCTCCAGAAAATCCTCTTTGAATGTAGGGAGGTCAGAATCCAACAGCATCTGCAGTCCTTTGTCAGCCTCTGAATAAGATTTTTACTCAGGTCCCTTAATTTTAGCCCGAAAATTCCTGAAATCATAGAAAAATACACAAACTCATAGTAAAGTCCAGAAATGTGAATTTTGCTTAAAAACTAATAAAAATATACTAAAAACTAACTAAATCATACTAAAAACTATATAAAAATAATGCCAAAAAGTGTATAAATTATCCGCTCATCACAATACCAAACTTAAATTGTTGCTTGTCCCCAAGCAACTGGAAACAAAATAGAATAAAAAGAAGAGAATATACAATGAATCCCACAGTATCAATGAAACTTAGTTCTATTTAGATGAGCGGGGCTTGTAGCTTTTTGCTTCTGAACAGTTTTGGCATCTCACTTTTTCCTTTGAAATTCAGAATGATTGGCATTTATAGGAACTTTAGAATTCTAGATAGTGTTATTGATTCTCCTAGTTCAGTACGTTGATTCTTGAACACAGCTACATTATGAGTTTTGGCCGTGACCCTAAGTACTTTGTTTTCCAGTATTACCACCAGATACATAAATGCCACAGACACATAACTGGGTGAACCTTTTCAGATTGTGACTCAGCTTTGCTAAAGACCCCAGTTAGAGGTGTCAGAGTTCTTAAGCACACCCTTTTGCTTTGGATCATGACTTTAACCACTCAGTCTCAAGTTTTTCACTTGGACCTGCATGCCACAAGCACATGGTTAGGGACAGCTTGATTTAGCTGCTTAGGCCTGGATTTTATTTCCTTGGGCCCTCCTATCCATTAATGATCAAAGCCTTGGATCCTTTTTACCTTTGCCTTTTGGTTTAAAGGGCTATTGGCTTTTTCTGCTTGCTTTTTCTTTTTCTTTCTCTCTTTTTTCGCCTTTTTTTCTTTTCTCTCTCTTTTTTTTCACTACTTTTTCTTGCTTCAAGAATCAATTTCATGATTTTTCAGATTATCAATAACATTTCTCTTTGTTCATCATTCTTTCAAGAGCCAACAATTTTAACATTCATAAACAACAAGATAAAAAATATGCACTGTTCAAGCATTCATTCAGAAAATAAAAAGTATTGCCACCACATCAAAATAATTAAACTAATTTCAAGATAAAATTTGAAATCCAAGTACTTCTTGTTCTTTTGTAATTAAGCACATTTTTCATGTAAGAGAGGTGAAGGATTCATGGAATTATTCATAACTTTAAGACATAGACACTAGACACAAATGATCATGTAGTGAAGACACAAACATAGATAGAACATACAACATAAAGCCGAAAATAAAAAATAAATAGACAAGGAGATTAAGGAATGAGTCCACCTTAGTGAGGGTGGCGTATTCCTCTTGAAGGTCCAATGGTGCTCTTGAGCTCCTCTATGTCTCTTCCTTGCCTTTGTTGCTCCATCCCTAGTGATTTTGGTGCTCCTATCCTTAGTTGCTCCCAATAGTTGTGTGGAGAAAAATGTATCCCTTTAGGCATCTCAAGGATTTATTGATGAGAAACTTCCCCATGCTCTTGTTGAGTGCCATGAATAGGCTCTCTTGATGTGCAGTCCAATGCTCTACTACTGAGCTATGGAGCCTAGAGATGAATCTCTCCATCTCCCATGACTCAGAGGTGGAAGCTTTTGTCTTTCCGTTCCTCTTTCTAGAGGTTTCTCCGGCCTTAGGTGCCATAAATGGTTATGGAAAAACAAAAAGCAATGCTTTTACCACACCAAACTTAAAATGTTTGCTCGTCCCCGAGCAAAAGAAGGAAGAAAGATGTAGAAGAAGAAGAAAATGGAGAGATGGAGGGTGTATAGGGTTCGGCCAAGAGGGGAAGAAGTTGTTTGTGATGTGTGAAAATGAAGGGGTTAAGGGGGGTATTTATAGGGAGAGTGGCCGAATGGTTTGGGTGGGTTTGGGAGGGGAATGGTTTTGAATTTTGAAGGTGGGTGGGGTTTTTGGGGAAGAGTTATGGAGGTGATTGGTGAAGGATATTTGGGGATGAGTGTTGTAGAAATGTGTGAAGAAGAGAGAGAATGAGGTGAGGTTAGTGGGGATCCTGTGGGGTCCACAGATCCTGAAGCGTCAAGGAATTCTTCATCCCTGCTCCGATTGGGCGTTCACAACGCTTTGGAGTGTAATTCTGGCTTTTAAACGCCAGTTTGCTGCCATTTCCTTCCTGTTCTGGCGTCTAAACGCCAATTTGTTGCCCTGTTCTGGCATTTAAATGCCAGTCTGGTGCCCTATTCTGGCGTTTAAATGCCTAGAAAGGTGCCAGATTGGGCATTTAAATGCCCATTTTACTACCCTTACTGGCGTTTAAACGCCAGTAAGTCCTTCCTCCATGGTGTGTTGTTTTCAATGCTGTTTTTGATTTTTTCTTTATTTTTGTAATTGTCTTTGTGACGTCACATGATCATCAACCTAAAAGAAAACAAAGTAATATAGATAAAATTAAAATAAAATTGGGTTGCTTCCCAATAAGCGCTTCTTTAAGGTCAATAGCTTGACTGTGAGCTCTCATGGAGCCTCACTGTTGATCAGAGTAAGGTTGAGATCTCTCAACACTAAACTTATAGTTTGGCTGTGGCCTCCCAACACCAAACTTAGAGTTTGAATATGGGGGCTCTGTTTGACTCTGTATTGGGTGAAGCTCTTCATGCTTACTCTCCATGGTTATAGATGGAGAACCTTGAGTCTTTACTATAAGGCATTCTTCATTCACATGAAGGATCAACTTTCCTCTATCAACATAAATTTCAGCTCTTGCTGTGGATAGGAAGGGTCTTCCAAGGATGATGGATTCATCCTCATCCCTCTTAGTGTGTAGGATTATAAAATCAGCAGGGAAGTAAATGCCTTCAACCTTCACTAACACGTCCTCTACTAGTCCATAAACCTTTTTCATAGATTTATCTGCCATCTCCAATGAGAATTGGGCAGCCTGTACCTCATAGATTCCCAGTTTCTCCATTATAGAGAGTGGCATCATGTTTATTTCTGACCCCAGGTCACACAGAGCTTTTTCAAAAGTCATGGTGCCTATAGTACAGGGTATTAAGGATTTACCAGGATCCTGTTTCTTTTGAGGTAAAGTTTGCTGAACCAATGTATTCAGTTCATTGGTGAGCAAGGGAAGTTCACCTTCCCAAGTCTCATTACCAAATAATTTGGTATTCAGCTTCATGATTGCTCCTAAATACTGGGCAACTTGCCCTTCAACAATGTCTTCATCTTCTTCAAAAGATAAATAATCATCAGAGCTCATGAATGGTAAAAGGAAGTCCAATGGAATCTCTATGGTCTCTAAATGAGCCTCAGATTCCTTTGGTTCCTCATTAGGGTACTCCTTACTGAATGGTAGACATTCCTTGAGGTCTTCCTCATTGGGATTCATGTCCTCCTCCTCCTCTAAGGTTTCGGCCATGTTGATTATATCAATGGCCTTACACTCTCCTTTGGGGTTCTTTTCTGTATTGCTTGAGAGAGTGCTAGGAGGAGTTTCAGTAACCCTTTTACTCAGCTGGCCCACTTGTGCCTCCAAATTTCTAATGGAGGATCTTGTTTCAGTCATGAAACTAAGAGTGGCCTTAGATAGATTAGAGACTATGTTTGCTAAGTTAGAAGGATTCTGCTCAGAATACTCTGTCAATTGCTGAGATGATGATGGGAAATGCTTGCTATTGCTAAACCTGTTTCTTCCACCATTGTTATTATTGAAGCCTTGCTTCTGTTGATCCTTCCATGAAAAATTTGGATGATTTTTCCATAAAGGATTATAGGTGTTGCTAAAGGCTTCACCCATGTAATTCACCTCTGCCATTGCAGGATTCTCAGGATTATAAGCTTCTTCTTCAGAAGATGCTTCTTTAGTACTGTTGGATGCATTTTGCAATCCATTTAGGCTCTAAGAAATCATATTGACTTGTTAGGTCAATATTTTATTCTGAGCCAGGATGGCATTCAGAGCATCAATTTTAAGAACTCCTCTCTTTTGAGGCGTCCTATTACTCACAGGATTCCTCTCAGAGGTATACATGAACTGGTTATTTGCAACCATTTCAATAAGTTCCTGAGCTTCTGCAGGTATTTTCTTTAGGTGAATGGATCCACCTGCAGAGTGGTCCAGTTACATCTTGGAAAATTCAAACATACCATCATAGAATATATCTAATGTGGTCCATTCTGAAAGCATATCAGGAGGACACTTTTTGGTCAGCTGCTTGTATCTTTCCCAAGCATCATAGAGGAACTCACCATCTTTTTGTCTAAAGGTCTGAACATCCACTCTAAGCTTGCTCAGCTTTTAAGAAGGAAAGAACTTGGCTAAGAAAGCCGTGACCAGCTTATCCCAAGAGTCCAGGCTATCTCTAGGTTGTGAGTCCAACCATGTTCTAGCTCTGTCTCTTACAACAAAAGGGAAAAGCACAAGCTTGTAGACTTCAGGATTAACTCCATTGGTCTTAACAGTATCACAGATCTACAAGAACTCAGTTAAGAACTGATAAGGGTCTTCTGATGAAAGTCTATGAAACTTGTAGTTCTGTTGCAGTAGAGAAACTAATTGAGGCTTTAGCTCAAAATTGTTTGCTCCTATGGCAGGGATTGAGATGCTTCTTCCATAAAAGTTGGAAGTTGGTGTATTAAAATCACCAAGCATCTTCCTTGCATTGTTGTTTGGTTCGGCCATAATTGTTTCTCTTGCTGCTTCCTTTTCAAAAATTTCAATGGGGTCATCTTCAGAGTTTTGTGCTTTAGCTGCTCTTAGCTTCCTCTTCAGAGTCCTTTTAGGTTTAGGATCAGCTTCAACAAGTATGCCTTTATTTTATTCCTGCTCATATGAAAGAGAAGAAAACAAAGAAAATATGGAATCCTCTATGTCACAGTACAGAGATTCCTTGAGGTGTCAGAGGAAAATAAGAATAGAAGAAGGAGTTCGAATTGACAATAGAGGAGGAATGTTAGTGGTCAAATAGAAAAAAGATAAGAGAGGGGGAGAATATTTCGAAAATTACAAGAATAAAAATTTAAAATGAATTTTTGAAAAATTGGTTGTGGTTTTGAAAAAGATAAGAAATAGTAAAACAAACAAAAAATCAATTAGTTAGTTGAAAAAGATTTGAAAATCAATTTTTGAAAAGATAGAAAATTTAGAAAAGATTTTTGAAATCAAAAATTTTTTTTTTGAAAAAAGATATGATTTGAAAAAGATATGATTAAAAAAATATGATTGAAAATATTTGATTTGAAAAAGATTTGATTTTGAAAAAAATATGAAGATTTGAAAAAGATTTGATTTGAAAAAATTATGACGATTTGAAAAAGATTTGATTTGAAAACAAAATTCCTCTCCCTGTGTGATCCTGGCATTAAACGCCCGGGAGCTGCATGTTTTGGGCGTTTAACGCCCAATTGCTGCATGGTTTGGGCGTTTAAACGCCCAGCCAGGTACCCTGGCTGGCGTTTAAATGCCAGTTTCCCTTCTTCACTGGGCGTTTTGAACACCTAGCTTTTTCTCTGTAATTCTTCTGCTTTATGTTCTTGGATCTTCATTTTGCTAAATCCTTTATTCAAGAATATATGTTTTCAAATTTGAAAAACAACAAAATGAGTCAAAACATATAATTCTTGGATCAAAACACAAGATATATGCAAGAACATTATGAACGTCAAGATGAACACCAAGAACAATCTTGAAGATCAAGATGAACATCAAGAACTCAGTTTTCTTAATGAAAGAAAACATGGAGGACACCAAACTTAGAACTTTCTCATGTTTGGGCCATATGAATGCAAGAATGCATATGTAGAACATCATGCAGTGCAAATAAATAAATCATGAAGATCAAACAAGGCAATTCATCAAGAATGACATGAAGATAATCAAGAACACAATGTATGTGTTTCGAAAATTGCAAGACAATTAAAATCATGCAATTGTCACCAAACTTAAAATTTGGCCCTAGATTCAAACAAGAACCATGAAATATTTTTTGAGTTTTTATGATTTTATGAATTTTTTTGGGTTTTTTTCGAAAATAATTTTGGAAAAACGAAAAAGAAGAAAAAATTTTGAAAGAATTTTGAAAACTTTTTGAAAACAAAATAAGGATTAAAACAAAAAGAAAATTACCAAATCTGAGCAATAAGATGAATCGTCAGTTGTCCAAACTCGAACAATCCCCCGCAACGGCGCCAAAAACTTGGTGCACGAAATTGTGATACACAATGGCGCCAACAACTTGGTCGCACAATTGTAATCTCACTTCTTTGTCACAACTTCGCACAACTAACCAGCAAGTGCACTGGGTCGTCTAAGTAATACCTTACGTGAGTAAGGGTCGATCCCACGGAGATTGTCGGCTTGAAGCAAGCTATGGTCACCTTGTAAATCTTAGTCAGGCGGATACAAATGGTTATCGAGTTTTCATAATTAAAAGATAAATAAAACATAAAGTAAAGATAGAGATACTTATGTAATTCATTGGTGAGAATTTCAGATAAGCATATGGAGATGCATTGTCCCTTCTGAATCTCTGCTTTCCTATGCCTTCATCCAATCCTTCATACTCCTTTCCATGGCAAGCTATATGTTGGGTTTCACCGGCGTCAATGGCTACCTTCTGTCCTCTCAATGAAAATGGTCCAAATGCGCTGTCACCGCACAGCTAATCATCTGTTGGTTCTTGATCATGTTGGAATAGGATTTACTATCCTTTTGTGTCTGTCACTACGCCCACCACTCGCGAGTTTGAAGCTCGTCACAGTCAATCCTTCCCAGATCCTACTCGGAATACCACAGAAAAGGTTTAGACTTTCCGGATCTCAGGAATGGCCGCCAATAATTCTAGCTTATACCACGAAGACTCCGATCTTTCGAAATGGAGGCTAAGAGATACACGCTCGATCTAAGGTAGAACGGACGTGGTTGTCAGGCACGCGTTCATAGGTTGAGAATAGTGATGAGTGTCACGGATCATCACATTCATCATGTTGAAGTGCAGTGAATATCTTAGAATAATAATAAGCATGAATCGAATAGAGAATAGTAGTAATTGCATTAATACTCGAGGAACAGCAGAGCTCCACAACTTAATCTATGGTGTGTAGAAACTCCACCGTTGAAAATACATAAGTGAAAATAAGGTAGGCATGGCCGAATGGCCAGCCTCCCAAAACGTGAACAATGATTCCAAAGATGGATACCAAGATTCCAGGATGTTCCAAGATGAAAATACAATAGTAAAAGGTCCTATTTATAATGAAACTAACTACTATGGTTTACAGAAATATGTCAATGATGCAGAAATTCACTTTCGGGTCCACTTGGTGTGTGCTTGGGCTGAGCATTGAGCTTTACACGTGTAAAGACCTCTCTTGGAGTTAAACGCCAGCTTTGGTGCCAGTTTGGACGTTTAACTCCAGCCTTTATGCCATTTCTGGCGTTTTGACTTCAGAATAGGGTAGAGAAGGGGCATTTGAACGCCAGTTTGCATCATTAAAACTCGAGCAAAGTACGTACTATTATATATTGCTGAAAAGCCTTGGATGTCTACTTTCCAACGCAATTGGGAGCGCACCATTTGGAGTTCTATAGCTCCAGAAATTCTACTTCAAATACAGAGAGGTCAGAATCCAACGGCATCTGCAGTCCTTTGTCAGCCTCTGAATCAGATTTTTGCTCAGGTCCCTCAATTTCAGCCAGAAAATATCTGAAATCACAGAAAAACACACAAACTCAAAGTAAAGTCCAGAAATGTGAGTTTTGCTTAAAAACTAATAAAAATATACTAAAAACTAACTAAATCATACTAAAAACTATATAAAAACAATGCCAAAAAGCATATAAATTATCCGCTCATCAAAAATTCATATGATTCTTCACTGTAAGATATTTTCATGCCCCACAAGCATCAATATTGCTGAGAATTTTTTGTTACTAAGCACAAGCTAGTGCAGAAATCATGGTTTTAAATTGAAGTTACATATATTATTGTTGTAATACTTTTTATATCAACATTATTTCAGAGCATTACAACTACAACCATAATTTAATACCATGACACACACACACACACACACACACACACATATATATATATATATATATATATATATATATATATATATATATATATATAACTTAATTATGGGAATATATAATGTTAGTTATTAGATGGTGTATATATATATATTTAAAAAATTATTGCAAGGAAACATTCCAACTGTAGTTTTCCTTACTATGAACCTAAGAAAAAAACTAAAGGAGATAAAGCAAAGGAAAAAAACAAGAGGATAATTGTATTTGTACCTGTAAAACTTGTTGAGTAGGGAACATTCCAGCCAATTGTATTGGAATTTTACCTCTTTCCTTAGAAGCAATATAGGAGACTAGCGCTTGCAATTGCGCTTTAACGGTATCTAACTCTTCTTGCACATTTAGACCACAAGTAGATGATGTGCCAGCATCATTTGAAGAACCTAAATTCATTTGACTAATCCTTGTAGTGTTGTTCTTGAAAGTAATTGTTGGAACAGCTCCCATACCTAAACCTCAAACAAGACCAGGGTGCTCTTTCCCAAAAATTACTCCAAGAGCATCAAGAGGAAAATTAACAATTGATTCCATCAGTTGTTGGCTGCTATGTGCCTCAATCTTCTCCTACATATATAAAAAGAAAGAGAAATAATCAAAAATAGTATTATCTTATAAAAAAAAGAAAAAGAAATACAAACAAGTTACTTATTGCACTTTAGTCTTACCGTTATTTCTTTAGCCTTTTCATTAACATAATTTCCATCTATTTTCTTGTGAGTGATGTCCCACATTTGAACCCTACTAACTTCTTTTTTCGTCTCTTCCGTCTAAAATTTAAGAAAAGTAGAAAGACTCGATCAAAAAATAGCAGCCTACTAACTTCAATCATGTATATATCATTCATCAAATTATTATTTGAGATAGATTAGATATACAGAAAATTAAGAGATCATGCATGTATTATATTTGAGATAGATTAGATATGCATGCATTAATTGATTACCAATTCAACCCTTATTCTTGCAATTGATTTAGAACTTGAAATATGAGGAATTATTTGTTTTTGCCAAATTTCTTGATTCCTCTTACAAAATTTCTGCAAGTTAAATTTGGACATAATTAAATAGAGGCAACCATGCATTCAACATATAACAAAGCTTATAAAAATAGAGCCAAGAAAATAATAATAATGGTTTCAAGAGATCAAAAAAGTGAAGCACTACTGCATGAGAAGCTATCACTGGTTCATTACCCACTCTATATAAAATAAAATACAAGAGCAAGCAGTAACAATATCTGCTTCATATAAGGTTTTTAGTGGGTATGCCTAATAATTATATATATTCCAAAGGCTATAAAAAAGGACAACATTTAACTAGGAGAGTAAGTACTTACCTGAGCTTCAGACTTCAAACAATATTCTACGAATAAAGGCCATTGATTAGGAGCAATATCTTCTGGTGCATTATTTTTTATATCGGTTTTACTCAACCTCAAATCATAAAAATCATTCCAAAGATTTATCCTATGTTCCCTCTGATGTGCGGAAAACGATCCGACACAAAACTCACCGGCAAGTGTACCGGGTCGCATCAAGTAATAATAACTCACATGAGTGAGGTCGATCCCACAGGGATTGAAGGATTGAGCAATTTTAGTATATGATGACCTGTCATCACAACACCAAACTTAAATCTTGCTTGTCCCCAAGCAAGCATCAAAACTAAGAGAAAATGAAATGAATAAGAAAAGAAAACATATTCTTATTAGGCATATAGCAGAATTTGATTCATGGGGTTTTTATGCAGATAATGATAACTCAATTATTGTTGCTGTTACATAATATACATTCTTCCTCAAAGGCTTGCTAAACTTGCTGTTATAAGGTTTATTCTTTCTTTGCTCCCTTGCTAACTTTTCTTTTCTCATGTTGCTTATCAAGCTTATTATTCTTGAAGGCTTGGTGTCTAATGTTGTAGTAGTAGCCTTTGGCTTTATTTTTCAATCAACATTTTCCACCACAGACACATGGCTCACTACTTCTTCCTAGGATCATTGATGCCCAGCATCTCTTTGGATAACTAAATATTCTATATCTAAGTTGCTCTTTATTGTGGACTTTCAATTGGCCATCCCAAATCAGTTGATCTAAGTGACCGGGTTTTAAAATACCCCTTAGAATTTACTTATCCAAGCATATCCTAGTACAAGAACACCACAGGCATGTGTCCTAGGGTCCAAGCTATTGGTGTCCAGCCTTTATTCTTTGTTTTTCTTGCCACATTGGCTTTTTCTTCTTCCTTTTCTTTCTATTTTATTTTTGTTCTCAAGGGCTTTTTCTTTATCGATAGGAACCTTCATAACAGCAAGCTAGTTCACACTTCAATGAAAATGATATTATACAGCAATTATTTCTTGAGTTATGCATTTAATCAAACACATATACCACCATTAACTTCCATTCTACTTATGCAACATTGGATATTTACTTTTCAATTCAAACAATCCTCTTTTATTCAAGCATATGGGAAACAAAGCAAAAATTCAGCTAGGTTATGGATGACAAGCATTATGCAGATTAGCATACTTAATCAAACAACTTCACTTGCAACTAAATACACATTTTAGCAGGATATATAATGGTTCCCATGGTGAAAACAATACATAGCAGCAAGGATTAAGTTTAGATACAACCTTTGAAGTTGCAGCCCTTTGATTCTTCCTTCTGTTGTGTTTTCTTTGAGTTAAGGTGCACAATATCTTTAATTGTTGACTCATTTCCTGCATAATTCTCAAAGTTGCTTGCTTCTCAAGCCCTTAAGTGCATGGTTAGTATGCATAAATTGAGTGTGGCTCTTGGATTTATTTTGGTGTAAGAATACCAAACTTAATTGTTTGCCACTGTCTCGGATGCAACAAGTTAACCATATTTGAAACCCTGTGTCCTTGCTAAAGGTTATGTAATTAAAGCTAGAAAGCAATTAAATAGTTGAAAAATTTGTTTGATTGCTTAGAGCTAGCACTTTGCAAAAGGTGAGAATGTGTTTTTAAATGAGATTTTTGGTGGAACACCAAACTTAGAATCTTTCATTCTCCCTTAAATTCTTTTAGTGTGCAACACCAAACTTAGCTCCTTGCGATGCATACCAATTATTCAACATTTTTATTGAAAAAGCTATGAAAAGAAAACTACCTCAGGTTGGGTTGCCTCCCAACAAGCGCTCTTTTATTGTCACTAGCTTGACATTGAACTCCCTTTAAGGTGGTTGATGCTGGTGATGTCTCAACTTGTCCCCTCTCACCGTAAGCTTTCTCTGGGTGCCTTGATGCTCTATTTCAATGTGCTCAAGAGAGAGTACTTGGTTGACAGTGTAATGATCTTCTGTTCCCAGCTGTTGACATACTAATTGTACTTTGTCACCTTTGGAAAATCCTTCAGTTGGAATTTTTTTGTTCTTCCACCCTTTGTAAGCCCTCTTCTTGTTTGTCTTCTTTTTCTTCCTTGTTGATCTGTCTCCTTTGACAGTGACTCGAGTTGTGATTCCTCTCTTTTTGTTTATCATCCCGGCCTCTTTTTGAATTCCTTCCCCTCCTTGTACCTGCTCACTCTTCTGTTCTATTGTTTTGTTGATTGCTTGCCCTGGAAGATAGTCACTTGTCTTGCTTGTTTCTTCCTTACTTTGTGATTCTGGAAACACTTTTAAGGTGATGCTCTCTTCATGCATCCTAAGGGTTAGCTCTCCCTGCTCTATGTCTACAATGGCTCTCGCAGTGGCCAAAAATGGTCGACCAAGTATTATGGAGTCATTCTCATTCTCTGCTGAATCTAGGATCACAAAATCTGCCGGATAGATGAACTTGTCAACCTTAACTAAAAGGTTTTCAATCAACCCTTTAGGATATACTACTGATTGGTCCACCAATTCCAAGGACATCTGTATTGGTTTCACCTCTTCTATGCCAAGCTTTTTCACTAGAGAAGATGGGATTAGATTTATACTTGCTCCTAAGTCACACATCCCCTTGTTGGTGAATAGGCTTCCAATAGTGCAGGGTAAGAAGAAACCTCCAGGATCTTCAAGCTTGGGAGGGAGCCCCTTTTTGATGAGTGCACTGCATTCTTCACTAAGCATTACAGTCTCCTTCTCATTCCAACTTCTCTTCTTGTTGATGAGCTCCTTTAAGAATTTGGCATATAAAGGCATTTGCACCAATGCCTCAGCCAAAGGTATGTTGATTTCCAGCTTCTTGAAAGTCTCAAGGAATTTGTGGAAATGTTGATCCTTTGCTTCTTTTTGGAATCTCTGTGGATACGATAGTGGTGGTGTTAAGCTCTTCTCCACTTGATGTTGTCTTGGATTCGGTTCTTCCATGATCTGCTTTCCTTTCTTGAGATTCTGTGGTTGGTTGTTTTCCTCTGTGAGTTTTTCTGGGACATTCTTGCTTGTTATGTCCTTGTTGTTAGCTCCATCTTTTTCTGTTGACTCTTTGTCATTCTCCATAAGTTTCTTGGTTGCTCCTTGGTTACCATCCACTAACATCTTTCCACTCCTTAATTGTACGACTTTGCATTCTTCCTTTGGGTTAGGAATGGTGTCACTTGGTAGTGATCTTGATGGTTTTTCAACAGAAATCTGTTTGGAGATTTGTCCAATTTGCCTTTCTAAGTTCTTCATGGAAGCTTCTTGGTTCTTTGTTGTCAATTCTTGGTTCTTCATCATTTTCTCCATGAGCAGCTCTAGATTAGTGATCCTCTGAGATTCTTGTGAGATGGGTTGGTTTTGGGGTGTTGTTGGATGATGGTAAGTGCTTTGGTTAGTTGGGTGGTTATTGGGTAGGTGATGGTTAGAGTTGGGGTAATTATTTTGTGGTTTTCTGTATGTATTTTGGTTAGTGTTTGGCTGGGGGTTGTGGTTTGTGCTTTTCCAATTGTTCTGACTTGAGTTTCTTTGCCATGGTTGTTGGCTTTGATTGTGGTTGTCTCCCCATCTGAAGTTGGGATGGTTCTTCCAAGATGGATTGTAGGTATCACCATAGACTTCATTTGTTCCAGGATTTTGATTGTGCATGTATTGGACTTGCTCTTGCTGTTGCTCCTCTTGAGTTTCTTCATTTTGCCCCCAGGTAGTTGATGGTTGGCTTGTGGCACTCACTGATGCTACTTGCAGGCCATCAATTCTTTTGGCCATTTGCTCAAACTGTTGTTGAATCTGCTGCTGCATCATCTTGTTCTGAGCTAGAATTGAATCCACTCCTTCCAACTCCATTACTCCTCTTCTTTGTGATGGTTGGCGTTGTCTTTGATGAGCAAAGAAATATTGGTTGTTGGCCACCATATCAATGAGGTTTTGAGCTTCCTCTGTAGTTTTCATGAGTTGTAATGAGCCTCCAGCTGAATGATCAAGTGCTTCTTGAGCTTTCAGAGTAAGTCCTTCATAGAAGTTTTGTAACTTATCCCACTCAGTAAACATCTCTGGTGGACATTTTCTCAACAGTGCCTTATATCTTTCCCATGCTTCATATAAATTTTCAGCCTCTATTTGAGTGAATGTCTGCACCTCAGTCTTCAGTCTTATGATCCTTTGAGGGGGATAAAATTTGGCAAGAAACTTACTCACCAAATCATCCCAAGTGTTGATGCTTTCCTTTGGAAATATTTCTAGCCATTGAGTGGCTTTGTCCCTGAGAGAGAATGGAAAGAGCAGCAACTTGTAACTATCAGGAGGTACACCATTGGTTTTGACAGTGTCACAAATTCTCAAGAAGGTAGATAAATGTTGATTCGGATCCTCCAATGGCCCTCCTCCAAAAGAATAGTTGTTTTGGACCAGTGTGATGAGCTGTGGCTTTAGTTCAAAGTTGTTTGCATTGACATTGGGGGTAAGAATGCTACTCCCACAGTGTCTAGCATTTGCAAATGTGTAGGAAGCCAGTACTCTTCTTTGTTGTGGGTTATTGTTGGCTCCTCCTTCTGGTTGATTGGGATTTGATGGATCTCCTTCCATTTCTTGGAATTCCTCCTCAGATTCTTCCTCTCCAATGACGTTCTTCCCTCTTTCAGCTCTTCTTATTCTTCGAAGAGTTCTTTGGTCAATTTCAGAGAGAATAGGGGAGGCTCTTCCTGTACCTGACATACAAACACACAATAAGAAACACACAGATCCAGAAAACCAATGAAACTTCAATCTATTGCTAGAATGAATTTTTAGTTAGTTTAAGCAAAAATTCAAACAGTTAGTGTGTTAAAGAAACAGAAAAGAAAAAGTGCTTGATCTAGACCTCCACTTCACTTAATCATTGTCAATCTAATTCAATCCCCGGCAACGGCGCCAAAAACTTGATGTGCGGAAAACGATCCGACACAAAACTCACCGGCAAGTGTACCGGGTCGCATCAAGTAATAATAACTCACATGAGTGAGGTCGATCCCACAGGGATTGAAGGATTGAGCAATTTTAGTTCGGTGGTTGATTTAGTCAAGCGAATCAAGTATTGGTTGAGTGATTTTGTATCCAACAGTAAGTAAATAGCAGAAAATGTAAAGGGAGAGGGATGAATTGCAAAAATTAAAGAAAACTGAAAGTAAAAGAGCTGAATCTTAAAGAACAAGAAATTAAATGACTGAAACTTAAAGTGCAAGAAATGTAAATTACAGTAACTTAAAGAGCAAGAAATATAAATTGCAATAATGAAAAGGGATTTGAGGATTGGGATTTCAGAATTCAAGCAATGGAAATTAAATTGCAGCAAGTAATAAATCAGATGATGAATTAGAAATACTTAAAATTCAAATAGAAAGGAAATTGAATTGCAACAGAGGTTCACAGAAGAACCAAAAGGAAAATGTGATCTCAGGATTTCCAGAGACTAGATAGCAAAGTCTAGATCTCAATTGCCTTCCCAGATCCAAATTCCCAAAGCAATTAACAAGAGATTAAAGAAAAAGCAGTAAAGGGAATGTAATTGAACTCAATTATGCAAAAGAGAATTTAAAGAGTTCTTGAGTGGAGATTGAGACAGAATTTCCTCAATTCTTAACACCCAAGACTCAAACAAGAAAAGTAAAAATGCTCAAGCAAGAACAAGGAAGAAGAGAGATCAATTCTCCTCCCCAATTCTCAGAAATCTCAGTGAAGTCTCTCAGAGAAAATTCAAAAGTTCCAAAGGAAAAGTTCCAAAAGTTCAAGAGTAAAGAAAAGTTTTTTTTTTTTTTTTTTTTTTTTTTTTTTTTTTTTTACGTTAAACTAACTCCTATTTATACACTTTCTATTCTTGGATTTTGAAATTTGGATGGGCTTTTGATTTGGTGAAGAAATGAATTTTATTGGATTTTTAATCCAATTTCAGCCCAAGAAAAGTTGCTTCCAGGAGGCTGCCCTGCCCTTGGGGAGGGCAGGGCAGGAATTGATGCGTGCGGCCTTGGTGCGAGCGTGGTGTGTGAGTTGGTGCTGCAGGATGCTGCCCTGCCCTTGTGGAGGGCAGGGCAGAAATTTTTGGTGCGCCAGAATGATGCCCGTGCGTGCGTGCCGTGCTGCCGAGACTTCCCTTGGTGCGCCAATCTGGTGCGCTGGCCGTGCACCTCAAGATGCTGCCCTGCCCTTGCGGAGGGCAGGGCAATGTTTCCAAAGTTGAAGCTCCGTGTTCAAAGCTCGGGTAATGCACACGCTACACTTTTCCTTGGTTTTCTTGGCACCAAAGTAAGGCTTAGTTTCTTGTTTCCTCATGGTGCCGTGTTCGATCCTTGTGGCAAGCATTGGTGAACTTTTTCTTTGAATTTCTTCCTTTGGTGAGCCCGACATTGCCCTTGAGGAGGGCAGGGCAGTGTTTTTGATTTCCTTGATTCATGGCTCCAATTTGTGATCTGCCCTTGTTGTGGGCAGGGTAGTGTTGCCTCTCAAGGCTTGTTTCCTTATGTTGCCCTCCTAGAGGGCAGTGTGCCCTTGTGGAGGGCAATGCTTGTTTCCTCCCTTCCATGCGCCACACTTTTCCTCTCTTGGGCCACGCTTTCTTAAGCCACGCTTTCCTTTTTTCTTTCTTTCTTCACCTACAATAAACCAAAACAACCACTCAAAGTATCACTGAATTCACAAGGCTTATAAATCAATTAAAAATCAATTAAATTCAGCTTAAACCTCATGAGTTAACATTAATTTCATGGTGGTTGTTTGATTTAAGGAAGTTATGCATTTTCACTCCAAATCACTTACTTAGGATGCAAGAAAGTGCATAAAGGCTAATAAAACAAGTGAATTTAGCTTGAAAAATGGGTATATGATGACCTGTCATCACCCTCTATTTTTTGCCAAACAATTGGAGCAAAAATCGTTTGGCTAAGTTATCACTCACTTTGAAGCAAAATCGAGCCTTTAATATTATAACAAAGAATATATATTAACCAGCAAATATAACTAAATAATGGCAAAGAAATAAGCTTTAGAGTTTGAGTAATCTTCTTACTAGGAAAAAAAAATATTCCATTGATTTTCAAAAAAGCATGCTGGAATGTCTGACCACTTTTCAAAATTGATTGGAAATGCTAGACAATCAGTGGCCAATTGCCCACAAGCTCCTGCAAGGAGTCTAACTGCTTCTTCTATTGCTGCATGATGTTGATCAAAATTGACAACTATGCACAAACCTTCTGGCAAATTATGCACATCCTTCACTAATAAATGAAGGCGTGTACTATCTTCATATTCATCTAAAATAGAGAAATGAGTATAAATAAATGAGTAAATGAGCGACTAAAGAATAAAATAAATAAAATTAGCTGTACTAATAAAATGGTAAAGTCTTATTTAACTAAAGCCGTAAAATACAGTTTAGTTAATGTTAATATGCTTTAATTTTTGGGAATTGCAGCCAGAATTTCGTTCCCTTCCCATTAGAAATGGCATGAAAGCACAAATAAAAGTTTGGCTTATTATTCCTTTTTCTTCATGGCAATATATTTGAAATTTCATGCACGTTTAATTAATGACTTTCATGCTCAAAGACGAAACTTTTTGTTATATTAGTTAATTAATGAACTTAATTTGATAATAATAACATAATAAAACATCTATACATACCTATGGCATCAACAGTCCAATAATGTTTAGATTCACGTCCACATTTACGTTTAGGTTCGGATGGATGCTCCGATATAGTTGGAGCAATTGATGATGGCTCAGAAGAATTTGAAGCTGCTGACTTGTCTCGGGATAAACTTGCTGCTGGTGCCGACTTGTCTTGGGAGGAACTTATAGCTGTCGACTTGTCTCTGGAGGAATTTGAAGCTACCAACTTGTCTCGGGAGAAATTTGAAGCTGCTGACTTGTCTCGGAAGAAATTTGCAGTTGCCAACTTGTCCCGGGAGGAATTTGAACCTGTCAACTTGTCTCGGGAGGAATTTGTAGCTGTTGCCAACTTGTCTCGGGAGAAATTTGTAGCTGCCGATGTGTCTCGGGAGGAATTTGTAGCTACTGCGGACTTGACTTGTGATGCATTTGAAGCTACCGACTTGTCTCAGGATGAATTCGCAATTGCAATTGACTTGTCTTGTGAAGAATTTGCAGATGCTGCTGCTTTAAGTAGATTCTTGTACCTCTTTTGTTTTAGCATATCTGCATAATAGATCAAATCAATAATTAATAAATATAGAATAAAATGTGCATCAAAGCTTAGTAGTTCCATTAAATTGATTAATGAATCTAAACAACATATTTATGTAAAATTTACAAACAAAATTAGTTACAGGTTTCAAATCACAAGATTTTCATTTCTGTCCTTTTTATTTTTTATCTTAAATTTCAAGCATACTTGAATAGACCCTGTAGCTAAGTTTGATCCTCCCCTTAATCTCACCTACTCTATCGCTCAATTTGAAGACCTGGTAACTAGTATATATCAACAGGTGCTACTATAATTTAATTTTATTAATAGGCACTACTATATGTAACCTACTAACATTAGTTGATCTCACAAGAACACCAAAATAATAGTTGGAAATAAAATAATTAATAAGTATAGATAAAATGTGAATTGTAACTAAATGAAAACTTAAATATAAATTTCATACCATAAATTAATTTAACCTACTAACTATTCTGACATGTGTTTGTCTTCTCTAATGTCATCATCTAGTAGTTCATCATCTATCTCATCTCTTAACAATGATAGATTATCACCATTTTCAAATAAAGAATCCATGTTTTGCTCTAACCATGGCTTATTCTCGCATGCTTCATCATCTTCATTTTCCCCATATAATATGAGTCTCTTGGCTTCAAATGTACGACAACACTCCAATCTTTATTCACTTCATTATTGACAAAATACACCATTCGAGCTTGTGAGGCTTCAATATATGGATCATCCTCCTCTCGGTCACCACTGTGTATTACTCGTGAAAAATTAACAGAAGTAAAACCCCAACTATCCTTTCTACAGTCCCGTTCTCTAGTGGTGTCAGCCCATTTACATTTGAATAAAGTAACCCAAAATCGGCCATTGTAGTTTAGTTCTATAATATCTTCTAATTTGTCATAATATGACAAATCAACATTCCTAACATTAGCATCACTAGCGCTAGCAACACAAGGAGTTGAAGACATTAAGAAAACTCCACTATTCTGGGTCTTTAACTCATTGTCTCGATTGGTAGTTCGAAAGGAGAGCCCATTGATACTAAATGTAGAAAACCTCATGGCATATCGTGATAAACCTCTAACTAAGTATCTCAAATCCTCATGCACAGTATTTATAATGTCTGGGTTCATAAGCTATTATGATAGAACAACATATTAGTTATTATATCCACTGTTCAATATTAGCAAAAAATTATCACTTTTCTATTTACCTACGTAGGAAACCAAGTAACAAATTTTTTGTTGACTCTTTTTTCTATATCTACATTTGAAGGCCTTCTACCCTTAGATTGTCTTCGTACAAAATCTTTAAAGTCACTGTTAGATATGAAAGTTTAACTCTAACTAAATAACTATTTAACTCTAAATAAAAAATATGTACGCAAATCCTTAAGTACTTACTCAATGAACGGTTTGACATATGGACAATTTAGAACCACATAACGATGTGCTTGTTTTTTTTTTTCCATAGGTGACAACTCAAATACTGTGAAAGCTCCCTTAAAGTTACCCATTTGTGGAAAAAACGAATCAACATGTGTACTGTAATTACCATCCAGACGATCATCAACACGTGGTAGCCTATTAAATCTTATCTCAATCCCTTCTAAGTATCGAGAACAAAATGTAAGAGCTTCTTCAGCCACATATCCCTCAGCTATAGAACCTTCTGATTTAGCTTTGTTTCGTACATAGGACTTCAAATATCCTGAATACCTAGTTTGTATAATTGGCTTTAGTAAGCAAGATATAACTAAGTGACAAGTTAAATGAACAATGATTGAAAAGAGATATTTACCTCTCAATAGGATATATCCACCTATAGTGTACTGGTCCTCCAAGTTTTGCTTCATCAACTAGATGACATGTTAAATGAACCATGATTGTAAAGAAAGAAGAAGGGAACAACATTTCTAAATGACAAAGGGTAACGATTATTCGAGGTTGGAGCTTTTTAAATTCAGTAAGACTTAAGCTTTTAGAGCACAGCTGTTGAAAGAATGAAGACAACTCTATTAGCACTGCAGTAACTTTATCTGGTAGCACATTACATGTGGCAATAGGTAATAGTTGCTGCATAAGGACGTGACAATCATGGCTCTTTAATCCAGAAAGCTTTCTTTGCTCCAGGTCAACACAAGGTGAAATATTACTCGAGAGACCATCTGGTACTCTAATATTCTTTATAGTACGCAAGAATATATCTTTCATAGAATTAGACATTGTGAACAAAGATGGATGATATCTCCATTTTCATCTGGTCTTAAATCTTTCCTTATACCCATTTCTTTAAGATCCTTACGAGCTTTGAGATTATCCTTTGACCTTCCAGTCTCATTGAGCAAAGTGTATAACACATTGTCGGAAACATTCTTTTCAATATGCATAACATCTAGATTGTGGCGCAATAAGTTAGACTCCCAATAAGGAAGATAAAAAAATATGCTTTTCTTCCTCCACATCCCCGATTCATCATCTCCTTCAACAATTTTTTGTCGAGTCCTCCTACCTTTACTTGTCTGTAGTTTCTTCCTGAATGAAACATTGATGCCTTCAAGTTGTTCCAATATTTCTGACCCTGTTAGTGTTGCTGGGGAATCCTTTAACTCATCTTTTCCATTAAATTTTGTACGACTTAACCTAAACTTATGACCCATTTCTAAGAAATGGCGATGCCCCAAAAAACACCATTTTTCATCATGCTTTAATCTATATGAATCAGTATTGAAGTTACATGTGGGACAAGCATATTTACAGTGTACGTTCTACCCAAATAAGTTACCTAGGCCTGGAAAATCACTAATTGTCCACATTAATGTTGCTCGCAATGTAAACATTTCATTCTTGAACCTATCTAATATTTGAACACCATCATGCCATAGCTCTTTTAACTCTTTGATAAAAGGTTGTAAGTATACGTCTATGTTGTTCTTTGGAATTTTCTCTCTGGGAATAATCATTGACAAGATAAGTGATGTTGGCTTCATGCACTCCCATGGAGGTTGATTGTATGGAATAAGCACCACTGGCCAAACGCTATAGTTTGTACCCATAGCTCTAAAAGGGTTGAATCCATCAGCTGCAAGACCAAGACGTACATTTCGAGGATCTTCAACAAACTTATCATGAAGTAAATCGAATGTCTTCCAAGTTTTAGAATCCGATGGATGCCTCAACTTCGAATCTTTCTTCTCTGCCAAAGCATGCCATTGCATTGATTGTGCAGTCTTAGAACACATGAATAATCGTTGAAGTCTCGATTTTAGTGGAATGTATTGCAAGATCTTTGCTGATTTCTTCGTTTTAGCATCGCTCTATTTAGATGACTTGCATCTTTTACATTCCTGCAAATCTTCATCCTCCCCCCAATATAACATGCATGCAATCATTAGGGCAAGCAGATATGTTGGTATAATTAAGCCCTAGTTTGTTTATGGTTTTCTTGGCCTCATAGAATATATTTGAAATCTTTGCATTTCCAAAAGTATCTTTTATTAACTTGAGGATTTCGGTCATGGCTTTGTTGCATATTCTGTATAAGCACTTGATGTGATATAGACTAATCAAGAAAGACAGTTTTGAATACTTTGTGCACCCTTCATACAATTGCTCATTACCATCTTCCAACAACTTGTAAAATTCTACATTTTTTCCATTGTGCTCTTTATTTTCTACATCTTCTATGTTGTCTTCATCTCCATCTCCATCTTCTATGTTGTCTTCATCTCCATCTCCATCTTCATTCAAGTCACGTCCAGCAACTCCAAATGTGTCATTGAGCATTGTTACCATTGGATGTTGAGATGTCGAATCATCTTGTACAAATTGACTAGTTTCATGAGCTTGTGACCCAACTCCAACTGCTTTTTCACCATACCAATACCAAACTTTGTAGTTTTCTAAAAATGGCTTGACTATTAAATGTTCAAAAACTTTCTCTCTTATTTGCCACTTGCTAAAACCACACACCGGAGAAGGGCATTTAATCTGACGACCCCCGAGAGATCGATGCTCAAAAGTGAAATCCAAAAACTTGTTTAGACCATCTTTATACTCGTGCGTGTTCCGTGGTTTTCCAATCCATGACTTATCGATTGACATGACTAAGAGGGACTACAAATAGGAATATTAAAAAATCTATTCATTAAAAATCTCTCTGTCTCTCTCAGTCTCTCTCATACAACTAGGCAACTAACTAGTATAAAAGGAAATTCTTGTATGTGCAAATTAGATATCAAACAAATACTTAAATAGTATTCTAAAAGAAATTATAAAAAAATTATAATTACCTCTTTCAAATGATAATTTTGTGGCTGTAATAGTGGCTTTGTGAACTTTTCCTCCTCAAGTAGTTGTATATATGAAAATTAATTTTTTTCTATAAGATAAAAAGAGACAAAAAAATAAATAGAGCAAATATATTATTCTCAAATTATAATTTATAAAAAAAATTCGTATAAAACTTTTATTATATTAACTAACTAACTAAAAAGAGAGCAAAGCAATAACAATAACAATAATAATGATAATAATTTTTATGTCATTTATTTAATTGATCAATTAAATAATAATTAAACTGGTTGGATGAAAGAAATAAGTTACCTGGGGTTGGAGCACTAATTGGTAGGAACCCAGAAAACCACTCTCTACCTGTTCAAAATTAAAGAAATTAAGAACTTAATTAAAGTCTGGATCTAAAAAGCTAGCTCATAAATTAAAAAATATCTCACACATATATAAATATATAACAAACTAACATGAGTGCAAGTTAATAGGATTGAACCATTGATAATGGCTATTGATGACGATGAAAGAAATATAAAAAATTAAATATTATATATAAAAAATTAAATTTGTAAGTTGAATTCAATGATACTTTTGAATATAAATTGTACGAGATATCTCTAGTATGGATTGAATGATGGATCGGAAACTTGCGGATCAAGGCGGATGCCGGATTATTCGACTGGAGCAGTGGGGGTGGCACCTGCAAAGACACTCCGACGCTCAAGTCAGAATAAATCTAAGAGGTATGAAGTGTGTGGAATGAATCAATACCTGGAGGGACCTGAGTCCTCTATTTATAGGTGATGGTAGCGATCTTATCTTATCTTGTTTGGCTAAGATAAGGGAGACGTTTGAATTCGAAAGTTGGTTAGGAGCTCTAGTAGGCCGGTTTCGGGCCTTCTAGAAGCGCAATATGGTCGGGATCCGGGTAACTGGGTCCGAGGACCATTTGGAGCGTAGGATCCGTGGGCCGGATCCGTAACGATTGCCCCCGCAGTGGGAGGCCGAGCGAGGTCAGTCTCTACCACTGGAGGATGTGATTTGGGCCGTTTGTGGCCTTCGTCGGTTCCTTGGACTCGGGATTTTAATGGATTCATCTCTCGAGGGATGGGTGTCGGTGCATCAGACTAGAGTCGGTTTGTTTGACGCGATCTTTTGTGTTTCTCGAGGTGTGTTTTGTCAGTTTTACTTTCCCAATGGAGCATTTATCGCAAGGGGACGTTTGGTTTGCTTTTCCTCTTTTGCCCCCATGCGCCGTGTTTTATCCTTGTGGGTATTTGCGTCTTTTCATCCTTTTGAAAAATTGTTTTGGATTTCTTGGTTTCCTTCCCTCATTTTGCTTTTGCATTTGCTACTTCTTTCCCTTTGTGGTTTTCACTCACCTTAGTATTTCTCTGGTTTTTCCCTGCCGCTCACTTTCCTGCCTCTTCTGTTTCGCGTTCGTATTACCAGGTTGGTATTTTTCCTTCTTCCCATTTCTACTTTAGCTCTTATTTGTTTCCTACATTTCTGTTTGCATGCCTATTTTTAGTGTGGGCTGAGATTTTTGGCTGTGTTTGTGTGATGGTCCTAAGTCTAGGGATAGTGTGTGTTTAGTTTTCTTGAGGGGACGAGCGCTACTGGTGTAGTTAACAGTAGGTAATGGTGTCTGTTTGGTGTTTCTCCACCGTGTTTGGCCACGCATTTTTGGCTAATGGTGGTGTTCACCATTGTTTTAGGTATGGCTCGTCGGAGGACCGAGGAAGTTAGGGCTCCGGTGGTCCCAGCGGTGGTTGTTCCCTCCCTCTATTCCTGGGTAACCAGTGATGTCTGGGGGGACGCCATCGCGGTTGACGGAGGCAGACCTTCAGTTGCTCCGTGATCAGGGGGTAGTTTGTGGGGGTGGGGATGCTGAGCGTAAATATAGTTTGCCCTTCTCGGGGTTGACAAGAGGGTTTGTTATACCAATCTCGACTTGCCGACCGTACCGGATTGGATGTGGATGTACGAGGTGATCTTCACCAGGCTCGGCGTGTGACTTCCCTGTTCCCCTTTCGTTCAGCAGTTGTTGAGTCAGTGTTCCGTGGCACCGTCCCAGCTGCATCCCAACAGTTGGGCGGCGATCCGATCTTTTGAGCTTGTATGTGAGTTTCTGGAACTCCCAGTTTCGGTGAATGTCTTCCTTTTCCTTTTCTTATGTACTTTGCCTACTAAAGAGGGGAAGCACAAGAAGGGTTGCATGTCGTTTAGGGCCCAGCCCCACCGTCGGATCTTTGGTTTGTATGAAGATTTCTTTCATGGGTTTACGAGTGGGTATTTCAAGGTTCGTCCTGCCAGGGGACATCACCCGTTTTGGTTGACGTTGGAGGGTGAGCGGCAGTTCCCCACCAACTGGAATTTTGGTGCGGGGCCGTCTGTTCTTACTCGGGTGACGCAGGAATTTTTGTCTGCGGAGGACTGGGACGTCGCCCTTGTCTTGTGGCAGTTGTTTAGGGAGCGTCCTCTTAATCCTAGGGACGTGATGGGTGACCCGGTTGCTTGTCGGGCTTACGTTGGTGTGTGATCCTTTTCTCCCTCTTTTTTTTTGAGTTGGATACTTATGCTCTTTTCTTTTTATGGTATTTCTTATAGTTGAGATGGCTAGGGGTTTGATGACTCTGGCTAGGCTGAAGGCTCATTTGTCTCAGGGACTCCTTCTGGTAGCTCTCCCTCCACTCCGACTTCCTGGCCTACTGATGATACGAGGGTTGCTTCTAAGGATTTGGTGTTAACTGAGGGTGGCACCCAAGGGTCAGATCAGGGTGCGGAAGTTGAGGATGATGTGGTGGTTGTGTCACCGGAGGGTGTTTTCCAGAAGCGAAGGAGATCAGAGGATGTTGACAGCGAGAATGTGATGGAGGGGGAGGGTGCAGTTCCGTCTGTAATGAACCGTCGTTTCAACGCTCCGGCCTTCATCGATGAGCATCTTATGCTTGGTACTGAGAATTTCTTCCGTGAATGCGACGTGACTTTCCAAGCAAAGTCGCTTTACCGTTCCCTTCTCCGGTTCGCTGTGATTGCTCGGAAGGCTGAGCCAGTGATGGCTCAGGTGGGTCTTCTAGACAAGAAATTATGTCAATCTCAGGCTGAGGCAACGAGGTTGAAGGGGCTGCTTGCGGATGCTGAATCGGTGAGGGAGAGGGCCGTGAAGGCGTCCGAGGAGTCTAGTGCCAAAATCCTTCGCCTTTCCGAGGTTGGGACTTCTCTTCTGTCTCAACCTGGGGAGGAGCGGAGGAAGGTTTTGGACGCTGAGTCTCAGGCTGCCGTGCTCCTTTCTGATGTTGGTGTTTTGAAGGATGCGGTGGCCGGGCTGAAGGTGGAGGTCGCGGGTTTGAAAGAGGAGAAGGCCGTGTTGCTTGCCGATGTGAAGGAAGTTGTTGCTGCTACCGAGGGGACGATAAGAGCTCAGGTTTTAGTGTTGGCACCCGGTGCTGATGTGTCTGTGATGGGAGCTTTCAAGACTGTCCGTGACGGTCAGATTGTTGACCTTTGATTAGCTATGATTGTTTCTGCTTGTTTTGGATTTTGAATTTTCTATTTTTATGGTTTTTTGGCCGTGTGGCCGTGTGACAGTGGATTTGTGACTTTGTATGAGTTTTGTTTCATGATGGTTTCGGCCGTTTGGGCTTTTCTATCTTTAAGCCGTTTTTGACTATCTATCCTTTGTGTTGGGTGGACGGCTCGCCGTGTGTTTCCTTTTTGTGGATAATCATTTTTTGGGCCCTGGGGGTGATCAGTCTCCCAGTTGTGGCCGTATTTTTTATTCTGAGTTTAGGGAATATATGAGTAGATAAAGAAAACCAGGGGGTGTATTAAAAATTTGATGTCTGGGCCTCGTTAAAACCCTCCGTTTATGGCGGGAAAGAGTACCCGGAATCGAGACTTATGTAAAAACAAAAATTGTAACAAAAGGGAATAAAAGAAAAGTAATATAAAAAGGAAAGCAATGACGATTTAGGGGGTCGGCCTATGTGTAGTCCCGAATAACTGAGTCCCGAATAACTGAGGGCCAGAAGTACCCGGCCCGGATGACCTTTTGGGCTAGGGTTTTGCCCCTGATGTGGTAGCCGCAACAGCCTTTATGGATTTCGCGGAGTATGTATTCTGTATCCCAGGGTTCGACGCATTTGAGGAGGGGTTGCGAGAGTCCTCGTTTGTATAGTTGTCCTGAGACGACGGTGTAATTAGCAGCTTCTCTTTTTGTCCGTTTTGCCTCTTTGGGGTCCTCGGGTAGCGTCCCGTTAAGGGGGTATTGTAGGATGGGGTAGGTTGATGATCTTTCATTTGAGAGTGTTAGAACGGCGTCAGTTGTGGTTGATATGGATGGTGTTCTAACGACTTCCTGGATTAACGACCTGTTGCCGTGTCCTGGTTTGGTGCTGGCTAGTTTGGAGAGGAGGTCTGCCCTAGCATTTCGTTCCCTGGGGACGTGTTGTATGGTTATGCAATCGAATTCCTCTTTTAAATTGTTTATTTTGGCGAGTATTGCTGGAGTAGGGGGTCTCGCATTTGGTAATCTCCGTTGATTTGGGAACTGACCACCTGTGAGTCGGTGCATACCTCCAAGGCTTTTGCTCTGACCTCCTTAGCTAGAGTCAGGCCTGCTAGGAGGACCTCGTATTGCGCTTGGTTGTTTGAAACCAGAAAATCGTAGCGCACGGATTGTTCGATTATGACCCCGTTTTGACTTTCGAGTATCACTCCGGCTCCTCCAGAAGTGATGTTTGATGAGCCGTCGACGTGTAGTTTCCTGGTGTCATTTCGGCGATGAAGTCGGCCATGGCCTGCGCTTTAATTGCGTTCTGGAGTTCAAACGTTATTTGGAATTGAGATAGCTTGATGGACCATGCTAGCATTCTTCCTGCTAGATCGGGCTTTTGTAGTACCTGCTTAACCACTTGGTTGGTCCGAACCGTCCCGGGGTGGGCTTGGAAGTATTATCGCAGGCGCCGGGAGGCCGTGAGGAGTGTGAGGGCCAGCTTTTCTAGGTGCGAATAGTGAGTTTCCGTCTCTTGAAATACTTTGCTTATGAAGTAGATAGGTTGTTGTTCCCGGCTTTTATTTTCACGGATGAGTGCTGCTGCGAGTGCTTCTTCCATTATAGAAAGGTACAAGTAAAGAGTCTCCCCGGTTTGGGATTTGGCAAGGACTGGTGGTTCTGATAAGACTTTTTTGAAGTGTTGGAATGCCTCTTCGCAACTTTCTTCCCATCTGAAGGGGGTTCCTTTCTTCATCAGCTTGAAGAAAGGGATCGCTTTTTGTGCTGATGCCCCAAGGAAGCGGGATAGTGCAGTGAGTCGGCCGGTGAGCTTTTGGATGTCGTTGAGGTTTTTTGGGCTTGTCATTTTGAGGACGGCTCGATAGTTTTTGGGGTTAGCCTCTTCCCCTCGCTGTGTGATCATGAAGCCGAGGAACTTGCCTGCTTCCATTCCGAAGGCGCACTTTGTCGGGTTAAGGCGCATTTGGTGCTTTCGTAGGGTGTTCATTATGAGTTCAAGGTCACTGACGAGTTGCTCGCCAGATTCGGTTTTGGCGAGCATGTCGTCTATGTAGACCTCTAATTTGGTCCCGGATAGGTTCTGGAATATCTTGTTGACGAGCCTTTGGTAGGTGGCTCCGGCGTTTTTTAGGCCGAAGGGCATGATTGTGTAGCAGTACGTTCCTTCGAGGGTGATGAAAGCTATCTTTTCCTTGTCAGGTCGGTGCATGGGTATCTGGTTGTATCCGGAGTATGCGTTCATGAAGCTGAGGTATCGGTGGCCGGATGCGGCATCTACTAATCCGTCGATGTTTGGTAGGGGAAACGCGTCCTTTGGACAAGCTTTGTTTAGGTCCGTGTAGTCGATGCACATTCGCCACTTTCCGTTAGACTTTTTGACTAGTACGACGTTCGCTAGCCATGTCGTGTAGGGCAGTTCCCGAATAAAGTTTGCTTTGAGTAGAGACTTGACTTGTTTTTTGATCTCGGCTTCTCCGTCAGGGGACATTTTTCGTCTTCTTTGTGCCACAGGTTTGGCTTTGGGGTCCACGACCAGCCGGTGGGACATCAGTGCGGGGTCTATTCCTAGCATGTCGGTTGGTGTGAATGCGAATAAGTCTTTATTCTGTTTTAGGAGTTGGGAGAGATCTGATTTGAGGTCGTACGGGAGGTTCCTGTTGATAAAAGTGTACTCGTCTTTGGTTTGCCCTATTTATAGTTTTTCCATGTTGCCTTCTGGTTTCGGCCTGGGCTGGTTGTCTTGTCGAGCATTCAGGTCGGCTAAGAATTTGCCGGCCGCATCGCGGGACTTTTTTCGCAGAGCAAGGCGCGTGTTATCGCATTCTGCCGCGATTTCCCGGTCACCGTGAATGGTGCCGATGGAGCCATCTTCCGTCATAAACTTCATGAGGAGGTATTTGGTGAAGATGACGGCAGAGAGGTCGTTGATTGTTTTTCTTCCAAGGATGATGTTGTAGGCAGTGGAGTCTTTGAGGACCACAAACTCGGATAGGATTGTCTTCCTTTGGCTTCATGTTCCTATGGTGAGGGGGGGTGATGGAGCCGTCTGGTTTGAAGAAGTTGTCTCCGAGTCCCGTGACGCCGTTACAGTGTGTTTGGAGGTTGTCGTTGCAGAGTCCGAGTTTTTCAAAAGCTCCTCTAAAAAGGATGTTAGAGTCTGCGCCTGTGTCCACTAGTATCCTTCGTACTAGCCCTGTTCCAATTTTTGCCGAGATGACGAAAGTGGCATCTTCAGCCGAGGTGCCGTGTTGGCAATCCTCGGGTAGGAAAGTGATCGCGTTAGTGGTGGTTGGGGTTTGGTTCCGGACTGCCAGGACTTTGAGATCCTTTTTTAGTGTTAATTTTGACTTGCCTGGTGTATCCTTGCCTGTGATGATGTTTACTATTATGGTCGGGTCTTTTTCTAGGCTTCCCCGGGGGGTTGTCTTTGTGTTCTCGGGTTACGTCCTTCTCTCTCTGGCGACCTATTCCTTTTAGTGCGTTTTGGTTCTCTGATGATTTTGACAAACTCGGGGAGCTTGCCGTCTCTTATGGCTTGCTCGAGGGCATCTTTTAGGTCGAAACAGTCTTGTGTCCTGTGCCCGTGACCGCGGTGGTAGTCGCAGTATAGGGTTTTGTTGCCGCTAGATCTTTCTTTGAGTTGTCAGGCTTTCGGGATAATACCACGATCTGCTATTTGGTGGTATATTTCAATAATTGGGGCTGTCAAAGGTGTGTAGTTAGAGAATTTGCCGATTCTGGGTGGTCGGTTTGTGCCTGTTGGCTTGGGATGGTCCTTTTGGCCTTCTCGGGGTGGGGGATTATGCCGAGTCATCGGGTTACCGTGTTGGGTGTTGCCGTGCTGCCACTTATTGGCAGCTACGACTTAGCTGACTTCCTCGTCGTTTATGTAGTCCTTAGCGATGCTCTGGATTTTGTGCATGGTCCATACTGGTTTGGTAGTAAGGTGTTTGCAGAAGTCTGATGAGCGGATAATTTATACGCTTTTTGGCATTGTTTTTAGTATGTTTTTAGTATGTTTTAGTTAGTTTTTAGTATATTTTTATTAGTTTTTAGTTAAAATTCACTTTTCTGGACTTTACTATGAGTTTGTGTGTTTTTCTGTGATTTCAGGTATTTTCTGGCTGAAATTGAGGGACCTGAGCAAAAATCTGATTCAGAGATTGAAAAGGACTGCAGATGCTGTTGGATTCTGACCTCCCTACACTCGAAGTGGATTTTCTGGAGCTACAGAAGCCCAATCGGCGCGCTCTCAACGGTGTTGGAAAGTAGACATCCTGGGCTTTCCAGCAATGTATAATAGTCCATACTTTTCTCGAGATTTGATTGCCCAAACCGGCGTTCCAAATCAGCTCAAAACTGCCCGGCATTAAACGCTGGAACTGGCACAAGAATGGGAGTTAAACGCCCAAACTGGCACAAAAGCCGGCGTTTAACTCCAAGAAGAGTCTCTACACGAAAATGCTTCAATGCTCAGCCCAAGCACACACCAAGTGGGCCCGGAAGTGGATTTTTCTGTCATTTACTCATTTTTGTAAACCTTAGGCTACTAGTTCTTTATAAATAGGACCTTTTGCTATTGTATTATCATCTTGGGATCTTAGATCATCTTTAGATCTTTGAATCTTTGGATCCTTGATCATTTTGAGTCTTTTGATCATGTATTGGGAGGCTGGCCATTCGGTCATGCCTGAACCTTGTTCTTATGTACTTTCAACGGTGGAGTTTCTACACACCATAGATTAAGGTGTGGAGCTCTGCTGTACCTCGAGTATTAATGCAATTACTATTGTTCTTCTATTCAATTCAGCTTGTTCTTATTCCAAGATATTCATTCACACTCAAGAACTTGATGAATGTGATGATTATGTGACGCTCATTATCATTCTCACTTATGAATGCGTGCCTGACAACCACTCCCGTTCTACAAGCAAACAAGGCTTGAATGTTTATCTCTTGGATTCTTTAATCAGAATCTTCGTGGTATAAGCTAGAATTGATGGCGGCATTCAAGAGAATCCGGAAGGTCTAAACCTTGTCTGTGGTATTCTGAGTAGGATTCAATGATTGAATGACTGTGACGAGCTTCAAACTCCTGAAGGCTGGGCTTTAGTGACAGACGCAAAAGAATCAATGGATTCTACTCCAACCTGATTGAGGACCAACAGATGATTAGCCGTGCCGTGACAAGGTGCGTTGAACATTTTCACTGAGAGGACGGGACTGTAGCCACTGACAACGGTGATGCCCAACATACAGCTTGCCATGGAAATGAGTAAGAAGGATTGGATGAAGACAGTAAGAAAGCAGAGAGACGGAAGGGACAAAGCATCTCCATACGCTTATCTGAAATTCTCACTAATGAATTACATAAGTATCTCTATCTTTATCTTTATGTTTTATTCATATATCATCCATAACCATTTGAGTCTGCCTGACTGAGATTTACAAGATGACCATAGCTTGCTTCATACCAACAATTTCCGTGGGATCGACCCTTACTCGCGTAAGGTTTATTACTTGGACGACCCAGTGCACTTGCTGGTTAGTTGTGCGAAGTTGTGAAATTATGTTTATACCATGGTATTGAGCACCAAGTTTTTGGATTCATTACCGGGGATTATTTGAGTTGTGAAAAGTAGTGATCACAATTTCGTGCACCAAAGTCCTCGTTCATGAGTCTGTTGGTTATGCAGAGGCTTGCGACGGAGTCCGTGAGTCCGTCGATTGTTAGACATTCGTCGTTGAAGTGGTCGAGGTATTTTCTTGTGGATTTGTCTTGCTTCTGCGTGACTCCTAATAGGCTGATAGGGTGTTTGGCTTTAGTGATCCCGGTGATGAATTGGGCCATGAATTTCCGCGAGATGTCGTGAAAACCGGTTACAGACCTGTTGGGGAGGGCGTTGAACCATTTGATTGCTGGCCCGGCTAGGGTTACTAGGAAAGCTCTGCATCGAACCGCGTCGGCGGCCCCTTCGGGGTTCATTCTGGCCTCGAAGGCCGTTAGGTGTTCTTGGGGATCCTTAGTTCCATCGTATTTCATGTCGGTGGGTTTATCGAAACCTTTAGGGAGTTTTACTCTTAAAATCCTTTCGGTGAAAGGCGTGGCCCCCATTATTATGTGGTCGTTTCTCGTGCGTTTGGTTTCTCGATGTCGTCGGTCCTCATCCGTGTCATGTTGATGGGCTGGGTCTCGGGTGATGCTGCGATTGTGCCTCTTGCTGTGTCGCTGATTTGGCAATCTTCTGTGTCTGGGATCGCGGGAAATACTTCGGTTGTTTCTCCTGTTATTTTGTCGATCTAGCAACCTGCCGTGGCGGGATCTTGATCTGGAGGTCGCGTGACTTCCGCTTTCGGCGTTGTATTTTTCCTTGGTAGCGACTCTGCCCTCAAGCTCTTGCACTCGTAGGCAGAGCTCTTGGATTATTTGGGCTACCTTGTCCCCCATATTTTTGGGATGTCGTGGTCCGACGACGTCGGATTTGTTGTGCACCGGGTCAACTCGGTGGACGGTGCTGGTTATCCTTCTGTGGAGTGCGGCTTCTTGGTGTTCGGGAGTCGGATTTCTTGTTCGGGAGTTATCTTGGTGGCTTATGGAGTGTTCTTCCAGTTCGTCCACCATTACGGCTTGACCGACGTAAGTTCCCCACAGACGGCGCCAATGTACGAGATATCTCTGGTACGGATTGAAAGATGGATCGGGAACTTGCGGGTCAAGGCGGATGCCGGATTATTTGACTGGAGCAGTGGGGGGTGGCACCTGCAAAGACACTCCGACACTCAAGTCAGAATAGATATAAGAGGTTTGAGGTGTGTTGAATGAATCAATACATGGAGGGACCTGAGTCCTCTATTTATAGGTGATGGTAGCTATCTTATCTTATCTTGTTTGGCTAAGATAAGGGAGACGTTTGAATTCGAAAGTTGGTTAGGAGCTCTAGTGGGCTGGTTTCGGGCCTTCTAGAAGTGCAATATGGTTGGGACCCAGGTAACCGGGTCCGAGGACCATTTGGAGCATAGGATCCGTGGGCCGGATCCGTAACACAAATTATATAGCCAGAAGATAAGAAGAAGAAAATAATAATTATCCTATTTTTAATTTACATTTTGGGCTCAGTTATATAAATTTATATAAATCAGTTATATAAATTATTATTATTATTATTATTATTATTATTATTATTATTATTATTATTATTATTATTATTTTAGTAATAACAATAATTATCCTATTTTAGTAATACATTGGATTTAATTTACGTTTTGGGCTCTATTTTTAATGTTAGACAGCATTCCAAATAACTTAACAGTTGGAAAAAAGAGTAGAAAGCTTAACAATTGAGAAAAAAAGGAGAATACTAAATATTTGTTTTGAACTTTGCACAAAAAAAAAGCTTAATAATTGAACTATGCCTTGATATCTTTTTGGGTTTAGCAACTGGGTGTTATGCCCAAAAAATATAAATTCCAAATTAAGCTCCATAATTTTTATTTTGGACAAAATAAAAAAGTTAGATAAGATACAACATACAAGGTAGGGACAGACCCAAAATAAATATAAACAAAAGGAAGCCCAAGATAGTCAATCTAAAAGAAGTAGAAGGAAAGAGCTGCACTACATGTTTGATGTTGATAACCTGAGACTGAAATGAAACAAGGACTACAATATACACTAATGTGTCTAAGTGCAAGGGTTAGAGGTGTTCTTGCACTTGCTAAAATAAGTTTGGTTCCTCTACCATGAATATGCAATACAAAAGGCACAAACCTCAATAAGTAAGATCTTAGTGAAACAGGACATGATCAGTCCCAATTATTAAGTTCCAATTTCTAACATGACTACTGCTGTACCGCATGTATAAAATATATGTACTAGCCTTGAATAGAGCAACTCAGATTGCTAGCAAGAACGGATGACTCGAACTCATTTTCAAGACTTACATATAATTGGGGACCCTTAAGTGTATATTTTGATTTCTGGAATTTATCCAAAAGATATAAATGAATAAAAATAAATAAATGTTCAGTTAATACAAAAAACATTGAACAGAGCAAGGGCAGCAGAGCTAAACAACTACAGAGATTACTCATTTATAGCTACCTAGGTGAGCAGATTATGTGGCCAAACCTAGTGGTGTTTCCTTCTGCAAACACAAAGCAGCTAACATTTAGTGCAACCTAAACTTCTACAATCGAGAGGCCACAATGTCTGCACTTGTCTTTCATGCAATGAATTCACAAAGAGAAGGTCAATTGACAATTGAATAATCATCGGTAGTATATCATTCATGTCATCACAAAGCGATTTCTTTTATCTCGGGATACATAAAACTTTGCTTAAAAGAACCAAAAAAGAACCAAAGAGACAAATAGAGAAATTGAGATTTTTAAGAGTAATACCACCCTGGATTAGAGGAATTAATTACATCAAGATTAGGAATAAGTCATAAGTCATGATAAACTGCAGACAAATGAAGTAATGCACAACAGATCCTGAAAATCAAGCTTTCACTTCAGTTATACTATATATCTGCCAAATAAACAAAGATATCTTGTTATGGAAATTAGATGTACAGCACTTACCTGATCAATAAATTTTCCAACAAAGATTTAATTATTCTGACAACCATCCCAGCATAAATACTCAAAGCAAACCCGTTAACCAACTTATTAGTTTGTTATTATATAATGTACATAACATAGCAAGCCATCGATTAATTAAGTAAACTAAGCAGATTATTGATCACATAATTCAGTTTGTTTCCCTCTCATGGATATAAAAACTCATGAAGAGGCTTGATTGGAGCTATTTTGAAAGCAAACTGAAGTTGTATGACAGTTACAAACATTATTAGAAAATAGAGCAAGAGATAATACAGTCTTGAATGGTGGAACAAATCCAAATTATGTAGCTGATAATGCAAGCATAGTAGTAGAGTGATGTCAATGCTGGCAACTGCAACTGTCATAGTTGGTTCTCCTTCTTCTCAAATAGTGTAGTGAACAGATTGAGATGAATCAAGTTGATCAAGGCGTTTTATTGACATGAAACTATGAAAGATATTGGGCCATATTTCACGTAATGGAAATGTTATTGTTGTTTAGTTTCATAAATTATATATAACTTTAAATACTTAAGCTCTGAACATTCTCTTCAAATTTATTTTAGCCATCTCAATGGCTGCCAATGCCAATATTAAAGAGGAAAGAAGATAAAGAAGAGTCGAGAGAAGAGTACCTGGGTGGAGCCATGGAAATTGAGAAGCTGGTTTCTACTTTCCTGAGAAACTAAAATTAAGAGTACTTGCATTTGTGAAGCAGTTGAAGATAGAAGCCAGAAAAAGAAAACACACAGAACCCAAAAGTATCATAAAGAATAAAATTAATTTCATATATAGTTTATGAAAACACACAAAACCCAAAGATAGATACTATAGTCACTTTGATGCATCACTATTTCGTGGTATACTTTATGTTTAATTTGGGTGGATTTTATCCACTTTTCCCACATTTATTCAATGAAATAGCATGCTTTCACGATTGTCTCCTAATTTGTGCTTAAGTGTGAAAACATGCTTTTTAGGCCTTTAATTGATTAATTTTGATGCACATTTGATTCCACTAGATGCCTTAATATGTTTGTTAGTGAATTCAGATTGGAACGGCTAGGAATGGATCAAAGGGATGAAGAGGAAAAGCATGCAAGTGCAGAACTCATGAAAAAACAAGGATTTGGGATGCCAATATCGACACGCAAGCGCAGCTGACGCGCACGCGTAGAGTTGAAGTTGCATGTATGCGTACATGATGCGTACGCGTGGATGGAAAATTGCCAAGCGACGCGTACGCGTAACCCACGCGTATGCGTTGATGCTCGCACGTGATCTCATTAAAGTGAATCCACTGGGGGCAATTTCTGGGCTTTCCAGGCCTAAATCTAACTCATTTCTGATGCTATTTAACCCAAGGATTGAAGAGGGATCAATCATCTAATCATCTAGTTAGTTATAGTTTAGTTGAGGCTTTAGTTAGTTTCTAGAGAGAGAAGCTCTCTCATCTCTCTAGAATTAGGTTAGAGGTAGATTAGGAATTCTTAGATCTAGGTTTAATTCATGTTTTGATTTACTTTTCCTTTATCAATTCTTGTTCCTCTACCTCTCCTCTCTCTAGTTTTGTATTTGAATCCTTGTAATGCTTTACTTTTATGTTGATGTACTCTTGTTTCTTCTATTTCTCTTTTAATGCAATTTATGATTCATGTTCCTTTATTGTTGATTTGCTTTGTTGTTGTTAATTCCTTGCAATTGGTAGTGTAGATTTACTTTTCTTGCAATTCAATTTTACTTTCCTTTTAAGCCTTCCAAGTGTTTGATAAAAATGCTTGGAAGGATGCTAGAGTAGATTTTTCTCCTCTTGGCTTTGGTAGAGTAATTGGAGACTCTTGAGTTGTCAAACTCTTTGGTTGATCAACAATTGAAAGTTGCTAGTTGATTTGAATTCCACTAAAGCTAGTCTTTTCTTAGGAGTTGACTAGGACTTGAGGAATCAAATTGATTATTTCCACTTGACTTTCCTTCATAGTTAGAGGTTGACTAAGTAGAGCAATGGACAATTGATGTCACAATTGAGGAGGACAATGAGGATAGGACTTCTAGTTCTCAAAAGCTTTTTACGTTTGAGTTCATTTACTTTATTATCATTTACTATTCATGGTTCTCACTTAAAACCCCAAAATATCCATCCCATAACCAATAGCAAGAACACTTTCCTGCAATTCCTTTGAGAGATGACCCGAGATTTGAATACTTCGGTTATTATTTTTTAGGGGTTTGTTACTTGTGACAAACAATTTTTTGTATGAAAGGATTGTTTGTTGGTTTAGAAACTATACTAGCAACGAGATCTTATTGTGAAATTCTAAACCGTCAAAAATTCATTCATCACACTTCAGAATATGATAAATATACATCCTTGTGTCTCAAAGTAACTACTAACTATACAAAATTCAATTTAATATAGTATAGGAAAATCAGAACTGAAAGATCATTTAAGTAAAAATGGAAGCCAAAAGTTCATATTTAAGTGAGGAAAAGCTATGCCAACTACACCAACATCATCTAGTTAACTTGCAATAGGACACTCTTAACTCCTTACATCACCAACCAAGAACCTAACAAATTAACTAGCTAACTGTAACCACTTTAATTAATTCCTAACAGCCGACTAAGTCAGTTATAGAGTTGCAAGGGAAAAAAGGAGAAGGAAATTTAGCCATCTCAGATAAACAGAGCACAAATATAAACAATCTAGAATAATTTTAAAAAGATAACAACGCATAGAAAGTTAAACACGAAAAATCCGAACCTTAATAAGTAATCACAAATAAGGATGTAAGCTTTATGAAACTAAGCTATGACATATTTTTTCTGAAATCTGAGATCGGAGATCAGAGAAACATCTTAATAGAAGTAAGCAATAGAAGATCTGAGTTCAGAGAGAGAGAGAGAGAGAGAGAGAGAGAGAGAGAGAGAGAGAGAGAGAGAGAGGGTAAAGTTACGAAAGAAGACTTGAGATCGTCGACTGGTAAAACAGTATCACCCCTACCGGTCCTCTGTAATCGGCGTCAATCACCCCCGCACCAACGTCAATCCAATGCTTCAACAGAAGACCCAAAAATCCCTAACAGAGCTGTAGAGAAACAAAAATCCCCTAAAAATCAGTACCAAAAATAATTTTGAAACCCTAACCCAAACAAAAATGAAGAAATCGTTGCCTTCTGGAATCAAAATGCTGAGGTCAGTAGCCACCAGAGCCTTGCCTCTCACCGGAATCTTCGTCTCTGCAGCACTAACAGAAAAAACAAAATAAAACAGCATTTCAGTTTTGGTTTTGGCTTCTCTAACAGAGTAACTGTTTCAGTTTAACTTGAGAGGGAGAAGTACCTGGAGAGATCGTAACCGGCGGAGAGATGAGAAGCCCTAGAAGAAAGAACGGCGTTGAATGAGCCGGGGATTGTAGTTTTTTTTTTATTTTATATACGTGTGAAAATGGTGGTTCAAAATCACCATAATCACCAAAACCGCCAAAATATATGAAGCCAACTACGGCAGCAACAAAAATTGCCATAATGTCTGGATATTATGGCGATTCTTTAAAATTGCCTTAATATCAATGCCATTTTAACCCTTTTTATTGTAATGTCCACGCGTATGCATAATAAGGACATTCATGGCCACGCTCACGCGTCTCCCATGCGTAGGCGTGGGGAGGGAATCTGCCAGCGACGCGCATGCGTCGTCCATGCGTGCGCGTGATGCTGATCACGTGACATCATTAAAGTGAATTCGCTGGGGGCAATTTCTGAGCTTTTCAGGCCCAAATCCAACTCATTTCTGAGGCTATTTGATGTAGGATTCAAGATTGAACAAAAGGGGAGCAATTAGTTAGTGTAGGAAGCATGCCTCAGGTTAGTTCTAGAGAGAGAAGCTCCCTTTTCTCTCTAGAAATTAGGGTTCTTAGTTTAATTTCCTTCTAGATTTAGGTTTTAATTCTTGTTTCTATCTTGTTTTCTTTATAATTTCTTGTTCTTACATCTTTGTTCATCTTAGTTCTCTTGTTAATTTTCCTTTTATGTCATTTTTATGATCATGCACTATTGTTTGGTTTGGATTTTCTTTTAATGCAATTTATGTTTTATGTTCCTTTATTATTTAATTGAGTTGTTAATCTTACTTTTCTTGCATTGGGTAGTTGTAGATTTATTATTCTTGAAATTTACCATGATTTCCTTTTATGCTTTCTAAATGTTTGAAAAAATGCTTGGTTGGATGTTAGAGTAGCTTTTTTTTAGCATTCTTGGCTTAGAAAGAGAAATTGGGCAATATTGAGTCATTAATACCCAATTTAGATTGGTGACCTAGAGTGATTAGTTAGTCTTGTATCCATTAACATTACTTATGGATTGGGATTAGCTAGTCCTATTTGACTTTCTCTAAATGTAAACATAATATTATACCTTCTTCGTATGTTGGAGATGACAAATTAGGATTAGCTCTTGTTAACTATTGTATGATAATTAATGACTAGGATAGAAAGCCTTGATTCTCAATCCTTGCCATGAATGTCTCTTTTTAGTATTTGCTTTCTTTAGTTGCTTGCTTTACATTTCTTGTCTTTTTAATTTCTTGCCTTATCAACCCAACCCCCATGACACTCATAACCAATAATTGAGCACTCGATTGTGATTCATAGAGAGAATGACTCGGGACTAATACTCTCGATTATTTTTATTGGGTTGGACTTGTGACGACCAAAAATTAAACTTTGATTTGAGGATCGATTGTCGGTTTGGGCTATGCTTACAACGAAATTATTTTGTTAAATTCCGAATCGGTATAAATCTTCATATCAGATATCAATATGGATGGACATCGACAATAATGGAGAACACATAGAAGAAAACTGATATGAGATATATTCCAAGGGTTACCTGAAATTGATTTGGTTATTGGGCTAAGACGTGAGGTCCAAGCTCCCTTTATGGTAGTGTCTGACTTCCTTTAGCACCGAGGTGCCGCTGTCCAAATTCCTCGTGAGGAGGTGGGAAATGGTACTTGCAAGAGACTCTAATACCTAAGTCAGCAAGGATTTAAGCAGGTTTTTTAGTAGATTAGGTCTTAATATACCTGAGGGTGTCAGTGTATTTATAGTAGAAAAGATGACCACCTTTTTAGAGTGGTTCCATCTTTGATGGTGGATGGTCGTTTCCTCTTGATAGGGGAGTTGTTGAGATCTCCTTTCTAGATAAGCAGGAGATTTCTTATAAGGTTGTTACTTATTCAAATAAATAGGATTGTGCTACCTTTGTTGTGCCCGACCTCTATAAGATTGGGTAAGAGTAGAAGAGGCTACCTTTATTGGGTGGGCTCTTGTTCTTTTTGGATCTGGCTTTATTTTGGCTCAGGGTAAGAACAATGCCCCTACTTGAGCTTGAGCTTTTATGAGGTCGGGCTCGAGCATTTAGGCCGTCATTTTTCCACGTTGAGTATACCCCCTTCGAAAGGTCGGATACTCGATGTGTTTTCATAATTTGTTGAGACGTTGCGCCGCTTGATGGCACGGCGTGTGTTACATTGCTGTTTTCTTAGGATCCATGCACGTTATTAAACGAGGGATGTAGTTTTACTTTTTCCCCTTGTTTCTTATAAATACTCTTTTTTTCATCTTCTTTATTCTTTTTTTTTCTCTAAACTGCTTTTTTTACTATCTCTCTTTCTATCTTCAGTAACTACTCCTTCTTTCAAGCTTTCTTTGTGACCCTTGTTCATCATTAAAGGGTTTTTTATCTTGAAGTTTTGTTCGTGTATTAGAGGCTTCGAATTGTACGTGTCTTGCTATTCGTTGTGTATCATTTCAACTTCGCGCTCCTTCAAGGTTGGTTCTTTTAATCATTTGAACCTCTCCGTATATCCTAGGTGATGCATTGCTGCTTTTGTTTTTGTTTTTCCACTTTGATTTTTGATTTGTATTCTGAAATGTGTTTCTGAATTTTTGATCGCTTTCATGTGTGGCTGTAATTCTAAATGTGGGGCTCTATTTCGCGTTTCCCCTTCATGGTGCCATTTCTTTATGGAATACGACATCTTTTCAATATGGACACGTAAAGCATTAAGGTGAGAAAATTGTGGTTCAAAACATAAATGGAGCCTTGACTTGGGATGAGTTATGGAATTCCTTCCTTGCCATAACCACAACTATGATAATTATGATGGATTAATCTCAATAAGTCAACCCTTAACATCGAAGAGTAAGTCAATTGAGCATAATTGTTATTAATCCACATATCCTAACTATCTTACTAATTACCTTAGTAAGAAACTAGCTGTTCATACCCTGACCGGGCTCCCCCAACTCGGTAAATCCATGAAAGGTCCGACCTCGTCCTAAGGCCCACGCCTAAAGGTCGGACCTCGGACATTAAAGGCAAGGAAGGCCCATCAGAAGGAGCGCAGCCCAAAACCTAAAGGCCGAAAAGGCCTAAGGAAGGCGGTTCCACAAAGATAGGGATAAAACTCCCGAAAGATAAGATAAGATAAGAATATCTTATCCAGGGAAGATCACAGCCAACTACTATAAATACACTGGAACACCCAGGTATGAGATTCATTCCATATTCTACACATATCTGCTTGGACCCATGCTAACTTAAGCATCGGAGTGTCATTGCAGGTACAACCACCAACCGCTCGGCACATCAAGCTCGGGCCCCAAAACCCTCACCTCGGGCCTCTCCAAGACGACCGAGCTACACGTTTCAGGTAACCCTCGGAACATTGGCGCCGTTGCCGGGGATCCTGGAAGTCATCCCTCTATCATGGCGGACGACCCTCTCAACAATGACCACGCTGCATCAGAACAAGAGGAGGAAGTTGACACCGGAGAACGACCGGACCGCCCTCTATCACCACGCACTCCAGGAGGAAACAAACAGAATCGCCCAAAGACATCACTCCCAAACAAAGATCCACAAAATCCCGAAAAAGAAAAGAGCTCAGAAATTCTAGAAGCAGTCCGGGCACAACAAAACCGACTGAAACAACTCGAAGAGAACATAAAGAAGCAAAAAGAAACTGAGCAAGATCTGAGAAGGGAGGCTCGCAAGCGCAGAGAATTAGAAGAAAAACTACGGAAAATAGAGGCCAACCTGAAAGATCGGACAGAACGCGACACCACCCCCGAAGGCAACCATGATCCCTTCACGCAAGAGATCATGAAGGAGAAGGTACCGCGAAACTTCAAACCACCCGATATGGATCTCTACGACGGCACCACCGATCCAAGTCACCACCTCAGCAACTTCAGAAGCAGAATGTACCTAGTTGACGCCTCCGACGCGATTCGGTGCAAAGCCTTCCCCACCACTCTCACCAAGTCAGCCCTGAAGTGGTTCGACAACCTGCCACCAAGATCAATCACCAGCTTCGAAGACCTAACCAAGAAATTCCTAACAAGGTTCTCCATTCAAAAGGACAAGGCAAAACATGCCCCCAGTCTGCTCGGGATCAAACAAGGTAACCAAGAAACTCTCCGAGAATACATGGAGCGATTCAACAAAGCCTGCCTGGACATACAACACTTGCCTACTGAAGCGGCCATCATGGGACTGGCAAACGGCCTAAAAGAAGGACCGTTTAGCCAATCCCTATCTAAAAAATACCCGACCTCCCTATACGAGGTACAGGAGCGGGCAGAAAAATATATCAACATGGAGGAAACCTCCCAGCTAAAAGACTCTTCTAGGAAGGAATCAACCTACCCACTCCGAGATCGAGATAGGGAACAGAAGAAGAAAGAAGAACCCAACTCGGACAAGCCACGGAAGTACCACAACTACACCCCCCTCCGAGTCTCCCTAGTAGACGTCTACAGAGAAGTATGCCACACCGAAAAGATCCCACCGCCCCGACCGCTAAAACACAAGAGAGCGGGAAGAGATCGGTCCGAATACTGTGAATATCACAAACTCTACGGTCACTCTACTAACGACTGCTACGACCTAAAAAATGTTATAGAAAAGCTGGCCAGAGAAGGAAAGCTCGACAGATACATAGCAGAGAAAGGAGAAGAGACCAGGAAGAGAAGGCGGGGAGATAACGAAGGTCGGGCCGGACAAACCCCGCGAACCCCCGAAAGACACGTTCACATGATAAACGGAGGTTTTGCAGGCGGAGGATCATCCAGATCCTCGCGAAAAAGACACCTCAAAGAAGTCTATCATGTCCGAGAAGACAGTCCCCTGCCCAAGTTACCTACTATCTCATTTACCCGAGAAGATGCTCAATGGATAATCCCCGGGCACGACGATCCGATGGTAGTCACCATTATCCTAGCAAACGCCAACTTACATCGAACCCTGATTGACCAGGGAAGCTCGGCGGATATCCTGTTCAAATCGGCATTCGACAAGCTCGGACTTGAAGAAAAAGAACTAAAGGCCTATCCCACCGACCTATTTGGGCTAGGGGATACCCCGATCCATCCCTTAGGATACATCTCGCTACACACTACCTTTGGAAAAGGTGAGCAATCTAAAACATTAAACATCGACTACATTGTAGTCGACGTCACTTCAGCATACAATGCCCTCATTGGGCGACCAACCCTAAACAGACTGGCAGCTATAGTCTCGACCCCACACCTCTGTATGAAGTTCCCTACCACAAAGGGAATCGCTACCCTAAAAGGCGACCAAAAGCTAGCACGGCGATGCTACAACGAAAGCTTAAGTCTAAAAGGGAAAGAGGTCAACACAGTAGAACTCGGACGAGTTCAAGCCCGAGAAGATCTTCGGCCACAACCAGAGGGAGAGACCGAAAGAGTCCAGATTGGGAACACACCTGAAAAAATAACAAACGTAGGAGCAAACCTCGAAGCGGGCCTAAAAGAGGAACTCATAACCCTCTTAAGAGAGAATTCCGACCTCTTCGCCTGGAAAGCCTCCGACATGCCAGGCATAAGTCCCGACCTGATGTGCCATAAGCTATCAGTGTACCCGGGATCCCGACCTGTCCAACAAAGACGTCGGAAGCTCGGACCCGAGCGTATGCAAGCAATAGGAGAACAAGTACAAGCACTACTAGATGCAGGATTCATTAGGGAAGTAAAATACCCCCTATGGCTTGCAAACGTGGTCCTGGTAAAAAAGCCCAACGGAAAATGGAGGATGTGCGTCGATTACACAGATCTCAACAAAGCCTGCCCCAAAGACCCATATCCACTACCAAACATCGACGCCTTAGTAGACGCAGCCTCAGGCTACAGATATCTCTCCTTCATGGACGCATACTCGGGATACAATCAAATCCCGATGTACGGACCCGACCAAGAAAAGACCTCGTTCATAACCCCAAGGGCAAACTACTGCTACGTAGTAATGCCCTTCGGGCTGAAGAACGCAGGGGCAACCTACCAGAGGCTAATGAACAAAGTGTTCTCAGAGCACATCGGACTACAGCTAGAGGTGTACGTCGACGACATGCTGGTAAAGACACAAGAGGACAAAAACTTACTGACCGACATCACCAGCGTCTTCGGCACCCTCAGAAAACACAACATGAGACTTAACCTGACGAAGTGCACCTTCGCCGCAGAAGCCGGAAAGTTCTTAGGCTTCATGCTGACTCAAAGGGGCATCGAAGCGAACCCGGACAAATGCCAAGCGATACTCAATATGAAGAGCCCGATGTGTGTCAAGGAAGTACAACAACTGAATGGAAGGCTAGCCGCACTATCAAGATTCTTGGCAGGATCAGCAATAAAGTCACTGCCTCTCTACTCACTCCTAAAGAAAGGGAAACCCTTCTCATGGACCCCAGAATGCGAAAAGGCCTTCCAAGAATTCAAGGAATTCCTCGGGCAGCCACCAATCCTAACCCGACCTCTAAAGGGAGAAGAACTCGTACTATACCTCTCGGTTGGACATCGAGCAGTCGCTTCAGCATTAATACGAGAAAATGACCAAGGACAACACCCCATATACTTTGTAAGCAAGGCACTACAAGGGGCCGAATTAAACTATCAGAAGATAGAAAAGTTCGCCTACGCCCTAGTGTTCACAGCTCGGAGGCTCCGTCCCTACTTTCAAGCCCACACCATCAAAGTCCGGACAAACCAACCCATGAGACACATCCTCCAAAAAACAGACCTGGCAGGACGAATACTGCAATGGGCGGTGGAACTGTCCGAGTTCGACCTCCACTATGAAACCCGGACTGTCATAAAGTCTCAGTATCTAGCCGACTTCATCGCAGAATACACTGAGACCCCTGGAACCCCACTCTCATGGAACCTATATGTCGACGGGTCCTCAAACAAAACTGGAAGTGGAGCCGGGGTTATACTCGAAAGCGACCAAGGAACGCGAATAGAACTATCCCTAAAATTCGAGTTCCAAGCTTCAAACAACCAAGCCGAATACGAAGCCCTACTAGCAGGTCTAAAGCTAGCCGAAGAGGTCGGAGCCCGGAAAATCACAATCTTCAGCGACTCCCAGGTCGTCACATCACAAGTAAATGGAAGCTACCAGGCCAAAGACCCAACTATGAAAAAATACCTGGACCAAACACAGGCACAATTACGCCACTTTCCAGAGATACAGATCCAGCACATACCTCGGGAACAAAACGCCCGGGCAGACGCCCTCTCAAAACTTGCCAGCACCAAACCAGGAGGCAACAACAGAAAGTCTCCTCTAGGAAACCTTACAATCTCCCTCCGTGCTAAGAGAGGAAGAAACGCTAAATATATCAGACCAGCAGCAAAGATGGATGACCCCCATACTCAGCTACCTGAAGTCGGGAACTCTCCCCGCCGAAAGAAAGGAAGCCAAAAGACTCACGAAAGACGCCCAGAATTACACACTAATTCACGACGTATTATACAGAAGAGGATTCGCAAGCCCCCTCCTTAGGTGCGTCCCGACCTCAGAAACAAAGAGCGTCCTCGAAGAAGTCCACGGAGGCATGTGTGGGAACCACCTCGGAGCTCGGGCATTATCCAAGAAAGTAGTCCGAGCCGGGTTCTACTGGCCAACTTTGCAAAGAGACGCAACGGAGTTTGTGAAAATATGCCCCCCTGCCAAAAACACGCCAATTTTCACAAGGCACCACCCGAAGACCTTATCAGCATCACTGCACCATGGCCCTTCGCAAAATGGGGACTCGACCTACTCGGCCCATTCCCCCAAGGACCGGGGCAAGTCAAGTACCTCATAGTAGGGGTCGACTATTTCACGAAGTGGATCGAAGCTGAACCTTTAGCCACCATTACGGCTCAGAAAAGCCGGAAATTCCTATACAAAAACATTGTCACAAGGTTCGGAGTCCCCTACTCCATTACCACAGACAATGGAACACAGTTCACGGACACAAGTTTTCAGAACTTGGTGGCCGAACTAAAAATCAAATAGCAATTCACCTCAGTCGAGCACCCACAAGCCAACGGACAAGCAGAGGCCGCAAATAAAGTCATCTTGGCAGGGTTAAAACGAAGACTCCAAGAGGCCAAAGGGGCATGGGCCGAGGAGCTCCCCCAGGTATTATGGGCATACCGGACAACTCCACACTCTACAACGGGAGAATCGCCATTTCGACTAGCCTATGGGATGGAGGCAATGATTCCTATCGAAATAGATGAAGGGTCACCCAGAGTCATCTTCTACAACGAAGAAGGTAACCCGCAGGCACAAAAGGAAGAACTCGACCTCCTACCCGTGGTCCGAGAAAGAGCCCGAATCCGAGAAGAAGCCTTAAAACGGCGAACGGCCCTCAGATACAATCAGAAAGTAATAAAACGAAGCTTCTCCACTCACGACCTAATTCTAATCCGAAATGACATCGGAACACAAAAGTCGGGAGAAGGAAAGCTAGCCGCAAATTGGAAAGGACCCTACAAAGTAACTGAAGTCTTAGGAACAGGCTATTACAAGATATCCGACCTAGAAGGCAATGAGCTGCCCAGGGCCTGGCACGCCTGTAATCTAAAACGGTACTACAGCTAGAAAAATCTGACCCGAGGTGTACTCTTTTTCCCTACAGGGGTTTTTTAATGAGACACCCGGTCAGATAAGGCACCCGACATAGTCAAGGGTAAACACTTTGTAAATATTCTTTCTTTCTTAATACTAATCAAATTTTTCTATTTTCTTTTGTTCCTTCTCGCGATAAAACAAATCCTGAAAAAGTACCCCGTCAAGGCGCATTAATTTATGCTCGACAAAACGCAAAAAATCATTTGCCAAGAGACCACACAAGGTCGGCAAAGATAAAAGCGACGAGGTTCAAATTAATGTGAGAAGTTATAAAAGTAACTCTGAAAAAGGCTCAAGAAAGCCAAATAAAAAGAGATTACAAAAATAACTTAAAAGGCCGACCAAAGACAAGGTCGGACCAACAAAGGATGTACTCGACCGCGCCACCCGAGGTCCGATAAAAAGCTCGGACCCGAGAAGGAAGCCTTAAAACGGCGAAAACAAAGATTTCGAAAACGCCTACTAAAAAGTTGCTATACAAAAACAACTAAAAAAGTACGAGCGAAAAAACGAAATCAAACGCTAGCTAAAAAGTTGTTATCCAAAAACAACTAAAAAGCATAAAAGCGGAACAAAAAAGTCAAAACGGCGAAGACAAAGATTTCGAAAACGCTTACTAAAAAAGTACGAGCGAAAAAACGAAATCAAATGCTAGCTAAAAAGTTGTTATCCAAAAACAACTAAAAAGCATAAAAGCGGAACAAAAAAGTCAAAACGGCGAAGACAAAGATTTCGAAAACGCTTACTAAAAAGTTGCTATACAAAAACAACTAAAAAAGTACGAGCGAAAAAACGAAATCAAACGCTAGCTAAAAAGTTGTTATCCAAAAACAACTAAAAAGCATAAAAGCGGAACAAACAAGTCAAAACGCGAACAAAAACACCGCATAATAAGCTAAAAAAGTTACTACAAGTAGCTAAAAGCAAAAAAGGTGTCCAAAGCATCCACAGAAATCATCCAAAAAACAAAAGAGCCCACAGGCCGGGCAAAAACCCAAAAGATAAAGGGATTACAGAGGATCAAGATCCTTCCCGGCCGCCGCATCAACAGAATGCTGCGGAAGAAACATAGAAATCGGGACAGCATCGACAGGACCATCATCCCGGTTCAAAACCTCCGCACCAGACCCATCCCCGACCAAAGGTGAAGTCGGGTTCGCAACCGGAACCTCGGGGACGGACACCGGAACCTTGGGGTCGGACACCGGAACCTCATCCTCGTTGGGAGCAGGAACAATCTCTCCCCCCACAACAACGTTATCCATACTAAATAAGCTCAGATCCAGGTCAGGAGCAAGAACCCGGACCTGAGCCTTCAAATTTTCATACATAGCATCCATACCCTTCGCCACATGCCCTTCTAGCTCGTAAAAGTCATTCTGAGCAGATTGCAACTTCTCCTTCGTCTCCACAAGCTCGGCAAGTGCCCGAGTATAATTTTCCTTCGCTGCCTTCGCCATCCCCTCAGACGCATTCGCTGCCGCCACAGCCGCGGTAGCCTTAGCTTTCTCATTCTCTAAAGATGCTTCCAACTCAGCAATCCTAGCAGCCTTCAGCTCACTAATCTTCTCGAGCTCAGACTGAGCCTTCTCAAGTCGGGAACTGGTCGCGCCAAAGGGAGATTTCTTGAACTCTCGGGCAATAGCAGCATGAAGACTAGCCATCCGAACACAACTCCGCGCCATATACTGAAAATGGTGCTCCATAGACACATCATCAGTAGAAATAAAGGTCTGAGGGAGAATATGCTGTTCAATCCAACCAAGAGCATCGAAATCCTTGTCATTAAAACCCGCAGGCTCTTGAGAGGTCTTCTGCTTCTTGGGAGGAGGACCCGAGAACGGGGGAGGAGAAGAGGTAGCAGGCCTGGAGGTCGGAGGATCTTGAGTTATAGCTCGGAACTGGGGAGTCGGAATAGTCTTCGACCGAGTCTGAACACCCACAGTAGACTTCTCCGGAGAAGATCGGGCAGAAGCCCCCCCAGCTTCAATATTCCGAGCGGCCACAGACTTCTTCGTCCGACGAAGATACTTCATGGAATCCGCCTGAGAAGACATCTCTGCAGAAATAAAAGAAAAGGAGTTACCACTACAGAAATTCCACCAAAACAAACAAAGCCAAAATACTAAGAAAAAGATGAATCTCGAAAGAGGTCGGGAGCTACCTAACTCGGAACGGAGAAGGCTTGGATCTCCCAACATTTTCTTCGTATCCAAGTGAGGTGCCCGACCCCATAAACTGCTCACCACACCCACAAAAGCCTGCTCAACCTCATCTAGACTCTCAAAGGTATATTTAACAGACACTACATTCTCCTGCCAACAAAGAGGAAAAGAAGGCTCCCCACTCTCATCTAGAAAGAAAGGTCGGACGTCTCCAGTAGCCCGGACCTTGAAGTAAAAGTTCTTAAAATCATGAAAAGACTCATCATAAAGGGTACAAAATTTCCTTCCCTGGTTAGCCCTAAAAGAAACCCAAGATACCTTCCCTCCACCCGACCCCGGCTTCGTCAACACAAACAAATAGGAAAAAAGAGAAATAGAGGGAGGGACCCCCAAAAACTGACACAAAAGTTGAAACAACTTCAAAAACGCCCAAGAATTTGGATGGAGCTGCGTAGGGGCAAGGTTACAAGACCACAACACCTCGGACTCCAGGTCGGTAAAAGGAAGTCGGACACCCAGCTTAGAGAAAAAACAATCATAAGCATAAAAGAAGAGCTTCTCGGAACTCTCTAAAGGCGGGAAGCACACTCTCTCTTCGGAATCCGGGGCCACTAGTTCATAATCCCTCTCAGACTCCCTATTCTCACATATGCTACTGTGCCTACGGAACCTAGCTAAATATTCAGAATCTACCACAGAAAGAATTCTCAAAGGAAGAGGATCTACCCAACCAAGACCACTCGGAATCTTGGTCGACACCGCTTGAAGAACCTTTCGAGACATAAATTCCTACCTACAAAAAAGAATACAACAGAAAGCAAAAACCCATTCAGCAATGCAAGAAAACAAAAACCCCGCGAAGAAAATGCAGCAACCCGGACCAAAAAACACCAGAGAACAAAAAAGAGCCCCCCTCATATACAAACAACAGCAATGGCGGCGCCTCTTTTTCGGGGCAACCCAGGCATAAAGAGACAAAACAAAGAGCCACACAAAGAACAGAAGCGTACGATCACAAGAAAGTAAAAACATGGAAAACAAACCTGGAAAGTAGAAACGAAGGCGAGGAGCTCCGAGGCAAAGGAGAAACGAAGGCGGCAAGCTCCGGAAGCAAGAAGCACGAAACAACGGCGCAGAGGAAACCCCGGAAAAACGCACGGAAAGAATCAGGGAAGAAGAACAGAGAAAAAGAAGAAGCGGCGCTCGAAAAAGAGATGGCGAAAACTTAGAAAAACAAGAAAGGAACAGAATAAACGAAGAAAAAGGAAGGGGAGCGAATAAATAAAGCCTTCACGAAGGCCGGAACGAAAATCAAGGAAAAACGGTAAAAAAGCAATAAATGCAGAAACGGCCATTTTTTGAAAATTTGAAAAACTACTATGCCCGAGCTCGACCTCCCAAAAAGGACGAACTCGGGCAGGGGCACTGTTCATACCCTGACCGGGCTCCCCCAACTCGGTAAATCCATGAAAGGTCCGACCTCGTCCTAAGGCCCACGCCTAAAGGTCGGACCTCGGACATTAAAGGCAAGGAAGGCCCATCAGAAGGAGCGCAGCCCAAAACCTAAAGGCCGAAAAGGCCTAAGGAAGGCGGTTCCACAAAGATAGGGATAAAACTCCCGAAAGATAAGATAAGATAAGAATATCTTATCCAGGGAAGATCACAGCCAACTACTATAAATACACTGGAACACCCAGGTATGAGATTCATTCCATATTCTACACATATCTGCTTGGACCCATGCTAACTTAAGCATCGGAGTGTCATTGCAGGTACAACCACCAACCGCTCGGCACATCAAGCTCGGGCCCCAGAACCCTCACCTCGGGCCTCTCCAAGACGACCGAGCTACACGTTTCAGGTAACCCTCGGAACACTAGCGTTAGTGGAAACAATAACAACTAACAACCCAAGAATTATCACTAAATATCGGACATTATGACTTTAGTATTCCATAATTTCATTTCACCATGCCAAGGGGTAAAAATTTACCCCATAATCAAAATTGGAATTTCATTATACACATACAGGGCATATTCATAAAACATGGCAAAATTGGGAAAATGATAAAAGCTATGAACCACAAATGATCAAAATCAACAAAGGCAACTCAAACAAACATATAAAAGCCATCAAACATCAAATTCATTAACTAGAAATCTGAAATTGCAAAACTATATATGTATTGATAAAGGAAATTGAAATATAAGAAAGTGTAGAACAAGTAATGTAATAAAAGAAAATTAAGAAATACTTACAATGGAAATGGCTGGAATCAAAAATCAAAACTTGAACTATAAAATTCTACAAAACCCTAATTAAAAACCTTAAGAAAGTTGAGAGAAAATTCTAACACAAATTACCCTAAAACTATCTAAAGTGTGTTGTATAATTTATGGTAGTGTATGGTATGATTTGGTGTTGTTTCCCCTTCATATATGCTTCAACAACTTCAGAAATGGGCCAAAAAGTCCCTCAAATCGCGAGCCACGGACTTTTTGATGAAGTCACGCACAGGGGCTGTTTTTTTACTCTTGTGCGTGAGCACACTCTGAAATGCTTCTCTCCTTTGATTTCTTCATGTTTTCTCCCAATTCCATGCTTTTCTTCCACTTTTATCAAGCCATTCTAACCTATTACACCTGAAATCACTCATCAAAACTATCAAGGCATTGAATGGAATGAAAGTGAAATAAAATTGATTAAATTAAGCACAAAATAGCATGTTTTCACAATTTGGCACAATTTAGAGAGAAAACACAAAAGCATGCTATTTAGGTGAATAAATGTGGGTTTGTATGATGAAATCCACTGAAATCATCCAAAATTTATCGTCAAATATGGATTCATCAATTCTCCCACACTTAAACAATAGCATGTCCTCATGCTAATCACAATCAAAGGAGAAGGGTAAAAGGGTAAGCAACTTATTCAATGCAACTACTTATATGCATTCAACTATACTAAATGCTATCTATCTATATCTATACTATAATTCCTATTGAGTTTGGCAATAACAAACAATAGAATTCCAATCAATCCAAAACAAGCCTTAGGGCCAAGACAAAGAATCAATGCAATGTGATCAATGTCCAAAGATTTGATTTGAAGTTTTCAAAATTAATTTCAACAACTTGCAAGAAAACATAAAACAAGCGATGGAATCATAGAATTGAGCGATCGAACCCCTCACCGAATATGTATACACTCTAATCACTTAGTGTTTAGGGCTTAATCATTCAATTCTCCTTTAATCATATTTTTTAAAGATTTGCTAGTCATCTAACAATCGACAAATGCTTGATGAATGAATACAAATATCATGAGGTCTTTGGAGGGTTGTAATAGGGCTAGGGTAAGGGTAGGATTAATATGGTTAAATGGACTTAGTAAATTGGATCTTTGATTATCTCAAGTATTCCACTTAATCATATATCAACCTATGTACACAAAAGAGAACAACCTAACTTCCCATTCATCTCCTTTTTTTCACATTCACTCATGCATTTTCTTTCTAATTCACAGACATATGCATCCTTTATTTACATTCTTATTATCATTCATTCCTTCTTCTTTTTTTCTTTTTCTCTTTTCTTTGTTTTAATAAACAAAGTATGTACACCAAAATCTTTTCAGTTATCAACAAAAAGAGATACATATGTTTCAAGTATGTTTACCCATTTTTCCAAATTTTCTCAATGAATACCCAAAGAAAACTAACTACCAATGTTTTCCCACAAATTCCCCCACACTTGAATAACGTATACTCCTCAACCCAAGCTAATCAAAGATACAATTCATGGACATAATGGTCTTTCACTTAGGGTTAATGATGTGTTTAAAATTAGAGCAAAGGGGAATTAAAAGCTCAAAAGTGGTTTACAAAGGTAGATGTAAGGGTTGGCCATATGGGTTAAGTGAGTTCAATTTCAAAAATGGCCTCAATCATACTAAATGCATTCAAAATATCAAATATAGGACATAAATATTCAAGCAAATCTAAGATCACAATCATAAAAGAGTATAACACACAAGAACAAAATTTGTGGTTGAAAATGTGCAACCACGCAATTAAAGCTCAATTCTCACTAGGTGTTTTGTTCAAGCTCTTTTCTATGTTCCATAAAAATACTTCAAGTAAGTTGAAAAAAAATTTTTCAAATCTAATCAATGGAATGCCCTAAAAGGGATTTCTTGAAAATTCTTTGTTGTTTTACCAAACTTATTTCCTATACTAGAAAACATGCAAATATTTACTACTATAAAGCTATAAGCAAACTAAGGTAAAATTAGAAAAACTAAAAACTAGAAAATATTGAAAAGTGTTGAGAAAAAGAAATTTATGCCCCGAAAATTGCGGATCCTCCCCACACTTAAACGTTTGTGATAAACCCCAATTTTGTGGTTTATCTTGTGTAAAATTTGGGGGGTTTTATCAATATTTTCTGCACTTATTCATATAAATTGCACGGTTTTGTATTTTCTTCCTAATTTTGCTTCATGGTTTAAAATATGCTCCTTTAACCTTAAAAATGCGATATCTTAATACTCTTTTATTACCATTCGATGCCGTGATGTGTTTGTTAAGTGGATTCAGGATCTATAGGGCAAGAATGGTCTAGAAGATGGAAAGGAAGCATGCACAAGTGGAAGGAACATGAAGAATGAAGCTTTCGGGAACTGGTGGTGACGCGCACGTGTGGCTGACGCGCACGCGTCGATTGGCGCAACAGTGACCGACGCATACGCATGTTCGATGTGTACGCGTGGCTCGCGAAACTCAGGGGATGCGCACGCATGGTCGACGCGCACGCGTGACACCCAGCACATGACATCATTAATGAAATCGTGGCTGGCGATTTCTGAGAGGCTCCAGGCCCAAATGCAACTTGATTCTACATGGAAAAGACCCAGGAATTGATGGAGAAAAAGGGTTTTTCAATCATACAAACAATACACATAATTTTAGCTAGTTTTTGGTTCTTATTTTCTAGAGAGATACTCTTACTTCTCTCTAGATTTAGCTTGTTTTGATTTCCCTTGTTGAATTTCTGAATTGGATCTTGTTAATTTTAATTTCAATTACTTAATTTGAGTTCTATAGTTATAATTTTGTTTAGATCTTGTGTTGAATTTATGTTTTCTTGTCATTTCCTTTTTCTTCTCATTTTATGAACTTTGTGGATCTTGAATTTCTATTAGTGCATTGATATTCTCTATGATGGATAGTGTTATTTGAGTTGTTTTTCCATTGATAATTGTTAGTGGGTACTTGTAATTTACAATTAATTTTTCAATTTAAATATTTCTTTTGTTAATGCATACCATGTGTTTGATGAAATGTTTTCTTTGATTATGGAGTAGTTCTCTTTACTCTTGGCCTAGGCTAAGGAAATTGGGTGATCTTGAGTTATTGGGTCTAATTGATTTGGTGATTTGAGAACCCTTAGTGGTCAAGTTGATACCCATTGATACCAATCTACTACTAAGCCAATTAGTAGTTGGATTGGGACTTATGAGTTGAAATTGATCATGCCATTTGACGTACTTCACTTGTAGAAGTAGACTTAATGAGCTTGGTTCCTCATAATTGTCAATATATGGTTATTAGACAAGGATCGTGACCCCAATTCATATGCCTAGCCAAGAGTTCCTTTTATTATTCATATTTGAAACCCAAAAATCCCAATTGCTTGATTCTTATTATAGTTAGTTTAGTTGTTTACTTAGTTCTAGAATAGAGGTAGATTTATATGTTCCCTTACTAGATTGAAATTGCTTATACTTGTCTTTAGTTGCTTTGATTTAGTTTCTTGCACTTTAAGATTCCTTGCATGTTAACTTTAGTAGTTTAAATTCTTGTTTATGACTCCCAACGACGGAATTCTAACCAATATTGATGCATATATTTGCCCATTCTCTTGAGGACGACCCGAGACCAATACGGTTACTTTATATTGGGGTTGACTTTGTGACAACCAAATCAAAATTTGATCGTTAGGGTTACACGTCGGTCAAGGACTATACTATGACAATGACATTGATTTTCTATTAATGAAAATTCTAGACAGACCATAAATCTTACCATCAAATTTTTGGGGCCGTTGCTGAGGAATAGTTGCAACATGTGCTTTGATATTGGTTATGTGAATTTGTGAATATTGTAGATAGTTTACTTTCTTTCATTAATTTGTTTTTAGTTTAGATTTCCTTCAATGCATGAGCTATGACTTCTAAGTTGAATAACTCGGTCTCAACCGAATTCTAGTTTAGCCGAGTTTGATCCCGAAATTGAAAGAACCTTGTTACACACTCGGCAAACTAGGCGGCGGTTAGATTACACGGCTAGTGCTTCAGCCTCTCTTGAGGAACCTTCCGAACCACTAGACGGAACCGAGAGTGACCTAGAGTCTACAACTTCCTATTCCTCTGTTGGCACTACTGATACATCTTTACATACTACAGGTGAAAACCACATGGGAGAGCCACGTAGAATTACCTTGCACGAACAAGGAGCACCAGATCTCATTCTTCAACCGTTGCAAGCTAGGTATCCGAATCATGACCCGAATTTTTAGCTGAAGAATAGTCTAATTAACTTACTTCCTATGTACCATGGACTACCGGGGCATGACCCCATTAGGCATTTGAGAGACTTTCAAGTAGCTTGTTCTACGACTCAAAGGCATGGTGCCGATGAGATCGCTATCATGGCTTTTGCTTTTCCCTTCTCTCTTGAGGGGCAAGCAAAAGAATGGTTCTACTCCTAACCTGATAAAGTGGTGACTGAATGGGACCTATTAAGAAGAGAGTTCTTAGATAAGTTCTTTCCTCCGGAGAAGACTGACTACATCCAGAAGGAAATTTCTGGTATAATGCAAAGGGACCAATAGACACTCTATGAATATTATACTCGATTTAAGAGGTTATTGAAATCTTGTCCTCATTATGGGTTAGACACTCACTTGCTCATTAGCTATTTTACTGGAGGTCTTTGTGCAGCGAATAGGAGATTGCTCACCGCCTCTAGTGGTTGTTCTCTTTCTAAGAACAAGACGGCGGCGAAAACATGAAGTTTGATCAATGATGTTGCCTAAGCTACCCAACATGCGAGAGTGAGGAACAATCATTCCAAGAGTGTGGTGGAAGTACCTCCTTCCGAATCGGCTTTGACTAAAGTGCTTGGAGAAATGACCACTCTCCTCAAAGAGATTCACCAAGGACAAAAGGCATCTCAATCAACCCAAGCCGTCCAAGCTCCACCTCAAATCCTCCAACTTGAAGGACCTCCTAGAGTATGTGGTTTATGCTCTAGTACCGCACATTACACCGACCAATGCCATCAAGTCAAAGAGGATTACACTCTCGCGGTAGGCAACATGAACTACAACAACCGTCCACCCTATCAATCTTAAGGTCAAAGCAATTATCCCCATGGTAATAGCTCTAATCAAGGCTGGAGGGATAATGCCCAAGGAAACAACCACAATCAAATATGGAACCAAGGCAACTCATATTCTCATTACTACAACAACAGCCAATCTTCTTCCCAATACCACAACAATAACCACCAAGCCAACCAAAACCACCATAACCAACCATACCAACACTCACAACAAAACCAAAATAACAACCATAGATACCAAACGCCTCAGAAAGACAACAAACTAATCAACCCTCTTCTTCTCCCACAAACCAAGGTGATGACTCTCACCGTGCACTCTACCAAGAGAAAGAGAGACTTAGAGCTATAATAGAGAAAAATAAAGAGAACAATAGGACTCTCACTGCACAAGTTAGCACTATGAGTGCTCAAATGTCCTCCATAGCCGAGATTCTCTCATGGTTGGCCTTACCTCCTACCAACAATACCAACACCAACCAAGCCTCTAGCTCATCCAACCTTCCTTCTCAACCTCTCCCAAACCCAAAGGGTAGCATCAATGCAATCACCTTGAGGAGCGGTACAACACTTGAGGAAGTTAAACCTAAACCCATCAAGTTGGCGGAGGATGTTCCTAATGTAGAAGTTAGTGAAACAATGGAGATAGATGAAGATGAAAAGGAGGAAGTTACAAAGGAAGAAGAAGAGAAATTGAGGGCCAAGGAACCGAAGCGAAAGAGCAACTTAGAGGAACAAATTCCTACACCTTTCCCTACGTTAGCCAAGAAGGCTAAGAAGCATGAGGAGCTTGATCCCAACATAATGCAAATCTTCAAGAATGTGAAGGTAACTATTCCACTCTTTGATGCCATACATCAAGTTTCGAAATATGCTAAGATTCCTTAAAGATGTGTTCACTCACAAAGAGAAGATTGGTGGACTAGGGATGAATCCATTAGGTAACACTGTTTCTTCTGTGATAGATGATTTTCCTGAAAAATATAGTGACCCCGGTCCTTGCTTGGTATCTTGTATGGTTGGTGAGATTCAACTTAAGGATTGCATGTGCGACCTAGGGTCGTGTGTGAGAATTATGCCACTCTCGATTTATGAGAAGTTGAATCTTGCACCGTTGAGGCGATCCGGAGCTAGGTTTGTGCTTGCGGACAAGAGTATAATTTCAGTTGTGGGTATTGTTGAGAATGTATTGGTGAGAATTCAGGACTTGATTTTTTCATTGGATTTCCATATCCTAGAGACACCTCCCATTGATTCGGATAGACCATCCTCCATCTTACTTGCAAGGCCATTCTTGAAAACATCCCAGTTTAAACTAGATGCATTTTTAGGGGATTACTCATTTGAAGCCAAAGGGAAGTTGGTGAAGTTCAAACTGGAAAAAACCATGAAGCGACCTCTAGAGGTCCACTCAATTTTTGGTTATGACATTGTTGAAGATGATGTAATTGAAGAACACTTTGGGAGTGATGATGAAATAAGTGTCAATAGAGACTTGGGTGTAAGAGGAGTTAGCAAAGAAAAGGAAAAGGATCCACGACTTCCATATTCTCAAGGGAACAAGGCACCCAATCATGGTGCAATTGAAAAGTGGAAGCATCTCCCCTTGAAGGACACTCTTACCAAGGCCAACAAGAAGGATAAGATGGATGTCCTTGAGGATGTTCCAAAGAGATGATCTTGAGCTCATGACTGTCCAACTTAAGGATGTTAAAGAAAAGTGCTAGATAGGAGACACCCCACCATGGTATGATCTTCCATTGTACATAGTTTCTTGCATGTAGTTTTAGAGTCTTTGTTTGATTTTGTGATTGTTTGATTTTGTTGAGTTTGTTTAAGTGTGCTTGATTTTGTTGATTTTGTTGAGTTGTTAGAGTTTTCATGAGGATTTCATTGATCTTGGTTTGGTTGAATTGGCAATTTTGAAGAAAAATGCTTGATTTTGAGTATTGCCTGAAATTCTAAGTATTTTTGAAGTACCTAGCTTGAATGAATGCCAAGATTGTGTTATAATTGTCCCCCACATGTTGTTGTTTAAAAAAAAAGTCGTCCAACGCGTGGGCGTGGATGAAGCGTACGCGTCGTTTTCAACGCCACAACTCCTGGTACAAAAACCAGAGAGTTGTGATAAAACTGTGCGAATTTGATGCTGGGAGCACAATCTCTTCCCACGTGTATGTGTCACTCATCCATCTCGCACACCCACGCGCGTCATTTTCTGATGTTGTAACTCCTGGTACAAAAAACAGAGAGTTGTGCTGGAGTGGTGCTGCCTTTGTGTGGGAAACACAATCTCACCCCACGCGTGCGCATCAGCTGATGCGTACGCGCCCCCTTCCATTTTTGCTCTCCACGCATAGGCGTGGACGACGCTCACACATCCCTCGTCTTTTCTCTCTTCCACGCGTACGCGTAGATGAGGCACACGCGTTGCATGTCTGCCTTGTTCTCTCATTTTTCCATTTATTTCTTTTACTCTTTCTTCCTTTCTTCTTCCTTCTCCTTACCACCTCTTCTCCGCCCACAACCATTGGCGACTTCAACCACTGGCGATCACCACTTCCGGTGGTCCTACATCTTCTCTCTCCTCTCTTCTTCTCCTCTCCTTCTCCTTTTCTCACTTATACTCAACCTCACTTTCTTTCTTCTTTCAAGGTTGCATTTCTCCTCTTCCTCTTTTGTTTCTTCTTAAATTTTTTCTTTACTATTCCATTTGATTATTATACTCTCTTTGTTCTTAGTTGCATTTTGATTTGTTGTTTGTTTGTTTGTTCACCCTTGTTTCTTTTCTTTCCTTTTATTTTCCTGTATAGGTGTTGAATCTCATTTACTTTTGAATTGGTGGATTATTTCATATATCTTAGCTTATTTATGCTATGGTAGATGACATTCAATTTCGGGGCATATTCTCCTTGAACTCATCAAACTTGCTTGTTATTTACAATTTGCACACCAAGCCTTTGTAAAAAAGAGCCAATGACATCTTTGTTCATTGTTCACCTTTCTCTTTCAACTAGGTGCCCCTTTTTCACAACACTTGTGCTACATGAGCATTGAACTTCATTTTCATGATTTTTCATCATCAAATGTTCATTGTTTGTGGTTTGCTATGCTTGTAGCATCATGCAAGAATGAGCGATTCAATGCTCTCTAACCCCCACAATCTTCAATTTCTTGACATTATTGTCTTAGAGTTAGTTGGGCCCACAGTTTTCCTATGAACCCCACCTTTCTTGCATGTGCTTATCATTGTTGTTATCGATGCTTGGGTTTATTCCTCTCATGCTTTGTACTTGCATGCTTCTTTCACTATTGCATCTCTTACTAGTGATATGCCATCTTGATTATTTTGTCGTCTTATTTGCATGTAGTAGCTACCATGTTTTTAAGACAATTCACTCTTTTGTGGCATTAATCTTCACTTGCATTGTACTCATTCCGATTGTTGTCTCTCTGAGTTTAATGTTTTTCTCTTTTCTTCCTTTTTAGGATGGCCACTAAAAAGGAAAGGAAAGGACCTCCAAAAAGCCGTCTACAAGGAGAGCAATTCAAAGAACAACCGTCAAGGAACAACTTCCTCAAGAGCCAAAACCACTTTTTAAGCAGTTAAAGAACTCCAGCCGCATTGATGAGGCAGAAAAGGAAGTTTTCGCAAGATTTACTAACCCACCTACAGCAGAAACCGACAATCCGGAGTTCACCTCAGACCATGGCAAAGAAGTAATCGAGAGGCAAACAAGGAGACGCCCTTGTTCCACCATCCTATAGCCATTGAGAGTGACACTACTGGACCCACTTGCTCATTACTGATAGCAAGGAGGACCGTGCAAATTTCTAAGTGTGAGGAGGTCATTTACCAACTTCTATAGGTAACAACCCCTCTTTTCAACACCCAAATCTTAATTTTCTTTTGTCAATTAGGGTAATTTGAATTACATGGTTAGTTTTTGCATTTAAACACTTTCTGCATGGTAGTTGTTTCTTGCTAGGATTACTTGGTTTGGGTGATGATTTCTTTTCTAAGAAACTATTTTTACGGCACCCTACCAATTTGAAAATTTTTTTTGTTGAACTTGCTTGAAGGAATTAATTTTGGAAAAGGTTTTTGAGCTAAGAACACACAAGCATATGAGTTTTGAGCCCAATTGCGTGGTTACATCATATAACCACTTATTTCCATTCTTGTGAGCATTGTTCTCTTTCTATGATTACAATCCTTGATTTGCTTGATTCTATATGTCCATTATTTTGTGTATTAATGCATTTATATGATTAAGGTCATTATTTCAATAGCTCACTTACCCAAACAGCCTTAACCCTTTTATCTACCATTGTTAGCTGATAAACCCCAATTTTGTGGTTTATCTTGTGCTTAATTTGTGAGATTTTATCAAGTTATCTCACATTTATTCAGTGAAATAGCATGGTTTTATAATTCTCCCTAAATTTGTGCTTAAGTGTGAAAATATGCTTTTTAGGCCTTAAAATAGCTAAATTTAATTCACTTTAATTCCATTCGATGCCTTGATGTGTTTGTTGAGTGATTTCAGATTCATACGGAAGGTATTGGATGGAAGAAGTGAAGAGAAAAGCATGCAAAGTGGAGAATTCATAAAAAAAAGGATTTTGAGTACTAAGAGTGACGCGCACGCGTGAACGATGCGTACGCGTAAAGAGATGCATCGTCGAAGGCGACGCGTACGCGTGAGAAGGATAACGCCAGATGACACGTACGCGTGGTCCATGCGTACGCGTCACAGCCAACACGTGACCTCATTAAAGTGAAAACACTGGGGGCGATTTCTGAGCTTCCTAGGCCCAAATCCAACGATTCCAAAGACTATTTCATACAGAATTCAAGATGGGTCAAAGGGGGGAATAATTAGTTGTAGGTTAGCATCATGTAGGTTAGTTTTCTAGAGAGAGAAGCTCCCTCTTCTCTCTAGAATTAGGGTTCTTAGGCTTATTTTCATCTTAGATCTAGGTTTAATTTCTTGTTCTCATCTTGTTTTCTTTACGATTTCTTATTCTAATACTTTAATTCTCTTAGTTCTCTTGCTATTTCCTTTATTTCGCCTCTTTTTATATTGATGAACTCTTGTTGGATTTGGATTTCCTTTAATTCAATTTGATGTTTGATGTTTGATTTTCTTTTATTGTTGATTTGAGTTGTTATTGTTGATTCCTTGCATTGGGTAGTTGTTAGACTTTACATTTCTTGTAATTTTACCATGCTTTTCTTTTATGCCTTCCCAGTGTTTGACAAAATGCTTGGTTGGATGTTAGAGTAGCTTTTGGAGCATTCTTGGCTTGAAATGAGAAATTAGGCAATCTTGAGTCATTAATACCGAACTTATGTTGGTGATCCAGAGTTGTTAGTTAATATTGTTTCCATTGATGCTAATCTTTTGCTAATTAGTAAAGTATCGTTTTTGTCCCCAACATTTGGAGTAAGTCCCAAAGTTGTCCCTAACGTTTCAATTGTCCTATTTAAGTCCCTAACATTTCAAAATTGACTCAATGTTGTCCTGCCGTTAGGGATCCGTTAACAGAATTGACGACGGGACAAAATTGAGATGATTTTGAAACGTTAGAGACTTAAATAGGATGAAAATATTGGGGACAAAAATGATACATAGAAATAAATTTTAATTTTATCCTTCAATAATATCAATTTTTTACTATACATAGTATTCAATTATTTTTTAATCACATCTAAGTAAATTGCACTTAATCATATTACTTTCATTCTAAATAAATTAATTTTTTTATAATTTTACTCTTAAAGATTTTTAGTTATCATTAAATATTTGTAAAATGACTAGTATATAAACTTGCAGAAAATAAAAAAATAATATATATACAATAAAATATAAATTATACCTTTTGTCTCTCTAATGTATCAAAATTTTTTAAAATTATAAAAAAATAAATTTATTTAAAATAAAAGCAATGTAATTAGGTGTAATTTACTTAGATGTAATTAAAAAATAATTGAATACTATGTACAGTAAAAAAATGATTATTGAAATATAAAATTAAATTAAAATTTATTTTTTATATCGTTTTTGTCCCCAATATTTTTGTCCTATTTAAGTCCCTAATGTTTCAAAATCGTCTCAATTTTGTCCCGCCGTCAATTCTGTTAACGGATCTCTAACGGTAGGACAACATTGAGTCAATTTTGAAACGTTAGGGACTTAAATAGGATGATCGAAATGTTAGGGACAACTTTGGGACTTACCCCAAATGTTTGAGACAAAAACGATACTTTATTCTTAGTTATTTGATTAAGACTTTTGGATTGAGATTAACTAGTCTTATTTGACTTTCTCTCATGTGAAGATATCATTGTACCTTCTTCCATTATTGGAAATGACGAAATAGGATAAATTCTTGTAAATTATTATTATGATTAGTGACTAGGATAGAAAGCCTATATTCTCAATCCTTGCCATGAATGTCTCTCTTTATTATTTGCTTTCTTTAATTATTTACTTTACCTTTCTTGTCATTTATTTTCTTGCCCCTTTTATCAAATCAAACTCCCTTTGTTCCTTCATAACTAATAATTGATCACTTCATTGGAATTCCTTTTGAGACGGCCCAAGGTTTGAATACTTCGATTAATTTTCATTGGGGTTTGTACTTGTGACAACCAATTATTAAAACTTTGATTGAGCATTACTTGTCGGTTGGGAACTATACTTGTAACGAAGCTATTTCCATAAACGAGAAGAAATTCTTAGCTGATGGTTATGCTCATTCATTAGACAATTTTGATTCTATGATGAACTCCTTTATTCTTTAATTTAGCACATAAATACCCCTAAGTGAAAAGTAATAAATGTCCTTTGATTTGGATCTTTGATTAGCTTAGGCGAGTGAGGGTGTGTGTCATTTAAGCAGGAGGGAAGTGATAAACCCATATTTTATGATATATTTTGTGCTTAATCTGAATGATTTATTCAATCCTTCACCCACTTATTCATATTAATTGCATGGTTTTACTTTTTCTTCCTTATTATGTGATGTATGTGAAAAACATGTTTCCTATGCTTTATAATTAATTATTTTAATTACCTTTATTTCCATTCGATGCCATGATTAGTGTGTTGAGTAGTTTCAGATCTTCTAAGGTAGGAATGACTTAAAGGATGGAAAAGGGAACATACCAAAATGGAAGGAAAGCGTAAAACAGAGTTTTTGGAGAAACTGGCATCCACGCGACCGCATGGATGACGCGACCGCGTGCACAGAGCGAAGAAGCAGCGATGCGGCCACATGACTGACGCGATCGCGCGCCTAAAGAAGAACACCTATGACGCGGCCGCATGACTAACGCGACCGCGCGACAAAGAAAACTCCAATCGACGCGACCACGAGACCCACGCACCAAAAATTGAAGAAAACGCTCATAGCGGATTCTGAAGCCCTTTTTGGCCCAAATTCAAGTCCAGAAGGCATAGACCAGAGGTTATGAGGTGTGGGAATGCATCCATTCAGGGAGCTCGGCAATTTTAGTCACTTTCCATGATTTAGATCTAGTTTTGAGAGAGGTTCTCTCCTCTCTCTTTTTAGGATTTAGGATTTAGGACTTCTCTTAGTTTTAGGAGTAACTCTCGATCCCAGGTTCAATGTTCTGTTACTTTATAATTATCTCTTATTTTCAGATACCATTAATGCTTACTTGTATTAGTTATGTTGCCTATTTGACTTATGCTACATTCATGTTATGATTTTCTTATTTAATGCTATTTGAGGTATTTCAGTTTAATATTGCATTTTTTATTTATGCCATTGATTATTCCCAATCTGAAGACAATTTTTATTCCAGCAGATTTAATTTCTTTTCCTTTTGGTTTTGGTTGAGAAATCAGTAACTCAGGAGTTATCTTAGCTCAACATAATTGATAACTGTTATCTTTGCTAATTGAACTCAACTTCAATAATCCCAACCTTTTCTTAGGAAATAAATAGGATTCGAAGGTCAACTAATTAGTCCCTTGACTTTCCTTTGCTTTAGCAAAGGTTGACTAAGTAGAATTAAGATTCAACTTTCATTATTATTGATAAGAATAACTAAGTCTGGATTTCCAATTTCTCATATCTTGCCAAAGGGTTTGCTTTACAGTATTTATTTATTTTAATTGTCATTTAAATTATTTGCCATATTTATTCCTCATTCTCAAAACCCCAATTTTACCTTTTTCATAGCCAATAATAAGAACATACCTCCCTGCAATTCCTTGAGAAGACGACCCGAGGTTTAAATACTCGGTTATCAATTTTAAAGGGGTTTGTTACTTGTGACAACCAAAACGTTTGCACGAAAGGATTTTTTTTGGTTTAGAAACTATATCTACAACGCGACTATTTTTATAAAATTCTTTACTAGCAAAAATCCTAACGTCAAAATGGCGCCATTGCCGGGGAAATATGAACTAAAGTACAAAATGCAGAAATAGAGTAAAAATACATGAAAGTAGCAATATATAAGTACTCAGAAAATAAAAATAAAATTAAAGAGAAAAATATAGAAAAATTGCCAAAATAAAAAAAAGTGCAAATTAAAGCAAATGCACATGGTATAAGAATAAAATATGAGCATGTGACATAAAAAGTGAAAAAAATGTGGGAAAATAGGTAAAGAAGCTTTACTTTAGAAATTATGTATGTTAGGTGAGATCTTAGACTAATTAAGGATTCACTTATTAGCTCACTTAGCCTTATACATATACCCTTACCTTTACCTTGGCCCCATTACAACCTTAATTAAAGACCTCATGATTTTTGGTATGTCTATATTTTATAATTATTGATTGGTTAGATGAAAAACAAAGTCATAGAAAGTAAGGATAAAAAGAAGAATAGAGTGATTAACCCAATAAACACTGAGTAACTAGAGAGTAAACACAAAATCCAATAAGGGTTCACTAATTCATTAACATATATCTCTGCTTAAATTACTAATTGTCTTGCAAGTTTATAAAATATTTTTCTCTCCCATCTCAATGGTAAAAGTGCTTTATCATTATCTAAGGTTAGCTATATATATATGATTCCTTGAGAATGTGAATTGATTTAACTACATATAAGCTTTATATATGAGTGAATAAAATTAGAATTGCATCATGCATTTAGATTAGAATTGCATTGCATGGCATTCAACCACTTCAAACCTTACTTTTTACCTTGGACATAGCATGAGGACATGCTATTACTTAAGTGTGGGGAGGTTGATAAACCCATATTTTATGATATATTTTGTGCTTAATCTGAATGATTTATTCAATCCTTCACCCACTTATTCATACTAATTGAATGGTTTTACTTTTCCTTCCTTATTATGTGATGTATGTGAAAAACATGTTTCCTATGCTTCAGAATTAATTATTTTAATTACCTTTATTTCCATTCGATGCCATGATTAGTGTGTTGAGTAGTTTCAGAACTTCTAAGGCAGGAATGACTTAAAGGATGGAAAAGGGAACTTACAAAAATGGAAGAAAAGCGTAAAACGGAGTTTTTGGAGAAACTGGCATCCACGCGACCGAATGGACGACGCGACCGCGTGCCAAGAGCGAAGAAGCAGCGACACGGCCGCATGATTGACGTGACCACGCGCCTAAAGAAGAACACCTATGACATGGCCGCATGACTGACGCAACCGCGCGACAAAGAAAACTCCAATCGACGCGACCGCGTGACCCACGCGGACGCGTGACAGAGGCCACGCACCAGAAATTACAGAAAACGCTCATAGCGGATTCTGAAGCCCTTTTTGGCCCAAATCCAAGTCCAGAAGGCATAGACCAGAGGTTATGAGGTGTGGGAACGCATCCATTCAGGGAGCTCGGCATTTTTAGTCACTTTCCATAATTTAGATCTAGTTTTGAGAGAGGTTCTCTCCTCTCTCTTTTTAGGATTTAGGATTTAGGACTTCTCTTAGTTTTAGGAGTAACTCTCGATCCCAGGTTCAATGTTCTGTTACTTTATAATTATCTCTTATTTTCAGATACCATTAATGCTTACTTGTATTAGTTATGTTGCCTATTTGACTTATGCTACATTCATGTTATGATTTTCTTATTTAATGCTATTTGAGGTATTTCAGTTTAATATTGCTTTCTTTATTTATGCCATTGATTATTCCCAATCTGAAGACAATTTTTATTCCAGCAGATTTAATTTCTTTTCCTTTTGGTCCTGGTTGAGAAATCAGTAACTCAGGAGTTATCTTAGCTCAACATAATTGATAACTGTTATCTTTGCTAATTGAACTCAACTTCAATAATCCCAACCTTTTCTTAGGAAACAAATAGGATTCGAAGGTCAACTAATTAGTCCCTTGACATTCCTTTGCTTTAGCAAAGGTTGACTAAGTAGAATTAAGATTCAACTTTCATTATTATTGATAAGTATAACTAAGTCTGGATTTCCAATTTCTCATACCTTGCCAAAGGGTTTGCTTTACAGTATTTATTTATTTTAATTGTCATTTAAATTATTTGCCATATTTATTCCTCATTCTCAAAACCCCAATTTTACCTTTTTCATAGCCAATAATAAGAACATACCTCCCTGCAATTCCTTGAGAAGACGACCCGAGGTTTAAATACTCGGTTATCAATTTTAAAGAAGTTTGTTACTTGTGACAACCAAAATGTTTGCACAAAAGGATTTTTGTTGGTTTAGAAACTATATCTACAACGCGACTATTTTTATAAAATTGTTTACTAGCAAAAATCCTAACGTCAAAATGGCACCATTGCCGGGGAAATATGAACTAAAGTGCAAAATGCAGAAATAGAGTAAAAATACATGAAAGTAGCAATGTATAAGTACTCAGAAAATAAAAATAAAATTAAAGAGAAAAATACAGAAAAATAGCCAAAATAAAAAAAAAGTGCAAATTAAAGCAAATGCACATGGTATAAGAACAAAATATGAGCATGTGACATAAAAAGTGAAAAAAATGTGGCAAAATAGGTAAAGAAGCTTTACTTTAGAAATTATGTATGTTAGGTGAGATCTTAGACTAATTAAGGATTCACTTATTAGCTCACTTAGCCTTATACATATACCCTTACCTTTACCTTGGCCCTATTACAACCTTAATTAAAGACCTCATAATTTTTGGTATGTCTATATTTTATAATTGTTGATTGGTTAGATGAAAAACAAAGTCATAGAAATTAAGGATAAAAAGAAGAATAGAGTGATTAACCCAATAAACACTGAGTGGCTAGAGAGTAAACACAAAATCCAGTAAGGGTTCACTAATTCATTAACATATATCTCTACTTAAATTACTAATTGTCTTGCAAGTTTATAAAATGTTTTTCTCTCCCATCTCAATGGTAAAAGTGCTTTATCATTATCTAAGGTTGGCTATATATATATATGATTCCTTAAGAATGTGAATTGATTTAACTACATATAAGCTTTATATATGAGTGAATAAAATTAGAATTGCATCATGCATTTAGTTAATTGCATTTAGATTAGAATTGCATTGCATGGCATTCAACCACTTCAAACCTTACTTTTTTACCTTGAACATAGCATGAGGACATGCTATTACTTAAGTGTGGGGAGGTTGATAAACCCATATTTTATGATATATTTTGTGCTTAATCTGAATGATTTATTCAATCCTTCACCCACTTATTCATATTAATTGCATGGTTTTACTTTTCCTTCCTTATTATGTGATGTATGTGAAAAACATGTTTTCTATGCTTTAGAATTAATTATTTTAATTACCTTTATTTCCATTCGAAGCCATGATTAGTGTGTTGAGTAGTTTCAGATCTTCTAAGGCAGGAATGACTTAAAGGATGGAAAAGGGAACATACTAAAATGGAAGGAAAGCATAAAACGGAGTTTTTGGAGAAACTGGCATCCACGCGACCGCATGGACGACGCGATCGCGTGCCAAGAGCGAAGAAGCAGCGACGCGGCCGCATGACTGACGCAACCGCGTGCCTAAAGAAGAACACCTATGACGCGGCCGCATGACTGACGCGACCGCGTGACAAAGAAAACTCCAATCGACGTGACCGCGTGACAGAGGCCACGCACCAGAAATTGCAGAAAATGCTCATAGCGGATTCTGAAGCCCTTTTTGGCCCAAATCCAAGTCCAGAAGGCATAGACTAGAGGTTATGAGGTGTGGGAATGCATCCATTCAGGGAGCTCGGCATTTTTAGTCACTTTCCATGATTTAGATCTAGTTTTGAGAGAGTTTCTCGCCTCTCTCTTTTTAGGATTTAGGATTTAGGACTTCTCTTAGTTTTAGGAGTAACTCTCGATCCCAGGTTCAATGTTCTGTTACTTTATAATTATCTCTTATTTTTAGATACCATTAATGCTTACTTGTTTTAGTTATGTTGCCTATTTGACTTATGCTACATTCATCTTATGATTTTCTTATTTAATGCTATTTGAGGTATTTCAGTTTAATATTGCTTTCTTTATTTATGCCATTGATTATTCCCGATCTGAAGACAATTTTTATTCAAGCAGATTTAATTTCTTTTCCTTTTGGTCTTGGTTGAGAAATCAGTAACTCAGGAGTTATCTTAGCTCAACATAATTGATAACTGTTATCTTTGCTAACTGAACTCAACTTCAATAATCCCAACCTTTTCTTAGGAAATAAATAGGATTCGAAGGTCAACTAATTAGTCCCTTGACTTTCCTTTGCTTTAGCAAAGGTTGACTAAGTAGAATTAAGATTCAACTTTCATTATTATTGATAAGTATAACTAAGTCTGGATTTCCAATTTCTCATACCTTGCCAAAGGGTTTGCTTTACAGTATTTATTTATTTTAATTGTCATTTAAATTATTTGCCATATTTATTCTTCATTCTCAAAACCCCAATTTTACCTTTTTCATAGCCAATAATAAGAACATACCTCCCTGCAATTCCTTGAGAAGACGACCCGAGGTTTAAATACTCGGTTATCAATTTTAAAGGGGTTTGTTACTTGTGACAACCAAAACGTTTGCACGAAAGGATTTTTGTTGGTTTAGAAACTATATCTACAACGCGACTATTTTTATAAAATTCTTTACTAGCAAAAATCCTAACGTCAGGAAGCTTGGGAACATTGGTAGAGGTAAAAGTGTGTTTTTGTAGTTTTTATTGAAAATATTGTGAATTGAGTACATACTCATTTATTGAATGTTTAAACCATATTCATTGGCACCGTTGTGTATAATTCATTGAAAGCAAAAGAAAAAAAATAAAAGAAAAAAATGTAAAAAAATGTGGAAATAGAAATAGAAAATAAAAGAAAGGAAAATACATAGAAAAGGAAAGTAGTAAAAAGGGGACAAAATGCCCCAAAGTGAAGCTAATAATAACTAATGCATATGGGTTGTGAATTAAAAGAGAATGCATGAGTGTGTGAAAGGTGAATAAATGGGTAGTTAGGTTGTATATTAGAATTGTATAGGTTGTTATATGTGTTTGGAGAGAGCTTAGGTTAATCAAGGATTCAAATTTCAAGCTCACTTGGCCATATATGCATCTTTACCCTTACCCTAGCCCCATTACAACCTAAAGATAAGCCCTCGTGATGAATGTATGCATGCACCGAATAACTGTTGATTGCTAGATGAAAAACAAATCTTAGAAAGCATGAATAGAAAAGAATTGAGTGATCAACCCGATACACTTGAGACACTAGAGCAGATACACTTTAGGTGAGGGTTCGATGCTCAACTCCTTGTTCCCTTCTTTCACAAGCTTTCTTCTTGCAAGTTTTTTACACTCCATTCTGAATATGTCTTTTGTTAATGCATACCATGTGTTTGATGAAATGTTTCCTTTGATTATGGAGTAGTTCTCTTTACTCTTGGCCTAGGCTAAGGGAATTGGAGCGCTCAAAGAGCTTTTTTATTATACTGTCCAAATCTGACCTGTTTGCATTCAGAAGAGTTTTTCTGGAGTTACAGAAGTTTAAATGGAGTGCTCTCAACGGCTATAGAAAGCTGATATCCAGAGCTTTCAAGCAATATATAATAGTTTATACTTTGCTTCGGATTAGATGGCCTAAAACTGGCGTCCAACGCCAGCTTTCTGCCCCCTTCCAGGCGTCCAGCGCCCAAAGAGCAGAGACCAATGTACAAACGCCCAAAGAGGACACCCTAGCTAGCGTTCCATGCCCAAGAGACCTCATAGCACGTGGATCTCATCAAAGCTCAGCCCAAACACTCACAAGTGGTCCCCAGAAGTGTATTTTAGTGCTAAATAGACTGTTTTACCTTTACTAGTCATTTGTTTAGTATTTAAAGTTATTTTTACATAATCATTAGAACAACAAAGAGGACTTTATGCTATTTTCGTTTCTCCTTATATTTTACTTCAGTATGAGTTTTTAAACTTCCTAGGTTGAGGGGAGGAGCCCTATTGAGTCCTATGAATTAATAAAAGTATTACTATTTCTTCTTCGATCAGTGTTTGATCTATCTCTAAGATGTATATCTTATCTTCATCGTGGTGAACAGGATTATCTGACAAATTAGCTCTATTCATCACATTAAGATGAACGTGTCTGACAAACACCTGCGTCTACTTGTGTTCGTGTGAATAGTTGGAAGGAAAGCACGAGCCAACAGCTATGTTTATACATCTCTCATACGGTTAATCCATGACTTCACTGGGGACTTCTCGAGACACGAGTTCAGCCAATTTCTGGGAAGATTATGGATGGTATAAGCTAGAATCCAAAGAAGCAACATTTTTTGATCCGGAAGATTCGACCTTGTCTGTGTCGTTTTGAGTAGGATCGCCAAGAGAATGACTTGCTAGAGCTTCACCCTTTGTCAGATTGAATGACCACGGGCAATGGCGTTCATTCTGTAGAAGATGAGATCAATGACCACAGGCAATGGCTTTGATCACTTACAGCCTGCCATAGAAGAAGATCATTCACAAGCAAAGAAGACAGTAGTACCAGAGTTGATTCAGAAAGGCAAAGCAACTCCGACTCTCAACTTTATTCCTATTATTGCTTCTAATTGTACTAGAAATTCCATATATGACATATAATCATTCAAGGTTTACATAATATAACAATTAGCCACAATCTTCGTGGGATCGACCCTGACTCGCACAGGTATTACTTCGACGACCCAGTACACTTGCTAGTACTGCTACTATATGAAAAGTGTGGGGTTTGCATACACGCGCACCAGATTGCCTGACATTCATCTTTTATTTGCTTAGATAATTACTGTCTTGTTTGACTCAGCTGGGCTTCTACATTCCTGTTGGAAGTCTGAGTTTCTCGCAAAGCCTCTTGCAACTCCAGCAACTGCTATGCAATGGCGTGTAGCTACTGAGTCAATGAGCCATTTTGTTCTAGAGGGTTAGACTCAATAGATATTGTCTTAACCTTTCTTTTTATGGAAGTCTCACTAGCTGAGTACAGATACTGATTCATAGCAACTATTTCAATAAGTTCGTGAGCCTCTTCAATTATTTTCCTCATACGTATAAAACCACCAGCAAAGTGGTCTAGAGACATCCTAGCCATGTCTGTGATGCCATAATAAAGATGTCTAATTGCACCCATTTTGAAAATATTTCATTGGGATATTTCCGTAGCATTCTTCTATACCTCCCCCAAGCATCATGAAGAGATTCATTATTCTCTTGCTTAAAGCCTTAGATGTCCTGCTGGGTCAACTTTCTTTGGGGAAAGTATTTATTCAGAAACTTGTCTACTAGCTGCTTCCATATTTTCAAACTAGATTTGGATTGGTTATCTAACCACCTATTTACTTGATCTCTTACAGTAAAGGAAAAGAGTAGCAGTTTGTAGACATCCTAATCTACTCCCTCAGTGTACTATGTCAGTAATTTATAAGATATCTGCCAGGAATTCAATAGGCTCTTCCTATGGAAGTCCAGAGTACTAGCAGTTTTGCTGCACTAGAGTAATAAGATAAAAATTTAGCTCAAAATTACTTGCTCTAATGGGGGGTATACTGATGCTTTTCCTACAGAAGTCAGGTGTGGGGGCCATATAGGACCCTAAAGTTCTTCTAAACTATTCATCCTTGGGGTCCTATATGGCCCCCTCTCTTGACTTCTATAGGAGAAGTATCAGTATACCCCCCCATTAGAGCAAGTAATTTTGAGCTTAATCCTTAGCTCATTACTCTGGTGCAGCAAAACTGGCAATACTCTGGACTTCCACAGGAAGAGTCTATTGAGTTCCTAGCAGATTTCTTACAAATTGCTGACATAGTACACTGATGAGCGGATAATTTGTATGCTTTTTGGCATTGTTTTTAGTATGTTTTTAGTATCTTTTAGTTAGTTTTTAGTATATTTTTATTAGTTTTTAATTAAAATTCACTTTTCTGGACTTTACTATGAGTTTGTGTATTTTTCTGTGATTTCAGGTATTTTCTGACTGAAATTGAGGGTCCTGAGCAAAAATCTGATCCAGAGACTGAAAAGGACTGCAGATGCTGTTGGATTCTGACCTCCCTGCACTCGAAGTGGATTTTCTGGAGCTACAGAAGCCCAATTGGCGCGCTCTCAACGGCATTGGAAAGTAGACATCCTGGGCTTTCCAGCAATATATAATAGTTCATACTTTGCCCAAGATTTGATGGCCCAAACCGGCGCTCAAAGTCACCTACAGAAATTCCAGCGTTAAACGCCAGAACTGGCATAAAATTTGGAGTTAAACGCCCAAACTGGCATGAAAGCTGGCGTTTAACTCCAGAAAAGGTCTCTACACGAAATTCTTTCATTGCTCAGCCCAAGCACACACCAAGTGGGCCCGGAAGTGGATTTTTCTGTCATTTACTCATTTCTGTAAACCTTAGGACACTAGTTTACTACTTATAGGATCTTTTGACATTGTATCAGTACCTTATGACCTCATAACATTTTGTACACGTTTATTTCCACGGTATGAGCCTCTAAACCCCACGGTTGGGGGTGAGGAGCTCTGCTGTGTCTTGATGGATTAATGCAATTACTACTGTTCCTTATTCAATCATGCTTGCTTCGATTCCAAGATAACACTTGTTCTTAATCTAGATGAATGTGATGATCCGTGACAATCATCATCATTCTCAACTATGAACATGTGCCTGACAACCACCTCTGTTCTATCTTAGATTGAGTAGTTATCTCTTGGGTTCTTTAATCGGAATCTTCGTGGTATAAGCTAGAACTGATGGCGGCATTCAAGAGAGTCCGGAAGGTCTAAACCTTGTCTGTGGTATTCTGAGTAGGATTCAATGATTGGATGACTGTGACGAGCTTCAAACCTATAACCTACTGGGCGTTAGTGACAGACGCAAAAGAGTGATTCTATTCCGGTAGGGGAGGGAACCAAACCGGTGATTGGCAGTACTGTGACAGAGTGCGTGCATTAGCTTTCACTGCGAGGATGGGAGGTAGCTGTTGACAACAGTGAAACCCTACATACAGCTTGCCATGGAAGGAGCTTTGCGTGTTTGATGAAGAAGACAGTAAGAAAGCAGAGATTCGGAAGATGGAGCATCTCCAAACCTCAACCCATTCTCCATTACTGCAATACAAGTAACCATTACATGTTCTTTTGCTTTTTACAATCAATCCTGATAATTTCTGATATCCTGACTAAGATTTACAAGATAACCATAGCTTGCTTCAAGCCGACAATCTCCGTGGGATCGACCCTTGCTCACGCAAGGTATTACTTGGACGACCCAGTGCACTTGCTGGTTAGTTGTGCGGGATTGCAAAAGTGTTATTGCAATTTCGTGCACCAAGTTTTTGGCGCCGTTGCCGGGGATTGTTCGAGTTTGGACAACTGACGGCTTATCTTGTTGCTTAGATTAGGACTATTTTCTTTTTGTTGGTTTAGAGTCTTTTAGTTGAGTCTAGTTTCATATTCTAAGTTTGGTGTCAATTGCATGCTTTTTGTTTTTCTTCTTTTAATTTTCGAATTTTTCTTGTTCTTAGTCCCTTTTTGATTCATAAAAGTTCTAAGTTTGGTGTCCTCTTTGTGTTTTTCCTTTAAAATTTTCGAAAAAATTAGTGTTTGATTTTCTAAAATTTTAAGTTTGGTGTCTTTTTGTGTTTTTCTCTTTCCTCTTTTTAAGAATCAAATCTTTTTCATAAAAATTTTTCAATCATATCTTTTTAATTGCTGTTTTCAAAATCTTTTTCTTTACTAATTGATTCAGTTTTCAATTTGCTTTGATCTTGTTTTATTTTTAATTTTCGAATTTTATTTTATTTTCCTTTTATCTTATTTTATTTTATTTTAATTTTCTTTTTTCGGATTATTTCAAAAAAAAATAAAAATAAACAAAATTTATCTCTTTGCAATTATTCTCATTTCCCTTTTGTCCATCATGGACTTAAGTGGAATTAATCAGTCCAAGAGGACTCTGGGGTCTTATGCTAACCCCATTACAGCTGCATATGGGAGTAGCATCTGTATACCTCCCATCAAAGCAAGCAGCTTTGAGCTAAATCCTCAACTCATTATCATAGTGCAGCAAAATTGCCAGTATTCCAGTCTTCCACAGGAAGAACCTACTGAGTTTCTGGCACAGTTCTTACAAATTGCAGACACAGTACATGATAAAGAGGTAGAGCAGGATGTCTACAGACTATTACTGTTTCCATTTGCTGTAAAAGATCAAGCTAAAAGGTGGTTAAATAACCAACCTACAGCAAGCATAAAGACATGGAAACAGTTATCAGACAAATTCCTGAATCATTTTTACCCTCCAAAAAGGATGACACAGCTAAGGCTGGACATCCAAGGCTTTAAACAAGAGGATAATGAATCCCTTTATAATGCCTGGGAGAGGTATAGAGGTATGCTAAGAAAATGTCCCTCTGAAATGTTTTCAGAGTGGGTCCAGTTAGACATTTTCTACTATGGGCTTACAGAGAAAGCTCAGATGTCTTTAGACCACTCAGCTGGTGGATCTATACACATGAGGAAGACAATTGAAGAAGCTCAAGAGCTTATAGACACTGTTGCTAGAAACCAATATTTGTACTCTAGCAATGAGTTCTCTCCAGAAGAGGAAGTCATGACAGTAGTCACTGACCCTCATCCTCAAGAACAGATGAATGAGCTTAATCAACAATTGCTCCTGATGACAGAACAGTTAGCAGAATTTAAAGAGATGCTCAATGAAACTAAAGTTGCTAATAAGAGCATAGAACTACAGTTGAATCAAGCAAAACAGCAAATATCTAAACAGATAACAGAGGAGTGTCAAGCAGTTCAATTGAGGAGTGGGAAGACCTTGAATAACACTGCTCAAAAGGGTAAAAAGCCAAACAAGGAACAAGTGACAGAGGACAACCAAACCACTGTTCAAAATCCCTCTGAGGACAGTAAGAGCCCAGAGAGGAATGTGGGCGTTCAAACGCCAGAAAGGGAAGGAAAGCTGGCGTTAAACGCCCATTCCTTGCCCAGTTCTGGCGTTCAAACGCCAGAAAAGGGGGAAAAGTTGGCGTTAAACGCCCATTTTCCACCCATTCCTGGCGTCCAAACGCCAAGGGAAAATCAGACACCTGAGGGTGCTGACAGTAATCCCTCTAACAAGGCTTCTTCAACCACTTCTGTAAGGAATAAACCTGCAGCATCTAAGGTTGAAGAATATCAAGCCAAGATGCCTTATCCTCAGAAACTCCGCAAAGCGGAACAGGATAAGCAATTTGCCCGCTTTGCAGACTATTTAAGGACTCTTGAAATAAAGATTCCATTTGCAGAGGCACTTGAGCAAATACCTTCTTATGCTAAGTTCATGAAGGAAATCTTAAGTCATAAGAAGGATTGGAGAGAAACTGAAAAAGTGTTTCTCACTGAAGAATGCAGTGCAGTCATTCTGAAAAGCTTACCAGAGAAGCTTCAAGATCCTGAAAGCTTTCTGATACCATGCACATTGGAAGGCACTTGCACCAAGACAGCTTTATGTGATCTTGGAGCAAGCATCAATCTAATACCTGCATCCACTATCAGAAAGCTTGGGTTGATTGGAGAAGTCAAACCAACCAGGACATGCCTCCAACTTGCTGATGGCTCCATTAAACACCCATCAGGCATAATAGAGGACATGATTGTCAAGGTTGGGCCATTTGCCTTTCCAACTAACTTTGTGGTGCTGGAAATGGAGGAGCACAAAAGTGCAACTCTCATTCTAGGAAGACCCTTCCTAGCAACTGGACGAACTCTCATTGATGTACAAAAGGGGGAAGTAACCTTGAGAGTCAATGAGGATGAGTTCAAGTTGAATGCTGTAAAAGCTATGCAGCATCCAGACACACCAGATGACTGCATAGGCGTTGACATTATTGATTCTCTGGTAGAAGAGATCAATATGGCTGAAAGCCTAGAATCAGAGCTTGAGGACATCTTCAAAGATGCTCAAACTGATCAGGAAGAGCCAGAGGAGGCAAAGGAATTTTCGAAAATTCCTCAGGAAGAGGATAAGCCTCCTAAGCCTGAACTCAAACCACTACCATCATCCCTGAAATATGCATTTCTGGGAGAGGGTGACACTTTTCCAGTGATTATAAGCTCTGCTTTAAATCCACAGGAAGAGGAAGCACTGATTAAAGTGCTAAGGACACACAAGACACCTCTTGGGTGGTCCATAAGTGATCTTAAGGGCATTAGCCCAGCTAGATGCATGCACAAGATCCTATTGGAGGATAATGCCAAACCAGTGGTCCAACCACAGAGGAGGCTAAATCCTGCCATGAAGGAGGTGGTGCAGAAAGAGGTCACTAAATTACTAGAGGCTGGGATTATTTATCCTATTTCTGATAGCCCCTGGGTGAGCCCTGTCCAAGTTGTTCCCAAAAAGGGAGGCATGACAGTGGTTCATAATGAAAAAAATGAACTGGTTCCTACAAGGACAGTCACAGGGTGGCGCATGTGTATTGACTACAGAAGACTCAATACAGCCACCAGAAAGGATCATTTTCCTTTACCATTCATAGACCAAATGCTAGAAAGACTAGCTGGTCATGATTACTACTGCTTTTTGGATGGCTACTCAGGCTACAACCAAATTGCAGTAGATCCTCAAGACCAAGAGAAAACAGCATTCACTTGCCCTTCTGGCGTGTTTGCCTATAGGAGAATGCCTTTTGGTTTGTGCAATGCACCTGCAACCTTTCAGAGGTGCATGATCTCTATCTTCTCAGATATGGTAGAAAAATTTCTGGAAGTCTTCATGGATGACTTTTCAGTATATGGAGACTCATTTAGCTCCTGTCTTAACCACCTATCACTTGTCCTGAAAAGATGCCAAGAGACTAACCTGGTTTTAAACTGGGAGAAATGTCACTTTATGGTGACTGAAGGAATTGTCCTTGGGCACAAAATTTCAAGCAGGGGAATAGAGGTGGATAAGGCAAAGGTAGAGGTAATTGAAAAATTACCACCACCTGCCAATGTTAAGGCAATCAGAAGCTTTCTGGGGCATGCAGGATTCTACAGAAGGTTTATTAAGGATTTTTCGAAAATTGCTAAACCTCTGAGTAACCTGTTAGCTGCTGACACACCATTTGTGTTTGACACACAGTGTCTGCAGGCATTTGAGACCCTGAAAGCTAAGCTGGTCACAGCACCAGTCATCTCTGCACCAGATTGGGCATTACCATTTGAATTAATGTGTGATGCCAGTGATTATGCCATTGGTGCAGTGTTGGGACAGAGGCATAACAAACTTCTGCATGTCATTTATTATGCTAGCCGTGTTCTAAATGATGCACAGAAGAATTACACAACCACAGAAAAAGAATTACTTGCAGTGGTCTATGCCATTGACAAGTTTAGATCCTACTTAGTGGGATCAAAGGTGATTGTGTACACTGACCATGCTGCTCTTAAATACTTACTCACAAAGCAGGATTCAAAACCCAGGCTTATAAGATGGGTGTTGCTTCTGCAAGAGTTTGATATAGAAATAAGAGACAGAAAAGGGACAGAGAACCAAGTGGCTGATCATCTGTCCAGAATAGAACCAGTAGCTGGGGCGTCCCTCCCTTCTACTGAGATCTCTGAGACTTTCCCAGATGAGCAACTCTTTGCCATCCAGGAAGCTCCATGGTTTGCAGACATTGCAAACTATAAAGCTGTAAGGTTCATACCCAAGGAGTACATCAGTGTGCAAAGAAAGAAACTCATTTCAGATGCCAAGTACTACCTTTGGGATGAACCATATCTCTTTAAGAGATGTGCTGACGGAGTGATCCGCAGATGTGTACCCAGAGAAGAAGCACAAAGGATCTTATGGCACTGCCATGGATCACATTATGGAGGACATTTTGGAAGTGAGCGAACAGCCACTAAAGTTCTCCAGTGCGGCTTCTACTGGCCTACTCTCTACAAAGATTCCCGAGAGTTTGTGCGTAACTGTGACAGTTGCCAAAGAGCTGGTAACCTGCCTCACGGATATGCCATGCCTCAACAAGGGATATTAGAGATAGAACTGTTTGATGTATGGGGAATTGATTTCATGGGACCATTCCCACCATCATACTCAAACACTTATATTCTGGTAGCAGTGGACTATGTATCTAAGTGGGTAGAAGCAATTGCTACACCCACTAATGATACCAAAACCGTACTGAAATTCCTCCAAAAAAACATTTTCAGCAGGTTTGGCGTCCCCAGAGTGCTAATCAGTGACGGGGGCACTCATTTCTGCAATAAACAGCTATACTCTGCTATGGTTAGATATGGAATTAGCCATAAAGTGGCAACTCCGTATCATCCACAGACAAATGGGCAAGCTGAAGTCTCTAACAGAGAGCTAAAAAGAATCCTGGAACGGACTGTGATGGCCCGAAGAAAGGATTGGGCAAAGAGCTTGGATGATGCTCTGTGGGCATACAGAACAGCATTCAAGACTCCTATAGGCACCTCTCCATACCAACTGGTGTATGGGAAGGCCTGTCATTTGCCTGTGGAACTGGAATATAAAGCCTACTGGGCAACCAGATTCCTAAACATGGATGCACAGTTAGCTGGTGAGAAAGACTGCTCCAGCTAAATGAGCTAGAGGAGTTCAGACTCAATGCCTTTGAAAATGCAAAAATTTATAAGGAAAAGACAAAGAAGTGGCATGACAAGAGATTGTCAACCAGAGTCTTTGAGCCAGGACAAAAAGTTCTGCTCTTCAACTCCAGGCTCAAATTGTTTCCAGGAAAACTCAAGTCCCGGTGGAGGGGTCCGTATGTGATTACAGGAGTGTCACCATATGGATATGTTGAGCTTCAGGATATTGATTCTGACAAGAAGTTCATTGTTAATGGACAGAGAATCAAGCACTATCTTGAAGGAAATTTTGAGCAGGAATGCTCAAAACTGAGACTTGAGTGATTCTCAGTGAAAGTCCAGCTAAAGACAGTAAAGAAGCGCTTGCTGGGAGGCAACCCAGTCATTAGAAAGTTGTATGAATTGTTCTTACAGAGGCAAGTATCAAAAATGAAGGAATTCACAGAGTTACAGAAGGATTCAGCTCAAAAAGCAGAGAAAATGAGCTTACTGGCGAAAAAACGCCAGTAAGAGGCATTTTGGGCGTTAAACGCCAGAATGGGCACCATTCTGGGCGTTTAACGCCAGTAATGGCACCATTTTGGGCGTTAAACGCCAGAATGGGCACCATTCTGGGCGTTTAACGCCAGGTGTGCAGCGTCCTGGGCGTTTTTTCAAAACGCCCAGTGACAAAGGTTTTCTGGCGTTTAACGCCAGCCAGGGCACCTGGCTGGGCGTTAAACGCCCAAAAAGGGTAACAAATGGGCGTTAAACGCCAGAATGGGTGCCATTCTGGGCGTTTAACGCCAGAAAGGTGGGGGGGACCACATTTTTGTTTTCAACTCAATTTTTTTCAAACTTTCCTCTTTTTAACCATACTCTTCTACATAAATGCACTTCAACCCTTCATTATTCACTTTCAAATCTTCACAAATCAAAACCATTCTTCAAATCTATTTCAAATTAATCCCAAATCTTCTTCAAAAACTCACCCTTTTCTCAAATTCTTTCCATATCTTTTCAAATCCCTCTCTTTTTTTTCGAAAACTCCCCTCCCCACCTTATAAATACACGTTTGGCACCCTCATTCCACCACACCATTCGAATTTCCTCTTCCTCCCCCTCTCTTCTCTCTTTTATTTTGCTTGAGGACAAGCAAACCTCTAAGTTTGGTGTGATTTTCCGTGATCACTAAGCCAAGGTTCATCAATATCATGGCTCCTAAGGGAAAACAAACCAACTTAAGAGGCAAGAAAGAGAATAATCCAAAGAATCTTTGGAATGAAGAGAAGTTCTTAACCAAAGAACATGAAGACCATTATCATAAAATAATGGGTCTGAGGTCAGTGATCCCGGAAGTTAAATTTGATCTGAAAGAAGATGAATATCCGGGGATCCAAGAGCAAATTCGAAATAGAGGATGGGAAGTTCTAACCAATCCTGAGACAAAGGTTGGAAGGAACATGGTTCAGGAATTCTACTCAAATCTGTGGCTAACAGATAAGCAGAGAATGACTGGAACTGCTTACCATACCCATAGAACCATGGTCAGAGGGAAAGTTATATACTTCCATCTGGACAAAATAAGAGAAATCTTCAAGTTACCTCAACTGCAAGATGATCCTGATTCCTTTAATAGGAGGATGGTGAGAGTAGATAAGGGGTTAGATCAAGTTCTAGAGGACATATGCCTCCCTGGAACTAAGTGGATAACCAATTCTAAGGGTATCCCAAACCAACTCAAGAGGGGAGACCTCAAACCAATTGCAAGAGGTTGGCTAGACTTTATTGGGCGTTCCATATTGCCCACTAGCAACCGTTCTGAGGTCACCATCAAGAGAGCAGTGATGATTCATTGCATTATGCTTGGAAAAGAGGTGGAGGTCCATCATGTGATTGCTTGTAAGATCTACACAATTGCAAATAAGAATTCCACTGAAGCCAAATTAGCTTATCCAAGCTTGATTTCCTTGCTCTGTAAAGAGGCTGGGGTGAAGATGGGAGTAGATGAGTTCATACCCATTGAACACCCAATCACCAAGAAGTCAATGGAAGGACAAGTGCAAGACAACTCCATCAAAAGGAGGGCGCATGAGTTCCTCCCTGAACTCCCTGAAATTGGCTACTGGGCCAACCTAGAAGCATCTATTAACAAGTTGCAAGAGACTATGGAGCAACTGAAGGAAGAACAGCAGAATCAAAACTGCATGCTTTGCAAATTGCTGAAGGAACAAGAGAAGCAGGGGCGTGAAATCCAAGAGATGAAACGCCAAAAGCTCTCCTCTCAAGCTGAGGGAGCATTCACTTCTCAAAATCAAGGTTGTTGAGTCCTAACTCTGTGAAAACCTCTATCATTAGGAGCCTATTTTTTTCGTTTTTCTTGTCTTATTTTATATTTTTAGTTTCATCTTATATCTATATTTGAGTCTTGTTCTTAGTTCATAATTAATAAAATTTAAGTTTATGCCTTAAAGCTATGAATGTCCTATGAATCCATCACCTCTCTTAAAAGAAAAATGCTTTAATCACAAAAGAACAAGAAGTACAGGGTTTCGAAATTTATCTCTGAAACTAGTTGAATTAGTTTGATGTGGTGACAATACTTTTTGTTTTCTGAATGAATGCTTGAACAGTGCATATGTCTTTTGAATTTGTTGTTTTAAGAATGTTAAAATTGTTGGCTCTTGAAAGAATGAGGAGAAAGAGAACTGTTATTGAGGATCTGAAAAATCATCAATTTGATTCTTGAAGCAAGAAAAAGCAGTGAAAAAAAAATTTCGAAAAAAAAAAAGAAAGAAAAAGAAAAAGAAAGGAATAAAGTTGTGATCCAAGGCAAAAGAGTGTGCTTAAGAACCCTGGACACCTCTAATTGGGGACTTTAGCAAAGCTGAGTCACAATCTAAAAAGGTTCACCCAATTATGTGTCTGTGGCATGTATGTATCCGGTGGTAATACTAGAAGACAGAGTGCTTTGGGCCACAGCCAAGACTCATACACTGGCTATGTTCAAGAATCAATATACTTAACTAGGAGAATCAATAACACTATCTAAGTTCTGAGTTCTTATAGATGCTAATCATTCTGAACTTCAAAGGATAGAGTGAGATGCCAAAACTGTTCGGAGGCAAAAAGCTACTAGTCCCGCTCATCTAATTGGAGCTATGTTTCTTTGATATTTTGGAGTCTATAGTATGTTCTCTTCTTTTTATCCTATTTTGATTTTCAGTTGCTTGGGGACAAGCAACAATTTAAGTTTGGTGTTGTGATGAGCGGATAATTTGTATGCTTTTTGGCATTGTTTTTAGTATGTTTTTAGTATCTTTTAGTTAGTTTTTAGTATATTTTTATTAGTTTTTAATTAAAATTCACTTTTCTGGACTTTACTATGAGTTTGTGTGTTTTTCTGTGATTTCAGGTATTTTCTGACTGAAATTGAGGGTCCTGAGCAAAAATCTGATCCAGAGACTGAAAAGGACTGCAGATGCTGTTGGATTCTGACCTCCCTGCACTCGAAGTGGATTTTCTGGAGCTACAGAAGCCCAATTGGCGCGCTCTCAACGGCATTGGAAAGTAGACATCCTGGGCTTTCCAGCATATATAATAGTCCATACTTTGCCCAAGATTTGATGGCCCAAACCGGCGCTCAAAGTCACCTACAGAAATTCCAGCGTTAAACGCCGGAACTGGCATAAAATTTGGAGTTAAACGCCCAAACTGGCATGAAAGCTGGCGTTTAACTCCAGAAAAGGTCTCTACACGAAATTCCTTCATTGCTCAGCCCAAGCACACACCAAGTGGGCCCGGAAGTGGATTTTTCTGTCATTTACTCATTTCTGTAAACCTTAGGACACTAGTTTACTACTTATAGGATCTTTTGACATTGTATCAGTACCTTATGACCTCATAACATTTTGTACACGTTTATTTCCACGGTATGAGCCTCTAAACCCCACGGTTGGGGGTGAGGAGCTCTGCTGTGTCTTGATGGATTAATGCAATTACTACTGTTCCTTATTCAATCATGCTTGCTTCGATTCCAAGATAACACTTGTTCTTAATCCGGATGAATGTGATGATCCGTGACAATCATCATCATTCTCAACTATGAACATGTGCCTGACAACCACCTCTGTTCTATCTTAGATTGAGTAGTTATCTCTTGGGTTCTTTAATCGGAATCTTCGTGGTATAAGCTAGAACTGATGGCGGCATTCAAGAGAGTCCGGAAGGTCTAAACCTTGTCTGTGGTATTCTGAGTAGGATTCAATGATTGGATGACTGTGACGTGCTTCAAACCTGTAACCTACTGGGCGTTAGTGACAGACGCAAAAGAGTGATTCTATTCCGGTAGGGGAGGGAACCAAACCGGTGATTGGCAGTACTGTGACAGAGTGCGTGCATTAGCTTTCACTGCGAGGATGGGAGGTAGCTGCTGACAACAGTGAAACCCTACATACAGCTTGCCATGGAAGGAGCTTTGCGTGTTTGATGAAGAAGACAGTAAGAAAGCAGAGATTCGGAAGATGGAGCATCTCCAAACCTCAACCCATTCTCCATTACTGCAATACAAGTAACCATTACATGTTCTTTTGCTTTTTACAATCAATCCTGATAATTTCTGATATCCTGACTAAGATTTACAAGATAACCATTGCTTGCTTCAAGCCGACAATCTCCGTGGGATCGACCCTTGCTCACGCAAGGTATTACTTGGACGACCCAGTGCACTTGCTGGTTAGTTGTGCGGGATTGCAAAAGTGTTATTGCAATTTCGTGCACCATACACACTGAGGGAGTAGATCAGAATGTCTACAGACTACTACTCTTTTTCTTTGCTGTAAGAGATCAAGCAGGTGGTTTGATAACCAACTCAAATCTAGCTTAAAAACATAGAAGCAGCTAGTAGACAAGTTTCTGAATCAATACTTTCTCCTAAGAAAGTTGACCTAGTTAAGGCTAGACATCCAAGGCTTCAAGCAAGAGAATAATGAATCTCTTCATGATGCTTGGGGGGAGTAGGAGAGATTGGATATTAAGAAGTAAAGAGGAAAACTAAAATTGAAATATTTTTATTTTTATTTTATTCATTAATTGAATATAAAATTAAAAGCTAATTAATTAAAATGATATGAAAGTTGAAAGATGAATTTTGAAAAAGAAGAGAGAGAAAAAAGTGAAAAGTTTTTGAAAATAGAAGAGAAATGAATTAGTTAGGAAGTTTTGAAAAAGAGGGAAGAGAAAACAAGTAACTAATTAATAAAGATTTAAAATTAAGATAAGATAAGAGATTTGAAAAAGATTTAATTTTAAAATTTAAAATTAGAAAAGATAAGATAAAAGTTTAAAAAGATTTGATTTTGAATTTGAAATTGAAACAAGATAAGATAAAGATTTGAAAATAAGTGGAAAAGATAAGATTGAAGATTTGAAAATTGATTTTTGAAAAAGATTTAATTTTAAAATTTGAAATTTGAAATTTGAAATTTAAATTTTGAAATTGAGTTTTAAATATTGAATTTGAAATAAGATAAGATAGGATTTTTTTAAATTTAAAGAAAGATACAAAAAGATAAGAATGTTATACACTCGATGCCAAACTTCTAAGCCTAATAGGAGCCTCTTCTTGTTTGGTTTTATTCTTTTCGAATGAATCTTTATTCTTTCGAAAAGATGATTATTATCGAAAAAAATTTTATGACAATCAAACTATGAATTCATACCTTCAAAATTCAACTAAAATGAATTTATATCATCTAAATAGATGGGACACGACAATCTACATGTAGACAACGAATGGTGGATGAGATAGGTGTGATGGCGACATATAATAGTTGAAGTACGTGAAAAAGATCCCAAGATGGTTGCAGCAACGACTAATGGTATAAGAGGTAGATGTAATGGCAGCGTATGACAAATTTAAGAGGCAAAGGACATGATAGTTGCAACAAGTGGTAGAGGAGGCAGAGAAACAGATGGTGGGACAATCATGGTATTGTGTATGGGTGTGGAGTTTTAAAAATAAGAGAAATTAGGAAAAAAGAGGAGAGTTTTAGGAGAAAGAGCAGTAATGATGATAAATAAAATAAGTAAAATTGAAAAATAAGATTTTATTAATAATTAATTATAAAAAATTAATAATAAAAATAAAATTAAAATTTGTCATAAAATTTTAAAAATAAAATTAAAATAAATTAATTCAAAAAATTTTTAAAATTTTTTAAAAATATTACAAATAAAAAATAGATTTTACCAAAAATAAATTAATATCTCAATATAAATATATATATATATATATATATATATATATATATATTTTAATCTAAATTGACCATCGACAAGACCACAGAAGCATGGGGGCGTGGTATGCGGTTATTATTTTAATCAATAATACTAATCAATGAGGTTTTATTAATGAGTCCCGCTAGGGAGACAATGGGATATGTATACAATAGCTACAATGAGCTGTTTATTGAGTCCAATTTTCATTAAAAGAGTAATTAAACGCAAAATAACCCTAAATCCTAATTGCTGTTTACTTTACCCCACCCCCAAATTAATCCTATTTCAATTTGTTCCCCAATTACCCAATCCTTTCAATTCCCACGCTGTGTCTCCCCTGTCCGAAACCCTTCAAGTCGCTGCAGAGCCGCTTATACCGTCTTCACCACCGAACATCCAACCTCATCGGAGTACAGCTTCCACTTCAGTCAACCCACCTCTCTTGCATGCATGTGTCTCCATCGCAGGCACCCACATCTCTTCCGTCACGCCCGCATTTTTTCCGTCGCGAGTCTCCCTCTCATCCCCCGGCAGCGCTGGTCGAGGCCGGCCATCGTCGTTCCAGTCGTGCGTTCTGGTGAGTGGCTCGCCTCTCTCTCTCGCGCCGGTACCCAGCCTGGTGGTCCCGTCCTCCCTCCGCCGCCATAGCGCCGCAAATCATCACCGTCGTGTACGTTGAGCAAGTCGGCCCTCTTGTTGCCACGGCACCCACCCCCAGCTATATAGGTTGGTTGATAAATATGTTTAGTTGATGAATTTGGGTTTGATTGTAATTCGATGTTCATGCCAAAAATTTGTTGCTGAGTTTCTTAATGTTCTTTTCATAATTAAGAACACCTTGGTAGGGATTTTAATATTTTGGAACGTATTGACCAAGTTAATGCTGTTGATGGTTGCATTAGTGTTTATTTTAGTGCGAGAAATTTTGCATTGGTATTTAATTATCTGATCTGGTTAAAATGTTTCAAACTCTATGAAACTTTTTCCTTCTTCATTGTTCAGAAAATTTTCTTACCTATAAGCTTCTAAGTATGTTTCTAATTTCACACTGAGCTGGTTCGAAGTTATGCTTATGGTTATAGTATGATAAAATTTCTAAAGATGATTGTTTTTAAATTTAATATGTATCCTCTTAGAAGATGATGATGAGACTTGCTCTATTTGTTTGGTGGAGTTTGAAGATGAAAATGCTGTGAGCAAGCTCAAAAGGTGTAACCACATATTCCATCTTAGTTGCATTCAGCAATGGATAGAACGAAATCAATTCTCATGCCCACTTTATAGGTCCTTTTTATTTTCTCATAATCTTCATACCAAGAAATTCAATGAATACTAGATCTTATTTTTTTTAATTTGTAACTCAGTTTATGTTAGTGGATCGGATACCAATTTATAGCTAGCAAGTTTCAACATACATAATCTTTTAGATGATCATAGTCATATATACATAGCAATTTAATTTGGGGTTGGTTTTGTTTGACAGTAGTAGTTTTGGAATGTATCTCTATAAAAAATCAATATAAAGAACAATATTTTGCAGAGATTGATGAGTTTCATCAAATTGTTGATGTCAACATATGATTGAATTAACAGTAATAGCTCACATGGGCTAACAAAAATTATTGTAGCATCTGTCTTTTTTAAAAAAGACTTGGTTTATTAATTTTTTTTCCCTAAATAATTTAGTTTTAACTATTTTACTTGTAAAAAAAACTATTAAAATAGTCATTCGTATAAAAAATATATTGAAATACTTAGTATAGATGGATAAATTTGAATCGTACAATTTACTTTGCGACATTTTATTTTATTGAATATAGAAATTTTTCTTTTGTAAGACGCAGGGTGATGTTTTGCTATTCACAATTACGTATATATTCTGTTCTTTTTGTAAAACTCCATGATTCTGTTGCAAATTCTGATAAGTTTGAGAAAGTCCAAAGTCCAACAAAATAATCATCCACGTGGCATGTAAAATAACCATCCAGCTACTTAGAGAACTGAACATCCCATATTTGTATACCTATTTATACGTAAATCAAAATTAATAAAATAATCATCCAATTACTAATTAAAACAACCATCTGCACATCTAGTAAATTGAGCATTTAGTATATTTAACTTGTGATTACGTAAATAACCATCCACGTATGAATAAAAATAACTATCTGTCAATATAGTGAAATGAACATCTTGAATATTTGCCATTGACCACAACTTATAACACTTTTAGGTTAAATTTCTCCTTAATCACATATTCATGATACTAACGGCATATGTTTTATAATTGAAAAAATTTACACTTTGTGATAAATTTCCATGATGGAATATGACATAATTAAGTAGGATTTAGAAATGTAATAACATGTCTATTATAACTTAATAACTTATATCTAACTGCAACAACTCCAAGCATACATGAATTCAGTGAATGGTAAACTAAATCCAATTCAACAATATGACCACGTTCTGTCTTATCAGTTTCTAGCTCAGTCATATTCGTCACTTCCACGACCTACAATCGAACACAAACAAAAAAAAATCAACCAAAGGAATTAAGTGACATATGATACTATGATATAAATATCAACAATATAAACCACCAAAAAAATGACTAACTTAAACTGGATTAAGCGTGTTAGTAAAATTTCAGTTTATAATAGGCACTATACTCACTATTTTTTAATAAAGTCTTTTAATCAGGCAAAAAGTAAGCAACCATAGTGAAGTAAAAGTAACTCACTAGTTCACTGATGTGATTATGGGATTTGAACTAAATATTGGACAGGACATGAATTTAAAGCAGACATGTGTGTAATCAAAAGCAAGCCTAATAATAGAGAATGCAACTGTTATCTTCACATTGGCTAAATAGTATTATGCCATTTGCCAAGGGGTGCAATGAAGGTAACATTGACAAACAAATTTTATCATGGATGCATATTACAATAGCTCCATAACTCCATGAATTGTGAATGAAGCAAAAGCTGTCACAATATTTGGTTATCACTGGAAACAATGAGATCATAATTGACAAAGGCACTTGTGTTATGTTGGACAGTTGGAGCCTGTCTTCATGGTGTATGAATTGAAATGTTTACACTAGTGCAATCAAAAGGACTATCAATTAATTGAGAATTGAACCAAGAAGTGGTCCTTAAAATTCTCTTTTATGAAAAAAATATCTCTTTTTAAATTGAATTAAGAAAGTTTTAATTATTATTCTTTGGAAAAAAATCTAAACAATAAAAAATAATATTTAATTACAGACTCATTGGAGCATTTTAGAAATAGAAAATACTCCTCGTATATCCAAGAAATAAATTTGAGAAACCAAGAAGAAGTGAAAACAAGGAAGCATACCCTGCTGTTGCTTTAATGCGTTCTTCCAATGTTGGGTGAGCGGTGGAGTTCCGGTGTCAGGAGAGGCAACTCCCACCAGCCACGGACGACGCGCGCAACGGAGATTGGGCACTGCAGTTCGAGACGATGCTGATGGGCGAAGCAGTTGCTGCCAGTGACGGTAGAGGTGCGCGAAGGAGACTGGGTGCTGCAGTTCTGAACGGTGCCGACGCAGGTTCCAAGTCAGGTGGAGGCGCAGGGATCAGATGTTCAGCAGTGAAAGAGGAGGGTTTTTGGGGGTAGGGTGACTGTTGGTTCAAAAAAGGAAAATGGATGGAAATTAGGATTAGGGATTAAGTGGGTTTATAACTGACGGTAACTCTAATTTGTTTCAAATTTTAAATTAGAAAGAATTTAAAATTAATTAATTACTCATAATTTAATTTTAATTTCAATTAAACCCCATTGTATGCATTGTACAATAAAGCTATTGTCTACTCATACTTTCCCTTTATTAATTTATGAGTTATGTTACACATATAAGTCTTTTTGTTTTACAAGTTTTACAAGTTGAACTAAGTTTAACAAAACCTACATTCACCCACTGCAGTGTGATAACACACGTGTCACTCAACCGTTTCCAAAGTGTATTCTCATTCACTATTGTGAAAGACACTTCTTCTTCTTCAGTTCCTCCTTCTCCTCCTCCTCTTCCTTCTTCTTCTTCTCCTTCTTCATTGTGTTTCTTCTCTTTTTTTTCGTGTGTTTCATCTTCATCATTGTTTTTTTTATTGCTGTTGTTGTTGCTGGATCTTTTTCCTCCTCCTCTTCTTATTGATTTTGCAACATTATATATTTTTTTTTTCTTTGTTTGATTTTTTCTTCCAAAAAGAATTATAAGAAAACGAAATAAGATGAGGAAGAAGAAGCAGTAGAAGATAAAGAAAAGAAAGAGAAAGAGTTCTGAATTATGCAGAATTTATCAGAATAAAAATAAACCGAAAAATTCTTAAAATACACCCAAATATCTTCGTGTTACACCCAAATATTTTTGTGTTACACACAAGTTTGCTGCAAATACAGAAAAATATTTTCTCTAATGCTGCATTTTTTCTTCTTTTTTATTTTCTTATTTCTTTCTTTCTTTTAGTTAAATGAATGTAAGTTCATCATCTTCCAAATAATTTTGGGTGTTTCTTCTTCTTTTTTGTTTGATTTTTTTCTTTTTATTCTTGTTAAAAGAGTAAAACAAGAAGAAACTTGAGAAGGTAAAATAAAAAGAAAAGATGAATAAGAAAAAAAGAAGATGGTGATGATGATTAAAAAAAAAGAAGAAACAGTATAAGATGAGAAGGAGGAAGAGGAAGAGGTTTGAATTATGCAGAACTTATCAGAATAAAAATACACCCAAAAATTCTTAAAATACACCCAAATGTGCAGCAAAAAAATGTTTTCTCTAATGTTATATTTTTTCTTCTAAATTGAACCACACCTTAGCTACTTGATTGAATTCAAAATAATAATCAATTTCGCTCTGGTTCAATTGAGAATTTGAACCTAAATTATTTATTATCTTCAACGAGATAACTGATGATGATGGAGAAAGAGAAAAAGAAAAGAGAAGAAAAAATTTCAATGAAAAAGAAGGAGGAAGAGGTGGTGTTGATGACGACAATAACGAAAGAAAAAATTATGAAGAAAAAGAAGAAAAGGCACGGAGAAAGAAGAAGAAGAAGAGGCACAGAGAAAAACGTGAAAGCCCATGAATATAAATGATTTGTATAATTTATATAGAAAAATAGTTGTATGTGGAGAATAACTCTTAATTTATTTTGATGGTTTTCTTTTTTTTGGGTTGAAATTGTGATAAAAATAAATGGTTTTGCTTGTTCGTAACTGGCGGATCCTTTTTCAAAAATGATTGAGAAAGATTTAATAGTTGAGTTGGTAAAATTTTTATTTTTAAAATGATTTAAAAATAATTAAAAATAAAACAAATTATAATAGATAAAAATATAAAAGTTAAATTTACAAATTAATTAACATACAGGGTTATATTAGATTTTTAAATTTAATAAGTACAAGATTTTGAAAAGTTTCGTCGTAATGCTTAGTTTGGTAAAATTTTTTGGAGAAGTATTTGTGCAAATTCATCCTAAAAATAATTTTTAATAAGTACAAATATCACAATTAAATTTAAAATAAACTATAATAGACATAAATATAAAATTAAATTTAAAAATTAATTAAAGTACAAATTTATATTAGACTTTTTAAATTTGATAAGTACAAATTAATTTTGAAAACTCCACCTTAACACTTAATTTGGTAAAATTTTTTAAAAGGGTATTTGTACTTTTCAAAAACACAATCTTCTTATTTTGTGTTTAGTAAATTAAAAATGGTAAGTTCTATGGTGCCTTTGTTATAGTGCCTAAATTACCTAACTTTCCTTTTAAAATAAAAAATAAAATATTTAAAATAAAAAGTAAATAATGTAAAATTTATATTTATTTACCTTTTTTATTAACTTAGGTACAAAGTGATAGGTACGATAGGCCAATAGCATTCACCATTAAAAGGCTCAGTTTGTGTAAACAACTTAAATAAGCTCTTTTGGAAAAGAGCTTAAAATATACGGACTTTTATTAATAGCAGCTTATAAATAAGTTATTTTGTATTTGGATTTTTAGTTATAGCAATACTTATTTTAAAGTTGTAGCTTTTGGATAAATAACTCAAAAAATACAATTTTTTTTTCACAAAAAATAGATATTAAAACAACGATGATAATAAATACTTTTCAATATTGAATGTTAATTTTCTATAACCTAATCACTAAGATTATAATTGTTTAGGCAATTAATTCTTTATTTGCTCTTTTATTAGTTTCATTTTTAGGTAGAAATTGGTTCTTCTACCTCATCTTCACCCATAACGGTGTTCTTGTATGTGGTAAATAGTAATAAAATTTTAATTTACAATAATTTTGATGGCAATCCCAAAGAAATTATTGTGTAGTTAGTGTTTGCTATTTTATTGTGTATGATATGATAGATAAAAATAAAAAATAAATGTGAAATGTGTGTCAATGCATATTTTGTTGTTTTTTTATTTATTTTTTTACTTTTATTAGAATTTTCTCCTCTTTTACTAGGTCAAGAACCTGCTATAACTAACTATAAAAATAATAGCAGCTATATAAAAATAAAATCACATGGAAAAAATAATATTAAAACTGAGATTTTATACTACCCACAATATTAAATCACTACAAGAAAAAGCGTTTTTTTCGACGCCAAAAATCGACGGCTATTTCTGCCGTCGATAATTTTCGACGGCTTGCCGTCAATATTACTAAAAAAATAATTAAAAAATAAAATATTAAAATCGACAGCAAGGTCGTCGATATTTATATGGTGCATTAATTTTTTTCCTATTATCGTCACATTATCGACGCACGAGAAGTCGAAAATGCTTTTATTTTAAAATCGACGCAAAAGCCGTCTATTTTATTATTTCAAATATTGACAACATTACCGTCGATAAATTTGAACAGTCTAGATCCCTTTCTAAAATGAAATAGACGGTGTGGATTTAATGTATAAAATAGACGCAATAGATGTTACTTTTTGATAAAATTAAAATCGACATGAGTGTCGTCGATTTTTATCACTAAAAATCATGACACCCGCATCCAGAAACGCAATTCCCCCAAAGTTCAGAAACCCAATTCCCCTTCTTCCACATCCACCTTCTTCCACACCACATCTTCTTTCTCCCTCTGCCGAAGCTTCCACGGCAGGCTGTGCTCTCGCCGGTGCAGCTGCAGATTCTGGTCCCTCTGGACACGAAACGGTTTGTCGCTATCTGTGACTTTGGCGACAAAGCTATTACTTCTACCTCTGGATCTGCATGCTTCAATTCATTCACAGATTTCAAGCTATATTAGGTATTCTTTAATTTCTTTCCTAGTCTTCTTGGTTGACTTCGCTTTCTCTTCATTACTGCTGGAATTGAATTAGCGTTAAGTACAATCTTCATTACTGATAGGAAGATTGTCATAGAACTAGTTGAAGCTAAGGTCTAATGTACCGAGTTGCCAGAGTCTGGTGAGGTCTAGTATTCTTCCAGCAAATCTATTCCTTGAAAGGCTCAGGTATGTTAAGCTTCTCATCCCTGTTATCTCCTCTGGGATTTTGCCTGTGAAGAATTTTGATGACATTGTGATCCTTATTAGTTTCCTTAGATTTCCAAGTGATTCTGGTAATGGCCCTCTAATTTGTTGTTGTTGATGTTGAGAACTGTTAGTTCTGTTAAGAACCCTTCATAACCAATTGTGTCAAGATCAAGTACTGTTACTCTACTTGAGGTGTTGTCTAAGGACAAAGTGCTGTTATAAAGGAATGAACTTTGGGACACTGAGTTTGAGTCAATGGCTCTTTTTATTTCAATGAGGGCATTGGTATCATCTTCATGGGTTTTTGAATGGCTTTGTGATATAAGGCATAGGATTATTGTTATGGTGGAATAGAGAAGAGACAAGAGTTTTGTGTGCATTGTTTTTGACATTTTCTTGGGATATCACCAATTTTCTGAGCTTGTTTGTTGATATGAAATTCCAAATCCATTTTTATAACACCCTCTTTAGGCGTTACCAACTGAAAAAAAAAATGTATTGTATTTCTTTCTTAACTAATTGCTTAGGAACATGCTAAGAACTTGTGCTACCTATATACAACTAATAAAAGATTAAGCAGCTAAACCTACTTGGCTTGACAAAATTCATGCAAGGTTGCAGTAAAAATTAATGCATATTCCATACATATAATTAAATAATCAAGACTAAACTCATACATGGAAAACTGATTATGAATTAACATGTCTAAATCTTGAGTATGGTACACATAGGTCATACCTACTAGCAGCCCCCTATATTAGAGTGAAATATTTTCATTGTAGCAGCAATTAATATATATTATTATATTCATTCGGCCCGGGAAGGTGCATGGCATGATTGACTAATTAAGACTACTAACTCGTGTTTTGTATGTTTGTTAGTGTCACATGTCTAATTTCTTAATAGAGGGTGAAAATTATGTCAATTTGATTTTGACAATACCTTTTAAAATGGTGAGTTACATGAAAAGGTATGTATACATGGAGCAAATCACAAGGTTTCATACAGTAGGGTTCAAATTTGATCTGCAGCCTTAACAAGGCAATATACGGCCTAAAATAGGCTCCCAGGACTTGGTTCTTAACTCTTTCTTCTACTTTACATATTTTTTGGGATATACCATGTAATACTAAGAAGATAAGGCTGTGTGTTTTCCCTTCATTATTATTAGTCAGCATATATTTTTCATGGTATTATTGAAACTAATTATGCCCTGTTTCAAATGGCAATACCCTATTCCTAACTTTATATTTTGATTTTCTAACAACAGCATATACATTTGAAGCAGCTTTCTTATTTCTTTAACCACACAAATCTTGATCCACTTGTTTAGATTTTGTCTAGTTTTATTTCTTGAATACACTAGAATGTAATTAGTTTGTACATAATATTTTTAGATATGGTGTCAACATGCTCTAAAATGAAATTATTATGTTAAAAATGTAACATGAACATTCTAGGCTGGTTATGTAATGCCTGCATAAAATGCCAATGAACACAGCACAATAAGATTAAATGCATTATGTTTAATTCAATGCATTTTTTTATCTAAAGTGAAAATTAAAATAGTGTGTAATTGTTTGTTAAATGGAATGTTGAAAGATCTTGAAGTGCAACTCTATAAATTAGTATTATATTTATGACTTATATGCACCAATAATTTTTAATTAGTCAACATTAGTCAATTTAAGATAAGTAAATTAATTTTAAAAACTTAGCTAATATTGGCCACAAAAATTGATTATCTAAAATTACTCAAATTTGAATGGTATATACACTTTAAAATATTTGAATGCATGAAAATTACCACAAGCAAGTGTACTGCTATGGAGGAGCACATTCTGGGATTCTTGCAAGTGGATTCCATCTGTGTTGGGGCTATCAGCAGGTGATGAAATTTTGATATATTGTTATGCCTGTCACTGTTACACCATCGCTTCCATAGAATCTAAGTGCCTGCATGCATGTGTTGAAAATTTGAAATTATTATTCATGCATGCTAATAGTAATAAATAGAAAGAAAGTAGAAAAATATAATAGATTAAATACAAACTTAATTATTGAGGGTTAATTTATTGCGGATTTAAATTCTATTTAAAAATTTATTGCTGAATAATAAATTGTTACATGTACAAAATAAAATTCGAATTCTCCATTCTTTTTTCATATATATATAGAGAGAGAACATTGCCTAGAGAAATATTTTTTTATTGGTATTGTCATTCTGAAAATGATTGTTCTTGCTGGAGAATAATTATATTATAAATATACGATAAATTGTTGAGTGAACAAGTTTATTCCAATGGAAATACTATAGTATTCATTTATCTCAGGTCTAGTACTCTAATTACTATGAACCCGACCTGATTAATTGTTTATAAAAAATTACTGAGTGAACAAGTGATTTTATATTCAAGTTTTAGAAGACTTTTATGTATTGTTTTTAGTGTTGATGTGCCTATATATATTTTTTTGGCAGGGTTGACATAGTCACAAGTATTATCAAAGTTCTAGTGGCATCTATTTACACTATCACGAGTATTGGTAGAGTTTAAGACTCCCAGAAAAGCTATTCAAAGTTTAATCTTCTACTTTTTTTATTTATTTTTTATCACTGTTAAACTATTGAGTTTTATTTTATCTTTATCTTTATCTTTATTATTTCTGTTAAATTATTATACATGCTTATCTATACTTACTTATGTATGCTTGTTTGTGTAAACCATTCATAGTGAAAGTATAAATTATATTGATGATAAGATTTTTATTTGTTGTGGTTTCTCGTTGAATAAAAAAATTAAAAAGTGAATATTATCCCTTTGATATGTAGGAAATTAAATTCATTAATAATGGAAAACCAGAATCGAAGTTGGATGTATGATAGAACGTATGATCAGAGGCGGGGTCTTAAACCCAGTTTTATTAAAGGGGTAAATGAATTTGTGGATGTGTGTACTAGAACTCATGAATTTCTCAGAGGAGGTTTAGTTAGGTGTCCATGTGCCAGATGTCAATGTGGAACATTTAAACAGTTGATCGACATTAAGATTGATCTATATACTTATGGGTTTAAACCTAATTATTGGGTTTGGACAGGGCATGGAGAAGAGATACCCACAGAGAATCAGATTAGGATAGAAGAAGATATTGAAAGTAGCTCTGAATTAGGTGGTGCTACATGGGAAGAAAATTTTGATCGTTATCATGAGATGGTTATTGATGCTTTGCAACCTGAGTTTCACATGTACATGCAACCAACAGTGGAGGAACCAAATCGAGATGTTAAGAGATTTTATGACCTCTTAGACTCAGTTAGTAAATCCTTGTGGAAAAATTGTATCCATTCACGATTGTCCCTTACTAGTAGGATGCTGAGTATAAAATGAAAGGGTAACTAATCCCAGGGATCTTTTGACCAGTGGGCAACTTTGTTTAGAGAAATGCAAACAACTCCAAATGAAATTCTTGCTAATTACTATGAAGCTAAGAAAATTGTTTCCCAACTTGGGTTTAAGGAGGTTAAGATAGATTGTTGTGTCAATGGTTGTATGATATATTACAAAGAGGACAAAGATCTTAGTCAATGTAAATTTTGTGGGGAGCAGAGATTTAAGCCTAGGAAGGGAAAAAATAAAGAGGTGCCATATAAAAGAATGCATTATTTGCCATTGATTCCAAGGCTACAAAGGTTGTATGCATCAATGAGTACTGCCCCTTATATGTTGTGGCATCACCAAAATCGCAGAAATGACGACGTGATGACACATCCTTCCCATGGTGAAGCATGGAAACATTTTGATACCAAGCATCCTCATTTTGCAAGCGAACCGCGTAATGTTAGACTTGGACTTTGTTCTGATGGGTTTTCTCCTAATGTTCATTTTAGCACATCGTACTCTTATTGGCCTGTTATAGTTACCCCTTATAACCTTCCACCTCATATGTGTATGAAAGACCTTTTTTTGTTCCTAACGTGCATCATACCCAGAAAAGAAAATCCCAAAGCAAAAATTGATGTTTATCTTCAACCATTGATAGATGAACTTAAAGAGTTATGGGATGAAGGCGTCTTAACATACGACATTCATAGCAAGAGGAATTTTCAATTAAAGGCTGCATTAATGTGGACAATTAACGATTTTCTTGCATATGGAATGTTGTCTGGTTGGAGTACGGGGGGGGGGGGAGATTAGCGTGTCCAGTATGCATGGAGGATACCAAAGCCTTTTGGTTAGATTATGGCGGAAAGAATATGTGGTTTGACTGTCACAGGAGATATTTACCTGAAGGTCATCCTTATAGGCGTAATAAAGTTGGTTTTAAGAAGAATGTTGAGGAGGATGAAGAACCTCCTATTAGGCTTATTGGCGAACAGGTTTGGGAAAGAGTTAGACACTATCCTAAAATAGTTGACACAGGAGGACAAGTGAGATTGAGCGGATATGGGGTGGAACACAATTGGACCAAAAGGAGTATATTTTGGGATCTCCTATATTGGAAAGATCATTTGGTTCGTCATTGTTTGGATCTAATGCATATTGAGAAGAATGTTTTTGATAACATAATGAATACCGTTATGGATACTGAAAGAACAAAAGACAATAAAAAGACAACGTTAGACATGACTGTGCTTTGTAAGCGACCAGATTTGAATTTGGTGCAGGTACGCGAAGGTCATTGGGCAAAGCCTAAGGGCAACTATGTCTTGACACTCCAACAACGAAAAAATATTTGTAAATGGGTACAAGAGTTGAAAATGCCAGATGGATATGTTTCAAATTTACAAAGGTGTGTCGATGTCAAGGGAGGAAAATTGTTTGGGATGAAAACTCATGATTGTCATGTATTTATGGAGTGTTTGCTTCCGTTAGCCTTCAAAGAGTTGCCAACCACGTGTGGAAACCGTTGACTGAAATAAGTCAATATTTTAGGGACCTTTGTTCATCTACTCTTCGGGTTAGCGATCTTGTACAAATGGAAGCTAATATTCCTGTTATTTTGTGCAAGTTAGAAAGAATTTTTTCACCTGCCTTTTTCGACGTAATGGAGCATCTACCAGTTCACTTGGCATATGAGGCACGTGTTTGTGGACCAGCTCAGTATAGGTGGATGTATCCATTTGAGCGTGAAATAGGCACGTATAAGAGATCAGTGAAGAATCGGGCTAGAGTAGAGGGTTCAATTTGTCAAGCATACTTGGCTAGAGAGACATCAAGTTATTGTTCTTATTACTTTGAGCCACATGTCATGTCTAAGAGAACAAGGCCGAATCGGAATGATGATGGTGGTGTAAGTTCATCTGAGCCTACCCTTTCTATTTTTGATCAACCAGGTATTGCTGGGGGAGCCAACAAAGACAGATGGTTAACTAGTATGGAAATGAAAGCTGCTCACTTACATATCTTGTTGAATTGTCCTGAAGTCGATACATTTAGAAGTCAATATGAGCAGATCCGATCCATGGGAGCAATAATTCTTTATCCAACTTTCCATCATGGTTCCATGAGCATGTAAGTTTTTACATTTTGTTGACTGTATCAAAATATGCAAAAGTAAATCTTATTTTTCTAAATACTATATTTTGTTTGACAAAATCAGGTAAAAAAATCCCAGTAATGGCATAACTTGTCCTCATTTATTGAGTTTAGCATTCGGGCCAAAAACTAGGGCCATGAGTGTTGGTATGTTCAAGGTTAACGGGTATAGATTTCATACTCCTGAGCATGCATCTGGAAAGAAGACAGATAATACAGGCATATATGTTAAAGGTGATAGAGGAAATGATGCATCTGATTAGTACGGCACTCTTAAAGAGATTTTGATTGTTGAATATCCAAGTCTTGTTAGTTTAAGAGTCACCTTGTTTTACTATGAGTGGTATGACCCTACCAGGCCTCGGGAAACACGTAGACACAAAGACTACAAAATAATTGAAGTATTACCCACTAGGAGATATGGGAGTTACGATCCATTCATCCTTGCGCAAAAAGCTAGATAAGTGTATTACATGCCATATCCACAAGGCTGTAAGTCTAATTGGAAGGTTGTGATTACATGTAAATCACGAAAAATAATGGAGGAGGCACAAAATGAATCTGAAACCGAGGTGTATCAGAATGATGAGCCTCCACATGCTAGGATCATTTCAGAAACCGAGTTTCCACCATCATTAGCTTCTACGTCAGGAGATGTTGATATGATACAACTTCAAGTAGCTGACCTCCAGGTTCTTAATGTAAATAATGAGGAGGATGATGACATTGAGAACTATGATGACGATGATGCTTACATTGATGATGATGGAAGTTCAAAATTCTCGGATTGAGGTTTTAGTTGTAAATTCTTATTTTGCAAATTTGTTAATTTACTTTTAAATAAATTATATTTTGTATATGTGTTGCTGCTTCATAGAAGATTAGAATCAAGTAGGAGTTGGTAAATTCTTCTCTTTATGTTGATTTTTTGTAACTTGATTTCATACTACTTTCTTATTGCCATTTACACTTTGATTTTGGTCCAAAGGGACGAGTGTTTATGTATAGGAGGAACAAATTTCTCTTTGCTATTGCCTTGTATTTATTTTCACTTATGTATGAAAAATAGCCTTAATTAAAACTCAAAAAAGGATTTAAATGGAAAATTTCAATAGCTAATACTCCTCTTGCTGCTGCTGCTTCAGTTATTTTATTTTTTTCAATAGCTAATACTCCTTTTCTTGCTGCTGCTTCAATGAGCTGGCAGTGCAGGGTTAGTATATGTTGTAAAAAATCCTACAGCCATTGATTCCTCTTTACTACTAGCTGATGACAATACTAGCTGATTTTACTTTAATTGCATATGGTAGACTGATTTTACTCTAATAAATTTGTTAATTTGTTAATTCATATATCATGTATCGGTTATGTTATGGATAATAACTTGCTTATTTTAACGTGTACAGGATATGGTTGGTAGAGACGGAGATCGCAGTCGTGGTCATGGTCGTGGCCGTGGCCGTGGCCAAGGTCGAAAGGGGAGGCCTAGGCTTTCTACTGGTCAGCCCCTTGACTTGCATACGGATCCATACTCTCTTGTTGGGTCATCATCTGACACGACTGCTCTGACCAATGGGAGACCGCCACCTGTTGCTACTACTACCCCCTCCCGTCAAGAGCCTCAGATACAGATGATGCCTACTCCGGGTGTGCCAATATCATGCACTCAACAAGCCAATGAACCTTCCAACACTGCCTCACATGGTGTGCAGAGTAATCCAGCTATTGTAGCTCCCAGTCGAGCAGGATCTTGTGGGAAAAGATAAACCACATCTAATAGTACCCAAGATGCTCAGGGTCAAGGAACATCCACTGCCACTGGTCACTCCAGCACAAGTGCTCCGAAGCTCAGATATGATGGTGCCAAATGGTTTGTTATTTGCTTTAAATTTTATGAACTAAGCATGCACTTTAAATGGTGTGCTTTTACTTGTTTAGTTGGATATTTGTTAATGAAAATATTTGCTTAACTATTTGCTTTGATTCGATATGCCTATCTTCTTAGTTCCTTTAGTTGTTATCAAAGCTAGCATAACTATTTGCTTCCTGTGTCCAAGATCCATATATTTAAATGGTGTCATTTGGTTTTTGATGTAGTTGGCACCCACATAAGCCTGGATTGAAGCGTATTTCTCAGGTTTTTAGGAAAAACTACAATAAGCCTTGGCTGAGTTTTGATGAGGCAGATGATGATACTCGAAAAATATGGTGGACTAAGTGGAGGGTAAATTCTATCTCCTTATGCTCCTTATGAATAATTTATGCTCCAGTCCACATATTACACGAAGTGCTTTCATTTTTGTTACCATAGTTAAAGGCTTGGATTGGTTAGTTTAGGACTCAATGCTACTGGCATGCATCGCTTACACTCATCAATGTATTTTGCTTTTTTATATATGGATTTTGATTTTATATTATTGCTTTGCTTTCATTTGGATCATCAGCTTTTGATTTCTCTTCATTCGATAGAATGATTACATAAAAAATATTAAAAGAATGATAATGAGAAAGAGATAAAGCTAGCAACATGGTATACACATATGACTTTGGTGAGAGAAAGTAGGTTGTCCACTTTAGACTTTAATTTATATATAAGAATTGGAATTACACACATGATAAATGAATATTCCATAAAGAGATGGTGAATAACTCAATTGGATTCATGAATTGGAGTTATTTGTGCATGACAAAAATGGAAGGACATAATAAATAAAGGTTTCTTGTGCTTAATAATGAAAATAGTTTTGATAAGTTCTATCTAATGAATATTGAATTTATGTCATATATGTCTATGTGTCTACCCAATAACCCAAAAGGGCATTCAGGGTAGTTATGATGTGAAAAAAGAATAAAAAGAGCTAGTCTTTTTAGCTGCTCTGATTTTGGGACATGTTGCTCTGAAACTGGTTGTAAACTCAAACGTATACAAATAGATAATGCTAAAGAATTTTGGGAAGATACCTTCCTCACTGCCACATTTAAAGAAAGCTTTACTTGCTAAAACTGGCCTTGCTTTACTTGCTACTGCTGATTTACCTAAACAATTTTAGGAAGATACCTTCCTCACTGTCACATTTTTAATTAATAGATTACCAACTCCTACATTGAACATGAAGTCACCTTTTGAAATGCTAAACAATGTTAAACCTGATTATACTATTCATAAGGTTTGATTCATACTCTACAATCTATATCTTAGCATATATCGATGATATTCTCATTGCATGTGATAATGATTCTACAATCTGCACTCTCATTGCTGATATAAAGTCTTTTTTGCATTAAAAGATCTAGGCAGTGTTAATTTCTTCTTAGGCTTAGAATTTAATATCTTATCTGATCATGATATTCACATCACTCAATCTAAGTATGTTAGGGACTTACTTGAGAGAGCAGGAATGTTATGGTATGTGATATAAAGTCTTTTTTTAAAATAGAAATGCTTTGACATTATTAATACGGAGGAGGATAATATCTATCAAGCTTGGAGGTTTAGGGCTGCCAAGCGCTTGCGAGGTATGCTCCATGCCATTCGCAAAAAAGGTGCCCGTCCATATTGGATCCCACCAGAAGTTCTTGGTGAATTGATGAGACGTTGGAACACTGATGCCTATAGACAATTACAGACAAGAAATACAGCTGCCAGGAAATCAACTCAAGGTACTTCCCTTCATACTACAGGAGGCACCACCTTTCCAGAAGCGAGATTACGCTTAGTAAGTTGCTTATAGAACCCTCTTTACTTTGATATTTGCTGTTCTGAAAATTTCTTAAGGCCAAACAAGTAAGAAAAAACTCACAGCAATTCTAATATGTTTGTTTACCTTATTTATTTCATTTATAATTTTTCTTATTGGAATATCTGAGTTTTGAAGGTCATGGTTCATTAATTATAATTCATTGTCCATACCTTGCATGCTGTTATTTCTACTTGTGTTATGATTTATTGAAACAAAATGAGCTTGATGGATTGTTAAGTTGCAACTAAATGTGAGTTTTGACCACTGATTGTGATCTTGAAGTCCATTAAACCATGTCTAGCTTCTTATTGTCACGTCTCCCATTGAGGTTTTAAATAAAATGAGCTTGTTCTATTATGCTTTTGCTTTTATTCTGCTTTTTAACTATTTTTTCCTCATTATGCAACAGTACTATATGCAATTTTTTTCTCAATCAGTGACAGTGTGTCATATTGTTTCTCTCATTATGTAGAATCATTCGCATGGAAGACCTTCACGTATGGATGAGTTTTTTTAGCACACTCATACTCGTAAAGAGGATAGGACTCAATGGGTTGATGAACACTCTCGAAAGACAAAGGTAACTTGTCTTTATTAATTGTAACTATTTTGTTATCTAATTGTTATACCATATTAATACTTATAGTAGTTTATCAATCATTTCTCCTCATTGTAGGATATATTTCAAGAGCGTATGTTTCAGGCTGAGCAAGAGCGGCAGGCTGCTATAGAGGCTGGTGTAACTGATCCACCGCCTGTCTCTGAGGATAGCATATGGATTGAGACAGTGGGTGAAAAACGAAGAGGTAGGGTATATGGTATGGGTGAGGTAAGGGACTCTTCCATGGTGCGGCCTCGAGTTGATGGGTCAACCACGACCACCAGCGCTGATGTTTTGGATCTTAGAGAACGAATCATAATACTCAATAGGGAAGTTGAACAACATGCTGCTAAATATAGAGAGCTTGAAGACCGCTATCAAAGGGAGAAAAGAGAGTGGCAACAGACTATTGAATCTTTGCGTGAGGATCTCAACACCAGTAACTCACAGATGGATCAATTTAGTCATCAGTTGAGCAGTTTGACTGAGTATGTGAGAGCCATGGGTCCTAGTAGTTCTAGACATGTGTTCTCCCACCTCCTCCTTTTACTTTCCCAAGCTCTCAGAAAAGCACAGCCCGAGTCCCAGTCCCAACCCCAGCCCCAGGTAGAAAACTCCCACCTATTCTGCAGCGACCAGGACAACCACAGAGTTCTCAAAGGGAGGATGATTCTGACGATTTTGATGACTCAGATGATTATTTAGACGAGTATGAGTAGGTTATTATTTAATTATTTTACTTTGAATATTTTGTATTATTAGTAGATTGCAATTTAAACGAATATAAATCTAAGTTTAGTTATTTATCTTGTCTTGAGTCTTTATGTTAGAGGGTTATTTATTATTTTGATAAGTTTGTAAACTCATTATCTAATATTTAGTATAACTTTTATTTTTATATTTAAAAGTTTATTTGTCTTGTTATTTAATATTTTGTTTAAATTTTATTTTTATATTTAAAAGTTTATCTGTATTAACGGTTTACTATTTTTCAAATAGAAAAAAAAAATTAAAACATATAACTATTAAAATCGACGGCAAAGTTATCGCTTTTAAAAGTTAAAATAGACAAAAATAAATAATTAAATCGACGGCAAATGTGTCGATTTTATTCAAGCACATATCGACGGCGTTAGCGTCGATTTTATTAAACATATTATAGATAACAGTATTGTTGATTTTATTGAGTTAAATATCAACACAAAAGCTATTGATTTTATTGAATCAATTATCGACAAAGAAGACGTCGATTTTAAATAATAATATCGACGGCAATGTTGTCAATTTTATTAAGAGTGTAAAATTCTCACACCCATATTACAGACAGAACGAACGTTGATTTTATTAAATTATTATCAACGGCCATGAAATCCGTCGATTTTATTAGCATTTTGAAAAATCGACAAGCTTTATAGCGACCAACTGCCCTATTTATTTTGCCGTCGAATTTCAATATTATCGACGGCTAAGCCGTCGATTTTGCCGTCGATTTTTACGACGTTTCTTGTAGTGAATACAAATTTAATAATAAAAATAGAGTGATAAAATGATACTAAAAAAAACTGGAAAGAATATATGCAATAGGTTGTTCAGATGGAACATTGTTTTAAATGGTGGTAGAAGATCAATATTTTTAGCAGATAAATCATTACATAAAAATGATGGTGGGGGACTTTCCAGTATTTTTTTAGGGTACCAAGAATAAAAGTAGATTTTTTTTTTGTTTTGAGGTCATGTTTTTTTTAAGAAAATGATAGAATGGCTTATAAGTTATATATTTTTACTTATTCAAAAAGCTATAAATTAACTTTTTGGGAAGTTAAAAGTTCTTTTTAAAATAGTGTCAAACACGCGTACTGTGACTTTTCATAATTCAAAAGATTGTGCTACTTTCCTAACTTCCCTTTTAAAGTAAAAAATAAAATGTTTAAAATAAAAAATAAATCATGTAAAATTTATATTTATTTACCTTTTTTAGTAATTTAGGTACAAAGTGATAGGTACCATAGCATTCAGCATTAAAAATATTATATGCTTGTACTTAAAAATTTTAAAAGATAAGAGTGCTTTTCAAAATATCTAAGATAGAACTTTTCAAATATGACTTGTATTTATTGAAATTAAAAAGTCTGATATAATCTTATACGTTAATTAATTTTTAACTTTAATTCTTACATTTATATATATTCTAGTATTTTTGAATTTAAAAGTTACTTTACCAAACACAATTATTGTTGTTTGTATTTATTGAAAGTTATTTTTAATTTGATTTATCAAACATATATATTATAGCTTTTAAAAAATTATCTTTTGAAATTTAATTTTTATAAGTTACTTTTAAAAAAATAAAAATTTTATTAAACCAAATCTAGATACTTTTAAAAACACTCTTGACTTTTAAAGAATGCAAGCATAATCTCATAATCTTTTCAATTTATGAAATATAAAATAAAAAGTTTATATTTTTAAAAAATGCCAACACCTATTCAAAACACTACTAAACTAACCTTAATAATATGCGTCTTGCTTCGAACTCTTTGTTAAACGATTACTTAAAATATAAGTTAAAAAAATTTCAATAAATATACTGGAAAAATATTTTTTGTTAAATACCCTATAATATTTAATAGCAAAATCTTCGATCTCCAATAATATTAATATTAATATTAACAAAAATAATTTATATGATTTAAAATTCAATCATTATATATTTATCTATATTTATATAAATTAATTTATATATTGTCTTAAATAATAAATAATAAATAATTAGTAATTATTAAAATAATTATATTTGTCATAATAAGATAATTAGATATGCATAGTAAAATAATTTAGCTCATTTATAGTAGTGTAATAATTTTTTTGTATAAAATATTAAATATATATACTTATATATCTAATAATAATTAGTTAGTAGTTGATTTTTTATATAGGTATATGATGATTTTAATATTAATGTGTGAAAGTTGGAGTGACCTTCAAATTGAGAACAAAGATTTGCGTGGTGCCCATGCCTACTTATGCCGTCCTGTAACTTTAATTTATCTTTGGTAGTTTATGACTTTATTCTCATTTATTATTCTTATGTCTCTAAAATATCCATACTCTATAATTTTTTGTCACATAAATATTAGGGTAATACTTAAATTAGTTCTTAAAAAATAATGTATTTTTCAATCCGTTTTTAGTTAAAAGATATTTTTAATTAAATTAGTCTTTTAAATATTAGAATTAATTATATCTGTCCTTTATTTAATTTATTCATAATTTTTGTTAATAATTAATTATGTGAAATATTAATTAAAAGTATACATAATACATAACATGTTCAATCAGATGTTAATTAAATATATTTACGAAAATCTATTAATTTAGCCACTATGTCATATTAAGAATAGAATTTTTATAATTGAAAAAAATAACTAAATTAATAAATTTTTATAAATATATTTAGTTAATATCTAATTAGACATATCAAATATTATATATGTTATCAATTAATATTTTACAACATCAATTTTTAAAAAAAAATTATTAATAAAATGATTGAAAAACAAATATGATTAATTTGCAATCTTTAAAACACAGATTTAATTAAAAAAATCTTTCAGTAATAAATTTAAAGAATATCTTATCGTTTAAAAATTAATTTGACTACTAACCCTATAAATATTGCTCAAAACTTTGTATAATATTATACGGTGCACTCTGATATGGTTATACTAAGTTATTTCTAATAATTATATAAATATTATTAAAATTAAAATTATATCTTTTATATTTTAATAATATTTTATTTTAAATAGCATCTTTAAAAAATATTATTTAATAATAAAAATATTATTTTAATTATAATATTTTTCATCGTAATTACTATAACATAATTATATTAGAATGACTTTATATTATATTAGTGATTTTAAGATACCCTTTAATGTATGCAAGTTTAGTTACTTTGAATGTCAGTTTGTAGATCCGATCCATATTTTATATATAATTATAAAAATAAAATAAAATATTATTTTTTGATATTTTTATATAAATAATATTATATATTTAATTTTTTTCATTAATTAAATTTAATTAAATTAATTTAATATAATAAAAATTAATTATGATTAGTATAATTTTAAATTTTATTATTTAATTTAGTTGAATTTTAATTCATAAAAAAAATTTAAATATGTAATATTATTTTTTTATGCTTAGAAAATGACGCGGTTGCAAATTTTTTACGCACAAAATAAATTGGAAGAAATGGATATGGTCAAGATAACTGTATCCAATATAATAGAAAAAAAATTTTAACTAACACCCTAAGAATAACAATGAAAGTGCAGATTAGCCTAAATTAGTGGGAGTTCAACCACATCTATGCAAATGGAGAGGTGTCGGATTTTTCATTAGTCAATGCAATAATGGTATAGGGTGTGAAGAATTTTAGGTTGATGAAATACAATAGGAGCCCTTGGGTATCTATATTATGATGAATTATTATTACGACTATTATTATTTGGCTTTAAGCAAATTTGCTAGCTTTTTGAAAGCATAAAACTTTTATAAATAAAAATTAGAAAAAAATTTGGGCAGATAATGATTTTAGTATACAATGTGTACAATAAAATTAAAAAAATATATATAAAATTAAAATTAAAAATAAGATCATTAATTATTTAATTTTAAATTTTAAAATTTAAAAAATTAGGATTAGCATTTAAACTCATTTACACAGTTATTCCTAGTCTCACAATATCCTTCCAAACACGTCTAAAATTCGCCGTCATCTTCCTAGTCCTCACATCACGCCGCTGCACTCCTCCCGGCCATACCGACGTCGCCGCAGCCTCCCACCGACACCGCCTTCACCTCCGTCGGTTAGCCCGACATGTCTTGCTCTCTGTCGTTGTTTTCACGCTACTCTCCCAGCAGCCATCATCGCGGATAGCAAGTCCTATCTCCCCGTCGCACATTCATTATTTCAGGCTCGTCTCTCTCTCTCATGTCAGAAGCCAACGTCGAGGTCGCTTTCAACCACCGCCATCTCTCTCTTTCCATACACGTTCCATTAGTGCATCCAACAATTGACCATTCCATTTGTGCTTCTTCTTTGTCTTTCTTATCTCTTTTACCGCTTTTGAAGTACATGCATTGAGGTGCATGTAAGTTTATTACGATCAAAATAAGTTTGATGATGTCATCAATGAAAGGAAGGAAGACAAACCGACGCCATGGAGACAAAAAACAAGCACGTACATAGAACTGATCATTTGGAGAACGGTTTCATAATTTGGGGGTAAAATGGACTACCATCATGATTCTTAATGGGTTTGATTGCCTTGGGTAATTTACCTCTGGTATGCTTCTTTCGTTATCATTGTATGGAGGATATTTGGATTTTGGGATACTTAAATAACCACAGTATGAGCATATTATAGGATGGTTATTTTAGCAGGTATGTAGATGGTTATTTTAATTGTTATGTCGATGATTATTTTTATTGGATTGGGTTTAGTTATATATAATTAAAATATGTTGGATGTTCAATTTATTAGGTATGTGAATGATTATTTTTATCCTAGAGTGAATGATTATTTTCACTATGGGTGAGCGATGCCGGTGGTGAGGTGTGGCAAGTCAAACAGTAACGGTGAAATAGGATGATTATTGATGAATGTGGGGGTGGCAATCGGTTGGGAGAGAAGAGGGTATTGGAGTGAAATATTTTAATAAATTAAAGTTTGAGATGGTTATTTTTTTGGAATAATTGAGTGAGTTTTTTTATTTAGGTAATTTGTGTAGTGTTTTTTATTTTTTATATGTATTTGGGCCAAATTCAAAATTCATTGTACATATTGTCAAGATTCCTCAGTGTCTCTCTAGTGGAGTTCTAAAATTACCTTTTCTGTGTTTTTGATAATAAATATGCGAACTTTATTAAACTCTATATTTTGTTAAAATAGTGATACTTGTAGTTGTTAGCAAAACAAAAAAAACATGTAATATACTACAGAATTAGTTAGCTCTACTAAGATTTTTCTAGAAGAGTAAATCATGTTTTGTTATGGTTTTTCTAGAAGAGTAAACACTGTTTCATTCATTGATGATTGATAAATTTACGTTTCATGGTATTAATATTGATAAAGCCCATTTTTAGTGTTTATCTTGTATTGAATTTAGAGGATTTTGTCAACTTTTCTCACATTTATTCAATGAAATAGCATGGTTTTGTAACTCTCCCTTGAATTGTGCTTAATTATAAAAACATGCTTTTTAGGCCTTTAACTTGCTAGTTTTAATTCACGTTTGGTTCCACTAGATGCCTTGATGTGTTTTTTAGTGAATTCAAATTGAAAAAGGCTAGGAATTAATCAAAGAAATGAAGATAAAAGCATGCAAAGTGGAGAACTCATGGAAAAACAAGGATTTGGAAAGCACTCATCGACGCGTACGCACATCAGATGTGCACGCGTGGATGTGAAGTCGCTTGGCGACGCGTATGCGTGCACTACGCGCACGCATGGATGGTAAAATGTCAAGCAACGCGTATGTGTGACCCATGCGTACGCATCGATGCTCGCACTTGACTTCATTAACGTGAAAACGCTGGGGGCGATTTCTGAGCTTTCCATGCCCAATTCTAATGGATTCCAGAGACTATTTCATGTAGAATTGAAGATTGGACAAGGGGGGAGCACTTAGTGTAGTTATGATGAGCCTTTAGTTTGTTTTCTAGAGAGAGAAGCTCCCTCTTCTCTCTAGAATTAGGTTAGGATTAGGTTAATCTTTCTTAGATCTAGGTTTAATTTCATGTTTTCATCTTGTTCTCTTTACGATTCCTTGTTGTAGTGCCTTGAATTTCCTTTCTTCTCTTGTTAATTTCTCATTTTGGGTATTTTCATGTTATGAACACTCTTGTCAATTTCAACTTCCTTTAATGCAATTTCATATTTTATGTTCCTTTATTGTCTAATTGCTTTGTTATTGTTATTTCCTTGCAAATTGGTAGTTGTTAGATTTTATCTTTCCTTGCCATTTATTATGCTTTCCATTTATGCCTTCCAAGTGTTTGATAAAATGCTTGGAAGGATGTTAGAGTAGATTTTCGTGTTCTTGGCTTGGGATGGTAACTTAGGAATCCTTGAGTTACTAATGTCCAAGTGATTGATAATTAGGATCCATTGACTCTAGCTCTCACTAAGTCAATTAGTGGAAAGGTTAGGACTTATGGACTAGAATTGATGAAGCTCATTTGACTTTCCTTCACTTGTTAAAAGATGACTTAATGGGATTGATCCTTGCAATTATCATATTGTGGTTAGTAACAAGGATAGAGATCCTTAACCATCAACCCTTGCCAAGACCTTTTTATCATTTGAGTTTCATTTACTTTTTTTTGTCATTTACTTTTCTTGCCCCTTATTCAAAATCCCAAAATATACAACCCATAACCAATAATTGGACATACTTTCCTGCAATTTCTTGAGAGACGACCCAAGGTTTAAATACTTTGGTTTATTTTTATTGGGGCTTGTACTTGTGACAAACAATTTTTTATTGAGAAATTGTTTGTTGGTTTAGAACTATACTTGCAACGAGATTTCAATTGTGAAATTTTTTACCGACACAACAAATCTCCATTCTTCAAAATGGCGTCGTTGCCGGGGAATTGCAATGGTGCACCTTGTTATTGGTTATTGTACATATGTTAATATTGTGAATAGCTTGATTTTTGGATTCCTTGTTAGTTTTTGCTAGTTTTAAGACTTTGTTTCATTATTTCTTGTTAGCTTTTGTCTTTATTTTATCTTTTCACTATGAATTCTCATCCTTTTGCCTATTAGTTTGGCTACAATTATGTTGTAGGAAGTGGAGATTACAATGAAGATATGCATCAAGGATGAGATCATCAAAGGTGGAAGGAGCCACACGCATATGATCAATCCTCTTGACAACAACCCCCTCCAATGTACTATGAGCAAGATCCATTCCAAGATGCACACAAAGGCAATAGTTATGGTGGACCTCTTCGTGACAATCAACACCCACCATACTATACCTATGAACTTCATCCTCAACATGACCCTCAACCATACTCACAAGCCCCTTTTTACCAAATACCTTCCTATGATCAATATCCATTATATAACCAATCACCCCTACCTCATCCTTGTGACCATTATGAGTGAAAACCTATAGAACCACCTACATTCTAACATAATTACCCCCAAGAACCACCTCAATACACACCATCTCCATACCCTTACCAAGAGGAACCACCTTCCTATTATGAACCCTTTCTCCAAAATAATGAACCCTTCTATCCACCCTAAGTCCCAATAGATGACTCTCTCACTTTGCTACTTCAAGGGCAAGAGGATATGCAATGGAATGCATTAGAATTTGTGACTATCTTAACCAAGGTAGTACACACTTTGACCTCCTTATACTCATGCATTCAAAGCACTTCCACGGCCACATGTGAATGATCAAAAGAAGAGCATAGCATGAAGGAGAGATTGGAAAATCCAGTAGAGAATGAGAAGTTAGATTTTGTATTGGAGCAATTGGAGGAACCTATAATTGTTGAAGAAGAGGAAGAAGTGGTTGAAGATTTAGGAGATGCGAAAACACTATGGGAGTCTCAACAACCTCCAAGGCATATCAAGGTTGAAAATCTTAAAGAGGTTGATTAAGAGATGGATTCAATCATCAATGAATTCCTATCTATAATGGAATCCTCTCCCGTCGGGTATGAAACTGAAGTCGTTGAAGACAACTCTATACCAAGTTACATTGGTGGCGTTGTTGAAGACTCTTCCATTGGGTGTGAAGTCGATATTGAAGTGGACTTCACACAACCTCCTAAATTTGATTTGTTTGATGATGAGGAGGCATTGGAAGAAGTTAACAAGTAATGAGAAGTTGAAAGAAGTTGTCAAGAGGTGGAAGTCATCAAGGAAGAGTATAAGGGAATGACACTTGCAAAACCATTGGAGATATCCCTTCCTAAGTCATCATCTAGGGGATTGATTAAGATCAACAATGATTAAGTGGGTGATAAATCTAGATTAAGCATTTTTTCTTGTTTTTGTTCTTTTAAGTTCTTTTAGTTTTCTGTTTTCTCTTGACACTAAGGTGTTTGTGTTATTGCCTCACTAAGAAATTCTCCTATGTGACATGAGGAAATTCAATTTTCTTTGGTGATTGTGTTTTATAAAAATTTAAATGGAGTTCACCTCATCTTTCGATCAAACAAATTTCATGGGATATTGCCCACCATCACAAAATGACTATTCTAATGGTGGCTGGGAATATCACCAAGAAATGACAGATTATGGGCAATCCACTCAGTGGGGATATGCTCTAGAGCCACAAAATGATCAAGACGCTTTCATGGGATATTGTCCACCATCACAAAATGATTCATGTCATTATTCTCATGGTGTCTGGAAATATCAACAAGAGTGTGAACAATCAAGTGAAATGGAGTACTGATAAACCCCATTTGTAGGGTTTATCTTGTATTGATTTTAGGGGATTTTATCACCTTTTACCCACATTTATTCAATGAAATGGTATGGTTTTGTGATTGTCTCCTTATTTGTACTTAGATGTGAAAATATGCTTTTAGACCCTTAATTTGATGGTTTTAATCTCCCTTTGATTCAACTAGATGCCTTGATATGTTTGTTAGTGATTTCAGATTGAAAATGTTAGGAATGGATCAAAGGAGTGAAGAGGAAAGCATACAAAGTGGAGAAATCATGAAAAGTCAAAGAAGATGAACTCACCCATGGACGCACGCGCGCACCTGGCGCTTGCGCGCACCTGCGAATCACCCCATGGACGTGTACGCGTGCTGTGCACGTACGCGTCGGTGCTGGTTTATGATTTTTTAATGAAAACATAACCAATGAATTCTCAAGGGTTGTGGGGCCCAATCCCAACCAACTTTGGTGCCTAAACTGCTATGTAAGGCCAAGGATTGAAGAGCAAAGGGGGTTCCAATAATACACACTCATTAGGATTAGTTTAGAGTTAGTTTCTAAAGAGAGAAGCTCTCTCTTCTCTCTAGAATTAGGATTAGGATTAGGTTTAGTTCTTAGATCTAGGTTTTAATCTTTACTTTCTTCTACTTCTATCTTCTCAATTCTTTGTTGCTATATTCTTCTTCTTCTATTCTTTTGTTGTAATTTCCTTTATGTTGTTCTTATATTTTGTTGTAGATCTAGTATTGTTCCTTCTACATTCTTCCAATTCAATAAGAGGTAATTCATAATAAATGTGTCTTCTTTGCTTTTCTATTATTGATCTCTTGTTTTTGTAGTTATAGATTCCTTTAATTCTTGCATTTAATAATGTTTACTTCTATTGCACTTTATGTGTTTGTTAAAATGTCTCTTTTAGTTTTAGTGAAGATTTTGTTCCTCTTGGCCTAGGTAGAGTAATTAGTGACACTTGAGTTATCTAATTCCTTTGTTGATTGATAATTGGAGAGATTGCTAATTGGTTTGGAGTGCACTAAAGCTAGTCTTTCCTTGGGAGTTGGCTAGGACTTGTGGCTCAAGTCAATTCATCCACTTGACTTTCCTTTATTTAGTAAGGGTTAACTAAGTGGTAGCAATGAACAATTCTCATCACAATTGAGAAGGATAGCTAGGATAGGACTTCTAATTTTCATACCTTGCCAAGAGCCTTTTATAGTTGTTAGTTTATTTTCATTGCCATTTACTTTCATGCCTCTTATCAAAACCCCAAAACAACTCAAACCAATAACAAGACACTTTATTGTAATTCCTAGGGAGAATGACCCGAGGTTTGAATACTTCGGTTTATAAATTTTAGGGGTTTGTTTTAGTGACAAACAAATTTTTGTATGAAAAGATTATTGTTTGGTTTAGGAACTATACTTGCAACGAGAATTCATTTGTGAATTCTAAACCATCAAAAATCCAATCATCAAAATGGCGTCGTTGCCGGGAAATTGCAATGGTGTTATGTTATTGGTTATTGTATATTTGTGAATATTGTGAATATGTTTGTCTTTTGCCTCTTTGTTAGCTTTTGGTAGTTGTAGGAATTTGTTCTCTTTATTTGTTACTAGTTTTTGTTTTTGCTTTATCTTGCTACCATGAATTCTCACTTTGGCTTTGAGTATGATTACAACTATGTTGTAGGAGATGTGAATTTCAATGACAACATGCATCAAGGATGGGACAACCAAAGGTGGGAGGAGTCATATGCATATGATCAATCTTCATGGCAACAACCTCCACCAATGCACTATGAAGAAGAGCCATTCTGTGATGCATATCAATTAAATGGCTATGGTGAATCTCCTTGTGATTTTCAAGAACCACCACCATATGCCTATGAGTCATATCCTCAACATGATCATCAACTATACTCACAAGCCTCTTTTCACCAAATACCTCCATATGACTCTAATCCTTATCCACCATACCAACCACCTTTTGAACCATATGAGCCATACATGGAACCACAATTCCAAGATTACTACTCCCAAGAACCACCTCAATACACACCACCACCTTACCAAGAAGAATCACCTTCCTATAATGAACCCTTTCTCCAAGACAATGAACCCTCCCATCCACCCCAATCTCTAATGGATGACATCCTTGATGTTCTTGTGTAAGGACAAGAGAAGATGACAAGGGATGTGCAACAATTCATGACCGCCTTGGACGAGGTGGTAAACCGGCTAGCATCCCAACTTTTGGACACTCAAGGAACTCCCATGGCTACATGCGGAGAATCAAAAGAAGAACATAGCATGAAGGAGAGATTGGAAACTCCGGTGGAAAAGGAGGAATCCTACTTTGTGTTAGAACAATTGGAGAAGCTTGTGATTATTGAAGAAAAGGAAGAAATAGTTAAAGACTTAGGAGATGCGGAACCTCCATGGGAACCTAGAGTTATAGAAAACTCCTCCAAGAAGATTGAAGTTGATGTTGAGGAGGAATGTGCACAACCTCCGAGGAATATTCCATATGAAGACTTGGAGAGAATGAAGCAAGAATTGAGTTCCCTTGGTGTTGAAGATCATGCATCCAATCTTCTTGGTGAAGAATCCTTTGAATTTGAAGAACCTTCTCCCAATAAATTTGAAAGTGATGTGGAGGTAGATTTCTCTCAACCCCCCATTTATGACTTGAGTGATGGAGAAGAGTTAGATGAAGTTGATGAACAAAGGATTGAGATGAAGAAGTTTATGAAGAGGTGGAGATTGACAAGGAAGCAAACAAGGGAGTAGAGCTTGCAAGCACATTAGAGATACCTTTCCCCAAGCCACCACCATCCAGTCTCTCATTCAAGTGGGTAAATTCCTTATACTTAAGCTTTGTTATTCCCCTTGAATATGGTTTGCTTGAGACGGATGGTCAACTTAGAAAAATTAGTGGCTTTAAGAGTAAAAAGGAGATGGTTAGTGGTTGGAAGCATCATTCTAGGTTCATTATGGTCACATGTCCAAAGCTTGATAGCAAAGGTTGGTGTATAACTAGAGTACATGGGTCTAGAAGGATGTTTGGTCACTTTGTTGAGAATTCACCTTGCTCACCACCCACATGGACTAATGATAATTGATGAGCGGATAATTTGTATGCTTTTTGGCATTGTTTTTAGTATATTTTTAGTATGATCTAGTTAGTTTTTAGTATATTTTTATTAGTTTTTAGTTAAAATTCACTTTTCTGGACTTTACTATGAGTTTGTGTGTTTTTCTGTGATTTCAGGTATTTTCTGGCTGAAATTGAGGGACCTGAGCAAAAATCTGATTCAGAGACTCAAAAGGACTGCAGATGCTGTTGGATTCTGACCTCCCTGCACTCGAAGTGGATTTTCTGGAGCTACAGAAGCCCAATTGGCGCGCTCTCAACGGCGTTGGAAAGTAGACATCCTGGGCTTTCCAGCAATATATAATAGTCCATACTTTGCCCAAGATTTGATGGCCCAAACCGGCATTCAAAGTCACCTCAAGAAATTCCAGCGTTAAACGCCGGAACTGGCACCCAAATGGGAGTTAAACGCCCAAACTGGCACCAAAGCTGGCGTTTAACTCCAAGGAGAGTCTCTACACGAAATTGCTTCATTGCTCAGCCCAAGCACACACCAAGTGGGCCCGGAAGTGGATTTTTATGTCATTTACTCATCTATGTACTAGTTTTCTATAAGTAGGACCTTTTACTATTGTATTAAAGGGCTTTTTAGAGACTTTTGGTAGCTATCTTTGTTTTATGCTATCTTAGAGAGGCTGGCCATTCGGCCATGCCTAGACCTTATGCTTATGTATTTTCAACGGTGGAGTTTCTACACACCATAGATTAAGGTGTGGAGCTCTGCTGTACCTCGAGTATTAATGCAATTACTATTGTTCTTCCATTCAATTACACTTGTTCTTTATCCAAGATATCACTTGTTCTTCAACATGATGAAGGTGATGATTGACGCCCATCACCATTCTCACTCATGAACAAGGTGACTGACAACCATTCTTGTTCTACACGCATCTGAGGCTTAGTGAATATCTCTTAGATTCCTGATTGCACGATGCATGGTTGATCGCCTGACAACCGAGTACTCGCCTGACAAACGAGCCAACCATTCCGTGAGATCAGAGTCTTCGTGGTATAGGCAGGACCTGATGGCGGCATTCAAGAGAATCCGGAAGGTCTAACCTTGTCTGTGGTATTCTGAGTAGGATTCAATGATTGAATGACTGTGACGTGCTTCAAACCTGTAACCTACTGGGCGTTAGTGACAGACGCAAAAGAGTGATTCTATTCCGGTAGGGGAGGGAACCAAACCGGTGATTGGCAGCACTGTGACAGAGTGTGTGCATTAGCTTTCACTGCGCGGATGGGAGGTAGCTGCTGACAACAGTGAAACCCTACACGAGCTTGCCATGGAAAGGAGTAAGAAGGATTGGATGAAGGCAGTAGGAAAGCAGAGAGACGGAAGGGAAGGCATCTTCATACGCTTGTCTGAAGCTCTTACACCAATGATATACATAAGTATCACTATCCTTATCTTTATATTATTTTCGTTCATCATCATATACATTTGAGTTTGCCTGACTAAGATTTACAAGATGACCATAGCTTGCTTCAATGCTAACAATCTCCGTGGGATCGACCCTTACTCACGTAAGGTATTACTTGGACGACCCAGTGCACTTGCTGGTTAGTTGTGCGAAGTTGTGTAATGCCATGGAATTGAACTACCAAGTTTTTGGAGTTCATGACCAGGGATTATGAGAGTTGTGAAAAAATATTGTTCACAATTTCGCGCACCAAGTTTTTGGCGCCGTTGCCGGGGATTGTTCAAGTTTTGAGCAAGCTTTTGGTAACAATGCCTGGGATTGTTCTAGTTTGGACAACTGACGGTTCATCTTGTTGCTTAGATTAGGTATTTATTTTTTTTCGAAATTCTTGAAGATGAATTCTAGAGTTTCATGATGATTTGTTGAAATCTGGCTGGCTGAGAAGCCATGTCTAATCTGATTGGACCGAGGTTTCAACTTATCACCACAAGAGCGTGTTGATTTTCATCAATTTTGCTTTTGGAAGCAGTGATCTGCTAAGGCTTGGCTGACCTTTGGTCATGTCTAGTGTTTTGGACCGAAGCTTTCCTTGAAAGCTTGGCTGGCTGTGAAGCCATGTCTAATTCCTGGACCGGAGTCTTAGACTAGCATTGCACTGATTCCTGGAATTCTCATTAAGAATTTTGATACCTTTTCCCACTTAATTTTCGAAAAATACAAAAAAAAAATTTACAAAATCATAAAAAAAACCAAAAATATTTGATGTTTCTTGCTTTAGTCTAGTGTCTCATCTTAAGTTTGGTGTCAAATGCATGTTTTTGTTACATTTTTCGAATCCATGCATATATTTCTTGTTTTGATCTTTAAATTCTATTGACTTGAGTGTTCATGTGTCTCATATAGTGTCAGTAGCACACAAACTGCTAAGTTTGGTGTCTTGCATGCATTGTTAATTGATTCCTGTTGCATTTTGATTATTAAAAAAATCCAAAAATATTTTTAATTTGTGTCTTTTCAAGTCAATGATACAAAGAATTGAAGATTCAGAACACACTGCAGAGGAATTATACAGAAAAAGCTGAGCATTCAAAAATGCCCAGTGAAGAAGGCAGACTGGCGTTTAAACGCCAGCCAGGGCACCTGGTTGGGCGTTTAACGCCCAAAAAGGGTGCATTTTGGGCGTTAAACGCCAGAATGTATACCATTCTGGGCGTTTAACGCCAGGATGGTGCTAGGAGGAAGATTTTGTTTTCAAAATCAATTTTTTTCAAGTTTTCAAAGTTTTTCAAAACCAAATCTTTTTCAAATCATATCTTTTCAATCAAATGTTTTCAAAATCAATTTCTTTCCTTTTTCAAAGATACTTACTAACAATTAATGATTTGATTGAACATTTCTTGCCTTTTCTATTAAGAAAGGTTTTATGTTTGAATCATATCTTTTCTTGTTAGGCAAGTCATTAATTTTTAAAATCACATCTTTTCAAATTGTTTTCAAATCATAACTTTTAAAATTGTTTTCAAATCATATTTTCTCAATCACATTTTTTTAAACCAATCATATCTTCTTAACCACATCTTTTCCAAAATAGTTTTCAATCAAATCTTTTTAATTTCTAATTTCAAAATCTTTTTCAAAAATCACTTGATTTCTTTTTCACTATGAATTTTCGAAAATCTTCTTCCCTCCTTCCCACATCCTTCTATTTATGGAGTACCACTCCTTCTAAATGCACAATTCAAACCTTATCTAATTAAAGTTCGAATTCTTCTTCTCCTTCTTCTTACTATTTCTATTTTCCTCTGACACTTCAAGGAATCTCTATACTGTGACATAGAGGATTCCACAGTTTCTTTTTCTCTTCTCTTTCATATGAGCAGGAGCAGAGACAAAGGCATTCTTGTTGAAGCTGATCCTGAGCCTGAGAGAACCTTGAAGCGAAAGCTAAGAGAAGCTAGAGCACAACTCTCTGTTGAGGACCTGACCAAATTCTTCAAGGAAGAAGAACCCATGGCAGCCGAAAACAACAACAATGCCAACAATGCAAGGAAGGTGCTGGGTGACTTTACTGCACCTACTCCTGATTTTTATGGGAGAAGCATCTCTATCCCTGCCATTGGAGCAAACAACTTTGAGCTTAAGCCTCAATTAGTTTCTCTAATGCAACAGAATTACAAGTTCCATGGACTTCCAATGGAAGATCCTCATCAGTTCTTAGCTGAATTCTTGCAAATCTGTGACACAGTCAAGACTAATGGGGTTAACCCTGAGGTCTACAGACTGATGCTATTCCCTTTTGCTGTAAGAGACAGAGCTAGAATATGGTTGGATTCTCAACCTAAAGAAAGCCTGGACTCTTGGGAAAAGCTAGTCAATGCCTTCTTGGCAAAGTTCTTTCCACCACAAAGATGGAGTAAGCTTAGAGTGGAAGTCCAAACCTTCAGACAGAAGGATGGAGAATCCCTCTATGAAGCTTGGGAAAGATACAAACAATTAATCAGAAGATGTCCCTCAGACATGCTTTCTGAATGGAGCATCATAGGTATTTTCTGTGATGGTCTCTCTGAACTATCCAAGATGTCTTTGGATAGCTCTGCAGGAGGATCTCTTCATCTGAAGAAGATGCCTGCAGAAGCTCAAGAATTGATTGAAATGGTTGCAAATAACCAATTCATGTACACTTCTGAAAGGAATCCTGTGAACAATGGGACTAGTCAGAAGAAAGGAGTTCTTGAGATTGATACTCTGAATGCCATATTGGCTCAGAACAAGATATTGACTCAACAAGTCAATTTGATTTCTCAAAGTCTGTCTGGAATGCAAAATGCACCAAACAGTACTAAGGATGCTTCATCTGAGGAAGAAGCTTATGATCCTGAGAACCCTTCCATGGAAGAGGTGAATTACCTAGGAGAACCCTATGGAAACACCTATAATTCTTCATGGAGAAATCACCCAAACCTCTCATGGAAGAATCAAGAGAGACCTCAACAAGGTTTCAATAACAATAATGGTGGAAGAAACAGGTTTAGCAATAGCAAGCCTTTTCCATCATCTTCTCAGCAACAGACAGAGAGTTCTAAGCAGAATACTTCTGACTTAGCAACAATGGTCTCTGATCTAATAAAGACCACTCAAAGTTTCATGAATGAAACAAGGTCCTCCATCAGAAATTTGGAAGGACAAGTGGGTCAGCTGAGCAAGAAAGTTACTGAACTCCCTCCTAGCACTCTCCCAAGTAATACAGAAGAAAATCCAAAGGGAGAGTGCAAAGCCATAGACATGGCCGAATATGGAGAAGAAAGAGAGGAGGAGGACGCCACTGAGGAAGACCTCAGTGGGCGTGCACTAACCTCCTCTGAGTTCCCCAATGAGGAACCATGGGAATCTGAGGCTCAAATTGAGACCATAGAGATTCCATTGGACTTACTTCTGCCATTCATGAGCTCTGATGAGTATTCTTCCTCTGAAGAAGATGAGTATGTCACTGAAGAGCAAGTTGCTAAATACCTTGGAGCAATCATGAAACTAAATGACAAGTTATTTGGAAATGAGACTTGGGAGGATGAACCTCCCTTGCTCACCAAAGAACTGGATGACTTGTCTAGGCAGAAACTGCCTCAAAAGAGGCAGGATCCTGGGAAGTTTTCTATACCTTGTACCATAGGCACCATGACCTTCAAGAAGGCCTTGTGTGACTTAGGGTCAAGTGTAAACCTCATGCCCCTCTCTGTAATGGAGAAATTAGGAATCTTTGAGGTGCAAGCTGCAAGAATCTCATTAGAGATGGCAGACAATTCAAGAAAACAAGCTCATGGACTTGTAGAGAATGTTTTGGTGAAGATTGAAGGCCATTACATCCCTACTGATTTCATAGTCCTAGAGACTGGGAAGTGCATGGATGAATCCATCATCCTTGGCAGACCCTTCCTAGCCACAGCAAAAGCTGTGATTGATGTTGATAGAGGAGAGTTGATCATTCAAGTGAATGGAGAATCCTTGGTGTTTAAGGCCCAAGGACATCCCTCTATCATCATGGAGAGGAAGCATGAAGAGCTTCTCTCAAAACAGAGCCAAGCAGAGCCCCCACAGTCAAACTCTAAGTTTGGTGTTGGGAGGCCACAACCAAACTCTAAGTTTGGTGTTGAACCCCCACATTCAAACTCTAAGTTTGGTGTTGGGAGGTTCCAACACGGTTCTGAGTATTTCTGAGGCTCCATGAGAGTCCTCTGTCAAGCTAATGACATTAAAGAAGCGCTTGTTGGGAGGCAACCCAATGTTTTATAGTTAACTATTTCCTTTTGTTATTTTATCTTTTTTGTAGGTTGATGATCATAAGAAGTCACAAAAACAATGAAAAAAGCAAAAACAGAATGAAAAACAGGAAGAAAAACAGCACACCCTGGAGGAAGAAGCTGCTGGCGTTTAAACGCCAGTAAGCCTAGCAGTTGGGCGTTTAACGCCCAGTCTGGCACCATTCTGGGCGTTTAACGCCAGAAAGGGGCACCAGACTGGCGTTAAACGCCAGAAAAGGGCTAGAACCTGGCGTTAAACGCCAGGAATGGGCACCAGCCCGGCGTTTAACGTCAGAAATGGCTCAAAACGTGAATTTTGATGCCATTTGGTGCAGGGATGACTTTTCCTTGACACCACAAGATCTGTGGACCCCACAGGACCCACACCCACCCTACCATCACCCTCTCTCTTCTTCCCCCATTCACCAATCACCTCAACACCTCTTCCCCAAAAACCCTTCAGCTATCAAATCCCATCTTTCTCTTCACCACTCACATCCATCCTTCATAAATCCCCACCAACCTCACCCTTCAAATTCAAACCACTTTCCCTCCCAAACCCACCCATAATGGCCGAACCATTACCCCCCCCCCCTCTCTCCTATATATACCCTTCTTCAACCCTTCATTTTCACACAACCTAAATACCACTTCTCCCCCTCTTTGGCCGAACACACCACCATCTCCCTCTTCTTCATTTCTTCTTCTTCTACTCTCTTCTTTCTTCTTTTGCTCGAGGACGAGCAAACATTTTAAGTTTGGTGTGGTAAAAGCGTTGCTTTTTCGTTTTCCATAACCATTTATGGCATCCAAGGCCGGAGAAACCTCTAAAAAGAGGAAAGGGAAGGCAAAAGCCTCCACCTCCGAGTCATGGGAGATGGATAGATTCCTCTCAAGGGTGCATCAAGACCACTTCTATGAAGTTGTGGCCTTGAAGAAGGTGATCCCCGAAGTCCCCTTTTCACTCAAAAAGGGTGAATATCCGGAGATCCGCCATGAGATCCGAAGAAAAGGTTGGGAAGTACTTACCAACCCCATTCAACAAGTCGGAATCTTGATGGTTCAAGAGTTCTATGCCAATGCATGGATCACCAAGAACCATGACCAAAGTGTGAACCCGAATCCAAAGAATTATCTCACTATGGTTCGGGGGAAATACTTGGATTTTAGTCCGGAGAGTGTGAGGGTGGCGTTCAACTTGCCTATGATGCAAGGAGATGAGCATCCTTACACTAGAAGGGTCAACTTTGATCAAAGGTTGGACCAAGTCCTCACAGTCATATGTGAAGAGGGCGCACAATGGAAGCAAGATTCAAGAGGAAAGCCGGTTCAATTGAGAAGGCATGACCTCAAGCCCGTGGCTAGAGGATGGTTAGAGTTCATACAACGCTCAATCATTCCCACTAGCAACCGGTCCGAAGTTACCATAGACCGGGCCATCATGATCCATAGCTTCATGATTGGAGAAGAAGTGGAAGTTCATGAGGTTATAGCCCAAGAACTCTACAAAGTGGCGGACAAGACCTCCACTTTGGCAAGATTAGCCTTCCCTCATCTCATCTGTCACCTCTGTTATTCAGTTGGAGTTGACATAGAAGGAGATACCCCCATTGATGAGGACAAGCCCATCACCAAGAAAAGGATGGAGTACACAAGAGACCCCTCTCATCAAGAAATCCCTGAGATACCTCAAGGGATGCACTTTCCTCCACAGAACTATTGGGAGCAACTAAACACCTCCCTAGGAGAATTGAGTTCCAACATGGGACAACTAAGGGTGGAGCATCAAGAACACTCCATTCTCCTCCATGAAATTAAAGAAGACCAAAGAATCATGAGGGAGGAGCAACAAAGACAAGGAAGAGACATTGAGGAGCTCAAGCACTCCATAGGACCTTCAAGAAGAAGGAAGAGCCGCCATCACTAAGGTGGACCCGTTCCTTGATTTCCTTGTTCTTTATTCTTCTGTTTTTCGAATTTTTGTGCTTATGTTTATCCATGTTTGTGTCTTGTGATCATTAGTGTCTTAGTGTCTATGCCTTAAAGTTATGAATGTCCTATGAATCCATCACCTCTCTTAAATAAAAACGTGCTTAATTGAAAAGGAAAGAGTTGCATGAATTCTGAATTTTATAATAGTTTAATTATTTTGATGTGGTGGCAACACTTTTGTTCTCTGAATGTATGCTTGAACAGTGCATATGTCTTTTGAATTTGTGGTTCATGAATGTTGGCTCTTGAAAGAATGATGAAAAAGGAGACATGTTACTGAGGATCTGAAAAATCATTAAAAATGATTCTTGAAGCAAGAAAAAGCAAAAGAAAAAAAAAACCGAAAAAAAAAAGAAAGAAAGAAAAAGAAAGAAATAAAGTTGTGATCCAAGGTAATAAGAGTGTGCTTAAGAACCCTGGACACCTCTAATTGGGGACTCTAGCAAAGCTGAGTCACAATCTGAAAAGGTTCACCCAATTATGTGTCTGTGGCATGTATGTATCCGGTGGTAATACTGGAAGACAGAGTGCTTTGGGCCACGGCCAAGACTCAAGAAATAGCTATGTTCAAGAATCATCATACTTCACTAGGAGAATCATTAACACTATCTGGATTCTGAGTTCCTAAAGAAGCCAATCATTCTGAATTACAAGGGATAGAGTGAGATGCCAAAACTGTTCAGAGGCAAAAAGTTGAAAGCCCCGCTCATCTAATTGATACTGATCTTCATAGATGTTTTTGGAGTTCATTGCATATTCTCTTCTTTTTATCTTATTTGACTTTCAGTTGCTTGGGGACAAGCAACAATTTAAGTTTGGTGTTGTGATGAGCGGATAATTTGTATGCTTTTTGGCATTGTTTTTAGTATATTTTTAGTATGATCTAGTTAGTTTTTAGTATATTTTTATTAGTTTTTAGTTAAAATTCACTTTTCTGGACTTTACTATGAGTTTGTGTGGTTTTCTGTGATTTCAGGTATTTTCTGGCTGAAATTGAGGGACCTGAGCAAAAATCTGATTCAGAGACTCAAAAGGACTGCAGATGCTGTTGGATTCTGACCTCCCTGCACTCGAAGTGGATTTTCTGGAGCTACAGAAGCCCAATTGGCGCGCTCTCAACGGCGTTGGAAAGTAGACATCCTGGGCTTTCCAGCAATATATAATAGTCCATACTTTGCCCAAGATTTGATGGCCCAAATCGGCATTCAAAGTCACCTCAAGAAATTCCAGCGTTAAACGCCGGAACTGGCACCCAAATGGGAGTTAAACGCCCAAACTGGCACCAAAGCTGGCGTTTAACTCCAAGGAGAGTCTCTACACGAAATTGCTTCATTGCTCAGCCCAAGCACACACCAAGTGGGCCCGGAAGTGGATTTTTATGTCATTTACTCATCTATGTACTAGTTTTCTATAAGTAGGACCTTTTACTATTGTATTAAAGGGCTTTTTAGAGACTTTTGGTAGCTATCTTTGTTTTATGCTATCTTAGAGAGGCGGGCCATTCGGCCATGCCTAGACCTTATGCTTATGTATTTTCAACGGTGGAGTTTCTACACACCATAGATTAAGGTGTGGAGCTCTGCTGTACCTCGAGTATTAATGCAATTACTATTGTTCTTCCATTCAATTACACTTGTTCTTTATCCAAGATATCACTTGTTCTTCAACATGATGAAGGTGATGATTGACGCCCATCACCATTCTCACTCATGAACAAGGTGACTGACAACCATTCTTGTTCTACACGCATCTGAGGCTTAGTGAATATCTCTTGGATTCCTGATTGCACGATGCATGGTTGATCGCCTGACAACCGAGTGCTCGCCTGACAAACGAGCCAACCATTCCGTGAGATCAGAGTCTTCGTGGTATAGGCAGGACCTGATGGCGGCATTCAAGAGAATCCGGAAGGTCTAACCTTGTCTGTGGTATTCTGAGTAGGATTCAATGATTGAATGACTGTGACGTGCTTCAAACCTGTAACCTACTGGGCGTTAGTGACAGACGCAAAAGAGTGATTCTATTCCGGTAGGGGAGGGAACCAAACCGGTGATTGGCAGCACTGTGACAGAGTGTGTGCATTAGCTTTCACTGCGCGGATGGGAGGTAGCTGCTGACAACAGTGAAACCCTACACGAGCTTGCCATGGAAAGGAGTAAGAAGGATTGGATGAAGGCAGTAGGAAAGCAGAGAGACGGAAGGGAAGGCATCTTCATACGCTTGTCTGAAGCTCTTACACCAATGATATACATAAGTATCACTATCCTTATCTTTATATTATTTTCGTTCATCATCATATACATTTGAGTTTGCCTGACTAAGATTTACAAGATGACCATAGCTTGCTTCAATGCTAACAATCTCCGTGGGATCGACCCTTACTCACGTAAGGTATTACTTGGACGACCCAGTGCACTTGCTGGTTAGTTGTGCGAAGTTGTGTAATGCCATGGAATTGAACTACCAAGTTTTTGGAGTTCATGACCAGGGATTATGAGAGTTGTGAAAAAATATTGTTCACAATTTCGCGCACCAATAATCAACTTGGAGATGGGTGTGAAGACAAAATATGGGATCCGGGAACACCTGAGGATCAACATTGGGAGCCCATGGTTTGTGAAGAACTCCATCAAAGCTTGGAGATATTAATCTTGAATGATGGAGCTTATTGGAAGTCCAAGCAATGGTGGAAGTTCCAAGATGAGTACAAGCACAAGCCACCTTGATAAGAAGCTCCCCATAAGTCCAACTTAAGGACAATAAACAAAAGTGCTAGGTGGGAGACACCCCACCATGGTAACTTCTTTTCATTTTCTCTTTTTGTACATATTGGTAGAATTAGTTTAAATTCTTGTTTTGATTGATTTGATGAGTTTAATTGGTAGTTTAGTATGTTAAATAAGGTTTTATAGTATTTTTGGTAGCTGTTTGGAGGTTTGGAATGCTTGGATTGGTGCAAAAACATAGCAAATTTTTTTGAAAAAATAGAGCAACATCCACACATACGCGCACTGCGTGCGTACGCGTGCATCAAGCGTTTTGGACCATCCACGCGGGCGCGCCATGCGTGCGTACGGGTGGATTGAGAAGTTTCACCTTCCATACATTGACCCGAGAGTTGTGCCTACGCCGCGCCAACGTTGTGCCTTTGGCACAAACCTATTTGCGCGCTCACGCACATGACGCGTACGCACCACTCTCGGAATAAGCCATCAACGCGTACGCGCCGAATCCATTACACCACCATCCGCGCTCGCGCGCCATGCGTGCGTACGCGCGGATTTCCTTCCTTCACCACATTTTGTTTCTTCTCCTCTTTCTATTTCTTTCCTTCTCCTTTCTTCTTCCCTCCTCCTACCTCTCATCCAACACTTCCAAACACCGTGGATAACCATTTATTTTAGTTATTTAATTAGTTAGTTAGTTAGTTGATTTGTTAGTTTTAGTTTAGTTTTCATTTTATTTTCTCTTTTTTTATCATTAGTGTTGGATTATTGACTTTGTTTACTATACATTGCTGCCCCTTATTGCCTAAATGCTATTTTAGCATGAATGTTTTTAGATAATCTTTGTTGGATTCTATTGTTGAGGTTATATTTTGTTACTTGGTTTTAAGTTCTTCATGCTTACTTTTTAAGAATACCAAGTGATGAGAATTGCCTTTGAGATTGTAACTCTTTTGAATTGCATGTTGTAGCTAGCCACCATGTGATTTGAACTCTCTCTTTGAGTGGGCAATTTCTTGATGGATGTTGTGCATTTATTCTAATGCATTGTATTTCATGATCATATGCATCCATAGGCTTAGCTTGAATGCTTTCATGCTTCTTTAATACTTGTTTTACCTTACAAGTTTACTTAAAGCATCTCAAGCACACTAGGATAAGTGAAGTGCATGCTTCTTTTGTGACATCGCCCTTTTATGCTAGTGTGTGTTCTTAAAGGCGCGCAATTTAGAATTCACACCTATTTGTCACTAATGTCACACTAATTCACTCACTCATTCCTAGTGATTATTACCTCATTCCAACAATGTATGCTTCCTTGCTTTTACATCTTCTCATCTTATGGTGTTATATTTTTGTTTTTCATGAACAATGCACCGCAAGCAAAAATAATGGAAGCAAGACTAAGAACACGCAGCAATCCAGAGAGTCGCCATACCCCCTTGCTCATCTTTGAGTGCACCGAGGACGGTGCAAACTTTTAAGTGTGGAGAGGTCGTCCGACCGGTCGGCGATTTTGGGTGACAAATTTCTAATCCCAACACTTTTGCATTTCATTCTAGGATTTTAGGATTTTTACTTGCATTTTCCTATTTTCGCATACATATACACAATAAGCTTAGTCAAAATAATAAAATTTTTCAAGATTTCTATCTATAGGGCACCTCAATTGATTTGAGTGAAAACTTTTCATTAAACTTGCTTGAATCACATATATATATTGTGGAACATGAATTTTTGAGCTAAGAACACAAGCAAGTGAGATTTGAGCCTAATGATGTGGTTACATCTTATAACCACTTATTTTTCCTTCTTGTGTGCATTATTCTCTTTCTATGATTGTAATCTTTGAATTGTTTGATTCTTTATGTCCATTATTTTGTGTATTCATGCATTTATATAATTGAGGCCATCATTTCATTAGCTCACTTACCCAAATAGCCTTACCTTTTATCATCCATTGTTAGCCAATTTGAGCCTACGCTTAACCCACTTTATTCTAAATTTAGCACATTACAAGCCTACAGCGGAAAACAATAAATGTCCTTATTTGGATCTTTGATTAGCTTAGGCTAGTGTGTGTGAGCATCATTCAAGAGTGGAAAAACTTGGGACATTGGTTGGAAAAAAGGGGTGTATTTTGTATTTTGTTGAAAATATTAAGAATTGGGTACATACTCATGTATTGATCAAATGTAAAACCTTATGCATTGATGTTCTTGTATATAGAAAGAAAAAAAATGAGAAAAATAAAAGAAAAAGAAATAAAAGTGAAAAAGAAAAAAATATGGAAAAGAAATGAAAAAATAGAAAAAGAAAGAAAAAGAAAAAAAATAATAAAAAGGGGACAAAATGCCCCAAAGCAAAGTGAAGCTCAATAAAGATCAATGCATAAGTGTTGTGAAATGAAAAGGAAATGCATGAGTATGTGGAAAAGTGAAGAATGGGTAGTTGGTTAGAACTTAATCGTATAGGATGTCATAGGTTAGGTGGGAAGTCTAAGCTTATCAAAGATTCAAATCTCAAGCTCACTTAACCAAATATGCATCCTACCTTGACCCTAACCCCATTACAACCTAAGGAAAAGACCTCATGATAGATGTATTCATGCATGAAATATATGTTGATTGTTAGAAGAAGAACAAATCTTAGAAAGCATGATTAGGGGAGAATTGAGTAAATCAACCCTAAACACTTGAGCGAATAGAGTGTAAACACATCCGATGAGGGTTCGATGCTTGACAAACCCCAATTTGACGGTTTATTTTGTATTGAATTTAGGGTATTTTGATAACCTTTTGTCACATTTAGCCTATGAATTAGCATGGTTTTGTTATCTCTCCCTTATTTGTGCTTAAGTGTAAAAACATGCTTTTTAAGCCTTATTTTGATGAATTCTAGTTTCTCTTTGATTCCATAAGATGCCTTGATATGTTTGCTAGTAATTCTAGGATTGAAATAGGCTAGGCATGGATCAAAGGAGGCAAGGAAGGAAGCATGAAAGTGGAGAGAAGCACAAAAAGCCAAAGAATTGATCTGGGCCATGCACGCGCACGCGTACAAGACGCTCGCGCGCACATTGCAAAACAGGCCAAGGACGCGCACGCGTACCGTGCGCGCACGCGTCGATGATGGCACATGACCTCACTAATGCAACACGTGCCTGGCGATTTGAGAGGGTTTCTGAACCCATTTTTGGCGCCAATTGCTAAGTAAGAGGAATATAAGGATGAAGGATTAAGGAAAAGGGAGAGGATGAATTGATGGATAATACACACTCATTAGGATTAGTTTTAGAAGTAGTTTCTAGAGAGAGAAGCTCTCACTTCTCTCTAGGATTAGGATTAGGTTTAGTTCTTAGATCTAGATTTAGATTCATCTTCTTCTACTTCTATCTTCTCAATTCCTTGTAGTTACATTCATTCTTCTCCTATTCTTTTGGTGTAATCTCTTTTATGTTATTCTTATATCTTGTTGTAGATCTAGTATTGTTCCTTCTACTTTCTTTCAATTCAATTCAAGGCAATTCATAATAATTGTGTTTCTTTTGATTGTTGTTGTTAATTTCTTTCAATAATTGTTGTTAGATTCTTGACGATTGGATTTTTGACGGTTTAGAATTTCACTAATGAAATCTCGTCGTAAAGTATAGTTTCTAAACCAAACAATAATCCTTTCATACAAAAAGTTGTTTGTCACTAGTACAAACCCCTAAAATTTATAAACCGAAGTATTGGACCTCGGGTCGTTCTCCCTAGGAATTACAATGAAGTGTCTTGTTATTGGTTGTGAGTTATTTTGGGGTTTTGATATGAGGTATGAAAAGTAAATGGCAATGAAAGTAAACTAACTAAAAAGGCTCTTGGCAAGGTATGAGAACTAGAAGTTCTATCCTAGTTATCCTTCTCAATTGTGATGAGAATTGTTCATTGCTACCACTTAGTTAACCCTTACTAAATAAAGGAAAGTCAAATGGATGAATTGACTTGAGCCACAAGTTCTAGCCAACTCCCAAGGAAAGACTAGCTTTAGTGCACTCCAAACCAATTAGCAATCTCTCCAATTATCAATCAACAAAGGAATTAGATAACTCAAGTGTCACTAATTACTCTACCTAGGCCAAGAGGAACAAAATCTACACTAAAACTAAAAGAGACATTTTAACAAACACATAGAGTGCAATAAAAGTAAACAACATAAATTGCAAGAATTAAAGAGAGATCTAACTACAAAGGCAAGAGATCAACAATAGAAAAGCAAAGAAGAACAATTATTATGAATTACCTCTTATTGAATTGAAAGAATGTAGAAGGAACAATACTAGATCTACAACAAAATATAAGAACAACATAAAGGAAATTACAAGAAAAGAATAGAGGAAGATGAATGTAACTACAAGGAATTGAAGAGTAGAAGTAGAAGAAAGCAAAGATTAAAACCTAGATCTAAGAACTAATCCTAATCCTAATCCTAATTCTAGAGAGAAGTGAGAGCTTCTCTCTCTAGAAACTAACTCTAACCACTAAAACTAAGCTAATGATCAAAAAATTCTAAAAGTATGAAAAGTATCTAAAAGTATGAAAAGTATCTAAAAGTATATTGATTCCCCTTCAATCATTGGCTTAAATAGCATCAGAAATGAGTTGGATTGGGCCCACAAGGCTTCTAAAATCGCTGGCCACGTTTTGCTTTAAGTGGACTAAGTGGCAGCAACGGCGCGTACTCGTACTTTGCGCGTGCGCGCCACCATACGTGTAGCAACTATGGCAAATCTTATATCGTTTCGAAGCCCCGGATGTTAGCTTTCAAACCCAACTAGAACCGCATCATTTGGACCTCTGTAGCTCATGTTATGGTCGTTTAAGTGCGAAGAGGTCGGCTTGACAGCTTTCCGGTTCTTTCATTTCTTCATGAGTTATCCAACTTTTCATGCTTCTTTCTTCATTCCCTTGATCCAATCTTTGCCTCCTAAACCTTAAATCACTTAACAAACATATCAAGGCATCTAATGGAATCAAGGAGAATTAGATTTAGCTATTTTAAGACCTAAAAAGCATGTTTTCACTCTTAAGCACAATTAAAGGAGAATATACAAAACCATGCTATTTCATTGAATAAATGTGGGTAAAAGGTTATAAAATCCCCTAAATTCAATACAAGATAAACCGTCAAAATGGGGTTTGTCAATTCTCTTCTTGTTGTCAATTTGCTTTGCTTTTCTTTTGTGCCTTCCAAGTGTTTGATGAAATGCTTGGTTGGATTTTAGTGTAGGTTTTGTTCCTCTTGGCCTAGGTAGAGTAATTAGTGACTCTTGAGTTATCTAATTCTTTTGTTAGTTGATAATTAGAAGTTGCTAATTGATTTGAATGCCTCTAAAGCTAGTCTTTCCTTTAGGAGTTGATTAGGACTTGAGGAATCAAATTGATTCATCCACTTGACTTTCCTCCATGGTTAGAGGTTAACTAAGTGGGAGCACTACACAATTCTCATCACAATTGAGAAGGATAACTAGGATAGGACTTCTAGTTCTCATATCTTGCCAAGAGCTTTGTTAGTTGTTAGTTTATTTCCTTTGCCATTTATAATTCTTGTCTATAATCCCAAAAACCCCAAAATAACTCACAACCAATAACAAGACACTTTATTGTAAATCCTAGGGAGAACGACCCGAGGTTTAAATACTTCGGTTTATAGATTTTAGGGGTTTGAACTTGTGACAAATAAATTTTTGCATGAAAGGATTATTGTTGGTTTAGAGACTATACTTCAACGAGATTTCATTTGTGAAATTCTAAACCGTCAAAAAAATCCAATCATCAAAATGGCGCCGTTGCCGGGGATTTGCAATGGTGTTGTGTTATTGTTTATTGTACATATGTGAATAGTATAAATATCTTGCTTTTTGCTTTATTTGCTAGTTGTAGAATTTTATTTTCTCTTTCCACCATGAATTCTCACTTTGGCTATGAGTTCGGTTCTAATTATGTTCTAGGTGATGAGAGCTTCAATGAGGAAGTGTATCAAGGATGGGACAATCAAAGGTGGAAGGAGCCATATGCATATGATCAATCTTCATGGCAACAACCTCCACCAATGCATTATGAAGAAGAGCCATTCTATGATGCATATCAATCCAATGGCTATGGTGAATCACCTTGTGACTTCCAAGCACCACCACCATATGCCTATGAACCATATCCTCAACATGAACCTCAACCATACTCACAAGCCTTTCCATCCCCAGCATCCTCCTATAATCCATATCCATCATATGACCAATCATCCATACCATATTTTTTTGACCATTATGAGCAAGAACCTTTAGAACCACCTCAACATTCACCATCTCCATACCCCTACCAAGAAGAACCACCTTCCTACTATGAACCCTCTCTCCAAAATAATGAACCCTCCGATTCACCCCAAGCCCCAATAGATGATCCTCTCACTTTGCTACTTCAAGGACAAGAAGCCATGAAGCGGGATACATTTGAGTTTGTGACCAATTTGACCAAGGTGGTACATACTTTAACCCACCAATGTTTGAAGACTCAAGGGACTTCGGTGACCACATGTGAAAAGTCAAAAGAAGGGCAAAGCATGAAGGAGAAATTGGAAAATTCAGTGGAAAAGAAAGGAGAATCAAATTTTGTGTTGGAACAATTGGAGAAGCCTATGATCATTGAGGAAATGGAAGAAGTGGTTGAAGATTTAGGAGATGTTGAAAGTCCATGGGAATGTAGCATCATGGAGCACTCTCCCAAGAAGCTTGAAATTGATGTTGAGGAGGGTGCGCAACCTCCAAGGCATATCGTCGTTGGAGATTTGGAAGAAGCTTATAAAGAGATGGATTCAATCATGGATGAATTTCTCTCTATAATGGAATTCTCTCCCATTGGACACGAAGTTGAAGTTATAAAAGAATGTGCACAACCTCCCAAGGAAAGCAAAAATGGCATGGTGTATATTGAAATTGAAGAATATGAAGAGGTTGATCAAGAGATGAACTCATTCATCAATGAATTTCTATCCAAAATTGAATCACCTCCCATTAGACAAGATGAAGTTCTTGAAGACAACACCAAGCCACGTAACAAAGGGGATGAGGTTGAAATGGAAGAAGCTTGTGAAGAGGTGGAAACAACTAAAGAAGAGCACAAGGAGGTGGACCTTGCATTGTCTAAGTGTGGGGAAACCTCCCTCCCCAAGTTACCATCCAATACAACATTTAAGTGGGTAAAATCTCTATCTCTAAGCTTTAATTTCTCACTTGAATATGGTTTGATTGAAAATGATGGTCAACTTAGAACTCTTTGTGGAATTAAAAGTAAGAATGAGTTGTGTAGTGGTTGGCAAGTTGGTGTTAAGCTTATCAAGGTCAAAGCTTCAGGGTATAGGGATGATGTTGGGACAAGAATCACTTTGTATGGGTCTAGAAGGAAGCATTGGGGGAATAAAGAGAATTCTATATGTCAATCACCCTTATGTCAACCACCCATCCGACAAAATCATGAAACTAAACCAGCGGACGGATGTGAAAATAAGATATGGGATCCCGGTTCGCTATGTGAAGACCAACTATGGGGACTCATATCTTGGGTGGAACTTTGCCCAAGCTTGAGGAAGATGGTTGGAAATTCTGTCAACCAATTGATGAGCAAAGATCCTCGGAGATTCAAGGATGAGTACAAACATAAGCCACCATGACAACAAGCATCTCAAAATGTCCAACTTGAGGACTTAAACTAAAAGTGCTAGGTGGGAGACACCCCACCATGGTAAACTCTTTCCACTCTCTTTTAAATTTTCTTAATAAGTGACTTGAGTTGTCATTGTAGGTAGATGTTTCATACAAATTTGTTTGTACAACTTAATTGTTAGCTTAGTCACATGTATGTTGTGTTTAGTAGTAGATGAATAATATCAATTTGCATTTTTTGTGAATTGTATGATGGGTTGATTGAATAAGGAGTTGTGAACAGTATGGGGAGCAAATTTGTCTTCGAAGAAAAAAAAGAAAAAAAAAGAAGAAAAAAAAGAAGAAAAAAAAAGGGGTGGACGCGCGCGCACAAAGTACGCGCACGCGTCCCTGTGCGGATGCAACATCACCCACGTACCCGAGAGTTGGGCCTCTCTTGGGCAAACATTATGCACTGAGCCCAACCTGATCCACGCTGACGCGCACTATGTGCGTGCGCGCCGATCATGCGAACAAGGACATGTACGCGGACGCGCACCTGCCGCGTCTGCGTCGATTCGCTGATGCAAGTTTTTGAACCAAGCCCCAGAGAGTTAAGCCAATTCTGGGCCATCCTTAAGCCCCTGGCCCAACTCGATTCGCGCGGACGCGCACTTGCCGCGTGCGCGCCCATATGCCCAAGAAAGAATGGACGCGAGCGCACGCATCGCGTGCGCACCCATCTTGTCACAAATCGTCATATCATGCGGACGCGCACTTGCCGCGCGCGCGTCCTTGCGTGCTGCCACCACTCTAGGCTTCTGACCCGAGAGTTGGGCGTGCCTCAAGCCCACTCTAAGCCTAAGGCCCATCCTCATGTACACGTGCGCGCACTGTACGCGCACGCGCCCTTGCCTAATCTGCCAACCCACGCTAGAGCGCACTGCACGCTCACGCATGAATCTCCATTTTCCTCAATATGCGCGGATGCGTACATGCCGCATGCGCGCAGGTCTGGTAGCGCAACACCCGGCCATTTTCCAGAGAGTTAGGCCTGACTTGAGCCAACTTTAAGCCCCTAGCCCAACTCCAAGCACGCGTGCGCGCATGGTACGCGCCCGCGTCCTTGCCCAGTTCGACTCATCCACGCTTAAGCGCGCTGTACGCGCACGCGTAGGTCCCAAGTTTTCTCGATGGACACGGACGCGCAAAGTGCGCGCGCGCGTCGATTCAACAGTTGGGATAACCCTAATGCGCGACGCACACTGCGCAGTGACAAACCCCGTTTTGACGGTTTATCTTGTATTGATTTTTAAGAGATTTTATCACCTTTTACCCACATTTATTCAATGAAATAGCATGGTTTTGTGATTGTCTCCTTATTTGTGCTTAGATGTGAAAACATGCTTTTTAGGCCTTTAATTTGATGATTTCAATCTCCCTTTGATTCCACTAGATGCCTTGATATGTTTGTTAGTGATTTCAGATTGAAAAGGCTAGGAATGGATCAAAGGAGTGAAGAGGGAAAGCATGCAAAGTGGAGAAATCATGAAAAGTCAAAGAAGTTGAACTCGCCCATGGACGCGCGCGCGCACCTGGCGCTTGCGCGCACCTGCGAATCACTCCATGGACGCGTACGCGTGATGTGCGCGTACCCGTCGGTGTTGGTTTATGATTTTTTAATGAAAACGTGGCCAACGAATTCTGAAGGGTTGTGGGGCCCAATCCTAACCAACTTTGGCGCCAAAGATGCTATTTAAAGCCAAGGATTGAAGAGCAAAGGGGATTCCAACTCATTAATTCATTACACACTCATTAGGATTAGTTTTAGAAGTAGTTTCTAGAGAGAGAAGCTCTCACTTCTCTCTAGAATTAGGATTAGGATTAGGTTTAGTTCTTAGATCTAGGTTTTAATCTTTTCTTTCTTCTACTTCTATCTTCTCAATTCCTTGTAGTTACATTCATTCTTCTTCTATTCTTTTGTTGTAATTTCCTTTATGTTGTTCTTATGTTTTGTTGTAGATCTACTTTTGTTTCTTCTACTCTCTTTCAATTCAATCAAGGTACTTCATAATAATTGTGTTCACTTGATTTGTTGTTGTTTAATTCCTTGCAATTGAGTAGTGTAGATTTACTTTTCTTGCAATTTTACTATGCCTTCCTTTTATGCCCTCCAAGTGTTTGATGAAATGCTTGGTTGGATTTTAGAGTAGAATTTTATACTCTTACCACCGTTGCCGTTCCACCATCACTGCCGGCGGCAACACTCGGCGGCCCCCTCCCTCTCTTTCATTGTTACACATCCTCGCTGACCTTCTTTCACTCAGCCCCTCATTCTTCCGAACGCCACTGCCGCCACTCATCCTCCCGACCGCTGTCCACGGCGGTGCAGACTTCTGCCTCCCCCATTACCTCCGGTCTATCCTAGTTCACCCTCCCACTACTCCCAGCTCCCAGGTTCCTGCTCCATTTCTGTTATTTTTTTTTTCTGTTTCTCCTTTTTTATTGTTCATTTATGTTAGTTACTGTAATTGCATGTTAGTTAGTTTGAATTCAAATTTTGTATGTTAGGCTAGATAGATATACTTGCTGTTAGCTAGCTAGGATTGGATAGAGTATTCTAGGCCTGATAAATGCTCTGTTCATGCATAATTTGCTGTCTGCTTATTTGGATGATGTATGCTGATTTTGGACTGTTTTTATGCACTTCTTGCTGCCTGAATGCTATACCACTGCTGCTGTGCTTAATTGGTGTTGTTTTCTATGCTAATTGTGCTATTTTGCTATCCGGGAACGTCCAATTTTAAGCCGGAATGCTGCCCAATTTTCAAGAAAATTAGTTCCATTTTAGTCTTTATTTCAAATTCGGGCAGATTTCTGTTTCCTTTTGACTTCTCGGATTTGCATCACTCATTGTGAACATGAACCGCAACTTATCTTTTCCTTGCGCCTAAATATCATCATATCACTAATCCACCCTTCTAACTCACTAATTTCTTTAACCATTTATTGCTTATATCCAATCATATTTTTCAGGATGTCGGATAAAGGCAAAGCCATAGCCACTGCTTCCAAGAAGAGAAAACACTATACACCTTCCATTCCTTCCATCTATAAGCATTATGCTAAGAATCCGTTAAATGACGAAGAAAAAGAAAATCAGCAGTTACCTTCTACCGATCCATCCAAGTTTCCCAATCTCTACTGCGAGCTTCGTTTTCCCAAATATCGAACAACAAAGCTGAATACTGAGAGGAAATTGCTCCTACCTAATGATGTGAGACTGTCCATTACTGGTCGGATCCTTGAGTTGGGTATCGACTTTGTCGACTGAGATTTGGGGGATATAAATATATCTTGGGTGAAGGAATTTTACTGCAACTTCTTCCGTCCGACCTTGGATTCGGTTCAGGTACGGGGTAGCGAGATTATGATCACTGAGACTGCTGATGAGCGGATATTTTATACGCTTTTTGGGGGTAATTTCATGTAGATTTTAGCATGTTTTAGTTAGTTTTTAGGAGAATATTATTAGTTTTTAGGCAAAAATCATATTTCTGGACTTTACTATGAGTTTGTGTGTTTTTCTGTGATTTCAGGTATTTTCTGGCTGAAATTGAGGGAGCTGAGCAAAAATCTGACTTAGGCTGAAAAAGGACTGCTGATGCTGTTGGATCCTGACCTTCCTGCATTCGAAATGGATTTTCTAGAGCTACAGGAGTCCAATTGGCGCGCTCTCAACGGCGTTGGAAAGTAGACATCCAGGACTTTCCAGCAATATATAATAGTCCATACTTTGCGCAAGGATAGATGACGTAACTTGGCGTTGAACGCCAAGTTCATGCTGCTGTCTGGAGTTAAACGCCAGAAAAACGTCATGATCCGGAGTTGAACGCCCAAAACACGTCATAACCTGGAGTTTAACGCCAAGAAAGGCCTCTACTCGTGGATAGCTTTAATCTCAGCCCCAGCACACACCAAGTGGGCCCCAGAAGTGGATTTCTGCACCAATTATCTTAGTTTATTCATTTTTCTGTAAACCTAGGTTACTAGTTTACTATTTAAACAACTTTTAGAGACTTATCTTGTACCTCATGACATTTTCAAATCTGAATTACATACTTTGTGACGGCATGAGTCTCTAAACTCCATTGTTGGGGGTGACGAGCTCTGCAGCGTCTCGATGATTTAATACAATTCCTTTGTTTTCCATTCAAACACGCTTGTTCTTATCTAAGATGTTTATTCGCGCTTAATTGTGAAGAAGGTGATGATCCGTGACACTCATCACCTTCCTCAATCCATGAACGTGTGCCTGACAACCACCTCCGTTCTACATCAGATTGAATGAATATCTCTTAGATTCCCCAACAGAATCTTCGTGGTATAAGCCAGATTGATGGCGGCATTCATGAGAATCCGGAAAGTCTAAACCTTGTCTGTGGTATTCCGAGTAGGATTCTGGGATTGAATGACTGTGACGAGCTTCAAACTCCTGAAGGCTGTGCATTAGTGACAGACGCAAAAGAATCAATGGATTCTATTCCAACCTGATTGAGAACCGACAGATGATTAGCCGTGCTGTGACAAAGCATAGGAACATTTTCACTGAGAGGATGGGAGGTAGCCATTGACAACGGTGACACCCTACATAGAGCTTGCCATGGAAGGAACCTTGCGTGTGGGAAGAGGATTTCAAGGAAAAGTAGAAATTCAAAGGACAAAGCATCTCCAAAACTCCAACATGTTTCTCATTACTGCACAACAAGTAACACTGTTATTCTCCTTTATTTTTATAATCAAATCTGGTAATTTCACTTTTAATCCTATTGGCCTCCTGACTAAGATTAATAAAATAAACATTGATTGCTTCAAACCAATAATCTCCGTGGGATCGACCCTTACTCACGTAAGGTATTACTTGGACGACCCAGTGCACTTGCTGGTTAGTTGTGCGAATCACAAATTCGTGCACCAAGTTTTTGGCGCCGTTGCCGGGGATTATTCGAGTTTGAACAATTGAAGGCTTATTTTATTTCTTAGATTAGGAATAATTTATTTTTGTTATTATAGAGTCATCAAATTTTGATAGGATAGTTTATTTTCAAAAATTTCTTTTCAAAAATACTATTTTTCTTTATTAATTGTTAATTTTTCGTGAGTTTAGTGTCTTGTTCTAAGTTTGGTGTCAATTGCATATTTTATATTTTTCTTTAAAATTTTTGACTTGTGTTCTTTGTTCTTCATTGATCTTCAAGTTGTTCTTGTTTATTTTTCTTGTTTGATCTCAAATTTTTCTTGTTTTGTGTCTTCTCTTGTTTTTCTTGTGCTTTTTCAAAACATTAACTTTCAAGAATTAAACTTTTATCCATAAAAATAACACATCTTTAAAATACATTGCATTTTTAGCTCAGTTGATTATAGCGGGGATTTATGTTCTTAACAATTGGGCATTTTCTTTTTAAAAATCCTTTTTCAAAAATAATTTTTCTTGATTTAATCTTGTGCCAAACTCTAAGTTTGGTGTTTTCTTGTTGATCTTTCTTTAATTTTCAAAAATTTGTTTTGGTTTTCTAGAAAATTTTAAGTTTGGTGTTCCTTGGTGTTTTCCCTCCAAAAATTTTCGAAAATAAGGAACATTAGATCTAAAAATTTTAAATCTTGTGTCTTTTGTGTGTTTTTCTCTTTCATCATAAAATTCAAAATTCAAAAAAATTTATTTTCTAACCAATTTTAAAACTACTTTTTCGAAATTTTTAATATAAAATCCAAATTTCAATTTCAAATTTTTCGGAAAATTTTCACAAAGTATTTTCAAAATATTTTTTTTATATATTCCATTTTATTTATTCCACTACTATAAAATAAATAATATCAACATACATATCATCACTCTTGTATCCCATTACAACAATAAGTATGAATGGACAAGACAAGAGGACTCTGGGGTCATATGCTAACCCCACTACTGCTTCATATGGGAGTAGTATCTGTATACCCTCCATTGGAGTTAGTAGCTTTGAGCTGAATCCTCAGCTCATTATCATGGTGCAGCAAAACTGTCAGTATTCTGGTCTTCCACATGAAGAACCTACAGAGTTTCTGGCACAATTTCTGCAAATTGCTGATACAGTACATGATAAGGAAGTAGATCAGGATATCTACAGATTATTACTATTTCCATTTGCTGTAAAAGATCAAGCTAAGAGGTGGTTAAATAACCAGCCTAAGAACAGCATAAAAACATGGAAACAGCTGTCAGAAAAATTCCTGAATCACTATTTCCCTCCCAAACGGATGACACAGCTAAGGCTAAACATCCAAGGCTTCAAACAAGGAGATAATGAATCCCTTTATGATGCCTGGGAGAGATACAGAGAGATGCTAAGAAAATGCCCCTCTGAAATGTTTTCAGAATGGGTGCAATTAGACATCTTCTACTATGGGCTTACAGAAAAAGCTCAGATTTCTCTAGACCACTCAGCTGGTGGATCTATACACATAAGAAAAACAATTGAAGAGGCTCAAGAGCTTATTGATACAGTTGCCAGAAATCAACATCTGTACCTAAGCAGTGAATCTTCCATGAAAGAAGAAGCTAAAACAGTAACTGCTGAACTCAGTCCGGTGGATCAGGCTAATGAATTCAATCAGCAATTAGACTTTCTAACTCAGCAGCTAGCCGAATTCAAGGAAATATTACAGGAAACAAGAATGGCTAACAGGAACATGCAAGTACAATTAAAGCAGACAGAAAAGCAACTGTCAAAACAAATAACAGAAGAATGCCAAGCAGTTCAATTAAGAAGTGGGAAAACATTAAATACCTCACTTCAAAGTAGCAGGAAACCAAGAAATGAACAGGTGGATACTCAAAATCCCTCTGAGGACAATCAGAGCCCAGAGAGGAATAAAGCTGGCGCTGAACGCCCAGACCATGCTCATTCCTGGCGTTCAACGCCAGAAACAAGCATGAATCCGGCGTTGAATGCCCAAAGGGAGCATGGTTCTGGCGTTCAAATGCCAGTAACAAACAAGGAAGTGGCGTCTAACGCCACCCCAGCTCCCACCACTGGCATTCAAATACCAGTGGGGAATCAGTCACATACAAGTACTGATAACAACCCTTCTAAAAAGGCTTCCCAACCCACTTCTGTAGGTAATAAACCTGCAGCAACTAAGGTTGAGGAATACAAAGCCAAAATGCCTTATCCTCAAAAACTCCGCCAAGCGGAATAGGATAAGCAATTTGCCCGCTTTGCAGACTATCTCAGGACTCTTGAAATAAAGATTCCGTTTGCAGAAGCACTTGAGCAAATACCCTCTTATGCTAAGTTCATGAAAGAGATCTTAAGCCATAAGAAGGATTGGAGGGAAACTGAAAAGTTTACCTCACTGAAGAATGCAGTGCAATCATTCTGAAAAGCTTACCTGAGAAGCTTAAAGATCCTGGGAGCTTTATGATACCATGCACATTAGAGGGTACTTGTACCAAGCAAGCTTTATGTGATCTTGGGGCAAGTATCAACCTAATACCTGCATCTACTATCAGAAAGCTTGGTTTGACTGAAGAAATCAAACCAACCAGGATATGTCTTCAACTTGCTGATGGCTCCATTAAATACCCATCAGGTGTGATTGAAGACATGATTGTCAAGGTTGGGCCATTTGCCTTTCCTACTGACTTTGTGGTGCTGGAAATGGAGGAGCACAAGAGTGCAACTCTCATTCTAGGAAGACCTTTCCTAGCAACTGGCCGAACCCTCATTGACGTCCAAAAAGGGGAAGTAACCTTGAGAGTCAATGAGGAAGAGTTCAAGTTGAATGTTGTCAAAGCCATGCAACATCCAGACACCCCAAATGACTGCATGAGTGTTGATATTATTGACTCTCTGGTAAGAGAGGTCAATATGGCTGAGAGTCTCGAATCAGAGCTAGAGGACATCTTTAAAGATGTTCAGCCTGAATTGGAGGAATCAGAGAAGATAATAGAACCTCTGAAAATCCCTCAAGAAGAGGAGAAACCTCCAAAACCCGAACTCAAACCATTACCACCATCCCTGAAATATGCATTTTTGGGAGAAGGTGATACCTTTCCTGTAATTATAAGCTCTACCTTAGAGCCACAGGAAGAGGAAGCACTAATTCAAGTGCTAAGGACACACAAGACAGCTCTTGGGTGGTCCATCAGTGATCTTAAGGGCATTAGCCCAGCCAGATGCATGCACAAGATCTTACTGGAGGATGACGCCAAGCCAGTGGTTCAACCACAAAGGCGGCTGAATCCAGCTATAAAAGAAGTGGTGCAGAAAGAGGTCACTAAATTACTAGAGGCTGGGATTATTTATCCTATTTCTGACAGCCCCTGGGTAAGCCCTGTCCAAGTTGTCCCTAAGAAGGGAGGCATGACAGTGGTTCATAATGAAAAAAATGAACTGGTTCCTACAAGAACAGTTACAGGGTGGCGTATGTGTATTGATTATAGAAGACTCAATACAGCCACCAGAAAGGATCATTTTCCTTTACCATTCATAGATCAGATGCTAGAAAGACTAGCAGGTCATGAATACTACTGCTTCCTGGATGGATATTCAGGTTATAATCAAATTGCAGTAGATCCCCAGGATCAGGAGAAAACGGCATTCACATGCCCATCTGGAGTATTTGCATACAGAAGGATGTCATTTGGCCTGTGCAATGCACCTGCAACCTTTCAGAGGTGCATGCTCTCAATTTTCTCTGATATGGTGGAAAAATTCCTGGAAGTCTTCATGGATGACTTTTCAGTGTTTGGAGACTCGTTCAGCTCCTGCCTTAACCATTTAGCACTTGTTCTAAAGAGATGCCAAGAGACCAACCTGGTTTTAAACTGGGAAAAATGTCACTTTATGGTGACTGAAGGAATTGTCCTTGGGCACAAAATCTCGAACAAGGGAATAGAGGTGGATCAAGCTAAAGTTGAAGTAATTGAAAAATTACCACCACCCACCAATGTTAAGGCAATCAGAAGTTTTCTGGGGCATGCAGGATTCTACAGGAGGTTTATAAAAGATTTCTCAAAAATCGCCAAACCTCTGAGCAACCTGCTAGCTGCTGACACACCATTTATCTTTGATAAAGAGTGTCTGCAGGCATTTGAGACTCTGAAAGCTAAATTGGTTACAGCACCAATCATCTCTGCACCAGACTGGACTTTACCATTTGAGTTGATGTGTGATGCCAGTGACCATGCCATTGGTGCAGTGTTGGGACAAAGGCATGACAAGCTTCTGCACGTCATTTATTATGCTAGCCGTGTTCTAAATGACGCACAGAAGAACTACACAACCACAGAAAAAGAGCTACTTGCAGTGGTTTACGCCATTGACAAATTCAGATCCTATTTAGTAGGATCAAAAGTGATTGTGTACACTGATCATGCTGCTCTTAAATATCTACTCACAAAGCAGGATTCAAAACCCAGACTCATCAGATGGGTGTTGCTTCTGCAAGAGTTTGATATAGAAATAAGAGACAGAAAAGGGACAGAGAATCAAGTGGCAGATCACCTGTCCCGAATAGGACCAGTGGAAGGGGCGTCCCTCCCTCTCACTGAGATCTCTGAAACCTTTCCGGATGAGCAGTTGTTTGCCATCCAGGAAGTGCCATGGTTTGCAGACATTGCAAAATACAAGGCAGTGAAATTCATACCCAAAGAGTACAGTAGGGTGCAATCAAAGAAATTAATCACAGATGCAAAGTACTATCTTTGGGATGAACCATATCTCTTCAAGAGATGTGCAGACGGAGTAATCCGTAAATGTGTGCCTAAAGAAGAAGCATAGAAGATCCTTTGGCATTGCCATGGATCACAGTATGGAGGACATTTTGGAAGTGAACGAACAGCCACAAGAGTCCTCCAAAGTGGCTTCTACTGGCCTACTCTCTATAAAGACTCCCGAGCGTTTGTGCTTAATTGTGACAGTTGCCAAAGATCCGGTAATCTACCTCACAGTTATGCCATGCCTCAACAAGGGATCTTGGAGATTGAGTTGTTTGATGTATGGGGCATTGACTTCATGGGACCTTTCCCACCATCATACTCAAACACTTATATTCTGGTGGCAGTGGATTATGTATCCAAATGGGTGGAGGCTATTGCAACACCCACTAATGACACTAAAACAGTGTTAAAATTCCTCCAGAAACATATCTTCAGCAGATTTGGTATCCCTAGAGTATTAATCAGTGATGGGGGCACTCATTTCTGCAATAAACAGCTTTACTCTGCTCTGGTACGTTATGGAGTTAGCCACAGGGTAGCTACTCCATATCACCCACAAACTAATGGGCAAGCTGAAGTCTCAAATAGAGAACTCAAAAGAATCCTGGAACGGACTGTAATTAACCGTAGAAAGGATTGGGCAAGAAGCTTGGATGATGCTCTGTGGGCATACAGAACAGCATTTAAGACCCCTATAGGAACCTCTCCATACCAGCTTGTGTATGGAAAGGCATGTCACTTGCCAGTAGAACTGGAACACAAGGCCTACTGGGCAACCAGATTCTTAAACCTTGATGCCAAGTTAGCCGGAGAAAAACGATTGCTCCAGTTAAATGAGCTAGAGGAATTTAGACTCAATGCTTTTGAGAATGCAAAAATTTACAAGGAGAAAGCAAAAAGATGGCATGATAAGAAATTGTCATCCAGAGTCTTTAAACAAGGGCAGAAAGTTCTGCTATTCAATTCTAGGCTCAAATTATTCCCTGGGAAATTAAAATCCCGGTGGAGAAGTCCGTATGTAATCACAAGCGTATCACCATATGGATACATAGAACTTCAGGATAGTGACTCTAACAAAAAGTTCATTGTGAATGGACAAAGAGTTAAACACTATCTTGAAGATAATTTCGAGCAAGAATGCTCAAGACTGAGACTTCATTGAAGATCAGTGACAGTCCAGCTAATGACATTAAAGAAGCGCTTGCTGGGAGGCAACCTAGCCATTTACAAAGTTTATTTACTAATTAAATAAATTTTCTTTTCTTTACAGGTTTGAGTCCAAGTATCTTCAAAGGTGAAATAGCAATTGGTTGAAATCACAGAGTTACAGGGAAATTTGGAAGCTCACTGGCGTGAAAAAGCCAGTAAGAAATACTTTGGGCGTTAAACGCCCAAAAGAAGCTCCCACTGGGCGTTTAACGCTAGTAAGGGTAGCCATGTGGGCGTTAAACGCCAGAAAGGAGCATCTTCTGGGCGTTAAACGCCAGAAAGATGCACCTTCTGGGCGTTTAACGCCAGTCTGCTAGCATCCTGGGCGTTCAGAAAAAAACGCCCAGTGACGAAGGACTTTCTGGCGTTCAACGCCAGAAAGAAGCACCAGATGGGTGTTGAACGCCCAGGAGAAGCAACATGTGGGCGTTAAACGCCCAAAACATGCACCATGTGGGCGTTTAACGCCAGGATGATGGGAGGAGGTACAATTCGTTTTTCTTCATAATTTTTCAAACTTTTATGTTTCAATTCATGATTTCTTGCATAAACATATTTCAAATTATCACTTTCAATTCCAAAAGTTTTTATCCTAATTTCTAAAATCCAATGTTGCAAATGTTTTAGATATATCTTAACCCAAAAGAACAAATGGCTTTCCAATCCAATCCATCATCTTTTCAAATTTGTTTTCAAAACTTAATTATTTTTTTTAAAATCTTTTTCAAAATTAAATTTCAAATTTATCTTTTAAATTATGATTCATATCTTTTTCTCTTTTTTAAAATTATATCTTTTTCTGATCATATCTTTTAAAATCATATCTTCTATCTTATTTCTTTCTTATTTTTCGAAAAACTCCCACCCCCCCTCCCTATATATTATATTCGGCGCCCTCCTCATCATCACCATTCCACATTTGTTCTCCTTCTATCCCTCTTCTTTCTTCTCTTTTGCTTGAGGACAAGCAAAGCTCTAAGTTTGGTGTGTTTTATCCGTGATCACAAAAACATACCCACTCAAGATCATGGCTCCTAAAGGGAAACAACCCAACCCAAGAGGCAAGAAAGAAAGCACTCCAAAGCCACTTTGGAATCAAGGGAAGTTCTTAACTAAAGAACATTCAGACCATTACTACAAGATAATGAGTCACAGATCAGTGATCCCGGAAGTCAGATTTGATCTGAAAGAAGATGAATATCCGGAGATCCAAGAGCAAATTCGAAACAGGAATTGGGAAATTCTGGCCAATCCTGAAACGAAAGTGGGGAAGAACATGGTTCAGGAATTTTATGCTAATCTATGGCAGACAGAAAGGCAAAGAATCATTGGAGCTGCTCTCTTTGACCATAAGACCTTAGTCAGAGGAAAGATCATTCATACCAATTCTGACAAGATCAGGGAGATATTCAAGATTCCTCAACTGAAAGATGACCCAGACTCCTTTAATAGGAGAATGATGAGGGTCAATAAAGGGCTGGACAAGGTTCTGGAGGACATATGCATCCCTGGAGCCAAGTGGACCACCAGCACGACTGGCATCCCAGTTCAACTCAAAAGGGAAGATCTGAAACCAGTAGCCAGGGGTTGGCTGGATTTCGTAGGGCGTTCCATATTGCCCACCAGCAACCGTTCTGAAGTCACTATTAAAAGAGCAGTAATGATTCACTGCATCATGTTGGGAAAAGAAGTGGAAGTCCATCAGCTGATCTCCTGTGAGCTATATAAAATAGCAAACAGGAATTCTAAGGACTCCAAATTGGCTTATCCAAGCCTAATTTCTATGCTTTGCAAAGATGCTGGAGTAAAGATGGGAATAACTGAATATATCCTAATTGAAAAGCCCATTACTGGAATATCAATAGTCAGACAACAGCAACAAGATGATTCAACCAAGAGGAGAGCACAAGAAGCCCTCCCAGAACTGCCCCAATTCGAATACTGGGAACATCTTGAGGCTTCTATTTCCAGATTGCAAGAAGCTATGGATCAAATAAAGGAAGAACAGAATAATCAAAGTAGCATGATTTGCAAACTGCTCAAGGAACAGGAGGAGCAAGGGCGTGATCTAAGGGAGCTGAAGCGCCAAAAATTAATCCTTGAACAACACCCCACAGATTAGAGGAACATCTACTCCTCAAAACAACAGGTTGCTGAGTTCCAATTTTTCTGCTTTAACTTAGTGATAATGTTTTTATTTTAGAAAGTTCACCTTAGGAGATATATAGTAGTAGTAATTAATATGTCTATTTTGATTTTATATCCAATTAAGCTATAATTTATTTTTCTCATTATCATCAGGCATGAATAAAGTAGTAGATTTTTTTAGAATGAAGAAGTAATCTATATTTTTCGAGTTCTTAATAATAAAATTTATAATTAATTATATGTGGTGGCAATACTTTTTGTTCTCTGAATGAATGCTTGAACAGTGCATAATATGTACTTTGAATTTGATGAATGTTGGCTCCTGAAAGGATGAGGAACACGAAAAATATTATTGATGATCTGAAAGATCATGAAATTGATTCTTGAAGCAAGAAAAAGCAGTCAAAAAAAAAAAGCCATGAGCACTAGCCAAGAGTAAAAAAGGGATCCAAGGCTTTGAGCATCAATGGATAGGAGAGCCCAAGGAAATAAAATCCAGGCCTAAGCAGCTAAACCAAGCTGTCCCTAACCCTATGCTTGTGGCATGCAGGTCCAAGTTACAAACTTGAGACTGAGTGGTTAAAGTCGTGATCCAAATCAAACAGAGTGTGCTTAAGAGCTCTGGATACCTCAGACTGGGGACTTTAGCAAAGCTAAGTCACAATCTGAAAAGGTTCACCTAGTCATGTGTCTGTGGCATTTATGTATCTGGTGGTAATACTGGAAAACAAAGTGCTTAGGGCCACAGCCAAGACTCATAAAATAACTGTGTTCAAGAATCAACATACTACACTAGGAGAGTCAATAATACTATCTGAATTCTGAGTTCCTAAGGATGCCAATCATTCTGAAAATTTAAAGATACAGGGGGATGCCAAAACTGTTCAGAAGCAAAAAGCTACAAGCCCCGCTCATCTAATAAGAATATGAGCTTCATTTAAAACTCTAAAATATTATTACTTCTTAATTTCTGTTAGAACCTATTTTATTCATCTAGTTGCTTGAGGACAAGCAACAGTTTAAGTTTGGTGTTGTGATGAGCGGATATTTTATACGCTTTTTGGGGTAATTTCATGTAGATTTTAGCATGTTTTAGTTAGTTTTTAGGAGAATATTATTAGTTTTTAGGCAAAAATCATATTTCTGGACTTTACTATGAGTTTGTGTGTTTTTCTGTGATTTCAGGTATTTTCTGGCTGAAATTGAGGGAGCTGAGCAAAAATCTGACTTAGGCTGAAAAAGGACTGCTGATGCTGTTGGATCCTGACCTCCCTGCACTCGAAATGAATTTTCTGGAGCTACAGGAGTCCAATTGGCGCGCTCTCAATGGCGTTGGAAAGTAGACATCCAGGGCTTTCCATCAATATATAATAGTCCATACTTTGCGCAAGAATAGACGACGTAACTTGGCGTTGAACGCCAAGTTCATGCTGCTGTCTGGAGTTAAACGCCAGAAAAACGTCATGATCCGGAGTTGAACGCCCAAAACACGTCATAACCTGGAGTTTAATGCCAAGAAAGGCCTCTACTCGTGGATAGCTTTAATCTCAGCCCCAGCACACACCAAGTGGGCCCCAGAAGTAGATTTCTGCACCAATTATCTTAGTTTATTCATTTTTCTGTAAACCTAGGTTACTAGTTTACTATTTAAACAACTTTTAGAGACTTATCTTGTACCTCATGACATTTTCAAATCTGAATTACATACTTTGTGACGGCATGAGTCTCTAAACTCCATTGTTGGGGGTGAGGAGCTCTGCAGCGTCTCGATGATTTAATACAATTCCTTTGTTTTCCATTCAAACACGCTTGTTCTTATCTAAGATGTTTATTCGCGCTTAATTGTGAAGAAGGTGATGATCCGTGACACTCATCACCTTCCTCAATCCATGAACGTGTGCCTGACAACCACCTCCATTCTACATCAGATTGAATGAATATCTCTTAGATTCCCCAACAGAATCTTCGTGGTATAAGCCAGATTGATGGCGGCATTCATGAGAATCCGGAAAGTCTAAACCTTGTCTGTGGTATTCCGAGTAGGATTCTGGGATTGAATGACTGTGACGAGCTTCAAACTCCTGAAGGCTGGGCGTTAGTGACAGACGCAAAAGAATCAATGGATTCTATTCCAACCTGATTGAGAACCGACAGATGATTAGCCGTGCTGTGACAGAGCATAGGAACGTTTTCACTGAGAGGATGGGAGGTAGCCATTGACAACGGTGACACCCTACATAGAGCTTGCCATGGAAGGAACCTTGCGTGTGGGAAGAGGATTTCAAGGAAAAGTAGAAATTCAAAGGACAAAGCATCTCCAAAACTCCAACATGTTTCTCATTACTGCACAACAAGTAACACTGTTATTCTCCTTTATTTTTATAATCAAATCTGGTAATTTCACTTTTAATCCTATTAGCCTCCTGACTAAGATTAATAAAATAAACATTGATTGCTTCAAACCAATAATCTCCGTGGGATCGACCCTTACTCACGTAAGGTATTACTTGGACGACCCAGTGCACTTGCTGGTTAGTTGTGCGAATCACAAATTCGTGCACCAACTGCCATCGGGGAGGCATTACAGTGCCGACACATTCCTGATGACATGTGTGCCCATCAGCAGGCAGAGATAGCCATCCATACCATGACTTTTGATTATGAGGCGCTTAGGCGCGTGATTGGGCTACCCGATGCAGCATGGGTTATGGATGCGACCAACACCAAGCCTAAGGGGATGTTGTTTGCTCACTTGACTAGAGAGGCCAGGACTTGGCAGATGATCTTTGCTCACTACGTCTTGCCTACTACACACTTCTCTGAGATCCCCATGGAGATGCTTCTGCTGATCGGGTGTGTTATGTCCGACAGTGCATGTGGCGGGCGCATATTCGTGGCCTACTTCCATTTCCTACTTTGGTCACGAGTATGGCGGCCCTAGCTGAGGTCCCATGGTTAGATGATGATGTACGACCACCACCCCCTGATGCAGATGACAGAGAGATTACCATTCCCTGGGGTGGTTAGGTACACGAGAGGCCCCCTGCTAGACGCCATTCTAGGGCTAGAGCAGTAGCGGGGACACCTTCACCATCAGCCCCTACAGCAGCCCCATCTTCCTCTACTACAGCAGCTCCCTCATCATCTACAGTTCCTCCTGCGGCACCTGAGCCTACTTACATACTGGTCCAGCGTCTATTCCGATTCCTAGAGCGAGAGAGACTCCATGTCAGACGCCGTTTAGATCGGATGGACCAGGCACTTATTTCTTTGGGTGCTGAGCTACCTCCGCTTCCCGATTCTCCAGCCTCCGATGAGCAGGATCATCAGGAGGAGGATGCGGAGGCACCAGTTCAGCAGGATGCCCCTGACACTACAGAGCCACCACAGACTCATGAGGAGCCGGTCCCACAGCCACAGCCAGAGCCAGAGCCTATCGTTGTACCTCCCACTGATCCTCCGGTTTAGCATCGAGGACGATGCTTGGTTTTAAGTGTGGGGAGGGCACCGGTAGCATTATTTGGGAACCGGTGAACATTTCGACCTAGTTTTCTTATTTTGCACGTCTTTTGTATATATTTTGATGCATTTTTAGTCTACTTTTGATACTTTTATTGCTTATTTTGGATTTTAGATACTTTGATGCTTTTGGATATTTTTAGATATTTTGGATGATAGCTTTCATACTTTTAGTTGAATTTTTCTTTATACATTTTTGCATATCTTTCTTTTTAGTTCGTGGTTGTGATTAGAAATCATACTTTGAATTGCAAATACTTAGTCACCCTTTTTGCATAAGAAATTGGTTTTAAGTGAAAAAGGAAAAGGTGAACTAAGAAAATTTTTGGATTTTTCAATCACAACAATGCTTAATCAAACATTGAGATTTTTCAAGAATTCTAAATATAAGGCATTAACCCAATTGATTGGAAGAAAATTTTTGGTGAAACTTGCTTGAATTTCATACTTTGTGAAGCATGTATTGAATTGAGAACACAAGCTTGTGAGACTTGAGCCTATTGATGTGGCTATATTTTATAACCACTCATTTTCCATTCTTGTGTGAAATTGCTCTCTTTCTGTGATTGTGATCCTTGATTTGCTTGATTCTATATATCCATTTGTCTCTTGTATTTATGCATTTATATGATTGAGGCCATTATTTCATTAGCCCACTTACCCAAATAGCTTACCTTTTACTCTCCATTGTTAGCCAATTTTGAGCCTATGATTAACCAACTTATTCTCATTTTAGCACATTACAAGCCAAGGCGAAAAACCAATGAGAAGTCCTTGTTTGGATCTTTGATTAGCCTAGGCTAGTGAGAGTGTCTATTATTCAAAGTTGGTAAGGCTTGGAAATATTGGATGGGATAAAAAGGGTAGTACACTTTCATATTTTAGGAATTGGGTACATACTCATATATTGATTAGATGTATAGACCTTATGCATTGATGTTCTTGTATATAAGTTTTAAGAGAAAAAAAAAGAAAAAAAAAAGAGAAAAAAAAAAGAGAGAGAAAAGAAAAAATGTATATAGAAAAAAGAAAGAAAGAAAATGAAAAGAAAAAAAAGAAAAAAATAGTAAAAGGGGACAAAATTCCCCAAAGTGAAGCTCAATAAAAGGGAATCAATGCATAAGTGTTATGAATCAAGAAATAAGATGCATGAGTATGTAAGAAAAAGTGAAGAATGGGTAGTTAGAATAGTTTGAATTTGTATAGGTCATTATGTAGGTTAGTGGGAAAGTCTATGCTAATCCAAGATCCAAACTCTAGTCCACTTAACCATAAATGGACCTACCTTGACCCTAACCCCATTACAACCTAAATGAAAGACCTCATGATGAGTGTATGTATGCATTGAATAAGTGTTGATTGTTAGAAGAAAATCAAATTTTGGAAAGAGCTTGAATAGAAGAGAATTGAGTGAATTAACCCTTAAACACTTGAGTGAATAGAGCGGACACCCATCCGGTGAGGGTTCAAAAGTTCAATTACATGTATTCACCCATATTATCTATATTCTTGTAAGTTTGAACTCTTTTTAATAATTCAATACAATTGTGGTTTGGACTTAATTCCTATTGCCTAGCTCTTGTGCTTACACATGCTCTCTTGGCAATTTAATTTGTTTGAACTAAGCATTTGCATTTACTTTAGGTAGTTGCACTTAGATAGGATTCATATAGTTTAGTTGCATTCAATAAATGTCATAACCCTTAGTTCCTTCTTAATTTAGCATGAGGACATGCTAAGGTTTAAGTGTGGGGAGGTTGACAAACCCCAATTTGACGGTTTATTTTGTATTGAATTTAGGGTATTTTGATAACCTTTTGTCACATTTAGCCTATGAATTAGCATGGTTTTGTTATCTCTCCCTTATTTGTGCTTAAGTGTAAAAACATGCTTTTTAAGCCTTATTTTGATGAATTCTAGTTTCTCTTTGATTCCATAAGATGCCTTGATATATTTGCTAGTAATTCCAGGATTGAAATAGGCTAGGCATGGATCAAAGGAGGCAAGGAAGGAAGCATGCAAGTGGAGAGAAGCACAAAAAGCCAAAGAATTGATCTGGGCCATGCACGCGCACGCGCACAAGGCGCTCGCGCGCACATTGCGAAACAGGCCAAGGACGCGCACGCGTACCGTGCGCGCACGCGTCGATGATGGCACATGACCTCACTAATGCAACACGTGCCTGGCGATTTGAGAGGGTTTCTGAACCCATTTTTGGCGCCAATTGCTAAGGAAGAGGAATATAAGGATGAAGGATTAAGGAGAAGGGAGAGGATGAATTGATGGATAATACACACTCATTAAGATTAGTTTTAGAAGTAGTTTCTAGAGAGAGAAGCTCTCACTTCTCTCTAGGATTAGGATTAGGTTTAGTTCTTAGATCTAGATTTAGATTCATCTTCTTCTACTTCTATCTTCTCAATTCCTTGTAGTTACATTCATTCTTCTCCTATTCTTTTGGTGTAATCTCTTTTATGTTGTTCTTATATCTTGTTGTAGATCTAGTATTGTTCCTTCTACTTTCTTTCAATTCAATTCAAGGCAATTCATAATAATTGTGTTTCTTTTGATTGTTGTTGTTAATTTCTTTCAATAATTGTTGTTAGATTCTCTTCTTGTTGTCAATTTGCTTTGCTTTTCTTTTGTGCCTTCCAAGTGTTTGATGAAATGCTTGGTTGGATTTTAGTGTAGGTTTTGTTCCTCTTGGCCTAGGTAGAGTAATTAGTGACTCTTGAGTTATCTAATTCTTTTGTTGGTTGATAATTAGAAGTTGCTAATTGATTTGAATGCCTCTAAAGCTAGTCTTTCCTTTAGGAGTTGATTAGGACTTGAGGAATCAAATTGATTCATCCACTTGACTTTCTTCCATGGTTAGAGGTTAACTAAGTGGGAGCACTACACAATTCTCATCACAATTGAGAAGGATAACTAGGATAGGACTTCTAGTTCTCATATCTTGCCAAGAGCTTTGTTAGTTGTTAGTTTATTTCCTTTGCCATTTATAATTCTTGTCTATAATCCCAAAAACCCCAAAATAACTCACAACCAATAACAAGACACTTTATTGTAAATCCTAGGGAGAACGACCCGAGGTTTAAATACTTCGGTTTATAGATTTTAGGGGTTTGTACTTATGACAAACAAATTTTTGCATGAAAGGATTATTGTTGGTTTAGAGACTATACTTCAACGAGATTTCATTTGTGAAATTCTAAACCGTCAAAAAAATCCAATCATCAATGCTCGACTACATGTTTCCACCTATAATCATCACTTTTCATGCAAGTTTGTAAAAATATTTAATAGCTCAATTCAATTATGGATTAGACTTGCTAGTCCTTAGCCCTTGTGCATATATGCTTCTTGGGAAATGATTTATTTTGACCAAGTAATTGCATTCATCTAGATAGCTGCATATAGGTAGATTGCATTTAGTTAGTTTCCATTTGAATAAACGCCATACCCTTACTTCATTCTTGGTTTAAGCATGAGGACATGCTTGGTTTAAGTGTGGGGAGGTTGATAAACCCCATTTGTAGGGTTTATCTTGTATTGATTTTAGGGGATTTTATCACCTTTTACCCACATTTATTCAATGAAATGGTATGGTTTTGTGATTGTCTCCTTATTTGTGCTTAGATGTGAAAACATGCTTTTAGACCCTTAATTTGATGGTTTTAATCTCCCTTTGATTCAACTAGATGCCTTGATATGTTTGTTAGTGATTTCAGATTGAAAAGGTTAGGAATGGATCAAAGGAGTGAAGAGGAAAGCATACAAAGTGGAGAAATCATGAAAAGTCAAAGAAGATGAACTCGCCCATGGACGCGCGCGCACACCTGGCGCTTGCGCGCACCTGCGAATCACCCCATGGACGCGTACGCGTGCTGTGCGCGTACGCGTCGGTGCTAGTTTATTATTTTTTAACGAAAACATGACCAACGAATTCTCAAGGGTTGTGGGGCCCAATCCCAACCAACTTTGGCGCCTAAACTGCTATTTAAGGCCAAGGATTGAAGAGCAAAGGGGGTTCCAATAATACACACTCATTAGGATTAGTTTAGAGTTAGTTTCTAGAGAGAGAAGCTCTCTCTTCTCTCTAGAATTAGGATTAGGATTAGGTTTAGTTCTTAGATCTAGGTTTTAATCTTTGCTTTCTTCTACTTCTATCTTCTCAATTCTTTGTTGCTACATTCTTCTTCTTCTATTCTTTTGTTGTAATTTCCTTTATGTTGTTCTTATATTTTGTTGTAGATCTAGTATTGTTCCTTCTACATTCTTCCAATTCAATAAGAGGTAATTCATAATAAATGTGTCTTCTTTGCTTTTCTATTGTTGATCTCTTGTTTTTGTAGTTGTAGATTCCTTTAATTCTTGCATTTAATAATGTTTACTTCTATTGCACTTTATGTGTTTGTTGAAATGTCTCTTTTAGTTTTAGTGTAGATTTTGTTCCTCTTGGCCTAGGTAGAGTAATTAGTGACACTTGAGTTATCTAATTCCTTTGTTGATTGATAATTGGAGAGATTGCTAATTGGTTTGGAGTGCACTAAAGCTAGTCTTTCCTTAGGAGTTGGCTAGGACTTGTGGCTCAAGTCAATTCATCCACTTGACTTTCCTTTATTTAGTAAGGGTTAACTAAGTGGTAGCAATGAACAATTCTCATCACAATTGAGAAGGATAACTAGGATAGGACTTCTAATTTTCATACCTTGCCAAGAGCCTTTTATAGTTGTTAGTTTATTTTCATTGCCATTTACTTTCATGCCTCTTTTCAAAACCCTAAAACAACTCAAACCAATAATAAGACACTTTATTGTAATTCCTAGGGAGAACGACCCGAGGTTTGAATACTTCGGTTTATAAATTTTAGGGGTTTGTTTTAGTGACAAACAACTTTTTGTATGAAAAGATTATTGTTTGGTTTAGGAACTATACCTGCAACGAGAATTCATTTGTGAATTATAAACCGTCAAAAATCCAATCATCAAGTACCTCCTAGAGCCACAAAATGACTCATATTGTTATGACAACTATTCATGCTGTGGTTAGGAGGGTCAAAACCAAAGAGATTTTAATGATCTATATTTTGCTCATCAGGAGACATCATCACCTGATTGTACTTTCAATACATTCATGCAAGATTGCTCTTCAGTGCCACAAGATGATCCATACTTTGATGAATCCCACAATTACTCAAGTTATGGGTGGAAAGATCAAAGTCAGAGAGCACTCGATGTTTCATACTCCATTGATCAAGAGCCATAATCACTTGATCAAACCTTCAACTCATTTATGCAAAATTGCCCAACCTCACCTCCTAGTTTTTCATTTGAAAATTCTCCATCACTTGAATATGCCTCAACACAAAATTTCTTCCAAAACTCACAACCTATACAAACTTTCCTGAACCAAAGACTCTTAACTTGAGTCCATACTTGAGATGGCAGAATATTAAATGAAACTCAAAGCAATTAGAATGAGAAATAACAAAGAACAAAATTCATTAGGGATTGGAGATATCATAATCCATAATGAATCAAATAGGTCTCAACTCCTTTCTCAATCATATGAGTAGATTTATGGCAGATTGAAATTGATTGGATCCCAATTCCTTGGCAATCCATCTCTCTAATCACAATCAATCTTGTCAATTCTTTGATCTAATTGTCATGAGAAGAGGTTAAGTGCATGTCTCTCATCCATAAGCCACACAATCTCTCAAGATGTCAATTCCTCCCGAATGGTGTTGATCAAGAGAGTTGTGAAGGATAGAGCCCCAGTTATAATGTCCATGATTCTCCTTCCAAGGCTCACACAAGCATTCACAGATTTAAACCCCCTTCCGGAGTGAATGAGTCTCAACCAAAACAGAGGATATCCAATAGCTACTCAAATGAATTGAGAAGAAGAAGAAGTTCACTCAATCATGTGAATTATAATAGAGCTCCTCCCCTAATGAAGTGGGGTTAATGGATCATCGCTCTAAGATGCAGAAAATGTAAATTGCATGAAAGTAAAGCAGGTGAAAAATTTCAGAAAGGGAAATTGCAGAAGAGAAGATGTGCAGGAAAATGGAATTTCATCAACCAAACTAAATTTAATACAATTGAAATGTTAAAAGTGCAGAGAGATAAAGTGTATCAAACTAAAATTCTAAGATGAGCTCTCTGGAGTCTCTAATCCTCCAAGAGAGCTCTCTACCAGAGCCTTCTACCCTACTCCTACTCTTACTGCTTTCCAGCCTTCGAGCTAAACCTCCTTAATGAATTGAAACTGATGCCTTTTTATAGGCTTTCCTAAATTACAAATTGAAATGAAATTAAAAACAAATTACAATCATACTAAAATCAAATCTAGATGTTTCTTGTGGCCTTGATTGAATGATATGAATGGGTTTGCTTGCTTGAAATTTAAATGAACTTGGAGTGATGTAGATTGGGCCAAAGGGCTTGCTTCCAGGAGAGCGTAGCATTTTTAAAGATAATGTAGTGCTCGTTCACCAACGCGTACGCGTCTCCCACGCGTGCGCGTCCCTTGCATTTTGGCCCATAGACGCGTATGCGTCCCTTGCAGCGCTCGCTTTGAAAACGTAGTGCTCGCGCCAAGAGCGCTCCTCCCATGCGTACACGTCACCCACGTGTACGCATGGATTGCAAAATGTCACATCCACGCTTCCGCTCCATCCATGCGTTCGCGCGCTTCTTCGGAAATGTTACACCAACGCGTACGCGTCGCCCACGCATACGCGTCGCTAGCTGAATTTTCCCACTCCGTTTATCGCAGGCGCTCTTGGTTGAAGAGCGTAGCGCTCTTGTCTGAGAGCGCTTTTGGTCATTTGTGGTGCTATGTAAAGGAATAGAGCGCCAAGCTTTCTTGATTTAATCATGGGCCACGCTTTAGGTTCCAAAGCGTGCTCAAACTTCAACGTGTGCCCCAAAATTTCTCTTTTCTCCTTTTGAGCTTAATTGAGCTTAATTTGTACTTTTTTGCTTCTTTTTCTACTTATTTCCTACAAAGCTTATCAAATCAAAAGATCAAAGAAATATACTATTTAAGCACTAAAATACTCAATAATCAAGCATTAATCATAAATTTCTTGTATGAAAAAGTATAGATAAACACGACATGATGCACAGTCATCATTGTTCGATTGGACTTAGTCAGGAAAACAGTAAAAAGAGTTGGTGTTGTTGTAAAAGCATAAGATGATAAACAAGCAAGTAAGGAAAAGCAAGTCAAGGTTTGGTATAAAACAATGATGAGAAATCAGTTAAGGTTTCGGAAATGTTTACTTTTTTCGGATTAAAATGTCTTACCAACTATTTTAATAATGAATGATTCATTCTATGGCAAACTATAAGTTATTAAACCCTAATCTCTTAGTGATTTAATCTCCTCTAATCCTCATCAAACGCCACTCTCGGGGTCATTCAATTCCGATTAAAGGGTTAAGTTCAGAAAACTAGTTTAACACCACAAAAAATCTAATTACTCAAAACTAATAGGATTTTATATCACGTATCCCAATTAGTTCATGTAATTAGCAATTTAAGAGGAATTTGTTTTCAAACTGTGATTCAAGCAAGATAACTCTCTCGAGAATCACAAAAACTCAAGTAGAAAAAAGGTCATACTCTCGTTCCACCCAATTCACAAAATTAAGAACGGAAACAATCTTTAGACTTGAATCAAAATATTAATTAAAATAGAAGAATAATAGTTCTAATCCATAGAAATAAACAAAGCTTCTAACCTTAACCAGGAGGTTTATTAATTGCTCATAACTTACAGAGTAAACAGGTTTCTGAAAATTGCAGAAGAAAGAAATCCTGAATACAAGTGATCTTTTCCTTTTAAATACTAACTTAATTTGAAACGGAATTAAAATAATAAAATCTGGACCTAAAAGATTTTATTTGTAATTAAAAATAACTAAAATATTATAAAAGATAGCTATTAAAAGCTAAATCCCACTAAAATTGCTCCCTTAGTTGAGTTTGACCCGTATTTGGCCCCTTCCTGGCATTTTTTCAGGCTTTTTGTGCCAAGAAGGGGAGTTCTGGTGTTTTTCCTCTTTGGGCGCTAAACGTTAGGCTCGGCATTTAGTGCCAGATTTGGCAGTGATTTCAGAAGAAAAGTATAGACTATTATATATCATTGAAAAGCTCTAGAAGTTGACTTTCCAACACCGTTAGAACCGCATCAATTAAACCTCTGTAGCTCAAGTTATGCTCGTTGAAATACAAGGAGGTCAGGGTTGATAACATCTACTTTTTTCGTTTGCTTTTGCACAAAACTTTGCCAAATTCACCAGAATTTCACATAAAATCATAAAAACACTAAAACAACTCAAAATAACATCCAAAGAAGATGTTTCTACTAAAATATAATAAAACTTAATAAAATATAATAAAAAACAACTAGAAAATGAACGGGAAAAAAAAAAGTATAAGATGCCTACGCATCAATTTCTCACCTTTACCCACTACTCATATAAATAAAACCCAGTAATAGCTCATACTAGAGTTCTCCTAAAACATCAAAATCACAAGTTCTCAATATCCAAAACAAAAACGTGAAAGTGAAGATAAGGAAGAACTGGGTGAGAAATTTTGCACTTCTAACCACTTTGTTTGGATAAATTTAAAGAGGATTCCGAGACAAACGCGTGGCCCAAACGGCTCGTCAATCAAAAATACGGAGCCAAAGTTATGATAAATCTAGCGTGACGTGTGAATAGTGACCCAGGGCATTTGTTCTTCCTCCCCCCTCATCAGCTTTTCTCTCTTTCTCTTTCACTTAGGAATATTGTGGCTGAAGTGTTTTAGCGCAAGGGGTATTAGTGTGTGGGCCTTGGGCCCAAGCATGACCCAAGGTTGATTTTTGATGCGTCGACCTAATTTCAGGATAAAACCTTTAAAATTAGTATTTTAATGTATATCCTAAATATTTTTGCTTCCTCAAACTATAAAATTTAATTTTCTAATCTCCTTGGCTTATAATTAATTTATTAGTTAATTATTTATTAATTAACCAAAGTTTACACCCATCACCTTAACTATTGCAAAATATTCTCTCTTTAGCAATTTTACCCTTAATGCAATGTATGGATTAACCTAAATATAGCATAACAATTTAGAGTTATTACTACTAAGACTAAATTCAATAAAAATAAATTTTGATACAATGGCACCACAATTCATCCAAGAAGGCATTCTTCTATTATTGTAAATTAACAAACTATAAATGATTTGCCGAATAAATACAATCAGAACATCTAATTAACAAACTATACAATTATAACATAACTATACAAATGAAAAAGATAAGTATTATGTAAAAAAATTGTACCTTAAGATCACATCTAAGGATTTTTTCATGGAAAATATTTGAAAAATATTTTGCATAACCAGATTTGAATATGACATTGTCACACTTTCAAGAAGTAGTTGCCAGCTCCACCAAACATTCAATTAGTTTTGTATCCTCGTATGGTGTCCATTGATGCTTAATTTTCTTTGAATTAGGCCTAAAATTCTCTTCCATTCTTTACAGATTAATAAATAGAAAATAACACAAATAAGATGATTTTCATAAGCAGATTAATAAATAGGTAACAAGGTATATTCAACAATTTTTATTTATAGATTAATAACTAATAAATACTTTGGAAAAAGCATATTTTATATCTAAATTATAATCTGTTGCAGAACATGGCAACAATAAGATATGATCAAATCAATAAGTCATTTACAAAGAAATTACTACACTAAACTAAGAATGCAGTAAGTAGCATGGTGATTAACCACTAAAATTACTTTGGAATATACTTTAGTAGTGTGTTTACTGAGGCGAAACCACTAATATGACTCATATTTTTCAACTTCAGGGAGTAAAGTTAATGTTTGAATATTAGGGACTCAAGTGACTAATTCATAAAGCTTGAAGGACTAAAATGAAACTTTAATATATTTGTGTGCTTGATAAACACAAAATGCAATAAAAAAAGACAACAAGTACTAGAATAGAACTTCATACAAATTAATATCACCTTGGAAAGAAAAAAAAAAGAATGCATATGCCTGTGAAGTTCTAAAATAAATGCATGCATGCTTGCCCGTATGTGTTCTATTTTAATGCTCTTAGTTTCTTTTTACCTAAACTATAATCATATATGGCAACTATAATCAATACATAATAAACATTCTCTCTTAGCAAATCTTCATCTTAATTCATTATGTATAAATGCAATCAAGTACAACATCTTTTTTGATAGAACTTCTTTCAATAAGCTTTTAAAAATGGCAAGTTGGACAACATTACACAAAGTAAACAGTCAAATATGTCATAAACAAATCAAATTTCACTAACATAGTAATGAATAAATCAAATACTAACATAAACTACATCATATGTCATATATTTCATTGTTGTCAATAAAAGTCATCAACATATATTTGCAAGTAACTCTACAAAAAGCATTCATCAAATAAGTCACAGCACAAATAGAGTTCAGCCAAATAATAGATAAATAACAAATAAAAAATAAAATTTAAACATAAACAATGTCAAACCACATATTATAGTAGAAAGACAATTACAACACTAATAGTTTAAAAAAAATATATTAGAGAGAAACATAGATGAATACCTAAATTTCTAAGATGACAAGCAATCATGGATACATAAATATTCAGTATCCTTAACCCAAATCCTTACCTGAAGAAATCTTGTGCTTGAAAAAGATGAACAAGATCGACCCAAATCCTTACCTGAAGAAATCTTGTGCTTGAAAAAAGATGAACAAGATCGTAGAAGACAAATTAAACTCTCTCTGGTGGTTATTGCTGAGATGCAAGGAGGGAGACAGGTGAGGAAGGCGCGATGACGACACGAGCAGGAAGCACAGCTCGAGTAGATGCGGAGGCGAGAAATGCGTGAGAAGCCAAGCTCAGATGGAGGAGAGAGGTCAGACGCGATCACACGACATGAAGGATCCGAACAGAGTCACGGCGATAGCGGCAAAAATGCAGTAGCGGTGAACCGAGGTGAATCTTTCTTCTAGAATGAGGTTCGCGGTGACGGTGCAAACTCAAATCGACAGCGAGATGATTAGGATTAGTTGAATAAGGATAATTTAGGCCAGTTTGGCTAAACTTCTTAAATAAGTTCTTTTGAAGAATGAGTTTAAAATATAAGGACTTTTATTAATAATAACTTTTAAATAAGTTATTTTGAGTTTGAATAGTTATTATAAAAGTCCTTATTTTAAAGTTGTGCATTAAATAAGAGTGATAAAATAGCTTTTGAAAATAGGAGAAGTCACATTTTTTAACTTCTTCAAAGGCTCTTAAATAACTTTTTGAAAAGTTAAAAGTTTATCTAAAAAATTGTACCAAACACATTAATGTAACTTTTTATAAATCAAAAGTTGAAAAAAATAACTTTTTGGTGTTTTCCAAACGAACCCTTAATTTTTTACTTTGTTATACACATTCTATTTCTATTGAAATTAAAGATAAAAGTTAAATTAGTGGTATTTTAATTTCAGAGAAAATATGATAATAAAAATTCTGTTATTTCCATCTAAACATTTCTGAAAATACTTTAATATTCTTCCAACTACACATATTTTAAGAAAAATTGAATTACCAATAGATTGAGATTTAATTATTAATAATTTATTATAAATACATCTTGTATGATTAAAATAGAAAATAAAAAATATTTTTTTTAAAATTCAACATTTCTAAAATCTTAATTCTTTTAACTATATTACTCTTTCAACTAGTTACTGTTTGCCTTTTATTCACTATTTTATGCTAAGGAATTCTAAAATTCTAATTGTTTAACTAGATTAATCAATTAATTATTATTTACTTAATCTGTTAATTCTCGTAAAAATAATAATTCATTCTCGTAGTCGTAGTGATTCGGTACACTTGAATACAGTAATTTGCGAAAATCCGCATCAACAGTCACGGTGATACTATAATCAAAGCCAAATCTATTAATAGACCTACTAGTCTCTTCTAAGATGACTATATTAGGTCTGTATATTATTATATACGCATAAATTCACTAAGGTGGCGAGAAAAAATATTACAATGAAGTAAAATTTTCCTAATAAGATCGATCGAAGTTGCCTATCATTCATTATTTTCAATAGCATAATAAATTCCACAAAAGTTGTCTATCATTCATTTTTTCAATGGCATGATAAATTCCACAGGTTAAAAAAGATTATCTGTATTCAAAGCAACCTAACAGTAACAGACAATTATCAATTATTATCCTTAAGAATTGCATATGCACTTGTACACTTGGAAACATGGTAATCAACAAATAAAAGATATGAAAATGGAGAATCTAACTTTCCTTTCCAGTACAAAATGGCATCTATATAAATATACCATTGTTGCATTTAATAGCCCAAGAATGGAGACACCGACTATGGAACAAAGTAAACATTACTCGTCTCTCCAATGTAACCTATGTTACAAGCCTAAACTGTTGAAAAAGGGACACTCCAATCACAAAAAAGGAGCAGCAGAAGGGTTTACAACAATGTGCCTTAGTGGGTGAGCAACATCACCACCACCAGCATGCTTAACAAACTCTGCTGGGGAGAGAAAATCTCCATGGCACACACACATTATCCTCACTTCCTCTCCTTTACCGTATTTGTACAAGATACCCTCTATCCTTTTTCCATTAGGGCCATCCCCTTTTGTAAATACACAAGGCATGTCTTCCATTGAATTTGTCCCAATTTCTCTCGCCTTGTTCGGTTTCTTAGATGGATTATCCATCTCAGCTCTGGAACTTCTGCTCACATTCTCGTTTGTCTTCGCCCCTGAACCCCCAACAGCATCCTGACTGCTTCTTCGTTCCTGTAAGGACTGATTACTAGCAGGGCTTCTAGCTTCACCACAACTGCTCGGTCCTGCAGAGAAAAAAAATATATGAAATAAAACAGGACAGTCTTCCTTCTCGAAATTTTGGTATAGGTATTATGTAAAAAATGCAAAAGTAAATACAAAACACGATCATAAAAATAAAAAATAAAAACCGACAGCTAATACAAAATGGAAGACAAAAAAATCCATATGTAGTCCATAACAATGTCCTAGCAACAGCATAATGATGATAGTACAGTACAATTTCTCAACAAAGATGGGAAGGAAGAAACATCTGATACAAAAATCAGCTTTCACGGTCCAAGCACAACATGATGGAAGTTGCAACAGAACCTACAGCACTCCGTGAATGTCCAAACTTGACTGCAGCAACTCAACTACATCTACCCAACTAAACTATCTCAGAACATAACCTAACCAAGATCCAAATCGTTATCTACACAACTACAGATAGAAAATTCATATTATCTTCAGATAGAAAACTGTTTTCTCCACCTCAACCACATCTACGCAGCTAAACTTATTTGAGAATATAACCTATCAAGATCCAAATTGTACCAACATATAGAAAACTTCATGTTATCCTTTAAGCCATACAGATTAGCTTCTCCTCTTTATTGGGATTCAGAAAATTCTCAAAAAAATAAATGTCTTGAGAAATATTTAGCATTAACTTAAAATGATAGAAGATACATTAACAAGTTATGAATACCTGTTGTGATGGAACGCTTTAAAGACCTAAAACCTAAGACGACACTACCACAATATTTTAATCTGATTTGATTTAGAAAAAAACTGAATTAATTCTGCCAAAGTATAGTATTGTTGCCACAGCAGTAATAATACTATATGATACCAAGTTTCCAAAAGAATAATATAAAACATCATGGAATGACCACAATATTTTGTTCAACAGTTAAGGCATTGTGTAACCATAATGGTTTTGTTTGGTTACTAGTCCACCTGACCCGGTAGTTGGCTCCCCATTCCCATGTTGATGTAGCCAAACAAAAAGCAGGAAAAACCAAGCAGGGAAAATTTTGGGAGAAAGTACAGGACATCGTTGCAAATGAGAATGGTTATTCAATATAACTTGCAAAATTAGTGAGCTTCAACAACACAAACCATGCAGCAGAAATAGTATAACGGCAGAATAGGTCTTTTACAAGGCAAGAAACAGATAATACCAAGGTCATCAAAACTCTTCTTGTTTTAAGATTTGACACATTGAAGTTCAATAATATTACATAGCAACATTTCAAGCTCTATTATAACATCACTCATGTATTTTTTAACTTTCAACAAATAAAACATTAAAACAGCATTTAGTTTAGCACATGGGAAATCAAACAGTATGCATCCCTAACTAACAAGACATGCAAAATACTACAGGAGAAAAAAAAATACCAATTATATATCACACACAAAACTATGTTTATCAAACACATTGATGCCACAAAGCTCGTGACAGAAATGTATACTTAAATAAACCTTTCTGTACTATTTGATGCTATTTCATGTGCTTAATCTTCAGCTTCTCAGGTCAGTACCGATAGAGGAAGCTGTACAAATTAACTCCAAGGCCCATGAAATTTGACCAATCACTTGGATGATTTATCTATCAACCTTAAGTGGAGAAGCCATTAATTTGTATGAACGCATACTTGAAAACAATGGTGACTATTCAAGCCTAGGTCCCTAGTAAATCCAAGAGTTATCATCAACAAAGGCAACATCTACTTTCCTACTTCGGATGCAATGATTCAGTCTAATGCAAAGCTTCTATGTAGATGCATCAATCATGTGCGAAAGAAAAACCTAAGTAACTTCTACCATGCAAGAGACAAGAAAATGAAAACCTCAATATCACAGTTTGAGATGCACAAATCAATAAGTTTCATTGTGCTGTGGTTTAAAGTCTATTATGTCTATAGACGACAAGAGACAAACTCGGATTGCATTAACTGTATAACCATTCCAATTTCAGAAACACAACATGCATACGGAGAACTAAAATTAAGGAGTTTCCCAAGTCGAGCAACTTTAATTATGCTGAAATCAAATCAATATGGTGCTCAAAGGATCACTCTCGAATCTTCACTAAATTTTTTGTCCACTTGCAAGTAGCTAACCAAGAATAATGATTCTATATCAGTCATATCCACTTAAGTTATTGTTCAAAAATTCAGCATAGAAAGTATGGTAACAAATTGGCAAGAGAATCACATCTTTTGTGCGCTTTATTCCCTCCATCAGCACCTTGTTATCAACCTATTCACAAAAACCAGACACATACCGTTGATACATATACATACATGTGTGTGTTTTTATTTAAAAAAAAAGGTAACAAAAAGGGAAAGAATATCAGAACTAAAAGAACAGAAGAATGTGTCATAACCAATCATTGTGTAGTTAAATAAATTCCATTCCCACCACCATCACCATAATACAAAACACACAGAAAAACTCAAAAAAGGATCAAACATCATTACATCCACACCACCAAACAAACACTTAAGTCAACCAATTTCACCCAACCAAAGTCGATGCTCATTGTAAGGCAAAAAAATGATCAAAACAAAATAAATAAGAAACATTATAAACTTTGTTATTGCTGTTTATACCTAGAAAAGGCTTGCTCTCCATTTCAGACACTGATGAGGAACTTCCCCCTTGAGATTCTGCAGAACATTGAGAAGAAGGTTGTGCAAACAAACCCTGAAAGCCGCCACTATCACCAATTTTCCCTTTTCCCAAAACATCACCAAGAACCACTTGCCTTGCACCCCAATTTGGCACCCCAAAAGGTTGTACCGCCAAATTTGAAGAACCGAATCTATTCAAGCCCATTGATGTTGCACTTGCACCTGCACCACCCTCCAATTCTTCCAAACCACTACCGATTCCGGCTCCGGCGCCACCACCGGATTCCTTCTCTGTCCGCGCAACTCTCTGCTTCTCGGATCTCCTCCTCTTGGCCTCCATCCGCCGCAAAGTCTGCAATTCCTTCCTCTTCCTCCACTCCTCCTCAGTCTCCGTGGGCAGTGATGATGTCCTCATCAGCGCCGCTGGATACGCTGCCACATGCGGCGGCTCCATCGGCCGGTCTTCCCGGAAAAGAGGCATTGTACCAACTATTGAAGAAGAGCGCGTGAGCTTCTTCTTTGCGTCCTTGTCAACGCCGAATCTACCCCCTAAAGAGAGACCTAGGTTCAGCTCAACTTCTTCATCAGCATCTTCTGCTTCTTTTTCTTCTACATACTCTTTAGCTTGCTGATGATGCTGTTGTTCTTGCAGTGTTTGTGTGATATCTTCACTAGTGCTACCAGCACTAGTTGACACGTCGACGAATCTCTGAAGTAGATCTCTTGGGTAATTCTCCATCTGATGTTGATGATATGAATGAGGATGAAAGTGACGATGATTCAACATCAATGTCTGGTACCATACACAAGGAAGAAGAAAGAAAGGAAAACAACAAAACGCTAAGAAACAGCCAGAGCTAGCTACTTTCTCTAGTTCCACCGCTCGTGTGCATAGAAGAAGATTCGTGGTGGCTACGGTGGCGTTGATGGTGAATCAATGAATGGTGATGATGAAGGTGATGGTGACGATTATGATGATGATTCGAATGAGCAAAATACCTGAAGGAAATCATTCTGCCTCATCCAATAATGCAGAAATAACAACAGTGACACAACAAAAAAAGCACCACCTTCCCGGATCGCAACTTTTTTTTTCTTGAAAAAAAAAGGAAGATATTTTGAAATCAATCAATGAAATTTCTATATTCACAATTTCGAAGAAGCCCTAATAAAATATAAGAAGCAAAAAAATATTAAAGGTTGCTAATTTTTCATTTTCCCACCTCTCTTCTTCGTTTATCAGTACAGAGGAATGAGACTAAAATTGTGAAAAAAAAATGAAAGGGAAAGACACCCAAGAGTTGAAAGGAATCAAAAGGAAGCAAGGGGAGAAGAGAAGAATTGAGAGGAAAAAGAGAAGTTGGAGGAATAATATTTATGGGATGACGAGAATGCCCCTAGGATGTGACAAGCAGTGTGTGGATGGTGAGCCACGTGGCTATCCTGGGAGGGTGTGCTGGTGACACGTGTTGTGACTGACACGGTTTTTCACTGCAAAATGTTTGTGCTTTAGCAATTGGGGTCGCTGTCAGCAATTTGTCGCTGTAGGAACACGTGTCGGGACAAACTGAGAGGCAGAATCAACTTACCACGTGTCAGTTAAAAGTACGAGAACAGATAAGTGGACGCGTGGCTTGCAACTAACCTTCATGGATTGCAGGTTTATTTTGATTTTCTTGAGTGTGTTACTAATTAAACCAAAAAAGTGGTTAAGGGAACAAATTTTAAGTTTTTTTGGTTTACATACATTATTTTTTAAGCATATTTATTTGTAATTTTGTTTTGTGACTTTTTTATTTTGTGTTTCTTTTCACTAAAATTTATAAATTGTATGTATTTTATTAGTATAATATATAAATTTTTGTATATAATATATAAATTTTTATATTTTAATTTTTTGAATATTTATAAAAAAATGAATTTTATAAAAATAATAATGATAAAAATAAAAGAAGATGATAACAAAAGAGAATAAAAATAATAATAATAATAATAATAGAGTGATATTGTGACCATGACTGTAATGACAATCACAATAATAATGATGTTAAAGAAAAAAGTACACAAACAAAAAATAATGATAATAATATGAAAAAAAAACAAAGAAAAAAATAAGATAAAAAGAGAAGAGGAAAACAAGTGTCCCACTTGTGTAGAAAAAAAAAAACTGAAGTTAAAAACTCAGTTTAAAAAATATGTGCACACTTAGCATTTTTCTTATTTAATATTTTATTTTATGTTATTAGAAATAATTTCATTTATATTTGACCACCAAAATTTTTCTAATTAGGTTCACTTATTTCGGTCAATTTTTTTAATTTTATTACGGACTTACGGTGCAATTATCCTTCTTTTATTGTTATTTCATATTTTTCTTTTTTCTTTTTCTTTATTTATATTTTTTCACCTCTTTTTATTTAAAAAAAAAATAAAAAAGAAGGGTGGTCTAAAAGAAAGAAATTTTGTCGAAAAACACACAAATTTTAATCAAAAATAAAAAAAATTTAATTATATAACACAAATTACTTTAAATGGTATAAAATTTTTAGTTAAATAACAAATAAAAAACATAAATATTTTAATTATACAGTACAAAAATTTTAATTTCGAAAGACATAAATTTTTTTGAGTTATGTAGTTTTTTAGTCGAATAAAAAACTACAAAAAATCACTAAAACACATAAAAATTTTAGTTATATAACATAAAAAGTTGTATTTTCTTTATACTTTTTCTCTTCACAAAATTGTAATTTATCCTAAAACAAATTCTATATTTATTATTGTAAAATTTCTAAATTTTTCTTAACAAATTTATGTGTTTTGTATCCGAAACACTTTTTCATTCCCGTATAGGATGATAAGTGATAAAGAACTTTTGTCCTTAATATTAAACTATTAGAGCTTAGTTTTTACTTTATATCAAACGTTTTTTTTTCCCATTTTATATCCAATAGAATGAAAGTAATGCAACTACACAAGTTATGTTATATGGAGTAGACGACAAAGAGTAAGTATGAACAAAAATTAAGTGTGACAAAAATAAAAATATTAAAATAGATGAATAATCACATACGTTTGAACTAAATAAAGAATAAAAATATAAAAAAAAGTTAAAATAGTGTTTATAGTTAAAAAAAATGATAGAATTCCATTTTAAGCAATTTAGATATGTGAAGAAAAGATTGATAAAATTTTAAGTTAAATAAGTGAAAGAAATAGAAAATAGATAAGAGACAAATAAAAAAATTAAAAAAATCACACATAAAATAATTAGAAGAAAATTATGTATAAATTATCTCATTATAAACATAACACATAATAAAATTCAATAATATTATTTGATTCATATAACCAATTCTAACCTTATAACTATCTACTTTTATCATTTGTTTTACATGAAAATAGAAATCACCCTATAGTTATATAGAGCTATCCACTTTTATTATTTGTGCTGTTGCCAAGTAGATGAAACAATAATGTTTAAAAGGGTCGAAAGATAGCCATAATTTGTTCTTTTTTTTTATTTGTATTATCAATTATTGTTGAAAAATATACATAATATTATGTTTAATAAGTGTGTTATTATATATATTAAGTTAAATAGGATAACTTTTGAGAATTCCTGTACTAGTACTTTATGTATATGTTCTGGATATAATACAAAGGTTGGCTTAATCCAACTCAATTCAGGAAGGCTAAATCACTCTGACATACTCTCTTTCCAGATATCAGTATTTCCAACTGTCTTATTCAAAAGGCCAAGCGTCTTAGTAATCATATAAAAAGAAGCATTTTCCTCAAGCATAATATGATTATATGATGCCTTGACATCGGTAGTTATTTTTGGATTTCTTTTTGAATAGTTTTCTTAAGTATAAATCAAGTTTTTATGTTTAATAAAATTTTTATAACTAATCATATGTTTGAAATTGTTTTAGAATGGATGTGTTTTCAGGATTTATTTGTCAATAATAATTAGAATAAAAAAATAAAAACAAGAAAACACAAGTGTACTTCCAAGAGAAGAGAAACAAAGTTGGAGCCATGCTTTAGGAGGCCAAGCGGCGCCTTACCACCAAGTCCAATGCCGGTAAGACCCCATATTTTTAGAAAATTGATTAATAAATTATATATGATATATTTTATTTATTCAATATATTATTTTCAGAGATTTTTATATTAATTGAGCACTTTCTTATTATTGATTTAAAGTTTCAGTAATTGGTGCGCGTGTACGCAAAATCCACACTATTTCATACAGCAGCAGTATCAGCAAGTGCATTGGGTCGTCCAAGTAATACTTGAGCGAGTCAGGGTCGATCCCACAAGGATTGTGGCTTGAAGCAAGCTATGGTTGTCTTGCAGGTCTTAGTCAGGCGGAATCAGAAGTTGTTGGATTAAGAAGTTAGCTATAAGGAATTATATGCTAGGAATAGAGTTGAGAGTTGGAGTTGCTTTGTCTTTCTGAATTAACTCTGTTACTACTATCTTCTTTGCTTGTGAATGATCTTCTTCTATGGCAGGCTGTAAGTGATCAAAGCCATTGTCCGTGGTCATTGATCTCCTCTGCTACAGAATGAACACGGCCGTGGCCATTGGCCGTGGTTACTCAATCTGACAAAGGGTGAAGCGCATAGCAGTCCATTCTCTTGGCGATCCTACACAAAACGTCACAGACAAGGTCAAATCTTTCGGATCAGAGAACGCTGCTTCTTTGGATTCTAACCTATACCACGGAGACCCTAATCTCCACGGAAATCGGCTGAACTAGTGTCTCGAGAAGTCCCCAACGAAGTCGTGGATTAATCGTCTGAGAGATGTATAAACATAATTGTTGGCTCATGCTTTTCTTCCAGGTACTCACACGAACCCAAGTAGATACGGGTGTTTGTTAAGCACGTTCGTCTTAATGTGAGGAACAGAGCTAACTGGTTAGATCATCCTATTCACCATGATAAAGATCGGGATATACATTTTAGAGATAGATCAAACACAGATCGAAGAAGAAACAGTAATACTCTTATTAATTCATAGGACTCAGCAGGGCTCCTCTCTTCAACCTAGGAGGTTGGTGCACGAAATTGTTATCCTTTGGCGTGGCTCCAAAAATATGGTGCACGATACTATGATTCACACGTCTCTTCACAACTTCGCACAGCTGACCAGCAAGTGCACTGGGTCGTCCAAGTAATACCTTATGTGAGTAAGGGTCGATCCCACGGAGATTGTCGGCTTGAAGCAAGCTATGGTCATCTTGTAAATCTCAGTCAGGCGGATTCAAATGGTTATGGAGTTTTGATCATTAAAAGATAAATAAACATAAAATAAAGATAGAGAGATACTTATGTAATTCATTGGTGGGAATTTCAGATAAGCGTATGGAGATGCGTTATTCCTTCTGAATCTCTGCTTTCCCATTGTCTTCATTCAATCATTCATACTCCTTTCCATGGCAAGCTGTATGTTGGGGGATCACCGTTGTCAATGGCTACTTTCCATCCTTTCAGTGAAAATGGTCCTCTACGGTTTCTGTACGGCTAATCAATTGTCGAATTTCTCGTCTGGGATGAAAAATACCAGGCACAGCTACCGCATGGCTAATCAGCTGTTGGTTCTCGATCGTGTCGGAATAAGATCCAATGATCCTTTTGCGTCTGTCACTACGCCCCATAGTCATGAGTTTGAAGCTCGTCACAATCATCCCTTCCCAGATCCTACTCGGAATACCACAGACAAGGTTTAGACTTTCTGGATCTCAGAAATGCTGCCAATTGATTCTAGTCTATACCACGAAGATTCTAATCTCGGATTTAGATGTCCCATTGTCAGAGGAGAGTCGATGTAAATCGTTGATTAGAAACCCAAGAGATACACACTCTAGCTTTTGCAGGTAGAACGGAAGTGGTTGTCAGGCACGCGTTCATAAATTGAGAATGGTGATGAGTGTCACGGCTCATCACATTCATCAGGTTGAAGTGGGAGTGAACATCTTAGAATAAGAATAAGCTTGAATTGAATAGAAGAACAATAGTACTTTGCATTAATACTCGAGGAACAGCAGAGCTCCACACCTTAATCTATGGTGTGTAGAAACTCCACCGTTGAAAATACATAAGTGATGAAGGTCCAGGTATGGCCGAATGGCTAGCCCCCAAAACATGATCAAGAGATCAAAAGATGATCAAAAGATGTCAATACAATAGTAAAAAGTCCTATTTATACTAGACTAGTTACTAGGGTTTACAGAGATAAGTAAATGATGCAGAAATCCACTTTCAGGGCCCACTTGGTGTGTGCTTGGGCTGAGCATTGAAGCTTTCATGTGTAGAGATTTTTCTTGGAGTTAAACGCCAGTTTTTATGCCAGTTTGGGCGTTTAACTGCAGCTTCTATCCTGTTTCTAGCATTTAACGCCAGAATAGGGCAGGAAGTTAGCGTTTGAACGCCAGTTTGCATCGTCAAAACTAGAGCAAAGTATGGACTATTATATATTGATGGAAAGCCCAGGATATCTAATTTCTAACGCAATTGAGAGAACGCCATTTGGGTTTCTGTAGCTCCAAAAAATCCATTTCGAGTGCAGAGAGATCAGAATCCAACAGCAGCTACAGTCCTTTTTCAGCCTCTGAATCAGATTTTTGCTCAGGTCCCTCAATTTTAGCCAGAAAATTCCTGAAATCATAGAAAAACACACAAACTCATAGTAAAGTCCAGAAATGTGAATTTTGCTTAAAAACTAATAAAAATATACTAAAAAGTAGCTAGATCCTACTAAAAACTACCTAAAAATAATGCCAAAAAGCGTATAAATTATCCGCTCATCAGAGGTTTAGAAACTCATACTGAAGTAAAAACAATGGAAAAAACGTGTATGATGCTCTCCTGAATCGAAGAGTGTGAAAAAAGGTTGTGAATTACATGAATCTATTCCCTTAAATACTAAATAAATGACTAGTAAGGGTAAAATAGTCTATTTAGTGCTAAAATTTACTTCTGGGGCCCACTTGGTGAGGGTTTGGGCTGAGCTTTGATGAGATCCACGTGCTATGAGACTTCTTGGGTGTGGAACGCCAGCTAGGGGGTCCTTTCTGGGCCTTTGGACGCTGGGCTCTGCTCTTTGGGCGCTGGACGCTTGGAAGAGAGCAGGAAGCTGGCGTTGGATGCCAGTTTTGGGCCTTCTAATCCGAAGCAAAGTATAGACTATTATATATTGTTGGAAAGCTCTGGAAGTCAGCTTTCTATAGCCATTGAGAAAACTCCATTTCGACTTCAGCAGCTCCAAAAAGGCTCTTCAGAATGTAGGCATGTCATATTTGGACAGCATCTGCAGTACTTTCTCTGTCTCTGAATCAGACATCTGCTTCAGCTCCTCAATTTCCACTAGAAAATACCTGAAATTGTACAAAAACACAAAAACTCATAGTAAAATCCAAAAGTGTGATTTTAACATTAAAACCTATAAAAACTAAATAAAACACTCTAAAAACTATATGAAAATGATGTCAAAAAGCGTATAAAATATCCGCTCATCACAACACCAAACTTAAACTGTTGCTTGTCCCCAAACAACTAAAAACACAGTAGGATAAAAAAGAAAATTAAGATACAATAAATTCTAAGTTTAAAATGAAGCTTAGTTAAAATCAAATAAGCGGGACTTAGTAGCTTTTTGCTTCTGAATAGTCTTAGCATCCTACTATCCATTGAAACTCAAAGATGTTGGCATCTTTAGGAACTTAGAATCCAGATTATATTATTGACTCTCCTAGTTAAGCTTATTTTGATTCTTGAACACAACTTTTTTGAGTCTTGGCCGTGACCCTAAGCACTCTGTTTTCCAGTATTACCACCGGATACATTCATGCCACAGACACGTTAACTGGGTGAACCTTTTCAGATTGTGACTCAGCTTTACTAGAGTTCCTAGATAGAGGTGTCTAGAGTTCTTAAACACACTCTTTTTACTTTAGACCACGACTTTAGCCGCTCAGTCTCAAGTATTTCACTTGACACCTTCATTCCACAAGCACATGATTAGGGACAGCTTGGTTTAGCCACTTAGGCTAGGATTTTATTCCTTTGAGCCCTCCTAACCACTGATGCTCAAAGCCATGGGCCCTGTTACCCTTGCTTTTTGGTTTAAGGGTTATTGGCTTTTTCTGCTTGTTTTTATTTTTTTTCTTTTTATTTTTTTGCCACTTTTTTTTCGCATGCAAGCTTTTCTTTTTCTTTTTTTTTATGCTTTTTCTTGCTTCAAGAATCAAAACTTTGGATTTTTCAGATTGCCAATAATATTTCACTTTCATCATCATTCTTTCAAGAGCCAACATTCATAAATTTCAACTTTAATATGCACTGTTTATTTCATACTTTCAGAAAGCAAAAGCAAATGACACCACATCAAACTAATTAAACTAATCTTATTTTAAACTTGAAATTCATGCATCTCTCAATTCTTTTCAATAAAAATTTTTATTTAAGCAAGGTGAGAGATATATGAAACATTTTACAACTTAAAGACATCAATGCAAATGATCATACAACTAGAACAAAAGAACAGATAATAAAACGAACAGAAAATAGAAAAATAACAGAAAAAGAGATAAAGAGAATGAATCCACCTGAATGATGGTGGCCAGTGCTCCTCCTTGAGGATCCCATGTAGTGCTTGATCTCTTCTATGTCACTCTGGTATGCGAAATCATGATTCACACTTTTCATAACTCCGCATAGCTGACTAGCAAGTGTACTGGGTCATCCAAGTAATACCTTACGTGAGTAAGGGTCGATCCCACGGAGATTGACGGCTTAAAGCAAGCTATGGTCATCTTGTAAATCTCAGTCAAGCGGATTCAATTGGTTATGAGATTTTGATAATTAAAAGATAGACAGAGCGGAAAATAAAATAAAGTTACTTATGTAGTTCCTTGGTGAGAGTTTCAGATAAGCGTTTGGAGATGTTTTGTTGCCTCTAAACCTCTGCTTTCCTACTGTCCTCATCCAATTACGCGTACTCCCTTCCATGGCAAGCTGTATGTTGGTGGATCACTGTTGTCAATGGCTACCATCCATCCTCTCAGTGAAAACATGTCCTCTATGGTTTCCCGCATGGCTAATCAGCTGTCGGTTCTCGATCGTGTGGAATAGAATACATTTATTCTTTTGCACACTGTCACTGCGCCCAACAGTCATGAGTTTGAAGCTCGTCACAGTCATCCCATCCCAGATCCTACTCGGAATACCACAGACAAGGTTTAGACTTTCCAGATCTCAAGAATGCTGCCAACTGGTTCTAGCTTATACCACGAAGGTTATAACATCACGGATTTGAATGCTCTGTTGTCAGGAGAGGTGATTCAAATCTGTGGGTCAGAGACCAAAGAGAATTTACTCCAGCTGTCATCCAATGACTACGTTGAACATCATGTAGACCGCTTTGTGGTTGTCAGGCATGCGGATCTTGGCTAAGCGAGTAACGAAGATTAAGTGATTGTCACGGGTCAACCCTTCATTTTGACTTAACTGAATTAAGTACAAGAGTATATCTTGGAGGAGAAGTAAGTGTGAATTGAATAGAAAAACAATAATACTTGCATTAATACTCGAGGAACAGCATAGCTCCTCACCTTAATCTATGGGGTGTAGAAACTCCACTGTTGAAAATACATAAGAACAAAAGGTCTAGGCATGACCGAATGGCCAGCCTCCCAAAAAGGGTTTGAAGAACTCCCAAAAGGTCAAAGACTCTGAATACAATAGTAAAAAGTGCTATTTATACTAAACTAGTAAACTAGTTTACAGAAAATGAGTATATAGTGTAGAAATCCACTTCCGGGGCCCACTTGGTGTGTGTTTGGGCTGAGCCTTGAAGCTTTCACGTGCATAGGCCATCCTTGGAGTTTAAACGCTAGTTTTGGTGCCAGTTTGGGTGTTTAACTCCAGCTTTGGTGCTAGTTCTGACATTTTACACCAGAAAAAGGTCTTTGGTGGGTGTTTGGACGCCAGTTTGGGCCATCAAATCTCGGACAACGTATAAACTATTACACATTACTGAAAAGCCCAAGATGTCTACTTTGCAACGCAATTGAGAGCGCCCCAATTGGATTTTTGTAGCTCCATAAAATCCACTTCGAGTGTAGGGAGGTTAGAATTCAACAGCATCTGCAGTCCTTTCTCAGCCTTTGAATCAGATTTTTGCTCAGGTCCTCAATTTCAGCCAGAAAATACCTGAAATCACAGAAAAATACACAAACTCATAGTAAATTCCAGAAATGTGATTTTTGCATAAAAACTAATAAAAATATACTAAAAAGTAACTAAAACATACTAGAAACTACCTAAAAGCAATGCCAAAATGCGTATAAATTATCCGCTCATCACAACACCAAACTTAAATTGTTGCTTGTCCCCAAGCAATTGAAAACAAAATAGGATAAAAAGAAGAGAATATACAAAAAATTCCAAAACATCAATGAAGCTTAGTTCTAATTAGATGAGCGGGGCTAGTAGCTTTTTGCTTCTGAACAGTTTTGGCATCTTACTTTATCCTTTAAAGTTCAGAATGATTGACATATATAGGAACTTAGAATTCAGATAATGTTATTGATTCTCCTAGTTTAGTATGATGATTCTTGAACATAAATACTTATGAGTCTTGGCCGTGACCCTAAGCATCTTGTTTTCCAGTATTACCATCAGATACATAAATGCCACAGACACATGACTGGGTGAACCTTTTCAGATTATGACTCAGCTTTGCTAGAGTCCCCAGTTAGAGGTGTCCAGAGTTCTTAAGTACACTCTTTTGCTTTGGATCACGACTTTAACCACTCAGTCTCAAGCTTTTTACTTGGACCTTTATGACACAAGCACATGGTTAGGGACAGCTTGATTTAGCCACTTAGGCCAGAATTTTATTCCTTTGGGCCCTCCTATCCATTAATGCTCAAAGCCTTGGATCCTTTTTACCCTTGCCTTTTGGTTTAAAGGGCTACTGGCTTTTTCTGCTTGCTTTTTCTTTTTCTTTTTCTTTCTTTTTTTTGCCTATTTTTTTTTGCCATTTTTTTTCTCAAGCTTTTTCCTTTTCACTGCTTTGTCTTGCTTCAAGAATCAATTTTATGATTTTTCAGATTATCACTAACATTTCTTTTTTTCATTATTCTTTCAAGAGCCAACAATTTTAACTTTCATAAACTTCACTATAAAAAATATGCACTATTCAAGCATTCATTCAAAAAAACCAACAAAAAATCCCTTCGTACAAATGTTTTGGTTGTCACTAGTAACAAACCCCTAAATAAATTGATAACCGAAGTATTTAAACCTCGGGTCGTCTTCTCAAGGAATTGCAGGGAGGTATGTTCTTATTATTGGTTATGAAGATTGTAAATCGGAGTTTTAAAGATGAGGAACAAGTAATTTAAATGGCAGGTAAAATAAATAAATAACTGTAAAATAAACTTTTGTCAAGGTATGAGAAATTGGAAGTCCTATCCTAGTTATCCTTATCAATGATGATGAAAATTGAATCTTAATTCCACTTAGTTAACCTTTGCTAGTGAAAGGGAAGGTCAAGTGACTAATTAGTTTGATCTTCAAATCTTAGTTAATTCCTAGAAAAAGATTGGGATTATAGAAGTTCAAGCTAATTAGCAAAGATAGCAATTATCGATCACGTTGAGTTTAATAACTCCTGAGTTACTGATTTCTTAACCAAGACCAAAAGGGAAAAAGTAAATCTACTGGAATAAAAATGTCTTCGGATTGGGAGCAACAGTAACATAAATAAAAGAAAGAAATCCTAAATCTGAAATATCTCGAATAATATTAATTAAGAAAATCATAACATGAATGTCATTAAGCCAAATTGGCAACATATATATTTGAAAATAAGAGAAGTCAAAATAAAGGAATATTAAACCTGGAGCTCAGAAGAATTGTAAGTTGAAATAATAATAAATCCTAAATCCTTTAAGAGGAATCCTAATCCTAAATCCTAAGAGAGAGGAGAGAACCTCTCTCTCTAAAAACTACATCTAAAACCTAAAATTGAATTATGAAAAGCTTGTTGAGTCTCTGCATGTTCCCTGACTTTAATCTGTGTTTCTGGGCCGAAAACTGGGTTGAAATGCGGCCCAGAATCTTTGCCAGCGACTTTTGTAATTCTGCAGATCGCGCACGTCACGCGTCCGCGTCGTCCACGCGATCGCGTCACTCGGGGTTTTCGTATCACGCGTGCGCGTCGTCCACGCATTCACGTCGTTCATGCAGCTTCCAATCCGCACGGTCACGTCAGGCACGCGAACGCATCACTCTGATTTCTTCCATTTCGCACGGTCGCGTGAGCCATGCGACCGTGTGACTTCTCGCTGGTCATCTCCTCAATTTCCTTGTGTTCCTTCCATTTTTACATGCTTCTTCTTCATTCCTTACGCCATTCCTGCCCTATGAAGCCTGAAACACTTAACATACAGATCACGGCATCGAATGGTACTGATGAGCGAATAATTTATACGCTTTTTGGCATTGTTTTTAGGTAGTTTTTAGTATGATCTAGCTACTTTTAGGGATGTTTTCATTAGTTTTTATGCTAAATTCACATTTTTGGACTTTACTATGAGTTTGTGTGTTTTTCTGTGATTTCAGGTAATTTTTGGCTGAAATTGAGAGACCTGAGCAAAACTCTGATAAAAGGCTGACAAAGGACTGCTGATGTTGTTGGAATCTGACCTCCCTGTACTCGAAATGAATTTTCTGGAGCTATAGTACTCCAAATGGTGCGCTCTCAACGGTGTTGAAAAGTAGACATCCAGAGCTTTCCAGCAATATATAATAGTTCATACTTTATTTGAGGTTTGACGACGTAAACTGGCGCTCAACGCCAGTTCCATGCTGCATTCTGGAGTCAAACGCCAGAAACACGTCACGAACCAGAGTTGAACGCCCAGAACACGTTACAATTTGGCGTTCAACTCCAAGAGAAGCCTCAGCTCGTGGATAGATCAAGCTCAGCCCAAGCACACACTAAGTGGGCCCCGGAAGTGGATTTATGCATCAAATACTTACTTCTGTAAATCCTAGTAGCTAGTTTAGTATAAATAGAACTTTTTACCTTTGTATTAGACATCTTGGACTATCTAGTTCTTTAGACCATTCGGTCTTTCATGGGGGCTGGCCATTCAGCCATGCCTGGACCTTCATCACTTATGTATTTTTAACGGTGGAGTTTCTACACACTATAGATTAAGGGTGTGGAGCTCTGCTGTACCTCAAGTTTCAATGCAATTACTACTATTTTCTATTCAATTCGACTTATTCCTATTCTAAGATATTTGTTGCACTTCAACATGATGAATGTGATGATCCGTGAAACTCATCATCATTCTCACCTATGAACACGTGACTGACAATCACTTCCGTTTCTACCTTAGACCGGGTGCATATCTCTTAGATTCCTTAATCAGAATCTTCGTGGTATAAGCTAGAATTGATGGCGGCATTCATGGGAATCCAGAAAGTCTAACCTTGTCTGTGGTATTCCAAGTAGGATTCCGGAATTGAATGACTGTGACGAGCTTCAAACTCGCGATTGCTGGGCGTGATGACAAACGCAAAAGAATCAAGGGATTCTATTCCAACATGATCGAGAACCGACAAATGATTAGCCGTGCTGTGACAGAGCATTTGGACCATTTTCACTGAGAGGAGGGATGTAGCCATTGACAACGGTGATGCCCTACATACATATTGCCATAGAAAGGAGTGACAAAGATTGGATAAAAGCAGTAGGAAAGTAGAGATTCAGAAGGAACACAGCACCTTCATACACTTAGCTGAAATTCCCACCATTGAATTACATGAGTAACTCTATCTTTATTTTCTGTTTAAATTTATTATTATTATTATTCAAAAATCCAATAATCTCTTAATATAGTTGAATCTGCCTGACTGGGATTTACAAGATGACCATAACTTGCTTCATACCAACAATCTCTGTGGGATCGACCCTTACTCACGTAAGGTATTACTTGGACGACCCAGTACACTTGCTGGTTAGTTGTGCGGAGTTGTGACAAAGTGTGATTTATGTTTGAGAGTACCAAGTCTTTGGAGCCATTGTTGATGATCACAATTTCGTCTACCAGGTACGAAGGAAGATAAAAATATACAACAAAAAGGTTCTTAGGAAGCAAGTTATTAATCATAGGATATTTTTAGGAAGGAATTGTAAATACATGCAAATCATATGAATAAGTCGGTGAAAAGCTTGATAAAACCACTCAATAAAACACAATATAAACAATAAAATAGTGGTTTATCAAGGCATCTCAAGTATTTCTTGATGAGGGAATTCCTCATGCTCTTGTTGAGGTCCATGAGTGGGCTCTCTTGTTTGCTCCATCATCTTTCTAGTGATGGGCTTTTGAGATGAATCTTTCCATCTCTCATGACTCGGAGTTGGAAGCAACTGCCTTCCCTTTTCCTCTTCCTAAAGGTTTCTCCGGCCTTAGGTGCCCTTAATGGTTATGAAAAACAGAAAAGTAATGTTTTTTTCACACCAATCTTAAAAGGTTTGCTCGTCCTTGAGCAAAAGAAGATAGAAAGGAGGAGAAGAAGAATAAATAGATGAGATAGAGGTGTAGGAGTAGTATCACTGACGATTGGATTTTTGACGGTTTAGAATTTCACAAATAAAATCTCATTGTAAAGTATAGTTTCTGAACCAAACAATAATCCTTTCATACAAAAAGTTGTTTGTCACTAGTACAAACCCCTAAAATTTATAAACCGAAGTATTTAAACCTCGGGTCGTTCTCCCTAGGAATTACAATAAAGTGTCTTGTTATTGGTTATGAATTATTTTTGGGGTTTTGATAAGAGGCATGAAAGATAAATGGCAAGAAAGTAAACTAAGGCCTAAAAAGGTCTTGGCAAGGGTTGGTGGTCAAGGATCTCTATCCTAATCACTAACCACAATATGAGAATTGGCAAGGATTAATCCCATTAAATCATCCTCTAACTAGTAGTAAAGGAGAGTCAAATGAGCTATATCAATCCTAGTCCATAAGTCCTAACTCTCCACTAATTCAATTAGTGAGAACTAGAGTCAATGGCTCCCAATCATCAATCACTTGGACATTAGTAACTCAAGAGTTCCTAAGTTACCTTTCCAAGCCAAGAGTATAAAATTCTACTCTAAAATCCAACCAAGCATTTCATCAAACACTTGGAAGGCATAAAAGGAAAGCATAGTAAAATTGCAAGAAAAGTAAGTCTACACTACTCAATTGCAAGGAATTAAACAACAACAAATCAAATGAACACAATTATTATGAATTACCTCTAATTGAATTGAAAGAGAATAGGAGGAACAAGAGTAAATCTACAACAAAGTATAAGAACAACATAAAGGAAATTACAAGAAAAGAATGGAAGAAGAATGAATGTAACTACAAAGAATTGAGAAATAGAAGTAGAAGAAAGCAAAGATTAAAACCTAGATCTAAGAACTAATCCTAATCCTAATTCTAGAGAGAAGAGAGAGCTTCTCTCTCTAGAAACTAACTCTAAACTAATCCTAATGTGTGTGTAATGAATTAATGAGTTGGAATCCCCTTTGCTCTTCAATCCTTGGCTTTAAATAGCATCTTTGGCGCCAAAGTTGGTTAGGATTGGGCCCCACAACCCTTCAGAATTCGTTGGCCACGTTTTCATTAAAAAATCATAAACCAACACCGACGCGTACGCGCACATCACGCGTACGCGTCCATGGGGTAATTCGCAGGTGCGCGCAAGCGCCAGGTGCGCGCGCGCGTCCATGGGCGAGTTCAACTTCTTTGACTTTTCATGATTTCTCCACTTTGCATGCTTTCGCTCTTCACTCCTTTGATCCATTCCTAGCCTTTTCAATCTGAAATCACTAACAAACATATCAAGGCATCTAGTGGAATCAAAGGGAGATTGAAATCATCAAATTAAAGGCCTAAAAAGCATGTTTTCACATCTAAGCACAAATAAGGAGAAAATCACAAAACCATGCTATTTCATTGAATAAATGTGGGTAAAAGGTGATAAAATCTCTTAAAATCAATACAAGATAAACCGTCAAAACGGGGTTTGTCAACCACCAAGGGGGGTATGAAGTGTTGGATATGTGTGAAAATGAAGGAGTGAAGAGGGGAATTTATAGAGTAAGGGTTGGGTTTAGGAGGGTAATGGTTTGAATTTGAATAGTGAGGTAGGTGGGGTTGGTGGGGATCCTGTGGGGTCCACAGATCCTGAGGTGTCAAGGATTTCTCATCCCTGCACCTTTCTGGCATTCAAACGCCCTCTGTGTGGCATTTTTGGCATTTAAATGCCAGTCTGCTACCCTTTTCTGGCGTTTAAATGCCAGTCTGTTGCCCCTTTTCTGGCATTTAAACGCCAGTCTACCTGCCATTTCTGGCGTTTAACACCCAGAATGGTGCCAGGCTGGGCATTTAAACGCCCATTTTTCTTCATTTACTGGCATTTAAATGCCAGTTTGCCTGCCAGTTCTGGCGTTTAACGCCCAGAATAGTGCCAGACTAGGCGTTAAATGGCCATTTTGGTATCCTTACTGGCGTTTAAACGCCAATAAGTTCGTCCTCCAGGGTGTGCTATTTTTTATGCTGTTTTTGATTTTGCTTTAATTTTTACAGTTGTTTTTGTGACTCCACATGATCATCATCCTAAAGAAAACATAAAACAACAATGGAAAATAAAATGAAAGAGTAATTAATATAGATAAATAAAATTGGGTTGCCTCCCAAAAAGCGCTTCTTTAATGTCAATAGCTTGACAGGAAGCTCTTACAAAGCTTCACAGATGCTCAGAGCATAGTTGTGGCCTCCCAACTCCAAACTTAGAAGTTGAGTATGGGGGCTCTGTCTGACTCTGTATTGAGAGAAGCTTTTCATGCTTCTCCTCCATGTTTACGGAAGAAGATCCTTGAGTCTTAAACACAAGGTAGTCCTCATTCAATTGAAGGACTAACTCTCCTCTGTCGACATCAATTACAGCCCTTGCTGTGGCTTGGAAGGGTCTTCCAAGGATGATGGATTCATCCTCATCCTTCCCAATGTCTAGGATTATGAAGTCAGCAGGGACGTAAAGGCCTTCAACCACTAAGACATCCTCTACAAGTCCATAAGCCTTTTTCATCAATTTATTGGCCATCTCTAGTGAGATTCTTGCAGTTTGTACCTCAAAGATCCTTAGTTTCTCCATTACAGAGAGTGGCATGAGGTTGATACCTGAACCCAGGTCACACAGAGCCTTTTCAAAGGTCATAGTGCCTATGGTGCAAGGTATTAAGAACTTTCCGGGATCCAGTTTCTTTTAAGGCAATGTCTGCTGAATCCATGTATTCAACTCATTGATGAGCAATGGAGGTTCATCCTCCCAAGTCTCATTACTAACTAATTTGCCATTCAGCTTCATGATTGCTCCTAGATACTGAGCAACTTGCTCTTCAGTAATAACTTCATCTTCTTCAGAGGAAGAATACTCATCAGAGCTCATGAATGGCAATAGGAAGTTCAGTGGAATCTCTATGGTCTCTAGATGAGCCTCAGACTCCTTTGGTTCCTCAATAGGGAACTCCTTGTTGGCCAGTGGACGTCCCATGAGGTCTTCCTCACTGGGAATCAATGCCTTTCCCTTCTCTACAGGTTCGGCCATGTTGGACGTGTGTATGGCCTTGCACTCTCTTTTTGGATTCTCTTCTATATTGCCTGGGAGAGTACTAGGAGGAGTTTTAGTAACTTTTTTACTCAGCTGACCCACTTGTGCCTCCAAATTTCTGATGGAGGACCTTGTTTCATTCATGAAACTGAGAGTGGCCTTAGATAGATCAGAGACTATGTTTGCTAAGTCAAAGAGGCTCTGCTCTGAATTTTCTGTCTGTTGCTGAGAATATGATGGAAAAGGTTTGCTGTTGCCAAATCTATTTTTCCCACCATTATTGTTGTTGAAGCCTTGTTGAGGCTTCTGTTGATCCTTCCATGAGAAATTTGGATGATTCCTTCTTGAAGGATTATAGGTGATTCCATAGGGTTCTCCGATGTAATTCACCTCTTCCATTGTAGGATTCTCAGGGTCATAAGCTTCTCCTTCAGAGGAGGCATCTTTAGCACTACCAGATGCAGCTTGCAATCTAGTCATATTTTGAGAAATTATATTGACTTGCTGAGTCAATATTTTGTTCTAAGCCAGTATGTCATTCAGAGTATCAATCTCAAGAACTCCCTTCTTTTGAGTCATCCCATTATTCACAGGATTTCTTTCAGAAGTGTACTGATGAGCGGATATTTTGTACGCTTTTTGGGGGTAATTTCATGTAGATTTTAGCATGTTTCAGTTAGTTTTTAGTAAAATAATATTAGTTTTTAGGCAAAAATCATATTTCTGGACTTTACTATGAGTGTGTGTATTTTTCTGTGATTTCAGGTATTTTCTGGCTGAAATTGAGGGAGTTGAGCAAAAATCTGACTTAGGCTGAAAAAGGACTGCTGATGCTGTTGGATCCTGACCTCCCTGCACTCGAAATGGATTTTCTGGAGCTACAGGAGTCCAATTGGCGCGCTCTCAACGGCGTTGGAAAGTAGACATCCAGGGCTTTCCAGCAATATATAATAGTCCATACTTTGCGCAAGGATAGACGACGTAACTTGGCGTTGAACGCCAAGTACATGCTGCTGTCTGGAGTTAAACGCCAGAAAAACGTCATGATCCGGAGTTGAACGCCCAAAACACGTCAAAACCTGGAGTTTGACGCCAAGAAAGGCCTTTACACGTGGAAAGCTTTAGTCTCAGCCCCAGCACACACCAAGTGGGCCCCAGAAGTGGATTTCTGCACCAATTATCTTAGTTTACTCAATTTTCTGTAAACCTAGGTCACTAGTTTACTATTTAAACAACTTTTACAGACTTATCTTGTACCTCATGCTATTTTCAGATCTGAATTACATACTTTGTGACGGCATGAGTCTCTAAACTCCATTGTTGGGGGTGAGGAGCTCTGCAGCGTCTCGATGATTTAATACAATTCCTTTGTTTTCCATTCAAACACGCTTGTTCTTATCTAAGATGTTTATTCGCGCTTAACTGTGGAGAAGGTGATGATCCGTGACACTCATCACCTTCCTCAACCCATGAACGTGTGCCTGACAACCACCTCCGTTCTACATCAGATTGAATGAATATCTCTTAGATTCCCCAACAGAATCTTCGTGGTATAAGCTGGATTGATGGCGGCATTCATGAGAATCCGGAAAGTCTAAACCTTGTCTGTGGTATTCCGAGTAGGATTCCGGGATTGAATGACTGTGACGTGCTTCAAACTTTAACCTGCTGGGCGTTAGTGACAGACGCAAAAGAGGGATTCTATTCCAGTAGGAGCGGGAACCAACCGGTGATTGGCCGTACTGTGACAGAGTGCGTGCATAGCTTTCACTGCGAGGATGGGAAGTAGCCATTGACAACGGTGACACCCTACATAGAGCTTGCCATGGAAGGAACAATGCGTGTGAGAAAAGGACGCCTAGGGAAAGTAGAAATTCAAAGGACAAAGCATCTCCAAAACTCCAACATATTCCTCATTACTGCACAACAAGTAACGCTTTTATTCTCTATTATTAAAGTAATAACTATTTATTCTACGCTCTAATTGGCAACGAAAATACGAGGCTAAAGAATCCTATTGGTATCCTGACTAAGCCAAATAAAATAACATTGATTGCTTCAAACCAATAATCTCTGTGGATTCGACCCTTACTCACGTAAGGTATTACTTGGACGACCCAGTACACTTGCTGGTTAGTTGAACGGAGTTGTGAATTCAACCAGTGCCATAATAAGGATTTTGAATGAACAAGAGACACAATAGTTTTTGTGTACATACTAAAGCTCAAAAGATAGAAATCACAATTTCGTCCACCAAGTTTTTGGCGCCGTTGCCGGGGATTATTGAGTTTGAACAATTGAAGGCTTATTTTATTTCTTAGATTAGGAATAATTTATTTTTATTTTTATTGTTATAGAGTCATTAAATTTATATTGATAGGATAGGATAGTTTCTTTTCAAAATTATTATTTTTCTTTTAATTAATTGTTAATTTTCGTGAGTTTAGTGTCTTGTTCTAAGTTTGGTGTCAATTGCATATCTCATATTTTTCTTTAAAATTTTCGACTTGTGTTCTTTGTTCTTCATTGATCTTCAAGTTGTTCTTGTTTATTTTTCTTGTTTGATCTTTAATTTTTCTTGTTTTGTGTCTTTTCTTGTTTCTCTTGTGCTTTTTCAAAACATTAGTTTTCAAAAATTTATTTTATTCATAAAAATAATACATCTTTAAAATACTTTACATCTTTAAATCAGTTGGTTATAGCGTTGGCTTATGTTCTTGGCAATTGGGCACCTTCTTTTTAAAATCTTTTTTTTCAAAAATAATTTTTCTTGATTTAATCTTGTGCCAAACTTTAAGTTTGGTGTTTTCTTGTTATTTTCTTTATAATTTTCGAAAATTTCATCAAAGTTTTCTAAAAATTTTAAGTTTGGTGTTCTTCCTTGTGTTCTTGGTGTTCTTGTGAATCTTCAAAGTGTTCTTGAGTTTTTCTTGTGTCTTGATCTTAAAATTTTTAAGTTTGGTGTTCCTTGGTGTTTTCCCTCCAAAAATTTTCGAAAATAAGGAGTACTAGATCTAAAAATTTTAAATCTTGTGTCTTTTGTGTGTTTTCTCTTTCATCATAAAATTCAAAATTAAAAAAAAAAAAAAAAATTTATTTTCTAACCAATTTTAAAACTACTTTTTCGAAAATTTTACATTAAAAATTCAATTTTCAATTTCAAAATATTTCCACTTTCTTTTATTTATTTCGTTTTTATTTTACTTAGAAAAAATATATTTTTATATATTCCACTTTTATTTATTCCATCACCATATTTCAAACTATAAATTCTCAACTTGTATTCAATCATGGAAGCAAGTAGGAATGAACAGTCCAAGAGGACTCTGGGGTCATATGCTAATCCCACTACTGCTTCATATGGGAGTAGTATCTGTATACCCTCCATTGGAGCTAGTAGCTTTGAGCTGAATCCTCAGCTCATTATCATGGTGCAGCAAAACTGTCAGTACTCTGGTCTTCCACATGAAGAACCTACAGAGTTTCTGGCACAATTTCTGCAAATTGCTGATACAGTACATGATAAGGAAGTGGATCAGGATATCTACAGATTACTACTGTTTCCATTTGCTGTAAAAGATCAAGCTAAGAGGTGGTTAAATAACCAGCCTAAGAACAGCATAAAAACATGGAAACAGCTGTCAGAAAAATTCCTGAATCACTATTTCCCTCCCAAACGGATGACACAGCTAAGGCTAAACATCCAAGGCTTCAAACAAGGAGATAATGAATCCCTTTATGATGCTTGGGAGAGATACAGAGAGATGCTAAGAAAATGCCCCTCTGAAATGTTTTCAGAATGGGTGCAATTAGACATCTTCTACTATGGGCTTACAGAAAAAGCTCAGATTTCTCTAGACCACTCAGCTGGTGGATCTATACACATGAGAAAAACAATTGAAGAAGCTCAAGATCTTATTGATACAGTTGCCAGAAATCAACATATGTATCTAAGCAGTGAATCTTCTAAGAAAGGAGAAGCTAAAACAGTAACTGCAGAACTCAGTCCGGTAGATCAGGCTAGTGAATTTAATCAGCAATTAGACTTTCTAACTCAGCAGCTAGCCGAATTCAAGGAGATATTACAGGAAACAAGAATGGCAAACAGGAACATGGAAGTGCAATTAAAGCAAACAGAAAAACGACTGTCAAAACAAATAGTAGAAGAATGCCAAGCAGTTCAATTAAGAAGTGGGAAAACATTAAATACCTCACTTCAAAGCAGCAAGAAGCAAGGACATGAACGAATAGCTAATCAAAATCCCTCTGAGGACAAGCAGAGCCCAGAAAGGGATAAAGCTGGCGCTGAACGCCCAGACCATGCTGATTCCTGGCGTTCAACGCCAGAAACAAGCTTGAATCTGGCGTTGAACGCCCAAAAGGAGCATGGTTCTGGCGTTCAAACGCCAGTAACAAGCAAGGAAGTGGCGTCTAACGCCACTCCAGCTCCTACCTCTGGCATTCAAATGCCAGTAGGGAATCAGCCACATACAAGTGCTGATAACAAGGCTTCCCAACCCACTTCTGTAGGTAATAAACCTGCAGCAACTAAGGTTGAGGAATACAGAGCCAAAATGCCTTATCCTCAAAAACTCCGCCAAGCGGAACAAGATAAGCAATTTGCCCGCTTTGCAGACTATCTCAGGACTCTTGAAATAAAGATTCCGTTTGCAGAAGCACTTGAGCAAATACCCTCTTATGCTAAGTTCATGAAAGAGATCTTAAGTCATAAGAAGGATTGGAGGGAGACTGAAAAGGTTTACCTCACTGAAGAATGCAGTGCAGTCATTCTAAAAAGCTTACCTGAGAAGCTTAAAGATCCTGGGAGCTTTATGATACCATGCACATTAGAAGGTAATTGCACCAAGCAAGCTTTATGTGACCTTGGGGCAAGTATCAACCTAATACCTGCATCTACTATCAGAAAGCTTGGTTTAACTGAAGAAATCAAACCAACCAGGATATGTCTTCAACTTGCTGATGGCTCCATTAAATACCCATCAGGCGTGATTGAAGACATGATTGTCAAGGTTGGGCCATTTGCCTTTCCTACTGACTTTGTGGTGCTGGAAATGGAAGAGCACAAGAGTGCAACTCTCATTCTAGGAAGACCTTTCCTAGCAACTGGCCGAACCCTCATTGATGTCCAAAAAGGGGAAGTAACCTTGAGAGTCAATGAGGAGGAATTCAAGTTGAATGTGGTCAAAGCCATGCAACATCCAGACACCCCAAATGACTGCATGAGTGTTGACATGATTGATTCTCTGGTAAGAGAGGTCAATATGGCTGAGAGTCTCGAATCAGAGCTAGAGGACATCTTTAAAGATGTTCAGCCTGATTTGGAGGAGTCAGAGAAGATAATAGAACCTCTGAAAATCCCTCAGGAAGAGGAGAAACCTCCAAAACCCGAGCTCAAACCATTACCACCATCCCTGAAATATGCATTTCTGGGAGAAGGTGAAACCTTTCCTGTAATTATAAGCTCTACCTTGGAGCCACAGGAAGAGGAAGCACTAATTCAAGTGCTAAGGACGCACAAGACAGCTCTTGGGTGGTCCATTAGTGATCTTAAGGGCATTAGCCCAGCCAGGTGCATGCACAAAATCTTGTTGGAAGATGACGCCAAGCCAGTGGTTCAACCACAAAGGCGGCTGAATCCAGCTATGAAAGAAGTGGTGCAGAAAGAGGTCACTAAATTACTAGAGGCTGGGATTATTTATCCTATTTCTGACAGCCCCTGGGTGAGCCCTGTCCAAGTTATCCCTAAGAAAGGAGGCATGACAGTAGTTCACAATGAAAAAAATGAACTGGTTCCTACAAGGACAGTTACAGGGTGGCGTATGTGTATTGATTATAGAAGGCTCAATACAGCCACCAGAAAGGATCATTTTCCTTTACCATTCATAGACCAGATGCTAGAAAGACTAGCAGGTCATGAATACTACTGCTTTCTGGATGGATATTCAGGTTATAATCAAATTGCAGTAGATCCCCAGGATCAAGAGAAAACGGCATTCACATGCCCTTCTGGAGTATTTGCATACAGAAGGATGCCATTTGGCTTATGCAATGCACCTGCAACCTTTCAAAGGTGCATGCTCTCAATTTTCTCTGATATGGTGGAAAAATTCCTGGAAGTCTTCATGGATGACTTTTCAGTATTTGGAGACTCATTCAGCTCCTGCCTTAACCATTTAGCACTTGTTCTGAAAAGATGCCAAGAGACTAACCTGGTTTTAAACTGGGAAAAATGTCACTTTATGGTGACTGAAGGAATTGTCCTTGGACACAAAATTTCGAACAAGGGGATAGAGGTGGACCAAGCTAAGGTAGAAGTAATTGAAAAATTACCACCACCTGCTAATGTTAAGGCAATCAGAAGTTTTCTGGGACATGCAGGGTTTTATAGGAGGTTTATAAAGGATTTTTCAAAAATCGCCAAACCCCTGAGCAACCTGCTAGCTGCAGACATGCCATTTATCTTTGATGAGGAGTGTCTGCAGGCATTTGAAACTCTGAAAGCTAAATTGGTCACAGCACCAATCATCTCTGCACCAGACTGGACATTACCATTTGAACTAATGTGTGATGCCAGTGACCATGCCATTGGTGCAGTGTTGGGGCAAAGGCATGACAAGCTTCTGCATGTCATTTACTATGCCAGCCGTGTGCTAAATGATGCACAGAAGAATTACACAACCACAGAAAAAGAGCTACTTGCAGTGGTTTACGCCATTGACAAATTCAGATCCTACTTAGTAGGATCAAAAGTGATTGTGTACACTGATCATGCTGCTCTTAAATATCTACTCACAAAGCAAGATTCAAAACCCAGACTCATCAGATGGGTGCTGCTTCTGCAAGAGTTTGATATAGAAATAAGAGACAGAAAAGGGACAGAAAATCAAGTAGCAGATCACCTGTCCCGAATAGAACCATTGGAAGGGGCGTCCCTCCCTCTCACTGAAATTTCTGAAACCTTTCCGGATGAGCAATTACTAGCCGTCCAGGAAGTGCCATGGTTTGCAGACATTGCAAACTACAAGGCAGTGAGATTCATACCCAAGGAGTACAGTAAGGTGCAATCAAAGAAATTAATCACAGATGCAAAATACTATCTCTGGGATGAACCATATCTCTTTAAGAGATGTGCAGACGGAGTAATCCGTAGATGTGTGCCTAAAGAAGAAGCACAGAAGATCCTTTGGCATTGCCATGGATCACAGTATGGAGGACATTTTGGAAGTGAACGAACAGCCACAAGAGTCCTCCAGAGTGGCTTCTACTGGCCTACTCTCTATAAAGATTCCCGAGCATTTGTGCTTAACTGTGATAGTTGCCAGAGATCAGGCAACCTGCCCCACAGTTATGCTATGCCTCAACAAGGAATCTTGGAAATTGAGTTGTTTGATGTATGGGGTATTGACTTCATGGGACCTTTCCCACCATCATACTCAAACACCTATATTCTGGTGGCAGTGGATTATGTATCCAAATGGGTGGAGGCTATTGCAACACCCACTAATGACACTAAAACAGTGTTAAAATTCCTCCAGAAACATATCTTCAGCAGATTTGGTATCCCCAGAGTGTTAATCAGTGATGGGGGTACTCATTTCTGTAATAAGCAGCTCTACTCTGCTCTAGTCCGTTATGGAGTCAACCACAGGGTGGCTACTCCATATCACCCACAGACTAATGGGCAGGCAGAAGTCTCAAATAGAGAACTTAAAAGAATCCTGGAACGGACTGTAATTAACCGCAGAAAGGATTGGGCAAGAAGCTTGGATGATGCTCTGTGGGCATACAGAACAGCATTTAAGACCCCTATAGGGACCTCTCCATACCAGCTTGTGTATGGAAAGGCGTGTCACTTGCCAGTGGAACTGGAACACAAGGCCTACTGGGCAACCAGATTCCTGAACCTTGATGCCAAATTAGCTGGAGAAAAACGATTGCTCCAGTTAAATGAGCTAGAAGAGTTTAGACTCAATGCTTTTGAAAATGCAAAAATTTACAAGGAAAAAGCAAAAAAATGGCATGATAAGAAATTGTCATCCAGAGTCTTTAAACCAGGGCAGAAAGTTCTGCTATTTAACTCTAGGCTCAAATTATTCCCCGGGAAATTAAAATCCCGGTGGAGAGGTCCATATGTAATTACAAGTGTATCACCATATGGCTACATAGAGCTTCAAGATAATGACTCTAACAAAAAGTTCATTGTCAATGGACAAAGAGTTAAACATTATCTTGAAGGCAATTTTGAGCAAGAATGCTCAAGACTGAGACTTAATTGAAGAATCAGTGATAGTCCAGCTAATGACATTAAAGAAGCGCTTGCTGGGAGGCAACCCAGCCATATACAAAGTTTAATTACTAATTAAATAAATTTTCTTTCTTTACAGGTTTAGGTATAAGTATCTTCAAAGGTGAAATAACAAATTAACTGAAGTCCCAAGAGTTACAGAGAAATTTGGAAGTTCACTGGCATGAAAAAGCCAGTAAGAAACACTTTGGGCGTTAAACGCCCAAAAGAAGCACCCACTGGGCGTTTAACGCCAGTAAGGGTAGCCTTCTGGGCGTTAAACGCCAGAAAGGAGCATCTTCTGGGCGTTAAACGCCAGAAAGATGCACCTTCTGGGCGTTTAACGCCAATCTGCTAGCATTCTGGGCGTTTAGAAAAACGCCCAGTAAAGAAGGACTTCCTGGCGTTCAACGCCAGAAAGAAGCATCACATGGGCGTTGAACGCCCAAGAGAAGCATCACATGGGCGTTAAACGCCCAAACCATGCACCATGTGGGCGTTTAACGCCAGGATGGTGGGAGGAGGTACAATTTCGTTTTTCTTTATATTTTTTCCAAATTTTTATGTTTCAATTCATGATTTCTTGCATCAACATATTTCAAATTATCATCTCTCATCCCAAATTAGAGTTCTAAAAATCCTAATTTCTAATATCCCTTTTTCAAAATATCAAAGGTATCTTAATCCATAAAGGACAAATTAATTTTCAATCCAATCAAACTCTTTTAAAAATTTGTTTTCAAAACTCAATTATCTTTTTTTTAAAAAAAAAAAATATCTTTTTCAAAATTAAATTTTTCAGATTTGTCTTTTAAATTCTTATTCATATCTTTCTCTTTTAAAAATTATATCTTTTTCTAATCATATCTTTTAAAATCATATCTTTTATCTTATCTCTTTCTTATTTTTCGAAAAATAACCCACCCCCCCTCCCTATATCTTGTGTTCGGCGCCCTCCTCATCATCCAAACTGCTCTCCTCCTATCCCTCTTCTTTCTTCTCTTTTTGCTTGAGGACAAGCAAAGCTCTAAGTTTGGTGTGGATATCCGTGATCATCAAATTCATGGCCCCAAGAGGAAAACAACCCACCCAAAAGGGCAAGAAAGAAAGCGCTCCAAAGCCACTTTGGAATCAAGGGAAGTTCTTATCTAAAGAACATTCAGATCATTATTATAAAATAATGAGTCACAGATCAGTGATCCCGGAAGTCAGATTTGATTTGAAAGAAGATGAATATCCGGAGATCCAAGAGCAAATCAGAAACAGGCATTGGGAAATTCTGGCCAATCCTGAAACAAAAGTGGGAAGAAACATGGTTCAAGAGTTCTATGCTAATCTATGGCAGACAGAAAGGCAAAGAATCGTTGGAGCTGCTATCTTTGATCATAAAACTGTGGTCAGAGGAAAGATCATTCATACCAATCCTGACAGGATCAGGGAGATATTCAAGATTCCTCAACTAAAAGACGACCCAGACTCCTTTAATAGGAGAATGATGAGGGTCAATAAAGGATTGGACAGGATCTTGGAAGATATATGCGTTCCTGGAGCCAAGTGGACTACCAGCACAACTGGCGACCCAGTTCAACTAAAAAGGGAGGATCTAAAACCAGTAGCCAGAGGCTGGCTGGATTTCGTAGGGCGTTCCATATTGCCCACCAGCAACCGTTCTGAAGTAACCATCAAAAGAGCTGTCATGATTCACTGCATCATGTTGGGAAAAGAGGTAGAAGTCCATCAACTGATCTCATGTGAGCTATACAAAGTAGCAAACAGGAACTCTAAAGACGCCAGATTGGCCTATCCAAGCTTAATTTCTATGCTCTGCAAAGATGCCGGAGTGAAGATGGGAATAACAGAGTACATCCCAGTTGAAAAGCCAATTACTGGAATATCAATGGTCAGACAGCAACAAGATGATTCAACCAGGAAGAGAGCACAAGAAGCTCTCCCAGAACTGCCTCAATTCGAATATTGGGAACATCTTGAAGCCTCTATTTCCAGATTGCAAGAAGCTATGGATCAAATAAAGGAAGAACAGAATAATCAAAGTAGCATGCTTTGCAAACTGCTCAAAGAACAGGAGGAGCAAGGGCGTGATCTAAGGGAGCTGAAGCGCCAAAAATTAATCCTTGAACAACACCCCAGAGATTAGAAGAACACATCCTTCCTCAAAACAAAAGGTTGCTGAGTTCCAATTTTCCTGCTTTAATTTAGTGATAGCATTTTTTATTTGAAATTCACCTTAGGAGATATTTAGTAGTAATTAGTATGTCTATTTTGATTTTATTTCCAATTAAGCTATAGTTTATTTTTCTCATCATCATCAGGCATGAATAAAGTAGTAGATTTTATTTAAGAATAAAGAAGTAATCTATATTTTTCGAGTTCCTAATAATAAAATTTATAATTAATTATATGTGGTGGCAATACTTTTTGTTCTCTGAATGAATGCTTGAACAGTGCATAAATTGTATTTTGAATTTGATGAATATTGGCTCCTGAAAGGATGAGGAACACGAAAAATATTATTGATGATCTGAAAAATCATGAAATTGATTCTTGAAGCAAGAAAAAGCAGTCAAAAAAAAAATAATAATAATAATTACAATCAAAAGGAATAAAAGCCAAGCAGCCCTTAAAACCAAAAGGCAAGGGTAAAAAGGATCCAAGGCTTTGAGCATCTATGGATAGGAGGGCCCAAGGAAATAAAATCCAGGCCTAAGCGGCTAAATCAAGCTGTCCCTAACCATGTGCTTGTGTCATGAAGGTCCAAGTGAAAAGCTTGAGACTGAGTGGTTAAAGTCGTGATCCAAAGCAAAAGAGTGTGCTTAAGAGCTCTGGACACCACTGACTGGGGACTCTAGCAAAGCTGAGTCACAATCTGAAAAGGTTCACCCAGTTATGTGTCTGTGGCATTTATGTATCCGGTGGTAATACTGGAAAACAAAATGCTTAGGGCCACAGCCAAGACTCATAAAATAACTGTGTTCAAGAATCAACATACTACACTAGGAGAGTCAATAATACTATCTGAATTCTGAGTTCCTAAGGATGCCAATTATTCTGAAAATTTAAAGATACAGGGGATGCCAAAACTGTTCAGAGACAAAAAGCTACAAGCCCCGCTCATCTAATAAATTTGAACTTCATCTAAAACTCTGAAATATATACTACTTCTTAATTTCTGTTAGAACCTATTTTATTCATCTAGTTGCTTGAGGACAAGCAACAGTTTAAGTTTGGTGTTGTGATGAGCGGATATTTTGTACGCTTTTTGGGGGTAATTTCATGTAGATTTTAGCATGTTTCAGTTAGTTTTTAGTAAAATAATATTAGTTTTAGGCAAAAATCATATTTCTGGACTTTACTATGAGTGTGTGTATTTTTCTGTGATTTCAGGTATTTTCTGGCTGAAATTGAGGGAGTTGAGCAAAAATCTGACTTAGGCTGAAAAAGGACTGCTGATGCTGTTGGATCCTGACCTCCCTGCACTCGAAATGGATTTTCTGGAGCTACAGGAGTCCAATTGGCGCGCTCTCAACGGCGTTGGAAAGTAGACATCCAGGGCTTTCCAGCAATATATAATAGTCCATACTTTGCGCAAGGATAGACGACGTAACTTGGCGTTGAACGCCAAGTACATGCTGCTGTCTGGAGTTAAACGCCAGAAAAACGTCATGATCCGGAGTTGAACGCCCAAAACACGTCAAAACCTGGAGTTTGACGCCAAGAAAGGCCTTTACACGTGGAAAGCTTTAGTCTCAGCCCCAGCACACACCAAGTGGGCCCCAGAAGTGGATTTCTGCACCAATTATCTTAGTTTACTCAATTTTCTGTAAACCTAGGTCACTAGTTTACTATTTAAACAACTTTTACAGACTTATCTTGTACCTCATGCTATTTTCAGATCTGAATTACATACTTTGTGACGGCATGAGTCTCTAAACTCCATTGTTGGGGGTGAGGAGCTCTGCAGCGTCTCGATGATTTAATACAATTCCTTTGTTTTCCATTCAAACACGCTTGTTCTTATCTAAGATGTTTATTCGCGCTTAACTGTGGAGAAGGTGATGATCCGTGACACTCATCACCTTCCTCAACCCATGAACGTGTGCCTGACAACCACCTCCGTTCTACATCAGATTGAATGAATATCTCTTAGATTCCCCAACAGAATCTTCGTGGTATAAGCTGGATTGATGGCGGCATTCATGAGAATCCGGAAAGTCTAAACCTTGTCTGTGGTATTCCGAGTAGGATTCCGGGATTGAATGACTGTGACGTGCTTCAAACTTTAACCTGCTGGGCGTTAGTGACAGACGCAAAAGAGGGATTCTATTCCAGTAGGAGCGGGAACCAACCGGTGATTGGCCGTACTGTGACAGAGTGCGTGCATAGCTTTCACTGCGAGGATGGGAAGTAGCCATTGACAACGGTGACACCCTACATAGAGCTTGCCATGGAAGGAACAATGCGTGTGAGAAAAGGACGCCTAGGGAAAGTAGAAATTCAAAGGACAAAGCATCTCCAAAACTCCAACATATTCCTCATTACTGCACAACAAGTAACGCTTTTATTCTCTATTATTAAAGTAATAACTATTTATTCTACGCTCTAATTGGCAACGAAAATACGAGGCTAAAGAATCCTATTGGTATCCTGACTAAGCCAAATAAAATAACATTGATTGCTTCAAACCAATAATCTCTGTGGATTCGACCCTTACTCACGTAAGGTATTACTTGGACGACCCAGTACACTTGCTGGTTAGTTGAACGGAGTTGTGAATTCAACCAGTGCCATAATAAGGATTTTGAATGAACAAGAGACACAATAGTTTTTGTGTACATACTAAAGCTCAAAAGATAGAAATCACAATTTCGTCCACCATGTACATGAACTGGTTATTTGCAACCATCTCAATGAGTTCCTGGGCTTCTGCAGGTGTTTTCAGATGAAGGGATCCACCAACAGAGTGGTCCAATGACATCTTTGACATTTCAGATAGACCATCATAGAATATACATATGATGCTCTATTTTGGAAACATATCAGAAGGACAGTTAATTGCTTGTATCTTTCCTAAGCTTCGTAGAGGGATTCACCTTCCTTCTGTCTGAGGTTTGGACATCCACTCTGAGCTTACTCATCTTTTGAGGTGGAAAGAATTTGGTCAAGAAAGCATTGACCAGCTTGTCCCAAGAGTTCAGCTTTTTCTCTAGGTTGTGAGTCCAACCGTGTCCTAGCTCTGTCTCTTACAGCAAAGGGGAAAAGCATAAGTCTGTAGACCTCGGGATCGACCCCATTGGTCTTAACAGTATCACAGATCTGCAGGAATTTAGATAAGAACTTATGAGGATCTTCTTATGGAAGTCCATGAAATTTACAATTCTGCTGCATTAGAGAAACTAATTGAGGCTTAAGCTCAAAGTTGTTTGCTCCAATGGCAGGAATTGAGATGCTTTTTCCATAGAAGTTGGAAGTTGGTGCAACATAGTCACCAAGTATCTTCCTTGCATCTTTGGCATTGTTGTTATTTTTGGCTATCATGTCTTCTTCTTTTTCGAAAATTTCTGTCAGGTCCCCTCCAAAGAGTTGTGCTTTGACTTCTCTTAGCTTCCTCTTCAGAGTCCTTTCAGGTTCAAGATCGGCTTCAACAAGAATATCTTTATCCTTGTTCCTGCTCATGTGAAAAAGAAGAGAATAGAAAAGAAGAGAAATCCTCTATGTCACAGTATAGAGATTCCTTTATGTGAGTAGAAGAAGAGAAGAAGAGAAGAAGAGAAGAATGAGGTAGAGAGAAAATAAAGAGAATTCGAACACAGAAAGGGAGAGAAGGTTCGAATTTTAAGAAGGAGAGAAGTGTTAGTAAATGAATAAATAAATAGAAAGAGATGAGAGAGAGAGAATTCAAATATTAAATAAGAGGAAAATTTTTTTTGTTTTTATTTTAAATATTAGTTAGTATTCGAAAATTATGAAAGGAATAAAATAAAACTAGAGTTTAAAATAATTAGTTAATTAAAAAAAATTTGAAAAAGTTGTTAGTGGTTTTCAAAAATTGGAGAGAGAAAAGTAGTTAGGTGGTTCTGAAAAAGATAAGAATTAGTAAACTTTTTTAAAATCAAACAAAAAGTCAAGTAGTTAATTGAAAAAGATTTGAAAATAAATTTTGAAAAGATAAGAAGTTAGAAAAAGATTTTGAAATTAAGTTTTGAAAAAGATATGATTGAAATCTATTTTGAAAATGATTTGAAAAAGAAATTTGAAAAGATTTGATTTTGAAAATTGAAGTTGATGACTTGACAAACAAGAAACTAAAAGATATGATTCTAGAATTTAAAAAATGAACATGTCTTAACAAGAAAGTAACAAACTTGAAATTTTTGAATCAAAACTTTAATTGTTAGTAATAATTTCAAAAATTATGAAATAAAATTAAGAAAAAGTTTTTGAAAAATTTATTTTGAAGAATTTTTCGAAAATATTAAAAAAAATAAAAAAGATTTGATTTTTGAAAAAGATTTGAAAAGATCAAAATTTTTAAATTGAAATTTTGACTTGACTAACAAGAAACCACTAAATTTTAAAAATCTTTGACTAAGTCAACCCAAAATTTCAAAATTTATGAATGAAAAGGAAAAGATTTTTTTTTATTTTTGAATTTTAATGAAGAAAGAGAAAAAAACAAAAAACTCGACTCAAAACATACAAATTTTGGATCAAAACCAATGATGCATGCAAGAACACTTTGAATGTCAAGATGAACACCAAGAACATATTTTTTTAAATTTTTTTTTAGAAAAGAAAGACATGCAAGACACCAAACTTAGAAATTTTTAATGCTTAGACACTAACAAATTAAAAATATATATGAAAAACAAGAAAAGACACAAAACAAGAAAATCACAGGATCAAACAAAGACAATCATCAAGAACAACTTGAAGATCAAGAAGAATATATGCATGAGTTTTCAAAAAATGCTAGAAAAATAAAAACATGCAATTGACACCAAACTTAAAATTTGACTCTAGACTCAAACAAGAAACACAAAAATTTTTTGATTTTATGGTTTTATTAAAAAATTTTTTGAAAAATTTTTGAAAATTAGAAAAATTTTTGAAAGATTTTTGAAATTTTCTTAAAATAGAACAAGAAGAAAATTACCTAATCTAAGTAACAAGATGAACCGTCAGTTGTCCAAACTCGAACAATCCCCGGCAATGATGCCAAAAACTTGGTATGCGAAATCGTGATTCACACTTTTCACAACTCCGCATAGCTGACCAGCAAGTGCACTGGGTCGTCCAAGTTATACCTTACGTGAGTAAGGGTCGATCCCACAGAGATTGACGGCTTGAAGCAAGCTGTGGTCATCTTGTAAATCTCAGTCAGGCGGATTCAATTGGTTACCTTCCATGGCAAGCTGTATGTTGGTGGATCACCATTGTCAATGGCTACCATCCGTCCTCTCAGTTAAAACATGTCCTCTACGGTTTCCCGCATGGCTAATCAGTTGTCGGTTCTCGATCGTGTCGGAATAAAATACATTTATTCTTTTGCACACTGTCACTGCGCCCAACAGTCACGAGTTTGAAGCTCGTCACAGTCATCCCATCCCAGATCCTACTCGGAATACCACAGACAGGGTTTATACTTTCTGGATCTCAAGAATGCTGCCAATTGGTTCTAGCTTATACCACGAAGGTTCTAACGTCATGGATTCGAATGCTCTGTTGTCAGGAGAGGTGATTCAGATCTGTGGGTCAGAGACCAAAGAGAATACTCCAGCTGTCGTCCAATGACTACGTTGAACATCATGTAGACCGCTTTGTGGTTGTCAGGCACGCGGATATTGGCTAAGCGAGTAACGAAGATTGAGTGATTGTCACGGGTCACCCCTTCATTCTGACTTAACTGAACTAAGTACAAGAGTATATCTTGGAGGAGAAGTTGGCGTGAATTGAATAGAAAAACAATAATACTTGCATTAATACTCGAGGAACAGCAGAGCTCCTCACCTTAATCTATGAGGTGTAGAAACTCCACAGTTGAAAATACATAAGAACAAAAGGTCTAGGCATGGTCGAATGGCCAGCCTCCCAAAAATGGTTCGAAGAACTCCCAAAAGGTCAAAGACTCTGAATACAATAGTAAAAAGTGCTATTTATACTAAACTAGTAAACTAGGTTTACAGAAAATGAGTAGATAGTGCAGAAATCTACTTCCGGGACCCATTTGGTGTGTGTTTGGGCTGAGCCTTGAAGATTTCACGTGCATAAGCCATCCTTGGAGTTTAAATGCCAGTTTTGGTGCCAGTTTGGGCGTTTAACTCAGCTTTGGTGCCAGTTCTGGCGTTTTACGCCAGAAAAGGGTCTTTGGTGGGTGTTTGGACGCCCGTTTGGGCCATCAAATCTCGGAAAAAGTATGAACTATTATACATTGATGGAAAGCGCAAGATGTCTACTTTCCAACGCAATTGAGAACGCGCCAATTGGGTTTTTGTAGCTCCGAAAAATCCACTTCTAGTGCAGGGAGTTCAGAATCCAACAGCATCTGCAGTCCTTTCTGCTCAGATTTTTGCTCAGGTCCCTCAATTTCAGCCAGAAAATACCTAAAATCACAGAAAAACACACAAACATATAGTAAAGTCTATAAATGTAATTTTTGCATAAAAACTAATAAAAATATACTAAAAAGCAACTAAAACATACTAGAAACTACCTAAAAATAATGCCAAAAAGCGTATAAATTATCCTCTTATCACACTCCTTTGCCTTTGTTGAGGCGGCTGCACAGGTTCATGTGCATGCTCTCTAGTTTGCTCCATCCTCTTCTTCTATACTTAAGAGTGGTAAAAGTCACAAAGCAATGCTTTTGCAATACCAAACTTAAGAGTTTTGCTCGTCCTCGAGCAAATATGATCAATGGAAAAGAAGAAGGTGTGGTAGGTGGATCTTCTGTGGGACCTCTTAGTCTTGAGAGGCTAGGAAATTTCAGATTCTCTGCTTCTCTAATTGGCGTTTAAACGTCGAGGGGCTGCTCACGGGCTGGCGTTCAATGCCAGCGATGCTCCACTCTTGGGGCGTTGAACGCCTAGTGAGGGCTTCCTCATTGGCGTTCAACTTTAACACTCTTTCCGCAGTGTTTTGGTTTTACTGCTATGAATTCTGTTTCCTGGCTAATGCATATGATCATGACTCTGACAATAGAAAGGAAAAACAATATGAAAATAAATTGTTGAGTAAAGTTATGTTGCCTCCCAACAAGCGCTCTTTTGGAGTCACTAGCTTGATCTTTAGCTCCTTATGGAGGTGAGTATGGGCTCAAATTTTTGCCCTTGACAATGAATTTTTTTCCTGTCCTCTCATGAATAAGCTCTACATACTCTAGAGATAGAACACAGCTCACTGTGTGTGGTAAGGCTGGCTTCTTAGTGAAGACAACTCTCATGCCAGGTGAGAAGCCTTCAGTTGGGACTTTCTTGTTCTTCCAGCCTTTAGGTACTTTCTTTTTAGTACCTTTGTGCTTACAGCTTGTTGAGGGCTGCCCAACACCAAACTTAGAATTGGTGTCTGGGGGTTCTGCAGAGCTCTGCACAGAAAGAGAGGGTTGGCACACTAGATGTTGCACTATGATCTCTCTTTTAGAGGGAGGGCTAGGATGAGGCATCTTGAATAAGATATGATCCTCCCTTAACTTTAGGGTCAGTTCTGCTTTAGCCACCTCAATGATAGCATTGGCTGTTGCTAAAAAAATCTTCCAAGGATGACACAGTCATTATCATCCTTTCCTATGTCTAGGACAATGAAGTTTGCAGGAATGTAGTGGTTTTCAACTTTAACCAAGACATCCTCCACTAAGCCATGTGGCTTCTTCATGGTCTTGTCTGCCATCTCTAAAGAGACGTGTGCAGTTTGTACCTCAAGTATGCTCAGCTTCTCCATTACAGAGAGTGGCATAAGATTGATGCTTGAACTAGGTCACACAGAGCCTTATTAAAGTTCATAGTGCCTATGGTGCAAGGAATCAAAAAGCATCCAGGGTTTGGAAGCTTCTGTGGTAGCTCTTGCAAAACCAAAGCATGGAGGTCTTTGGTAAGCAGTGAAGGTTCTTCCTCCAGAGGCTTTGTACCAAATAACTTGGCATTCAGCTTTATTAGAGCTCCTAGGAAACAAGCAACTTGCTCACCTCTAGTGTCTTCATCCACACTTGAGGATGAGTAGTCATCAGAACTCATGCACTGCAGAAGTGCATTCAAAGGAACCTCAATTGTCTATATGGTTTCCTTTAGTTCTAGGCTAGAGGGGTCTTGAGTGGGGTTTAGGCACTCAGAGAGTGTGCTTTGACTGGCATTCAACGCTAGCTCTGTCAGCTTATTTGGCGTTGAATGCCCTTGCTGTCCACCCTGACTGGCGATAAATGCCAGTCCCTCTAGCATTCTGTGCATTGAACGCCCGGCAGGGATGTCCTTGCTGGCGTTCAACGCCAGCTTCCCTGGGCTGGTGGGCGTTGAACGCCCAGTGAAGGCTTTTTCACTGGCATTCAACACCTTCCCATTCTCCTCTAATTCGGCCTCAACCTCCATGGTTATGGCCTTTAGTGGACGAAATTGTGATTCATACTTAAATTGTTGTTCGAAATTGATTCCCAAGTAATGGCCCTAAAAACTTGGTGCTTAATACCATGGTCTAAACATAATTTCACAACTTTTCTCAACTAACCAGCAAGTGTACTGGGTCGTCCAAGTAATAAACCTTACGTGAGTAAGGGTCGATCCCACAGAGATTGTTGGTATGAAGCAAGCTATGGTCATCTTGTAAATCTCAGTCAGGCGGATAATAAATGGTTATGGAGTTTTCGAATAATAATAATAAATAAACTGAAAATAAAGATAAAAATACTTATGTAGATCATCGATGGGAATTTCTGATAGGCGTATGAAGATGCTGTGCTCCTTCTGAATCTCTACTTTCCTACTGCCTTCATCCAATCCTTCTTACTCCTTTCCATGGCAAGCTGTATGTAGGGCATCACTGTTGTCAATGGCTGCATCCCATCCTCTCAGTGAAAAAGGTCCAAATGCTCTGTCACGGCACGGCTAATCATCTGTCGGTTCTCGATCATGTTGGAATAGAATCCCTTGATTCTTTTGCGTTTGTCATCACGCCCAATAATCGCGAGTTTGAAGCTCGTCACAGTCATTCAATCCCGGAATCCTACTCGGAATACCATAGACAAGGTTTAGACTTTCTGGATTCTCATGAATGCCACCATCAATTCTAGCTTATACCACGAAGACTCTGATCTCACGGAATGGAAGGCTCGGTTGTCAGGCGAGGGCAACCATGCGTCGTGCATCAGGAATCCAAGAGATACACACTCTAGCTTTCGCTTGTAGAACAGAAGTGGTTGTCAGGCACACGTTCATAGGGACGGATGATGATGAGTGTCATGGATCATCACATCCATCAGGTTGAAGTACAAATGGTATCTTAGAACAGGAATAACTCGAATTGAATAAAAAATAATAGTAATTGCATTAAAACTTGAGGTACAGCAGAGCTCCACACCCTTAATCTATGGTGTGTAGAGACTCCACTATTGAAAATACATAAGTGAAGGTCCAGGCATGGCCGAATGGCCAGCCCCCAAAATATGATATGAATTCGAAAAATAGGGAGAAGGACCTATGGTCAAAAGACCGAATGGTCAAAGACACTGAATACAATAGTAAAAAGTCCTATTTATACTAGACTAGCTAATAGGGTTTACAGAAGTAAGTAATTGATGCAGAAATCCACTTCCGGGGCCCACTTGGTGTGTGCTTGGGCTGAGCTTGAACTTTACACGAGCTGAGACTTCTTTTGGAGTTGAACGCCAAGTTGTAACGTATTTTTGGCGATCAACTCTGGTTCGTGACGTGTTTCTGGCGTTTGACTCCAGAATGCAGCATGGAACTGGCGTTGAGTGCCAGTTTATGTTGTCTAATCACGAATAAAGTATGAACTATTATATATTGCTGGAAAGCCCTAGATGTCTACTTTCCAACGCCATTGAGAGCGCGCAATTTGGAGTTTTGTAGCTCCAGAAAATTTATTTTGAGTACAGGGAGGTCAGAATCCAACAGCATCAGCAGTCCTTTGTCAGCCTTTTATCAGAGTTTTGCTTAGGTCCCTCAATTTCAGCCAGAAATTACCTGAAATCATAGAAAAATACACAATCATAGTAAAGTCCAGAAATGTGAATTTAGCATAAAAACTAATAAAAACATCCCTAAAAATAGCTAGATTATACTAAAAACTATCTAAAAACAATGCCAAAAAGCGTATAAATTATCCGCTCATCACAACACCAAACTTAAATTGTTGCTTGTCCCCAAGCAACTGAAAATTAATTAGGATAAAAAGAAGAGAATATACTATAAATCCCAAAATATCAATGAATATTAATTCTAATTAGATGAGCGGGACTTGTAACTTTTTGCTTCTGAACAGTTTTGGCATCTCACTTTCTCCTTTGAAGTTTAGAATGATTGGTATCTATAGGAACTTAGAATTTCAGATAGTGTTATTGATTCTCCTAGTTAAGTATGTTGATTCTTGAACACAGCTACTTTTATGAGTCTTGGCCGTGGCCCTAAACACTTTGTTTTCCAGTATTACCACCAGATACATAAATGCCACAGACACATAGCTGGGTGAACCTTTTCAGATTGTGACTCAGCTTTGCTAAAGTCCCCAGTTAGAGGTGTCCAGAGTTCTTAAGCACACTCTTTTTGCTTTGGATCACGACTTTAATCACTCAGTCTCAAGCTTTTTCACTTGGACGTGCATGCCGCAAGCACATGGTTAGGGATAGCTTGATTTAGCCACTTAGGCCTGGATTTTATTTCCTTGGGCCCTCCTATCCATTGATGCTCAAAGCCTTGGATCCTTTTTACCCTTGCCTTTTATTTTTAAGGGCTATTGACTTTTTTTGCTTGCTTTTTCTTTTTCTTTCTAATTTTTTTTGCCAAATTTTTTTTTGCAAGCTTTTGCTTTTTCACTGCTTTTTCTGGCTTCAAGAATCAATTTTCATGATTTTTCAGATTGTCAATAACATTCTCTTTGTTCATCATTCTTTCAAGAGCCAACAATTTTAACATTTATAAACAACAAGATAAAAAATATGCACTGTTCAAGCATTCATTCAGAAAACAAAAGGTATTGTCACCACATCAATATAATTAAACTAATTTCAAGGATAAATTCAAAATTTATGTACTTCTTGTTCTTTTGAATTAGGAATATTTTTTATTTAAGAAAGGTGAAGGATTCATGAAATTATTCATAGCCTTAAGACATAATTACTAAATCCTAATGATCATGTAATAAAGACACAAGACATAAACAAACATATAGCATAAAAATCGAAAAATAGAGAGATAAGAACAAGGAAGTTAAGGAATGAGTCCACCTTAGTGAGGGTGGCGCCTTTTGATGGACCAATTGTGCTTTTTGAGCTCCTTTATGTCTCTTCCTTGCCTCTGTTGCAGGATCCCTAGTGATTTTGGTGCTCCTATCCTTAGTTACTCCCAATAATTGAATGGAGGAAAATTTATCCCCTGAGGTATCTCAGGGATTTCTTGATGAGGGAATTCCTCATGCTCTCTTGATGTGCAGTCAAATGCTCTATTACTGAGCTATGGATCCTTGAGATGAATCTCTCCATCTCCCATGATTCAGAGGTGGAAGCAATTGTCTTCCCTTTTCTCTTTTCTTTTTTTTTTTTTTGAGGTTTCTCTGGCCTTAGGTGCCATCAATGGTTATGGAAAAGCAAAAAAGCTATGCTTTTACCACACCAAACTTAGAATATTGCTCGCCCTCGAGCAAGAGAAGAAAGAAAAGAAGAAGAAGAAGAGAAAATATAAGGGAGAGTGGGGGAGGTGTATTCAGCCAAGGTATAGAAGAGGGGGTAGTTGGAAAGAGAGATTGAGGTGATTGGTGAAGGGTTTTTGGGAAAGAGTGGATGGATGTGAAGATGAGGAGAGAAGGTGAGTTAAGGAAGGTAGGGATCCTGTGGGGTCCACAGATCCTGTGATGATTTTGTGGTGTCTACAGATCCTGAGGTGTCAAGAATTTACATCCCTGCACCAATTAGGCATGTAAAACGCCTTTGCATACAATTCTGGCATTTAAACGCCGAAGTGATGCTTATTTTGGGCGTTCAACGCCCAATTGCAGCATGTTTCTGGTGTTGAACGCCAGTTCCATGCTTGTTTCTAGCGTTCAGCGCCAGTTCTCCTCAGGGTATATTACTGGCGTTCAAACGCCAGGATGCTGCTTGTTTCTGGCGTTCAACGCTAGATCCATGCTCTGTTCTGGCGTTGAACGCCAGCCAGATGTTCCTTACTGGCGTTTGAACGCGAGTAAGTCCTTCCTCAAGGGTGTGATTTTTTCTTCTGTTATTTTTGATTCTGTTTTTAATTTTAGTATTTTTTTCGTGACTCCACATGATCATGAACCTAATAAAACATTAAAGAACAATAAAAGAAAAATAAAATTAGATAAATAAAAATTAGGTTACTTCCCAATAAGCGCTTCTTTAATGTCAATAGCTTGATAGTGGGCTCTCATGGAGCCACACAGGTGATCAGGTCAATGCTGTAGACTCCTAACACCAAACTTAGAGTTTGGATGTGGGGATTCAACACCAAACTTAGAGTTTGACTGTGGCCTCCCAACACCAAACTTAGAGCTTGATTGTGGGGGCTTTGTTTGACTCTGTACTGAGAGAAACTTTTCATGCTTATTCTCCATGTATACAGAAGAACACCCTTGAGTCTTAAACACAAGGTAGTCCCCATTCAATTGAAGGACTAATTCTCCTCTGTTAACATCTATCACAGCTCCTGCTGTGGCTAGGAAAGGTCTTCCAAGGATGATGCATTCATCCTCCTCCTTCCTAGTATCTAAGAGTATGAAATCAGCAGGGATGTAAAGGCCTTCAACCTTTACCAACACGTCCTCTACCAATCCATAAGCTTGTCTTACTGACTTATCTGCCATTTGCAATGAAAATATGGCAGGCTGTATCTCAATGATTTTCAGCTTCTCCATTACAGAGAGTGGCATAAGATTTATACCTGACCTTAGGTCACACAGAGCTTTTTCAAAGATCATGGTGCCTATGGTGCAGGGTATTACGAATTTGCCAGGATCTTGTCTCTTTTGAGGTAAAGTTTGTTGAACCCATGTATCTAGTTCACCAATGAGCAAGGGAGGTTCACCTTTCCAAGTCTCATTACCAAATAACTTGGCATTCAGCTTCATGATAGCTCCTAGATATTGAGCAACTTGCTCTCCAGTTACATCTTCATCCTCTTCAGAGGAAGAATAGTCTTCAGAGCTCATGAATGGCAGAAGGAGGTTTAATGGAATCTCTGTGGTCTCTATATAAGCCTCATATTCCTTTGGGTCCTCAATAGAAAACTCCTTTTTGTTGAGAGACGTCCCATGAGGTATTCCTCATTGGGATTCACGTCCTCTCCTTCCTCTCTAGGTTCGGCCATATTGATTATATCAATTGCCTTGCACTCTCTTTTTGGATTCTCTTCAGTATTGCTTAGGAGAGTACTAGGAGGAGTTTTAGTGATTTTCTTACTCAGCTGGCCCATTTGTACCTCCAGATTTCTAATGGAGGACCTTGTTTCACTCATGAAACTTAAAGTGGCCTTAGACAAATCAGAGACTAAGTTTGCTAAGTTAGAGGTGCTCTATTCAGAATTCTCTGTCTGTTGCTGAGAAGATGATGGATAAGGCTTGATATTGCCGAGCCTATTTCTTCCACCATTATTAAAGCCTTGTTGAGGCTTTTGTTGATACTTCCATGAGAAATTTGTATGATTTCTCCATGATGAATTATAGGTGTTTCCATAAGGTTCACCCATATAATTTACCTCTGCTATTGCAAGGTTCTTAGGATCATAAGCTTCTTCTTCAGAAGATGCCTCTTTAGTACTATTGGATGCATTTTGCCATCCATTCAGACTTTGAGAAATCATGTTGACTTGCTGAGTCAACATTTTGTTATGAGCCAATATGGCATTCATAGCATCAATTTCAAGAACTTCCTTCCTTTTAGGCGTCCCATTATTCACGGAATTTCTCTCAGAAGTGTACATGAACTGGTTATTTGTAACCATGTCAATAAGTTCTTGAGCTTCTGTAGGCATTTTCTTTAGGTGAATGGATCCACCTGCAGAATGGTCTAGTGATATCTTAGAGAACTCAGATAGACCATAATAGAATATATCTATCATGGTCCATTCTGAAAACATGTCAGAAGGACATCTTTTGGTCATCTGCTTGTATCTTTCCCAAACTTCATAGAGGGATTCACCATCTTTTTGTTTGAAGGTCTGAACATCCACTCTAAGCTTGCTCAGCTTTTGAGGAGGAAAGAATTTAGCCAAGAAGGCTGTGACCAGCTTATCCCAGGAGTCCAGGCTATCTTTAGGTTGAGAGTCCAACCATGCTCTAGCTCTGTCTCTTACAGTAAAAGGGAAAAGCGTGAGCCTGTAGACTTTAGGATCTACTCCATTAGTCTTAACAGTCTCACAGATCTATAAGAACTTAGTTAAGAACTGGTAGGGATCTTCTGATGGAAGTCCATGAAACTTGCAGTTCTGTTGCATTAGAGCAACTAATTGAGGTTTCAGCTCAAAATTGTTTGCTCTAATGGCAGGAATTGAGATGCTTCTTCCATCAAACTTGGAAGTAGGTGTAGTATAATCACCAAGCATCCTCCTTGCATTATTGTTGTTGGGTTTGGCTGCCATCTCCTTTTCTTGTTCAAAAATTTCAGCAAAGTTGTCTCTGGATTGTTGTAATTTAGCTTCTCTTAGTTTCCTCTTCAGAGTCCTTTCAGGTTCTGGATCAGCTTCAACAAGAATGCCTTTTTCCTTGTTCCTGCTCATATGAAAGAGAAGAGAACAGAAAAAGAAGAGGAATCCTCTATGTCATAGTAAAGAGGTTCCTTATTGTTAGTAGAAGAAGAAAGGGAATAAAGAAAGGAGAATCCAAACACAAAGGTGAGGATAGGGGCAGAGATTTGAGATGAAGAGAAGTGTTAGTGAATGAATAAATAAATAGAATAAGATGAGAGACAGAAGTTTTCGAAAATAATTTTGAAAAGGAGTTAATGATTTTCGAAAATTAAGATAAGAAATAAAATTAAAATTAAAATTTAAAACAATTAATTAATTAAAAAGAATTTTTGAAAAAAGAGGGAGGTATTTTCGAAAATTAGAGAGAGAAAAGTTGTTAGGTGGTTTTGAAAAAGATAAGAAACAAACAAAAAGTCAAATAGTTAGTTGAAAAAGATTTGAAAATTAATTTTGAAAAGATAAGAAGATAAGAAGTTAGAAAAGATATTTTAAAATCAAATTCTTGAAAAAGATAAAATTTAAAAAGATATGATATAAAAGATAAGATAAAAAGATATGATTAAAAGGATATGGTTAGAAAAGATTTAATTTTTAAAATTAAAATTAATTACTTGACTAACAAGAAACTAAAAGATAAGATTCTAGAATTTAAAGATTGAACCTTTCTTAACAAGAAAGTAACAAACTTCAAATTTTTGAATCAATCACATTAATTGTTAGCATAATTTTCGAAAATAAAGATAAAACTAAGAAAATGATTTTTGAAAAATATTTTAAAATTTTTGAAAAATAGTAAAAAAAATGGAAAAAGATTTAATTTTTTTGAAAAAGTTTTGAAAAGATAAGATTTTTAAAATTTGAAAATTTGACTTGACTTACAAGAAACAACTAATTTAAAAATTTTTTGACTAAGTCAACTCAAATTTTCGAAATTTTGAGAGAATAAAGGAAAAGATATTTTTTTTATTTTTGAATTTTTAATTATGAGAGAGAAAAACATAAAAAATGACTCACAACATGAAAATTATGAATCAAAACACATGATGCATGCAAGAACACTATGAATGTCAAGATGAACACCAAGAACACTTTGAAGATCATGATGAACATCAAGAACATATTTTTGAAAATTTTTTATGCAAAGAAAACATGCAAGACCCCAAACTTAGAAATCTTTAATGCTTAGACAATATGAATGCAAAGATGCACATGAAAAACAATAAAAGACACAAAGCAAGAAAACATCAAGATCAAACAAGAAGACTTACCAAGAACAACTTGAAGATCATGAAGAACATTATGAATGTATGAATTTTCGAAAATTGCAAGAACAATATGAATATGCAATTGACACCAAACTTAAAACATGACACAAGACTCAAACAAGAAACACAAAAATATTTTTGATTTTTATAATTTTATATTTTTTTTGGTTTTATTTTATATTTTTCGAAAAACATATAAGAAAAAGGAAGTAATGAATTCAAAGTCCTCAATCAAAATCCCAGGAATCATACCAGGTTAGTCTAAAGCTTGATGGCCAGCCAAGCTTCAGCATACCATTTTGAAACTCTAGAATTCATTCTTAAAAACTCTGAAGGATTTTTCGAAAATAGAGGGAGAAAATATTTGAAAAATATTTTTGAAAATTTTTTGAAAAGAAAAAAAAATTACCTAATCTGAGCAACAAGATGAACCGTCAGTTGTCCATACTCGAACAATCCCCGGCAGCGGCGCCAAAAACTTGGTGGACGAAATTGTGATTCATACTTAAATTGTTGTTCGAAATTGATTCCCAGGTAATGGCCCCAAAAACTTGGTGCTCAATACCATGGTCTAAACATAATTTCACAACTTCACTCAACTAACCAGCAAGTGTACTGGGTCGTCCAAGTAATAAACCTTACGTGAGTAAGGGTCGATCCCATAGAGATTGTTGGTATGAAGCAAGCTATGGTCATCTTGTAAATCTCAGTCAGGCGGATAATAAATGGTTATGGAGTTTTTGAATAATAATAAATAAACTGAAAATAAAGAAAAAAATACTTATGTAGATCATCGATGGGAATTTCAAATAGGCGTATGAAGATGCTGTGCTCCTTCTGAATCTCTACTTTCCTACTGCCTTCATCCAATCCTTCTTACTCCTTTCCATGGCAAGCTGTATGTAGGGCATCACCGTTGTCAATGGCTACATCCCATCTTCTCAGTGAAAAAGGTCCAAATGCTCTGTCACGGCACGGCTAATCATCTGTCGGTTCTCGATCATGTTGGAATAGAATCTCTTGATTCTTTTGCGTTTGTCATCACGCCCAACAATCGCGAGTTTGAAGCTCGTCACAGTCATTCAATCTCGGAATCCTACTCGGAATACCACAGACAAGGTTTAGACTTTCTGGATTCTCATGAATGCCGCCATCAATTCTAGCTTATACCACGAAGACTCTGATCTCACGGAATGAAAGGCTCAGTTGTCAGGTGAGGGCAACCATGCGTCGTGCATCAGGAATCCAAGAGATACACACTCTAGCTTTCGCTTGTAGAACGGAAGTGGTTGTCAGGCACGCGTTCATAGGGACGAATGATGATGAGTGTCACGGATCATCACATCCATCAGGTTGAAGTACGAATGGTATCTTAGAACAGGAATAACTCGAATTGAATAGAAAATAGTAGTAATTGCATTAAAACTTGAGGTACAGCAGAGCTCCACACCCTTAATCTATGGTGTGTAGAGACTCCACCATTGAAAATACATAAGTGAAGGTCCAGGCATGGCCGAATGGCTAGCCCCCAAAATATGATATGAATTTGAAAAATAGGGAGAAGGACCTATGGTCAAAAGACCGAATGGTCAAAGTCACTGAATACAATAGTAAAAAGTCTTGTTTATACTAGACTAGCTACTAGGGTTTACAGAAGTAAGTAATTGATGCAGAAATCCACTTTCGGGGCCCACTTGGTGTGTGCTTGGGCTGAGCTTGAACTTTACATGAGCTGAGGCTTCTTTTGGAGTTGAACTCCAAGTTGTAACGTGTTTTATCAGAATCCAACAGCATCAGCAGTCCTTTGTCAGCCTTTTATCAGAGTTTTGCTCAGGTCCCTTAATTTCAGCCAAAAATTACCTGAAATCACAGAAAAATATACAAACTCATAGTAAAGCCCAGAAATGTGAATTTAGCATAAAAACTAATGAAAACATCCCTAAAAATATCTAGATTATACTAAAAACTATCTAAAAATAATGTCAAAATGCGTATAAATTATCCGCTCATCATCCTTGCACTGTTCTCTAGGATTAACCTCAGTATTGTTGGGAAGAGTGTCAGGAGGGATCTAAGGGATCCTCTTACTCAATTGACCAACCTGTCCATCCAAATTTCTAATGGAGGACCTTGTTTTATTAATAAAACTATGGGTGGTCTTAGTGAGGATGGAAACTAGAGTAGCTAAGTTAGAAAGGCTCTGCTTAAAGGTCTCCATATTCCCTTGAGAAGATGGGAATGGTGGCCTGTTATTGAACCTATTCTAGTTCCTACCACCTTGATTGAAACCTTGCTGAGGTTTCTGTTTATCCTTCCATGAGAGGTTAGGATGATTCCTCCATGAAGGGTTGTAGGTGTTTCATTAGGGTTCGCCCATGTAATTCACCTCCTCCATGGTGGGTTGATCAGGATCATAAGCTTCTTCTTCAAGGGAAGCTTCCTGATTACTGCCAGGTGCAGTTTGCATCCCAGTGAGATGTTGAGAGATCATGTTGACTTGTTGGATCAAGATTTTATTCTAAGCCAAGATGGAATTCAGAGTCTCAACTTCATGAACTTCTTTTTTCTGAGGGATTCCATGGTTTACAGGATTTCTCTTAGAGGTGTATATGAATTGGTTGTTTGCAACCATATCAATGAGTTCTCTTGCTTCTGTAGGTATTTTCATTAGGTGGAAGGATCTACCCGCAGAGCTATCCAATGAAATTTTGGACATCTCAAGCAAACCATCATAGAACATGCCTATGATAGACCACTCTGAGAGCATGTCAGGAGGACATCTCCTAATCAGCTGCTTGTATCTTTCCCAAGCTTCATAGAGGGATTCACCTGCTCTTTGTCTGAAGGTCTGAACTTTCACTTTAATCTTGCTCATCTTTCCGAGAGTCAAGACTCTCTCTAGGTTGGGCATCTAACAAGAATTTAGCTTTGTCTCTTAAAGCAAAGAGAAAGAGCATCAATTTATAGACTTCAGGATTAACTCCTTTAGTCTTTACAGTATCACAGATCTGTAAAAATTCAGCTAGGAACTGATATGGATCTTCCAGTGAAAGTCCATGGAATTTGTAGTTTTGTTGCAGAAGAGAGACTAACTGAGGCTTAAGCTCAAAATTGTTAGCTCCAATGGTAGGTACAGCAATGCTTCTTCCATAAAAGTTAGAGGTAGGCATGGTGAAGTCACCAAGGACTTTTCTTGGCTCCTCTTGTGGTTCGTCCATATCCTCCAGTTCTTGTTCAAAACTTTCTGAAAGGTCTCTTCCGGAGTGTTGTGCTTTAGCTTGTTGTAAACGTCTCCTTAGAGTCTTTTCAGGTTCAGGATCAGGAGTCAAGAGGGGTTATTTATTCCTGTTCCTGGTCATAAACAAGAAGAAAAGGAAAAGATGGAAAGGAAGAAAGTTCTTTGTTCTAATTGGCAAGAAGCTCCTTCTTAAAGTCAGAAGTGAAAGAAGAAGAAGATAAAAAATAAAAATAAAAATAAATAAAAGAAGTAGAAGAAGATTACCTTCAAAAGAGAAGATAGAATAAAAAAAGAGAAAAAAAGAAAGCTTTTTTGTTCCACTTGGATAAAAAAGCTTCCAGTTAGATGTAAAGAAGAAAGCAAAGAAGATAAAGATGTGAAGATGGAAGAAGAGATAGGGATAGGAGAGTTTTGAGTAATAGAGATGTGAAAAGAAGAGTAGTATAAATAGAGAAAGTAAATAACAATTAAAATATTTTTATTTTTAATTTCTTAATTAATTAATTAATTTTTGAAAATTATGTTATTAATTTAAAAAGATTTTAAAATTAGTTAGTGAATTTTCAAAAATAGAAGAGAGAGAAGAGGGGGGAATTTTCGAAAATTAAGAGAGATGAGAGTTGGTTAGGTAGTTTTGAAAAAGAAGAGACAGAAATATGTGAAGTATTTTCGAAAATTATGAATAGAAAAGTTAGTTAGGAGGTTTTGAAAAAGAAGAGAGAGAAGATAAGATATTAATTAAGAAAAGATTTTTAATAAAAAAATAAAATAGAAGATAAGATAAGAAAAGATTTAAAATTAAAATTTGAAATTAGAAAAAGATAAGATAGAAATTTAAAAGATTTGAAAAAGATTGAATTTTAAAATTAGAAGTTAGAAAAGATAAGATAAGAAACAAAAAAGATAAGATTAGAAAATTAATTTTGAAAAAGATTTAATTTTAAAAATTTGAATTTTGAAAAAGATAAGATAAGATTTTTAAATTTTGAAAAAGATAAGATAAGATTTTGAAAAAGATAATATTTTTGAAAAAGGTATGATTTTTATTTTTATTTTTTTAAAAAATTTGATTTTTGAAAAGTTGACAACTAAGATATGATAAGATAAAATTTTAAAATTGAAATCTAAATTTTTATTGTTACTTTTCAAAAATTACAGTTGAAATTAGTTAGAAAGGATATTTTTTATTTTTTTTATTTTATGATGAAAGAGAAAAATACAAAAAAGATCAAAAATTGAAACACGGAACTTAAAAATTTTGGAGAGAAACACCAATGGACACCAAACTTAAAAATTTTAAGATCAACACACATGTAAGACTCAAGAACACTTTTAAGACTCACAAGAATACAGAACAAAATTTAAAGACTTAAAGAACTCAAGAACATATGAAGAACACCAAACTTAAAATTTTTAGAAAACCAAAACAAAATTTTCAAAAATCCAAAGAAAATAAATAAGAAAACACTAAACTAAAAAATTGAAACAAGAATTAAACAAAGAAACTATTTAAAAAAATTTTTGAAAAGAAAACTCAAAAGGGACGAAAATTTCAACAAGAACAAACACAAAAGACTCAAAACAAGAACAAAAATTAAACAAAGAAAAGAAAAATATTTTTGAAAAAAACTTTTGAAATTTTCAAAAATTTAAGGAAGAAGAAAATAAAAATAAAACACTTTAATCAAAGTTATACTCTTGCCAAAAATCAAAGACTCAACAAGAACATAAATTGAACAAAGAAAAGAAAAATATTTTTGAAAATGTTTTGAAATTTTTTTTTGAAAATTAAAAAGAAGAAGAAAATCAAAATCATGGACTTAAGAAAAATAAAAATTACCTGATCTAGAGAGTAAGACAATCTGGCAGTTTGCCCAAACTCAACAATCCTCGGCAACGGTGCCAAAAACTTGGTGCGCGTATACACAAAACCCACATTATTTCGTACAGCAGCAGTACTAGCAAGTGTTCTGGGTCGTCCAAGTAATACCTAAGCGAGTCAGGGTCGATCCCACGAGGTTTGTGGCTTGAAGCAAGCTATGGTTGTCTTGCAGGTCTTAGTCAGGCGGAATCAGAAGTTGTTGGATTAAGAAGTTTGCTTTTAGGAATTATATGCTGGGAATAGAGTTGAGACTTAAGAGTTGGAGTTGCTTTGTCTTTCTCAGTTAACTCTGGTACGACTGTCTTCTTTGCTTGTGCATGATCTTCTTCTATGGCAGGCTGTAAGTGATCAAAGCCATTGCCCGTGGTCATTGATCTCCTCTGCTACAGAATGAACACGGCCATGGCCATTGGTCGTGGTTACTCAATCTGACGAAGGGTGAAGCACATAGCAGTCCATTCTCTTGGCGATCCTACTCAAAACGCCACAGACAAGGTTGAATCTTCCGGATCAGAGAAAGCTGCTTCTTTGGATTCTAGCCTATACCACGGAGACCCTAACCTCCACAGAAATTGGCTGAACTAGTGTCTCGAGAAGTCTCCAACGAAGTCGTGGATTAACCGTCTGAAAGAAGTATAAACAAAGCTGTTGGCTCATGCTTTTCTTCCAAGTACTCACACGAACCCAAGTAGACGCGGGTGCTTGTCAGGCACGTTCGTCTTAATATGATGAACAGAGCTAATTGGTTAGATCATCCTATTCACCACAATGAAGATCGGGATATACATCTTAGAGATAGATCAAACACGGATCGAAGAAGAAACAATAATACTCTTATTAATTCATAGGACTCAGCAGGGCTCCTCCCCTCAACCTAGGAGGTTTAGAAACTCATACTGAAGTAAAAATAATGGGAAAAACGGGTATAATGCTCTCATAAATCGAAGAGTGTGAAAAAGTTTGTGAATTACATGAATCTAATCCCTTAAATACTAAACAAATGACTAATAAGGGTAAAACAGTCTATTTAGTGCTAAAATCCAGTTCTAGGGCCCACTTGGTGAGTGTTTGGGCTGAGCTTTGATGAGATCCACATGCTATGAGACTCCTTGGGCGTGGAACACTAGCTAGGGGGTCCTCTTTGGGCCTTTGGACGCTGGGCTCTACTCTTTGGGCGCTGGACGCTTGGAAGGGGGCAGGAAGCAGGCTTTGGACGCCAGTTTTGAGCCTTTTAATCCGAAGCAAAGTATAGACTATTATATATTCTTGGAAAGTTCAGAAAGTCAGCTTTCCATAGCCATTGAGAGCGCTCTATTTTGACTTCTATAGCTCCAGAAAAGATCTTTCAAATGCAGGTAGATCAGATCTAGACAGCATCTGTAGTGCTTTCTCTGTCTCTGAATCAGACTTCTACTCCAGCTCTTCAATTTCAACAAGAAAATACCTGAAATTGTACAAAAACACAAAATCTCATAGTAGAATCTAAAAGTGTGATTTTAACACTAAAACCTATAAAAAATTAATAAAAACTAAATAAAACACTCTAAAAACTATATGAAAATGATGTCAAAAAGCGTATAAAATATCCACTCATCAGTAAATGAAAAATAATGAGAATTTTATAAGAGGTTGCTGTTGAGCTGCCTGTGGCTATTGGAGCTGCTCCGCCGCCGTTCTGGTCATCGGATATGGCATGGGTGTCGCCAGAACCACCGCAGGGGTTGCTGGTGCTCGGTTTAATCATTCTTCCTGTATTACATTAAGCGTTTTCATTCCAGAACATTTGAGAAACTTGGTTTTCAGGGATATAACGACTAGTCTGTGGTGATGGTCGCACCTGTAAGGTGTTGTCCTTACAGAGGTTTATCATGACTTACAACAACTAGGGAGAGCTACACCTGTAAGGCAAGGTTGCTTATAGAGGTTATGTTCAGCACTCAATGACTAGGAAGAGCCACACCTGTAAGGGGAGGTCGCTTACAGAAGTTAATGCCAACGGGAAAGCCTTATCCGGGACTAGTACCAGGTAGTGTTGGTAGGGGGTAGAAATCGACAGATAAATTCATTACCTGCACTAAGAATAGATATGCATTATAATTGCTTGTGCATATTTCTTATGAACTTTGTTTTCTGCGATTGTGTATGTGTTGTGCTTGATTTTCTATATTCTTTAGTTATTATGCTTTCTTGTGTTTATTGGTTATTGCTGTTGATTGGGTATATTATTGAAATAGACTTAACTAACTACTCCCGACCCTATTAAAGACTTCCTAGTTCTTACCCTCTTTCCGTCCCCTTCAGATGGAGACATGGATCCTATTCTATGAGTTAGATCACCCACGCATATACGAGGACCCGGTGCATCATAGTTTTTACATAGTAGTCGCCAAGCCTCGAGTATGCCTGTATATGTTACGAGACTATCCCTTTCCATTTCCTGATGGATCTGGATACCCTCATCCTGTACAATCCGAGGACCAGGTTGTCCCTCTGCTGGACCTAGTTAAGTAGTATGTGCTTGAGCCAGAGCCTGTGCCTGAGTGGGATATTCCTCTAGAGCTAATTTCACCACCTTTATCTAGCACACAATGTAACACCCTATCCTCCTAAGCCATACCTCATACCGTAAAGCGAATGATAACAAAGTGCCACGATAGTTCTAAAGCTTATATAATAGTATATATAGAAGGAAATAGTAATACGAGAAGCTCGATAAATAATTATAGCTCAAAGACATGGAAAATAGAGGTACAAAAGTGTGAATCATCACATGTGATAACTAAAGCATAGAGATACAAGATCATTACATAATACAATAGTAATCAAGATAGATATATATATAAGTATGATAGTAAAAAGAACATTAGCCATAGTTCGCGGAGTTTATGCCGACTAGTTAATACAGAAAGCACAGAGTGTTTGATTCAAAATAGCATATACATTCTGTCTCTCAAATTTAGCCTCTAAGGAATCAAAGATACAATATACACAAGTGAAAGTATATCCATAACAAAATAAAAAAATACAATAGATAGCAAAAGATCCTCCACTCTGTCACCATCCCATAACTCACCGAGGTGGGTTACGACCTGCATTTGACAACAACATATTGTATAAGAATCGAATGTTCTCAGTATGGTAACAGTGTCCAGCATATAAGATATAAGGTTCTAGGACCCTAAAGGCAATCCTAGAACTTCACATCAAGCATTATATTCAAACTTATAAAACAATTTAATAAAATCCTTAAATATGTCATTTATCTTAGGAATTTCTAAACTAGCAGTAACACCACTGTCCCACAGCCATCGCCAACCTAACCTCCATACGATCCCATCGCCACCTCCTACCGAAACTCCCCCATTCCCATTAGAAAGCACAAGTATATACAAGAACTTCCAAAAAGTGATATGGAAGAGAGAGACACGGAGAAAAAGGTGCAGAGGGAGAGAAGAGACATGAAAAGGGTGAGAAGACACATATTTTTTTAATGTAAAACTAATTTTAAAATTTTAAAATCATGATTTTTTTTAAAAAGTTCGCTGCATATAGAATTAGTTCATAGACCTTCTCTTATTATTGTTGTTGTTGAGTCCTCCTTTATTTTTTATATAACACAATAAACACAAAAAAGATTATAACTTATGGATTATAGAGTTTATAAGTAATATAACCTGACGGAATCGGTTTGACTTTTATAATAACTATTTTGAAATTAATTTTACAAAGTTGTGTAAGAGACAAATGTAAAAGGGACCAAAAAAATTGTAAAGGAAACCAACGTTCAAATCAAATTACCCTGAAGGCCAAAACAAAAAATCAGATTACCCAAACTCTCTTTATCTCTTTATATATACATATAGAGCTATGGACGTGAAGTATGCATTTTATATGAATTGACTAGTCTTAACCTTTTCTTTGGGGAAAAAAAACGTATGGAGTACTGAATGTTATTTTAAAATCTTGGGGGGGGGGGGGGGGGGGGGGACAGTTTTGCCCTTTATTTTTGTTAGAAATCTGCTCAGTAGTAATTCTAGACTTCCAACTTCCAAGTTTAAACTTCTACATAAGTTATCTATATTTCTCATACTATGATACTAGCAACAAGCAAGAATTTCTTTTTTTTTTTTTGGTCTCCAAAATATTTCAATCAATAAAAAGTTTGCATATGAGAAGAAAATGTGCCTCCACTAAATTTCGTTTACTAAAACTCAAGCAAATCTTACGTGACTAGTGCTGCAACAGTGATTTGGTAAGTTTCTGGTCAGACATTCAATTTGAGGAACAAGCCATGAAGCAGCTAGGTTAAGTAGTTGAGGTTGTTCTGACTTGTGATACCATAAAGATTACATAGAAATTCATATACAAAATTAGTCTAATAGAAAACTTATCGCGCATTATTACATACCTCAAATTTCAAAGCTCATTGCATATTTTATTCGCCATAATCAAAATACCCAGCTTATACTTCTACTTTGCAAGAAAAAGGGAGAAGTTTATACAAAGATATAGATTTGTACATGCGCCACATTTGTGCAGAACAGACAATGTTCCCATCAAGAAATCTGAAACAATTCTTCGATATATTATTGTCCTTGAAGCTGTTTACAAGAAAACAGAAAAAGCTGAGTGTTAAAAAACAGGTTTACATAAACATATTCAAACTGCAAGAAAGAACCAAAATGATAACTTGCAAGGCACACTGTAGAGACTAAATCGCAATATCTATGTCGTTGATGAGAAGTTAATTAAAAAATTAGTTGCAGATTATACAGTCATTAATGTAATTTTTATCTTATTAAATCTAAAACGGTAGGTTTTCTTATTGATAGTTTAGAACTTCAGATACTACATTGAGTCGAATTCGGTATAAATATACCTGAAGTGATGAAAGGAGCAATGCAACACCAGTGTTCCAGAAAGCATGGATAGTGATGGGAGCGAGAAGGTTGCGAGTTTGAGCATATGAAATCCCCATAAATGTCCCTATAAATATATCTCAAATATTTGTTATTTCTTCACGAAATTGACAAATATCGGTACTTTCAAAACCAAATAAGTTGCAGTTTTCTTTTTCCACTACACTGTAAACTCCTAGAGTTTTTATTCAAATTTTAACCAGGTGCTTATAATTTAAGAGTTAGTGATGAAATCTCTAGGTTGTACAAAAACTTTCAATCATGTTCCTATAATTTGAGGATTTTTAAATATGAAAACTTGATTACAAACTTTTAAATTGTTAGAACTTAATGAAAATTAAGTCGAACTTTAGGAAAATCTGTTAGTTCTTGTTTGAGTTCTATTAAATCGATAAAAAAATATCTTTTTTCAATGAAAAAAAATGTTTTTTATTCTTCAGTGTGTTTGGCAAATTTCTATAATAGTTAAAAGTAAAAGCAATGAAAAAAAAAAACATCTTTTTTGAGAAGTTACAATTTACATCTTTTTTCCTTAAAAAAAAGTTTTTCACATAATAAATAAACAAAAAAGTACATTTATCTTATTTTACCCAAACATAATTGATAGATAAAAAGATCTTTATATGAGATATCCAAACATAAAATCATTTTTACTTTTGTAAAAGATCTTTTAAAAAAAGATCGTTAAAAAAGCTAAACCATCATCATCATCAATTTTGTTTATTTAAGAAAAAATCCTTCAATGCCAATTCTGAAGATCATGTTATCACCCTACCTAAAACAAACAGTTGTGGAAAAGCTTCAGGAGTGAAATGGGCAAGAGCAAATACAGCAGCACTAATGATGATTGCTACCGGCGTCGGAACCCTACGGAGAGAGATTAAGCAACCCACAATTATGAGGAGACTGTGCACGAATAACACAATAGCAGATAAGACATTCTAAATAACCCAAGCAAGCAATTTGGACCAGCTACATGTTTAATTGTTTAAATTTGACAAAGCATGAATTTACTATTTGATAGTTTTTCATATTGAACAGATTAGAGGAGATAAGTCCCGAAATTAAACTTTGAACTTAGGCTGCAAACAATGCCTTAGTAGTTATACTACAAAAACCCCAAAACTGATTGATGAATAACTTGTAAATGCCATGAACCTGAAGTTTGAACTAAAAACAAACTCTAACCAATGCTGTAATAGTTTACACATAAAACTATCAGCTTATCATTAAACTATGTCTACAAATGGAGATGCCAAATACAGGATATAAACTTGCCACGGATGTACTAAAGTTCAATTCTAAGGTTTTATCACACTATATTGCCATATTGGATACAATTTAATTTTTTGTTGGCAGAGACTGAAAGAGAACTATATAAGAAAACCCTTTAGAACTATCTAAGGAAACTCATACAGTAGAAGCAGTAGTCAGCTTTTCAGCATACAGGTGAAATTATAAATGATCTTAAATGTTGGTTTAACGTACAACAGATGAATGAAACGTTTTCAAGGATGTGAAATCATACTCTTATGAAAGAAAAACAAATAAGGATTTCCTCATTATAAGATAAAATGAAATTTCTCGAGTTAATACTGAAAATGCCGACCTCCGACTCAATTTAGCCCTCCAATTTCCAATTGACCAAAATTGTACCCTGAAACTTTAAGGCGTGACTCAAGTTGGCCCCTTCGTCCATTTCCGTCACCGGAGAGATAACGTGGCACGATTAAACGACGTCGTTTTACTCCCTCCTCTTCTTCCTCCTCCTCAATGTCTGAACCTCCTACCACCCCATTGCCACCACCCTCAATCATACCTTCCCAACCCCACCATCCTCACCACTACCTCATCCACCACTCCATCGTCACCGCACCATCCCCTTCTCCATCTCTCTCTTCCTCCACCTCCTTAGCCAAAGAATACCGCAAAGGAAACTGGACCATCCAAGAAACCCTCATCCTCATCACAACCATGCAACTCGACGACAAGTGAAGACTCAAAACCCCATCATCATCGTCGTCATCATCATCATCCTCACCTGCATACTCCACCACCCCAACAAGTAGAAGCAGCGGTGAGTTAAGGTGGAACTGGGTTGAAAACTATTGCTAGAGCCAATGGCTGCTTGAGGTCACAGAATCAAGTTGTCCCAATTTTCATTGCATTGATTCTGTGAGAAGAAGGGAAGGACGGAAGAGGGAAAGGGGGCATTTACTGATCAAATTATCAAATTGAGGAGGAGAAAGAAGGGGGGGTGGTGGGGAGAGGTGAGGAGCAGGGGGTGGTGGTGGTGGTGGTGGTGAGGGTGGTGGGGTTGGGAAGGTATGATTAAGGGTGGTGGCAATGGGGTGGTGGGAGGTTCAGACATTGAGGAGGAGGAAGAAGAAGAAGAAGGGGAGGAGTAAAACGACATCGTTTAGGCGAAAGCAGCAAAACGACATCATTTAATCGTGCCACGTCATCTTTTCGGTGACAGAAATGGACGGAGGGGCCAACTTGAATCATCTTAAAGTTTCCGGTTACACTTTGGGTCAATTGAAAATTAAAGGGCTAAATTGAATCCGAGGTCAAACTTCAGGACCATTTTGAGTATTAACTCAAAATTTCTCCAACAATTTTGATATATAATGGGGAATGAAAGCACATGAACGAGGCGTAATACCACTTAGTCAAGGAAGCCATAATAAAGCCTCGAAATACAGTCTCCTCAAGAAGGGGAACAAGAACACCTGTTGTTCCTACCACACAAGCAGTACTACAATGAAGATCACCATAATCAATTACTTAATCATGAAACTAGGAACTCGGATATAGAGCATACCATAAAACTTACAGACATCATAAAATTAAAGTCCAAACAACCATGTGGTCTAAAAAAAGCATGTCTATAAATGCATCACAAAATAACAAATGTATCTCAAAAAAGGAAATTTAAAAGAAAAAGTGTCTGTAGACAAGCTAACAAAATGTAGGTATTTTTTAAATGATTTTAGCTATAGTACTTAGTCTATCTACGTCCACCTATGTCGTGCAGCCCATTCAATTTCTTCTCTTCAAGTAACTAAACAACTTAAGGCGGGATTCTTCCATCTTTTAGGTGATATCCAAGCCTTTTGTTTAATACATTCATTATTAACCCTATATTGTTCTTGTTCAATATGTCCATCCATCCAATGTAAAATCATCATCTCTACAACGTAAAGCATATTGTATAGAATCTGAAATTTTCACCTCCAATCTAGAATTTATATGCCCCTTCCAGAACCTACATTCAGTGGGATAGGTACTATATCTGCAAAAATTATGCATCGTAAATTGATTCTTGAAAGTGCTTAGCAAGCATGTACAACACCAAGGTATACAGGGATCAAAGTCATCCATTAGAACAACCATTTCATGTTCGTGAAGATTAAGCAAGACTTTAGGTTGGCTGTCAACTACTTAACCTAATCATCCTCTTTCATCCAAACCAGCTACATAAAAATTTCCAAAGCATAAATAGGGATCTTTATGGGGAACACAAAAGGATACGGAATAACTATTGCAAAGTACCTGAAAGTGATATTTAAAGATCCAATTGATGGAAGCAACGTAACAAGAGAGTCAATCTGAAAAGAAGCTAAATCAGAGATGATCCAGAGATCAAAATCACACAAGCTTAATTAACTCCTATGAACAAATTAGGTAATCTTGAACAGGAAACAGCTTGCCCCTAAGATTTTGAGCATCTAATATTCGGCATTCAATAAATCCAATTTGGCTATAGTCAGCTGGAATTCTGGAAAGCTTCATGCTAAGATGGCAACATATTACAAATTATTGAAGTGGAGTCAGTACACAGTACTTAAACAATTATGCTGCTTCAGTGGCTGAAACTGGCCATCTCCCATTGAAAGCCAAGATTATTTACCTCCATTTCCGGAGTTTCGCCACTAAAGAAGGACATGACAGCTCCAGTCATCGCCATGGCAGTCAGGGCACCAGCTAGTCCGATTCCTGCCCACAAAAGCCACCCCTTTTGAAGATCGAAAGGTACTCCCCAATCTGAAATATTGTTTCGCCTTTAAATGAAGATGAGATAAGCAACAACACAAGATACTATGATTCTATAGATCAAAATCTGACTAGAATGAGGTTTGAGACAACACACTGCAACAATAATTATGCAAGAAAGCTACAACACATTCTGCAGTGGAATAAATGGTTGGCATACATATAAACATTTGAAACTATTTGCTTGTATTCTATGAAATTCTGAAAACTTTTGGAATGATCAATTACCATATTTGAAGAAGTCTTCTGACAGTGGCTGGTAACTGTTAGCCATACGATAAATAATTCCAAGTACAACAGCAGTTATAAGGCTGCCAAATGAATACAAAAAAATAACGTAATCAGAACAGCCTTCACTTTAACATTGGAAAGAAAATTATGTTATTTAGATAGATTTACATGATTAAGTGCTTCCCAAAAAAGGAAAACAGTCAAAAAGGCAAAGACCTAAAGTTAAAGATAAAAATTTTCGCATAAGTTACATTACTGGCTACTATGAGCATTATCCTGTGGTCTGGCTATAAAAACATGACATGCCTGCATCACTTCAATATCCTTAACAATCACTAACAAAAAGCAAAAAGGTAGAAGCTACTTCACAATTTGCCAAAAGAATTTGCAAAAGTATAAGGGTAACAGTCTAAAAAAGATGTTGCATACCCCTGCTCCGCGAAACTTATCTCCGATTTCTCATCTAAACTTAGCTCATCGTACTGAATGCCCAGATTTATTACTGCTGCTGCCTCAACCAAACCTGTAAAAACGAAACTGGCTGGAAAAGAATTAACACTCGAACCTTCGAAAACCAAGCAAATAACTGAATAAACACACAAATCAACGGTAACAGTAACATGATTCTACATGATTTTACATTATTTGACACATTTGATATGAAATCACGGTAGGTATTCAAAACAAACCCTAATCCACAGGACAGAGAAGTTAACGCAAGTGTTTGCCATTGCCAAGGCACCTGCCATCGCTGGAGAATTGGCCATTTGTTCGATCCAGATTCCTAAATTAAGAGAATAATACAAAAGTAAGCACTAAAATGGCCTTATTCTTTCATCTTCTCACTTTAATGGAGCAACGAAAAAGTAGCAAAACTGGTACCTTGTCCTGTAACTTGGTTTCAGATTCGTCTCGAGGATTGGAGAAACAAACTGATGGAAGAGTTCTTTCACTCAGAGAACCAAAATGGAAGGGAATAGACACGGTTGCTCTTCTTCGAAGGTGTTTGAAGAATAAGGGTTTAGTGCGAGAGAGGTTGAGGTTTTTGGCATTGAATTGGAAACACGGCGAGAACGAAGCTAGAGAAGAGGTAGCAAGCTTTGACAACATTGTGGGGAGTTGACGACAACTTTGATCAAGGTTTTAAGTTGAATTCGACTGCTAACACACTAAGCGTTTTTTGGGGGGAGTATGGACTCAACAATACTTTGGACGAAGTTCGTGTCTAAAATCCAAATAGAGTAAACACTCAGCCGATCTTGATCCTGATCTTGACCTTTACCTCCAGGACAACGACATTTCTGAGAATTTAAAAATCTTAAATCGGTTTCTATTCTCATAAATTTTAGGATAATGTCATTCTTTCATCAAGTTTAATGTTAAAGGCTAACGAAAAAATGCTTACATAGATTGTTAATGGGATGAGATATCCATTATCTCTTGAACTGTTAATTCCGAATTGGATGGAAACTGATACGATGCACAGATGAAATTCGATAAAGATCTAATTAACCCTAACTCTTCAATTGAAAACAGCGTCGCAATGGATTGAATACTGGTATGAAAACTTCTATTTGTTGTTCTGCAAGCTGCGAAACCCTAAAAAATGAACAAGAGTGGAGTTGAAGGAGATGGAGGTGACGAGCAGAGCTAAAGTGGCAAAGAAGGATATGCTTGTGAGTAATCACACCAGAAGAAGATTTGTTGTTCCTACATGTAAATGTGGTGTTTATGCTATTCTATACATGTCAAGAACAGAGAAAAATCCAGACAAGCTATTTTTTGGATGTCCAAATTTAAGGTACTGTTAACCATGTGGTTCATTATTTGTTAAATGATTTCTATCTTAATGTTACTGATGTGTGATTATTGTTAAATGATATTTATTTCAATGTTATTGATGTGTACTTGTTATTGTAGACTGCATCACCTCAATGCAATTTCTATCCATTACTTGATGAATATGTATCTTCGATTTATCAAGATTCTAGTGGTGTTGCTCTGATGGAAAACACGGGAGATACTATCAGAATCAAAATTATATGGCGGAGGAAAAACTAATGAAACTTGAAGAACAACTAAATGAACATTTAACATAAACATAATCTTGTAGTCATATACATTCTCTAAAGAAGGCAAGTTGCTGCCACACTAAAATACCATATTAAAATATTACATCAAAACTTATATCTAATACCATTTATACTTTTCCTAAAGATAGTGAGACGCTGCTACACCAAATTATATAATTAAAAGGTCTTGAATTGAGTCTCAAATGCTAATAATATACTACCAACATACTATTAATATACTAAAACAAACTATCACAATTTACCCAGTCTTTTTAAGAGGTTTAAACCCAGATGTAAAGATGAAGTTAAAAATTCTTGATGCAATTCCAACACTAGCAGCTGTTATTGTTTCGGATGACACACTATGTGGAGCAAATGGTTTTGCATTTGCTAGAGGAATACATAGTGCCATAGTTGGTAGAACAGATTGGGGGTAATGCTTAGGGAGTTGGGGGCCTAAAAACTCTACTTCTTTGAAGAGCTGGGTTGGTTGGATATTGTGGCACCTTATTAGCTGATGCAGATGAATTCAATTGAGATGTGTTAGCTGTCTTATCTCTACTATCATCTCCAACATGTATACAGAATCAATTGATCAATAGCTTCTCAGTAATAAGATAAAGGAGGTCAATAACAATAAGTATCACACCTCTCGTTGGAGAGCAGATTGAGATAACGGGATCTCTTCAGTTGTTGCTGGAGGTTTTGTTGCTCTCTTGGACTTCTTCTTGTTATACTTTTTAGCTTAGCCTAGTTTCACATAGCACACTCAATAAGATAAAGATATAAAATTTGTTATCTATTAATATATAATAAGAATGTAGTTATGGTCTTTGTTTGACAAGTGTTGAGTCTTATACAATGACAAGTGTATAGGCTAAATGTTTGACAAGTGGTAAAACAATAAAATTTAATAAAATAATAAAAACTAAAAGGTTCTGTAACATACTAACATAAGAGAATATTGGGCAGGAGTTTAAGGAAGTTCAAATTTAAAACCATTTTGTTTCATACTTTCAGTTGGTCTATCACTTCCAAAATCATTTTCTCTCTCATCCTCATATATAAGTTTGTTTCTTTACCTTTTTCATTAAAAAATCACAAATTTAACTCAATAATACTTCTTTAAATTCACTATTCTTCAAGAGCCAACATGCTTAACTTTAATATCAATTTTACATAGTTAATTCATACATCCAGAAAATAAAGATAAGGCCACCACATCAAAGTAGTCAGAATAACTCATAATATAACTCAAGATCTTTATGTATTTTACTACTTCTTTTTCAAAAATTTTCTTTTTAATTTTAGTGGGTAATGCATGAGACATCTTCTAACTATAAAAATTTCAAAAATAAACTACTAAAACAAAGAATAAGATAAAGGAAGGGATAATGAAACTTAACCACCTCAGTTATGGTGGCTACTGATCTTCTATGAAGATGATTAACCTTCCTTTGGTGCCTTTGATGATAATATGATCCCAGAGCTCGCTCTACAACACCAAACTTAAAAAGTTGCTTGTCTCCAAGCAAAGAAAAATTGGTCCCTTCTTGGCGTTGAACGCTAGGACTGCTTCCCTTATGGGCGTTGAACACCCAAGCTCTCTCCTCCCTTCTGGCGTCGAACACCAGTAAGGGACACCCTCCAGGGTGTTCTGTTCTCCATTCTGGGTTTGTCTATCCCTGTTCTAAATACTGTGCATGATCACCAACATTAGACAAGCTAGAAAAACTATGAAAATCAATGACAAAGAAAAATTTACTAAAAGAAATTTAAAAGAGAATGGAAATTAAAATATAATTAAACTAAGGGATACTTATATTTGGGTTGCCTCCCAACAAGCGCTTCTTTATTGTCATTAGCTTGACACTTGATTGTTGAATTTTCTTCCTCTTCTTCCAGTTGGTTAAAAGAAATGACTCTATGGGAGAAGATTAGTGCCCTTGGATGTGAATTCCTCCTAACAAGCTTTCTGGTATTGCTATCAACTTGATTCTCCTTGCTTGTTAGGGTAGGGGTTGGATTGCTTCTGGCTGACTGGTGCACGAAATTGTGATCTCAATAGCGCCAACAACTTGGTACGCACAATTGTAATCTCAACTCTTTTTCATAACTTCGCACAACTAACCAGCAAGTGCACTAGGTCGTCCAAGTAATAAACCTTACGTGAGTAAGGGTCAATCCCACGGAGATTGTCGGCTTGAAGCAAGCTATGGTCACCTTGTAAATCTCAGTCAAGCGAGTTCAAATGGTTATGGAGTTTTAACAATTAAAAGATAAATAAAACATAAAATAAAGATAGGGATACCTATGCAATTTATTGGTGGGAATTTCAGATAAGCGTATGAAGATGCTTTATCCCTTTTGAATCTTTGCTTTCCTATTGTCTTCATCCAATCCTTCATACTCCTTTCTATGGCAAGCTGTATACTGGGTGTCACTGTTGTTAATGGCTACTTCCCGTCCTCTCAGTGAAAATGGTCCTCTACGGTTTCTGTACGGCTAATCAACTGTCGGATTTCTCGTCTCGAATGAAAAATACCATGCACAGATATCGTATGACTAATCAGCTGTTGGTTCTCGATCGTGTAGGAATAGGATTTACTATCCTTTTGCGTCTATCACCACGTCCTACAATCGCGAGTTTGAAGCTCATCATAGTCATCCCATCCCAGATCCTACTCGAAATACCACAGATAAGGTTTAGACTTTCCGGATCTCCAGAATGCTGCCAATTGATTCTAGCTTATACCACGAAGACTCTGATCTCGGATTCAGATGCCCCATTGTCAGAGGGGAGTCGATGTGAATCGTTGATTAGAAACCCAAGAGATATACATTCAAGCTTGTTTTCATGTAGAATGTAAGTGGTTGTCAATCACGCGTTCATAAGTGAGAATGGTGATGAGTGTCACATAATCATCACATTCATCATGTTTTTGTGTACGAATAGACATCTTAAAATAAGAATAAGCATGAATTGAATAGAAAATAGTAGTACTTTGCATTAATACTCGAGGAACAGCAGATCTCCACACCTTAATCTATGGTGTGTAGAAACTCCACCGTTGAAAATACATAAGTGATGAAGATCCAGGCATGGCCGAGAGGCCAGCCTTCAAAACGTGATCAAAGGATCAAAAGATAATCCAAAGATATCTAATACACTAGTAAAAAGTTCTATTTATACTAAACTAGTTACTAGGGTTACAGAAACAAGTAAATGATGCAGAAATCCACTTACGGGCCAACTTGGTGTATGCTTGGGCTGAGCATTGAAGCTTTCAAGTGTAGAGGTCTTCCTTGGAGTTAAATGCTAGTTTGTAACTTGTTTCTGGCGTTTAACTCTGCTTTGCAACTTGTTTTTGGCATTTAACGCCAGAATAGGGCAGAAAGCTGGCGTTAAACGCCAGTTTGCATCGTCTAAACTCGGGCAAAGTATGGACTATTATATATTGCTGGAAAGCCCTGGATGTCTACTTTCTAACGCAGTTAAGAGCGCACTATTTGGACTTCTATAGCTCTAAAAATTTCATTTCGAGTGCAGGGAGGTCAGAATCCAACAGCATCAGCAGTCCTTTGTCAGCCTCTGAATCAGATTTTTGCTCAGGTCCCTCAATTTCAGCCAGAAAATACCTGAAATCACAGAAAAACAAACAAAATCATAGTAAAGTCCAAAAATGTGAATTTTGCTTCAAAATTAATAAAAATATAATAAAAAATAACTAATTCATACTAAAAACTATGTAAAAATAATGCCAAAAAGCATATAAATTATCCGCTCATCACAATACCAAATTTAAATTTTTGCTTGTCCCCAAGCAACTGAAAAAAAATAGGATAAAAAGAAGAGAATATACAATGAATCTCACAATATCAATGAAACTTAGTCCCAATTAGATGAGAGGGGCTAGTAGCTTTTTGCTTCTGAACAGTTTTGGCATCTCATTTTATCCTTTGAAACTCTGAATGATTGGCATCTATAGTAACTCAGAATTTTAGATAGTGTTATTGATTTTCCTAGTTAAGTATGTTGATTCTTGAACACAGCTACTTTATGAGTCTTGGCCGTGGCCCTAAGCACTTTATTTTCCAGTATTACCACCGGATACATAAATGCCACAGACACATAACTGGGTGAACCTTTTCAGATTGTGACTCAGCTTTGCTAAAGTCCCCAATTAGAGGTGTCCAGAGTTCTTAAGCAAATTCATTTGCTTTGGATCACGACTTTAACCACTCATTCTCAAGTTTTTCACTTGGACCTTCATGACACAAGCACATGGTTAGGGACAGCTTGATTTAGCCGCTTAGACCTGTATTTTGCTTCCTTGGGCCCTCCTATCCATTAATGCTCAAAGTCTTGGATCCTTTTTACCCTTGCCTTTTGGTTTAAAGGGCTATTGGCTTTTTCTGCTTGCTTTTTCTTTTTCTTTCTTTCTCTTTTTTTTCGCCATTTTTCTCTTTTTTTTCACTGCTTTTTCTTGCTTCAAGAATCAATTTCATGATTTTTCAGATTATCAATAGCATTTCTCTTTGTTCATCATTCTTTCAAGAGCCAACAATTTTAACATTCATAAACTTCACTATAAAAAATATGCACTGTTCAAGCATTCATTCAGAAAATAAAAAGTATTGCCACCACATCAAAATAATTAAACTAATTTCAAGATAAAAATTAAAATCCAAGTACTTCTTGTTCTTTTGTAATTAAGAACATTTTTCATTTAAGAGAGGCGAAGGATTCATGGAATTATTCATAGCTTTAAGACATAGACACTAGACACTAATGATCATGTAATGAAGACACAAACATAGACAAACATGAAGCTCAAAATCCGAAAACAGAAAATAAATAGATAAGGAGATTAAGGAATGAGTCCACCTTAGTGAGGGTGGCGTCTTCCTCTTGAAGAACCAATGGAACGCCTAAGCTCCTCTATGTCTCTTCCTTGCCTTTGTTGCTCCTCCTTCATAGCTCTTTGATCTTCTCTAATCTCATGGAGAATGATGGAGTGCTCTTGGTGCTCCACCCTTAGTTGGTCCATGTTGTAACTCAAGCCTTCCAAGGAGGTGTTGAGTTGCTCCCAATATTTATGTGGAAGAAATTACATCCCTTGAGGCATCTCAGGGATTTTTTTATGAGGATCTTCCTCATGCTCTTGTTGAGGTCCATGAATGGGCTCTCTTGTTTGCTCCATCCTTTTCTTAGTGATGAACTTGTCCTCTTCAATGAGGATGTCTCCTTCTATGTCAATCCCAGCTAAATTGCATAGATGACAAATGAGATGAGGAAAGACTAACCTTGCCAAGGTGGATGAATTGTCAGCCACCTTGTAGAGTTCTAGAGGTATGATCTCATGAACTTCCACTTCCTCCCCAATCATGATACTATGGATCATGATGGCCCGATCCACAGTCACTTTAGATCGGTTGCTAGTAAGAATGATGGAGCATTGGATGAACTCTAACCATCCTCTAGCCACAAGCTTAAGGTCCGGTCTTCTCAATTGAACCGGATTGCCTCTTGAGTCTCTTTTCCATTAAGCTCCTTCCACACATATGTCCATGAGGACTTGGTCCAACCTTTGATCAAAGTTAACCCTTCTAGTGTAAGGACGTGCATTTTCTTGCATCATTGGCAAGTGGAACACCAACCTTACATTTTTCGGACTGAAATCTAAGTATTTCCCTCGAACCATTGTAAGCCAATTCTTTGGATTCGGGTTCATACTTTGATCATGGTTTCTAGTGATCCATGCATTGGCATAGAACTCTTGAACCATTAAGATTCTGACTTGTTGAATGGGGTTGGTGAGAACTTCCCACCCTCTTCTTTGGATCTCATGTCAGATCTCCGGATACTCATTTTTCTTGAGCATGAAAGAGACCTTAGGGATCACCTTCTTCTTGGCTACAACTTCATAGAAGTGGTCTTGATGGACCTTTGAGATGAATCTCTCCATCTCCCATGACTCGGAGGTGGAAGCTTTTGTCTTCCCTTTCCTCTTTCTAGAGGTTTCTCCGACCTTAGGTGCCATAAATGGTTATGAAAAAACAAAAAGCAATGCTTTTACCACACCAAACTTAAAAGGTTTGCTCGTCCTCGAGCAAAAAAAGAAAGAAAGAAGGGGAAGAAGAAGAAAAATAGAGGAGATGGAGGGTTATAGGTGGTTCGGCTAAGAGGGGGAAATGTGTTTGTGTTGTGTGAATATGAAGGAGTAGTGAGGGGTTTTTATAGGGGTGATGGGAGGGTTGGGTTTCGGTCATTAGGGTTGGGTTTGGGAAGGAAAAGTGTTTGAATTTGAAAGTGAGGTAGGTGGGGTTTTTGGGGAAAAGATATGGAGGTGATTGGTGAAGAGGTGATGGGGAAGAGTGAATGAGTTGATTGGTGAGGGGTATTTGGGGAAGAGTATTGTGGGAGGGTAGGTGGGGATCCTGTGGGGTCCACAGATCCTGAGGGGTCAAGGATTTCATCCCTGCTCCTTTTAGGCATGCAAAAATGCCCTTACTGTGTAATCCTGGCGTTTAATGCCAGATTGCTGCTTGTTTCTGGTGTTAAATGCCAGCTTTTATTCCTTTTCTAGCATTAAACGCCAGGCTGCAACCTGTTTCTGGCGTTTAACGCCAGATTGTAGCCTGTTTCTGGCGTTTAACGCCAGTCTGGTGCTTGTTTCTGGCGTTTAACGCCCATAATGGTGCCATATTGGGCGTTAAACGCCAATTCTGCTACCCTTACTGGCATTTAAACGCAAGTAAGTTGCTCCTCCAGGGTGTGCTATTTTTAATGCTGTTTTTGATTTTTTTTCCTTTGGTTTTTGTAGTTGTTTTTGTGACTCCACATGATCATCAACCTAAAAAAAAAGAAAATAACATAGATAAATAAAATTGGGTTGCCTCCTAATAAGCCCTTCTTTAATATCAATAGCTTGACAGTGACCTCTCATGGAGCTTCATAGATGTTCAGAACATTGTTGGGACCTCCCAACACCAAACTTAGAGTTTGAATGTGGGGGTTCAACATCAAACTTAGAGTTTGGTTGTGGCCTCCCAACACCAAACTTAGAGTTTGACTGTGGGGGCTTTGTTTGACTCTGCATTGAGAGAAGCTTTTCTTGCTTCCTCTCCATGGTTACAGAGGGAGATCCCTGAGTTTTAAACACAAGGTAGTCCTCATTCAATTGAAGGATCAACTCTCCTCTGTCCACATCAATCACAGCTTTTGTTGTGGCTAGGAAGGGTCTTCCAAGGATGATGGATTCATTCTCATCCTTCCTAGTGTCTAGGATTATAAAATCAACAGGGATGTAAAGGCCTTCAACCTTCACTAGCACGTCTTCTACCTGTCCATAAGCCTTTTTCATGGATTTGTCTGTCATTTCTAATGAGAATTTGGTAGCCTGTACCTCAAAGATTCCCAGTTTCTCCATTACAGAGAGTTGCATTAAGTTTATGCCTGACCCCGGGTCACACAGAGCCTTCTCAAAGGTCATGGTGCCTATGGTACAGGGAATTAGAAATTTACCAGGATCCTATTTCTTTTGAAGTAATGTCTGCCTAACCAAGTCATTCAGTTCATTGGTGAGCAAGGTGGGTTCATCCACCCAAGTCTCATTACCAAATAACTTGGCATTCAGCTTCATGATTGCTCCAAGGTACTTAGCAACTTGCTCTTCAGTAATATCTTCATCCTCTTCAGAGGAGAAATAGTCATCAGAGCTCATTAATGGCAGCAGTAGATTCAATAGAATCTCTATGGTCTCTAGATGAGCCTCAGATTCCTTAGGTTCCTCAAATGGGAACTCCTTTTTGTCCAGAGGACGTCCCATGAGGTCTTCCTCACTGGGATTCACGTCTTCCTCCTCTTCTGTACATTCGGCTACACCAAGTAAGGTTATGGCCTTGCACTCTCTTTTTGGATTCTCTTCTGTACTGCTTGGGAGAGTACTAAGAGGAGTTTCAGTGACTATTTTACTCAGGTGGCTCACTTATGCCACCAAATTTCTAATAGAGGATCTTGTTTTATTCATGAAACTTAGAGTGGCCTTAGATAGATCAGAAACTATGTTTGCTAAGCTAGAGGTTCTCTGCTCAAAATTCTCTGTCTGTTGCTGAGAGGATGATGAAAAAGGTTTGCTATTGCTTAACCTATTTTTTCCACCATTATTAAAGCCTTGTTGAGGCTTTTGTTGATCCTTCCATGAGAAATTTGGATAATTTCTCCATGAGGGATTATAAGTGATTCCATAGGCTTCACCCATGTAATTCACCTCTGCCATTGCAGGGTTCTCAGGATCATAAGCTTCTTCTTCAGAAGATGCCTCTTTAGTACTGTTGGATGTATTTTGCAATCCATTCAGACTCTGAGAAATCATGTTGACTTGCTGAGTCAACATTTTTTTCTGAGCCAATATAGCATTCAGAGCATTAATTTCAAGAACTCCCTCCTCTGAGGTGTCCCATTACTCACAGGATTCCTTTCAGAAGTGTACATGAACTGGTTATTTGCAACCATGTCAGTGAGTTCCTGAGCTTCTGTAGGCATTTTTTTCATGTGAATAGATTCACTTGCAGAATAGTCCAATGACATCTTAGATAATTCAGATAAACTATCATAGAATATGTCCAGGATGGTCCATTCTGAAAGCATGTCAGAAGGACACTTTTTGGTCAGTTGCTTGTATCTCTCCTAAGCTTCACAGAGGGATTCACCTTCTTTCTGTCTGAAGGTTTGAACATCCACTCTAAGCTTGCTAAGCTTTTGAGGAGGAAAGAACTTGGCTAAGAAAGCCGTGACCAGTTTATCCCAAGAGTTCAGGCTATCTCTAGGTTGAGAGTCCAACCATGTTCTAGCTCTGTCTCTTACAGCAAAAGGGAAAAGCATAAGCCTGTAGACCTCGGGATCAACCCCATTGGTCTTAAAAGTATCACAGATCTGCAATAATTCAGTTAAGAACTGAAAAGGATCTTCTGATGGAAGTCCATAAAACTTGCAATTCTGTTGCATCAGAGAAACTAATTGAGGCTTTAGCTCAAAATTGTTTGCTCCAATGGCAGGAATTGAGATGCTTCTTCCATGTAAGTTGGAATTTGGTGCAGTAAAGTCACCAAGCATCTTCCTTGCACCTCCACCATTGTTATTAGGTTCGGCCATGTCTCCTTCTTTTTCGAGATTCTCTGTAAGGTTTTCTCTAGATTGTTGTGCTTTAGCTTCTCTTAGCTTCTTCTTCAGAGTCCTTTCAGGTCCAGGATCTGCTTCAACAAGAATGTCCTTGTCCTTGCTCCTGCTCATATGAAAAAGAAGAGGACAGAAAAGGAAGAGGAATCCTCTATGTCACAGTATAGAGATTCCTTTATGTGAGTAGAAGAAGAAAAGAATAGGATAAGGAGAATAGAAAAATTCGAACACAGAGAGGAAGAGAGGGTTCGAATTTTAAGATGAAGAGAAGTGTTAGTAAATGAATAAATAAATAGAAGGAGATGAGAGAGAGAGAATTTGAATATTAAAAGAGGAGAGATGAGAAATATTTTTATTTTTATTTTATTTATGATGTTAGTTTCGAAAATTAGGAGAAGAAATAAAATTAAAAGTTAAAATAATTAGTTAATTAAAAAAAGAATTTTGAAAAAGGGTGAGGAATTTTCAAAAATTAGAGAGAGAAAAGTAGTTAGGTGGTTTTGAAAAAAGATAAGAAATAGTAAAACAAACAAAAAAATCAATTAGTTAGTTGAAAAAGATTTGAAAATAAATTTTGAAAAGATAGGAAGTTAGAAAAGATTTTTGAAATTCATTTTGAAAAAGATATGATTTGAAATTTATTTTGAAAAAAGATTTGAAAAGGAAATTAAAAAGATTTGTTTTTTAAAATTAAAATTAATTATTTGACTAACAAGAAACCAAAAGATATGATTCTAGAATTTAAAGATTGATCTTTTCTTAACAAGAAAGTAACATACTTCAAATTTTTGAATCAATCACATTAATTGTTAGTAAAGTTTTCAAAAATTATGAAATAAAAATAAGAAAAAAATTTTGAAAATCAATTTTCAAAAATTTTCGAAAATAATAAAAAAATGAAAAAGATTTGATTTTTGAAAAAGTTTTGAAAAGATAAGATTTTTAAAATTGAAATCTTGACTTGACTAACAAGAAACAACTAATTTTAAAAAATTTTGACTAAGTCAACCCAAAGATTTCGAAATTTATGAGTAAAATAAGGGAAAGATATTTTTTTGTTTTTGAATTTTTGATGAGGAGAGAGAAAAACAAAAAATGACTCAACACATAAAAATTTTGGGTTAAAACAAATGATGCATGCAAGAACACTACAAATGTCAAGATGAACACCAAAAACACTTTGAAAATCAAGATGAACATCAAGACTTATTTTTGAAAAATTTTCAAGAAAAGAAAAACATGCAAGACACCAAACTTAGAGATTTTTCATGTTTAGACACTATGAATTCAAAGATGCATATGAAAAACAACAAAAGAGACAAAACAAGAAAATATGAAGATCAAACAAGAAGACTTGTCAAGAACAACTTGAAGATCATGAAGAATGCAATGCATGAATTTTTCGAAAAATACACAAATTTTAAAAACATGCAATTGATACTAGACTCAAACAAAAAACACAAAATATTTTTGTTTTTATGATTTTATAATTTTTTTTGGATTTTTCAGAAATTATTTTGGAAAAACAAAAAGGAAGAAAAATTTTGAAAGATTTTTGAAAACTTTTTGAAAATAAAATAAAGGTTGAAACAAAAAGAAAATTACCTAATTTGAGCAACAAGATGAACCGTCAGTTGTCCAAACTCGAACAATCCCCGGCAACGGCACCAAAAACTTGGTACACAAAATTGTGATCTCAATGGCGCCAACAACTTGGTACGCACAATTGTAATCTCAACTCATTTTCACAACTTCGCACAACTAACCAGTAAGTGCACTAGGTCGTCCAAGTAATAAACCATACGTGAGTAAGGGTCGATCCCACGTAGATTGTCGGCTTGAAGCAAGCTATGGTCACCTTGTAAGTCTCAGTTAGGCGAGTTCAAATAGTTATGGAGTTTTAATAATTAAAAGATAAATAAAACATAAAATAAAGATAGGGATACTAATGCAATTCATTGGTGGGAATTTCAGATAAGCGTATGGAGATGCTTTATCCCTTTTGAATCTCTGCTTTCCTACTGCCTTCATCCAATCCTTCATACTCCTTTCTATGGCAAGTTGTATGCTGAGTGTCACCGTTTTTAATGGCTACTTCCCGTCCTCTCAATGAAAATGGTCCTCTACGGTTTCTGTACGGCTAATCAACTGTCGGATTTCTCGTCTCGAATGAAAAATACCATGCACAGATATCGTATGGCTAATCAGCTGTGGTTCTCGATCATGTAGGAATAGGATTTACTATCCTTTTGCATTTGTCACCACGCCCTACAGTCGCGAGTTTGAAGCTCGTCACAGTCATCCCATCCCAGATCCTACTCGGAATACCACAGACAAGGTTTAGACTTTTCAGATCTCCCGAATGCTGCCAATTGATTCTAGCTTATACCACAAAAACTCTGATCTCGGATTCAGATCTCCCATTGTCAGAGGGGAGTCGATGTGAATCGTTGATTAGAAACCCAAGAGATATACATTCAAGCTTGTTTTCATGTAGAACGGAAGTGGTTGTCAATCACGCGTTCATAAGTGAGAATAGTGATGAGTGTCACATAATCATCACATTCATCATGTTCTTGTGTGCGAATGGACATCTTATAATAAGAATAAGCATGAATTGAATAGAAAACAGTAGTACTTTGCATTAATACTCGAGGAACAGCAGAGCTCCACACCTAAATCTATGGTGTGTAGAAACTCCACCGTTGAAAATACATAAGTGATGAAGGTCTAGGCATGGCCGAGAGGCCAGCCTCCAAAACATGATCAAAGGATCAAAAGATAATCCAAAGATATCTAATACACTAGTAAAAAGTTCTATTTATACTAAAATAGTTACTAGGGTTATAGAAACAAGTAAATGATGCAAAAATCCACTTCCGGGCCCACTTGGTGTGTGCTTGGGCTGAGCATTGAAGCTTTCATGTGTAAAGGTCTTCCTTGGAGTTAAACACTAGTTTGTAACTTGTTTCTAGCATTTAACTCTGCTTTGCAACTTATTTCTGGCATTTAACGCCAGAATAGGACAGAAAGCTGGCGTTAAACGCCAGTTTGCGTCGTCTAAACTCGGGCAAAATATGAATTATTATATATTTCTGGAAAGTCCTGGATGTCTACTTTCCAACGCAGTTAAGAGTGCACCATTTGGACTTCTGCAGCTCCAAATATTCCATTTTGAGTGCAGGAAGGTCAGAATCCAACAGCATCAGTAGTCCTTTGTCAGCCTCTGAATCAGATTTTTGCTCAGATCCCACAATTTCAGCCAGAAAATACATGAAATCACAGAAAAATACAAAAACTCATAGTAAAGTTCAGAAATGTGAATTTTGCTTAAAAACTAATAAAAATATACTAAAAAATAACTAATTCATACTAAAAATTATGTAAAAACAATACCAAAAAGCGTATAAATTATCCGCTCATCACTGACCTTCTCTTTTTCATGGATATCATCTTTTGTTCCTTGGTCACAATCGCTTTTTTAGTTCTTTCCTTGATTATCTTCACCACCATGAATTCTGGACTTGGGTGTTGTGTGATCAGTAGAGTGTACCCTTCATAAAAACTTCTTGAATTGGTTGTTCAAGGAACTTACCCTATAAGCCATTCCCTGTTTTATTGGAGTGGTAGTTTCCATAGTTATTTTCCTCCCTTGTCATTGGGGTTTCACTTGGTACAGGGACCTCTTTTTCTTCCTCTTGTACTTCTAACTTTTCTTCTTTTTTAAGGGGTAAGTGGTGGACGAAATTGTGATTCTTATTCTTAGATCTGATTCATTGTAATTGGATTTTAGAAATTGGCACTGTTTATTTTCTTCACAACTCCGTTCAACTAACCAGCAAGTGTACTGGGTCGTCCAAGTAATACCTTACGTGAGTAAGGGTCGAATCCACAGAGATTGTTGGTATGAAGCAAGCTATGGTCACCTTGCAAATCTCAGTTAGGCGGATTAAATATTGATTTATGGGTTTCGAAAATAGAAAGAAATAAATATTAAAAAGGATAGAAATACTTATGTAGATTCATTGGTAGGAATTTCAGATAAGCGGAATGGAGGTGCTGTAGAGCTCACGGACGCCTGCTCTCCTATTCCTTCTACTCAATCCTTCTTACTCCTTTCCATGGCAAGCTTTGTTTAGGGGTTCACCATCAACTGTGGCTACTTTCATCCTCTCGGGGAAATATCCTATGCGGCTGTCACTCGCACAGCTAACCAGTCTGGAGGCATCACCCATGGTTGATAGCTACATCCCATCCTCGCAGTGAAAGCTAATGCTCACGCACTCTGTCACAGTACGGCCAATCACCGGTTGGTTCCCTCCCCTACTGGAATAGAATCCATTGATTCTTTTGCGTTGTCACTACGCCCAGCAGGTTACAGGTTTGAAGCACGTCACAGTCATTCATTACCGGAATCCTACTCGGACACCACAGACAAGGTAGACTTTCCGGATTCCCAGGATCCTACTCGGAACACCACAGACAAGGTTGGACTTTCCGGATCCTCATAAATGCCGCCATCTATCTAGCTTATACCACGAAGATTCTGTTGGGGAATCTAAGAGATACACATTCAAGCTTCTTTGCATGTAAAACGGAAGTGGTTGTCAATCACGCGCGCTCATAAGTGAGAATAATAATGAAGGTTATCTAACTCATCACATTCATCATGTTCTTGAGTACGAATGAATATCTTGGAATAAGAATAAAAGAGGAATTGAATAAAAGAAAGTAGAATTTCATTAATCTTTGAGGTACAGCAGAGCTCCACACCCTTAATCTATGGTGTGCAGAAACTCCACCGTTGAAAATACATAAGCATAAGGTTCAGGCATGGCCGAATGGCCAGCCCCCTAAAACGTGATCAATGATCTCCTAAGATGAAGAATAAAACAAAACTGAGATCAAAGATGTCTAATACAATAGATAAACGTCCTATATATACTAGACTAGCTACTAGGGTTTACATGAGTAAGTAATTGATGCATAAATCCACTTCCGGGGCCCACTTGGTGTGTGTTTGGGCTGAGCTTGATCAATCCACGTGTAGAGGCATTTCTTGGCGTCAAACTTCAGGTTATGACGTGTTTTGGGCGTTTAACTCCGGATCATGACGTTTTTCTGGCGTTTTACTCCAGACAGCAGCATGAACTTGGCGTTTAACGCCAAGTTACGTCGTCATTCTTCGAATAAAGCATGGACTATTATATATTGCTGGAAAGCCCTGGATGTCTACTTTCCAACGCCGTTGAGAGCGCGCCATTTGGAGTTCTGTAGCTCCAGAAAATCCATTTCGAGTGCAGGGAGGTCAGAATCCAACAGCATCAGCAGTCCTTTTTGTCAGCCTTTTTCAGAGTTTTGCTCAAATCCCTCAATTTCAGTCAGAATTTACCTGAAATCACAGAAAAACACACAAACTCATAGTAAAGTCCAGAAATGTGAATTTAACATAAAAACTAAGGAAAACATCCCTAAAAGTAGCTTAAACTTACTAAAAACTATATAAAAACAATGCCAAAAAGCGTATAAATTATCCGCTCATCAGTAAGCTCTTCATGAGTGCAGCAGAGAGAGGTCGTTGCTCAGAACCTCAGCAAAAGGAAAATTGATTTGCAACTTCTTAGAGCTTTCCAAGGATTGTAAATAGTGCTCGTCCTTGGTCTCCTTTTGGGGCTTCTGAGGGTGTGGTACTACAGACTTTATATAGGAGCATGAAACATTGTACTTCCAGCCTCTTCTTGAGCCTTTTTTTTCATTTAGTTCCTCAACAGTGTATACCACCTTAGGCTCAACCTCCTTGTTCCTGATGAGGGCCATACACTTTTCTCTTGTATTCATCTCTGTGTCTCTAGGAAGAGTGTTAGGAGGACTCTGAAGTTTCTGAGGGTATGGTGGTGCACGAAATTGTGATCATCAACAATGGCGCTAAAAACTTGGTGGCGCTCTCAAACGTGAATCACACTTTGTCACAACTCCGCACAACTAACCAGCAAGTGCACTGGGTCGTCCAAGTAATACCTTACGTGAGTAAGGGTCGATCCCATGGAGATTGTTGGTATGAAGCAAGCTATGGTCATCTTGTAAAACTCAGTTAGGCGGATAATAAAAGGTTATGGAGTTTTCGAATAATAATAATAAATAAATAGAAAATAAAGATAGAAATACTTATGTAAATTATTGGTGAGAATTTCAGACAAGTGTATGGAGGTGCTTGTCCCTGTTGAATCTCTGCTTTCCTACTGCTTTCATCCAATCCTTCTTAATCCTTTCCATGGCAAGCTGTATGTAGGGCATCACCGTTGTCAATGGCTACATCCCATCCTCTCAGTGAAAATGGTCCAAATGCTCTGTCACAGCACGGCTAATCATCTGTCGGTTCTCGATCATGTTGGAATAGAATCCCTTGATTCTTTTGCGTTTGTCATCACGCCCAGCAATCGCGAGTTTGAAGCTCGTCACAGTCATTCAATCCCGGAATCCTACTTGGAATACCACAGACAAGGTTAGACTTTCCGGATTCCCATGAATGCCGCCATCAATTCTAGCTTATACCACGAAGATTCTGATTAAGGAATCCAAGAGATATGCGCCCGGTCTAAGGTAGAACGGAAGTGGTTGTCAGTCACGCGCGTTCATAGGTGAGAATGATGATGAGTGTCACGGATCATCACATTCATCAAGTTGAAGTGCAACGAATATCTTAGAACAAGAATAAGTCAAATTGAATAAAAAATAGAAGTACTTGCATTAAAACTCGAGGTACAGCAGAGCTCCACACCCTTAATCTATGGTGTGTAGAAACTCCACCGTTGAAAATTCATAAGTGATGAAGGTCTAGGCATGGCCGAGAGGCCAGCCCCCAAAACGTGATCACAGGATCAAAAATACAATCCAGGATCCAGGATGAAAATATAATAGTAAAAAGTCCTATTTATACTAGATTAGCTACTAGGGTTTATAGAAGTAAGTAATTGATGCGGAAATCCACTTCCAGGGCCCACTTGGTGTGTGCTTGGGCTGAGCTTGAATTTTACATGAGCTAAGGCTTCTATTAGAGTTGAATGCCAAGTTGTAACGTGTTTTTGGCGTTCAACTCTGGTTCGTGATGTGTTTCTGGCGTTTGACTCCATAATGCAGCATGGAGCTGGAGTTGAGCGCCAGTTTACGTCATCAAATCTCGAATAAAGTATGAACTATTATATATTGGTGGAAAGCTCTAGATGTCTACTTTCCAACTCTGTTAAGAGCGCGCCATTTGGAGTTCTGTAGCTCCAAAAAATTTATTTCGAGTGCAGGGAGGTCAGAATCCAACAGCATCAGCAGTCCTTTGTCAGCCTTTTATCAGAGTTTTGTTCAGGTCCTTCAATTTCAGCCAGAAAATACCTAAAACCACAGAAAAACACACAAATTCATAATAAAGTTCAGAAATATGAATTTAGCATAAAAACTAATGAAAACATCCCTAAAAGTAACTAGATCATACTAAAAACTACCTAAAAATAATGTCAAAAAGCGTATAAATTATCCGCTCATCACAACACCAAACTTAAATTGTTGCTTGTTCCCAAGCAACTGAAAATTAATTAGGATAAAAAGAAGAGAATATACTATAAATTCTAAAATATCAATGAATATTAATTCTAATTAGATGAGCGGGACTTGTAGCTTTTTGCTTCTGAACAGTTTTGGCATCTCACTTTTTCCTTTGAAGTTCAGATGATTGGCTTCTCTAGGAACTTAGAATTTTGGATAGTGTTATTGATTCTCCTAGTTAAGTATGTTGATTCTTGAACACAGCTATTTTTATGAGTCTTGGCCGTGGCCCTAAGCATTTTGTTTTCCAGTATTACCATCGGATACATAAATGCCACAGACACATAACTGGGTGAACCTTTTCAGATTGTGACTCAGCTTTGCTAGAGTCCCCAGTTAGAGGTGTCCAGAGCTCTTAAGCACACTCTTTTTGCTTTGGATCATGACTTTAACCACTCAGTCTCAAGCTTTTCACTTGGACCTGCATGCCACAAGCACATGGTTAGGGACAGCTTGGTTTAGCCGCTTAGGCCTGGATTTTATTTCCTTGGGCCCTCCTATCCATTGATGCTCAAAGCCTTGGATCCTTTTTACCCTTGCCTTTTGGTTTTAAGGGCTATTGGATTTTTCTGCTTGCTTTTTTCTTTTTCTTTCTATTTTTTTTCGCAAGCTTTTGCTTTTTCATTGCTTTTTCTTGCTTCAAGAATCAATTTCATGATTTTTTAGATTATCAATTGCATTTCTCTTTGTTCATCATTCTTTCAAGAGCAAACAATTTTAACATTCATAAACAACAAGATCAAAATTATGCACTGTTCAAGCATTCATTCAGAAAACAAAAAGTATTGTCACCACATCAATATAATTAAACTTAAATTCAAGGGCAATTTTCAAAATTTATGTACTTCTGGTTCTTTTGAATTAAAAACATTTTTCATTTAAGAGAGGTGAAGGATTAATGGAATTATTCGTAGCTTTAAGACATAGTTACTAACTACTAATGATCATGAAGTAGAGACACAAAACATAGATAAACATATAACATAAAAACCGAAAAGCAGAGAAAATAAGAACAAGGAATGAGTCCACCTTAGTGAGGGTGGCGCCTTCTTGAAGGACCAATGGTGCTCTTTGAGCTCCTCTATGTTTCTTCCTTGCTTCTGTTGCATGATCCCTAGTGATTTTGGTGCTCCTATCCTTAGTTGCTCCCAATAATTGTGTGGAGGAAAATTTATCCCCTGAGGTATCTCAGGGATCTCTTGATTTGCAGTCAAATATTCTACCACTGAGCTATAGACCCTTTAGATGAATATCTCCATCTCCTATGACTCGGAGGTGGAAGCTTTTGTCTTTCCTTTCCTCTTTCTAGAGGTTTCTCTGGCCTTAGGTGCCATCAATGGTTATGGAAAAACAAAAAGCTATGCTTTTACCACACCAAACTTAAAATGTTGCTCGCCCTCGAGCAAAAGAAGAAAGAATGGAAGAAGATATGGAGGAGAGAGAGAGATGTGTATGTTTCAGCCATATGGGTGGGATTGGGTAGGGAAGAGATGGATGGATGTGAGTGGTGAAGGGGTGATGGGGAAGAGAGATTGAGGTTATTGGTGAAGAAGAGAGAAGGTGAGTTGAGGTGGGTGGAGATCCTGTAGGGTCCACAGATCCTGAGGTGATCCTGTGGGGTCCACAGATCCTAGGGTGTCAAGGATTTACATCCCTGCACCCATTAGGCATGTATAATGCCTTAGCATACAATTCTGGCGTTTAAATGCCGAAGTGATGCTCATTTTGGGCGTTCAATGCCCAATTGCAGCATGTTTCTGGCGTTGAATGCCAGTTCCATGCTTCTTCCTGGTGTTCAGCGCCAGCTTTCCTCAGGGCATATTCCTGGCGTTCAAATGCCAGGATGTTGCTTGTTTCTGGCATTCAACGCCAGATCCATGCTCTGTTCTGGCGTTGAACGCCAGCCAGATGCTCCTTACTGGCGTTTAAACACCAGTAAGTCCTTCCTCCAGGGTGTGATTTTTCTTCTGCTGTTTTTTGATTCTGTTTTTAATTTTTGTTTTTTTTCGTGACTCCACATGATCATGAACCTAATAAAACATAAAATAACAGTAAAATAAAAAATAAAATTAGATAAATAAAAATTGGGTTGCCTCCCAACAAGCGCTTCTTTAATGTCACTAGCTTGACAATGGCTCTCATGGAGCCTCACAGATGTTTAGAGCATGATGAGGGCCTCCCAACACCAAACTTAGAGTTTGATTGTGGGGCTTTGTTTGACTCTGTATTGATAGAAGCTTAGTGTGCCTCTTTTCCATGTTTACAGAAGAACACCCTTGGGTCTTAAACACAAGGTAGTCCCCATTCAATTGAAGGACTAGCTCTCCTCTGTCAACATCAATCACAACTCCTGCTGTGGCTAGGAAGGGTCTTCCAAGGATGATGCATTCATCCTTCTCCTTCCTAGTGTTTAAGATTATAAAATCAGCAGGGATGTAAAGGCCTTCAACCTTCACTAACACGTCCTCTACCAATCCATAAGCTTGTCTTACTGACTTGTCTGCCATTTGTAATGAGAATAAGGCAGGCTGTACCTCAATGATCCCCAGTTTCTCCATTACAGAGAGTGGCAGAAGATTTATGCCTGACCTCAGGTCACACTGAGCTTTTTCAAAGATCATGGTGCCTATGGTGCAGGGTATTACGAATTTGCCAAGATCTTGTCTCTTTTGAAGTAAAGTTTGCTGAACCCATGTATCTAGTTCACTAATGAGCAAGGGAGGTTCATCTTCCCAAGTCTCATCACTAAATAACTTGGCATTCAGTTTCATGATAGCTCCTAAATATTGAGCAACTTGCTCTCCGGTTACATCTTCATCCTCTTCAGAGGAAGAATAATCTTCAGAGCTCATGAATGGCAGAAGGAGGTTTAATGGAATCTCTATGGTCTCTATATGAGCCTCAGATTCCTTTAGGTCCTCAATAGGGGACTTCTTCTTGCTCAGAGGACGTCCCAAGAGGTCTTCCTCACTAGGATTTTCGTCCTTTCCTCCCTCTCTGCATTCGGCCATATTGACTATATCAATGGCCTTGCACTCTCTCTTTGGATTCTCTTCTGTATTACTTGGAAAAGTACTAGAAGGGGTTTCAGTTACTTTCTTACTCAGCTGGCCCACTTGTGCCTCCAAATTTTTGATGGAGGACCTTGTTTCTCTCATGAAACTTAAAGTGGCCTTAGACAGACTAGAGACTATATTTGCTAAATTAGAGGAGCTCTGCTCAGAATCCTCTATCTGTTGCTGAGAAGATGATGAAAAAGGCTTGCTATTGCTAAACCTGTTTCTTCCACCATTATTAAAGCCTTGTTGAGGCTTTTGTTGATCCTTCCATGAGAAATTTGGATGATTTCTCCATGATGAATTATAGGTGTTTCCATAAGGTTCACCCATGTAATTTACCTCTGCCATTGTAGGGTTCTCAGGATCATAAGCTTCTTCTTCAGAAGATGCCTCTTTAGTACTGTTGGATGCATTTTGCCATCTATTCAGACTTTGAGAAATCATGTTGACTTGCTGAGTCAACATTTTGTTCTGAGCCAATATGGCATTCAGAGCATCAATTTGAAGAACTTCCTTCCTCTGAGGCATCCCATTATTCACAGAATTCCTCTCAGAAGTGTACATGAATTGGTTATTTGCAACCATGTCAATAAGTTTTTGAGCTTCTGCAGGCGTTTTCTTTAGGTGAATGGATCCACCTGCAGAATGGTCCAATGACATTTTGGAAAACTCAGATAGACCATAATAGAATATATCTAATATGGTCCATTCTGAAAACATGTCAGAAGGACACTTTTTGGTCATCTGCTTGTATCTTTCCCAAGCTTCATAGAGGGATTCACCATCTTTTTTCTTGAAGGTCTGAACATCCACTCTAAGCTTGCTCAGCTTTTGAGGAGGAAATAATTTATCCAAGAAGGCCGTGACCAGCTTATCCCAGGAGTCAAGGCTATCTTTAGGTTGTGAGTCCAACCATGTTCTAGCTCTGTCTCTTACAGCAAAAGGGAAAAGCATGAGCCTGTAGACTTCAGGATCTACTCTATTTGTCTTAACAGTCTCACAAATCTGCAATAACTCAGTTAAAAACTGGTAAGGATCTTCAGATGGAAGTCCATGAAACTTGCAGTTCTGTTGCATTAAAGCAACTAATTGAGGTTTCTGCTCAAAATTGTTTGCTCCAATGGCAGGAATTGAGATGCTTCTTCCATCAAACTTGGACGTGGGTTTAGTAAAATCACCAAGCATCCTCCTTGTATTATTTTTGTTGGGTTCGGCTGCCATCTCATTCTCTTGTTCAAAAATTTCAGAAAGGTTGCCTCTGGATTGTTGTAATTTAGCTTCTCTTAGTTTCCTCTTTAGAGTCCTTTCAGGTTCAGGATCAGTTTCAACAAGAGTGTCTTTTTCCTTGTTCCTGCTCATATGAAAGAGAAGAGAAAAAGAAAAGGAAGAGGAATCCTCTATGTCACAGTAAAGAGGATCCTTATTATTAGTAGAAGAAGAAAGGGGATAAGGATTAAGAAGAAGGAATAATCCAAACACAAGGGTAAGGATAGAGGAAGTGATTGGAGATGAAGAGAGGTGAAGAGAAGTGTTAGTAAATAAATAAATAAATAGAGGAAGATGAGAGAGAGAATTCGAAAATTAATTTTGAAAAGGAGTTAGTGATTTTCGAAAATTAAAGATGAGATAGAATTAAAATTAAAATTTAAAACAATCAATTAATTTAAAAAGAATTTTGAAAAAGGGATGAGATATTTTCGAAAATTAGAGAGGGAGAAGTAGTTAGGTGATTTTGAAAAAGATAAAAAACAAACAGAAAGTTAATTAGTTAGTTGAAAAAGATATTAAAATCAAATTTGAAAATATAAGAAGATAAGAGGTTAGATAAATATTTTAAAATCAAATTTTTGAAAAAGATAAAATTTTGAAAAAGATATGATATAAAAGATATGATAAAAAGATATAAGAAAAAGATATGATTTTTAAGAAAAAGATATTTTGAAAAAGATTAAATTTTTAAAATTAAAATTAATTACTTAACAAACAAGAAACTAAAAGATATGATTCTAGAATTTAAAGATTGAACCTTTCTTAACAAGAAAGTAACAAACTTCAAATTTTTGAATCAATCACATTAATTGTTAGTGTAATTTCAAAAATTTGAAATAAAATTAAGAAAAAGATTTTGAAAATAATTTTAAAATTTTCGAAATTAATAAGATAAAAATGAAAAAGATTTGATTTTTTTTGAAAAAGTTTTGAAAAGATAGGATTTTTAAAATTGAAAATTTGACTTGACTTGTAAGAAACAACTAATTTTAAAATTTTTTTGACTAAGTCAACTCAAATTTTTGAAAATTATGAGAGAAATAAGGAGAAGATATTATTTTTATTTTTGAATTTTTAATGATGAGAGAGAAAAACAACAAAAATGACTCACAACATGAACTTTATGAATCAAAACTCATGATGCATGCAAGAACACTATGAATGTCAAGATAAACACCAAGAACACTTTGAAGATCATGATGAACATCAAGAACATACTTTTGAAAAATTTTTGATGCAAAGAAAATATGCAAGACACCAAACTTAGAAATCTTTAATGCTTGGATACTATGAATGCAAAAATGCATATGAAAAACAATAAAAGACACAAAACAAGAAAACATCAAGATCAAACAAGAAGATTTACCAAGAACTTGAAGATCATGAGAACACTATGAATGCATGAATTTTCGAAAAATGCAAGAGATTTTTAAAGCATGTAATTGACACCAAACTTAAAAATTGACTCAAAACTCAAACAAGAAACACAAAATTTTTTTTATTTTTATGATTTTATGATTTTTTTGTATTTTCTTTTATTTTTTTGAAAATATTCTTTAGAAAAATGAAAAAGAGAAAAAATTTTTGAAGGATTTTTTTGAAAATAAAACAAAAAGAAAATTACCTAATCTGAGCAACAAGATGAACCGTTAGTTGTCCAAACTCGAACAATCCCCGGCAACGGCGCGAAAAACTTGGTGCACGAAATTGTGATCATCAACAATGGTGCCAAAAACTTGGTAGCGCTCTCAAACGTGAATCACACTTTGTCACAACTCCGCACAACTAACCAGCAAGTGCACTGGGTCGTCCAAGTAATACCTTACGTGAGTAAGGGTCGATCCCACGGAGATTGTTGGTATGAAGCAAGCTATGGTCATCTTGTAAATCTCAGTTAGGCGGATAATAAAAGGTTATGGAGTTTTCGAATAATAATAATAAATAAACAGAAAATAAAGATAGAAATACTTATGCAAATCATTGGTGAGAATTTCAGACAAGTGTATGGAGGTGCTTGTCCCTGTTGAATCTCTGCTTTCCTACTGCTTTCATCCAATCCTTCTTAATCCTTTCCATGGCAAGTTGTATGTAGGGCATCACCATTGTCAATGGCTACATCCCATACTCTCAGTAAAAATGGTCCAAATGCTCTATCACAGCACGGCTAATCATCTGTCGGTTCTCGATCATGTTGGAATAGAATCCCTTGATTCTTTTGCGTTTGTCATCACGCCCAGCAATCGCGAGTTTGAAGCTCGTCACAGTCATTCAATCCCGGAATCCTACTCTGAATACCACAGACAAGGTTAGACTTTCCGGATTCCCATGAATGCCGCCATCAATTCTAGCTTATACCACGAAGATTCTGATTAAGGAATCTAAGAAATATGCGCTCGGTCTAAGGTAGAACGGAAGTGGTTGTCAGTCACGCGCGTTCATAGGTGAGAATGATGATGAGTGTCACGGATCATCACATTCATCAAGTTGAAGTGCAACGAATATCTTAGAATAAGAATAAGTCGAATTGAATAAAAAATAGAAGTACTTGCATTAAAACTCGAGGTACAACAGAGCTCCACACCCTTAATCTATGGTGTGTAGAAACTCCATCATTGAAAATACATAAGTGATGAAGGTCCAGGGCGCACTTGGTGTGTGCTTGGGCTGAGCTTGAACTTCACACGAGCTAAGACTTCTATTAGAGTTGAACGCCAAGTTGTAACGTATTTTTGGCGTTTAACTCTGGTTCGTGACGTGTTTCTGGCATTTGACTCCAAAATGCAGTATGGAGCTGGCGTTGAGCGCCAATTTACGTCGTCAAATCTTAAATAAAGTATGAACTATTATATATTTCTGGAAAGCTCTGGATGTCTACTTTCCAACGCCGTTGAGAGCGTGCCATTCTGTTGCTCCAAAAAATCCATTTCGAGTGCAGGGAGGTCAGAATCCAACAGCATCAGCAGTCCTTTGTCATCCTTTTATTAGAGTTTTGCTCAGGTCCTTCAATTTCATCCAGAAAATACCTGAAATCATAGAAAAATACACAAACTCATAGTAAAGTCCAAAAATGTGAATTTAGCATAAAAACTAATGAAAACATCCCTAAAAGTAACTAGATCATACTAAAAACTACCTAAAAACAATACCAAAAAGTGTATAAATTATCCGCTCATCATATGGCAGCTTGGCTCTGTACTCTGGGGCCTTAGGTAATGTAGGATGAGTGTCCAGAGTGACTGAAAAGGGGTTGTCAGAGTGCCTAGGGTGAACATCTTTTGAATTAATATCTATTGTCCCCCTCTCTAGGTCTTCAATGTTCATTCTACTCCCTTTTAGGCGTTCAACTTCCCCTCTGCCCCCTCCTGGGTGTTCAACTTCAACTCTGTCCCCTCTGAGGCATTCAACTTCAGCTCTGCCCCTTCCTGGGCATTCAACTTCAGCTCTGCTCCCTCTTGGGTGTTCAACTTCAGCTCTTCCCCCTCATAGGCATTCAACTTCAGGATCTATTTTTTGAGGCACTGTCTCTTCTCCTTCTAGCGTTGCACTACTTGGAGGTTGATTGGCTAAGGTTTTGCCACTCCTCAGTTTAATGGCCAGGTATTCCTCAGTTATCTGCTTGGAGATTCTCTAATTTGTCTGGCTCATTTCAGTTTTCAAGCTCTTGAGGGAGGCTTGGTTCTTCTCTACCATGCTGTGTTGTCTCATTGTGAATTCTTGTATGTGAAAATCTAGAGAGCTCCCGGTGAGATATCCAAAAGGAAATAAACTTTTTTTTTAAATTTTGAAAATAAATAAGAAATTAGAATACTAATTAAAAAAAGTTAACTAGAAATTTCGAAAAAAAATTAGAAAGAAAAGGGTTTAAAAATTTTTGAAATTCAAAAAGAAAGAAAGAAACTATGGAAACATCAAACTTAAAATTTGACATTAAATAAAAGAATATTTAAAATAAATTTTGAAAATCAAAGAAAAGATAAATAAGATAACGATTTGAAAATCAAGAAAGAAAAAGATTTGAAAATTACAAAGGAGAATTAATTAAACCGAAAAGAAAATCACTAATGGGACACTAAACTTTTAAAACTAAAAGAAGATAAAGCAACCAATTAACTAACAAGATTTGAAATTAAAAAGAAAATTTTTGAAAATTAGAGAAGAAATAGTCAAGAAAAGATTTTGAAATTTAAATTTTGAAAGAAAGAGACACTAACAAAATACTAAACTTTTAAATTTTTGAATTTTAAAATAAAAATAAGTTAACAAAATTTGGAAAATCAAGGAAGAAGATAAGATAAAGATAAAAGATAAAAAGATAAACAAATAAATTAAATTAAACAAAAAGATAACTGACGGGACACCAAACATAAAATTTTAAAACCATAGAAAAAAGATTCAAAAATTTTGAAAATCCAAAGGAAGGGTGATGATCGGATTTCTTGACGGTTTAGAATTTATCTAATGAAGTCTCGTTATGAAGTATAGTTTCCAAACCAATCAATAATCCTTTCATGCAAAAATTTTGGTTGTCACAAGGAACAAACCCCAAATAAGAAATAACTGGAGTATTTAGACTCCGGATCGTCTCACAAGGAATTGCAATGAAGTGTTTAATTATTGGTTATGAAGAGCAAGGGGGGTTTGATTTTGTGTTTGGCAAGGAAATGTAAAGGCAAGAAGGTAAATGGTGCACGAATTTGCAATCCGTACAACTAACCAGCAAGTGCACTGGGTCGTCCAAGTAATACCTTACGTGAGTAAGGGTCGATCCCACAGAGATTATTGGTTTGAAGCAATCTATGTTTATTTTATTAATCTTAGTCAGGATGTCAATAAGGTTATTTGGATTTAATTGTAAGAAGTAAAAGTGTTTGGAATAAGTAATTGTTACTTTATTAATGAAGAATATGTTGGGGTTTTGGAGATGCTTTGTCCTCTGAACTTCAACTCTTCCTTGAAATCCTTTTCCACATGCAAGGCTCCTTCCATGGCAAGCTGTATGTAGGGTGTCACCATTGTCATTGGCTACCTCCCATCCTCTCAGTGAAAACGTTCCAGATGCTCTATCACAGCACGGCTAATCAGCTGTTGGTTCTCGATCATGTTGGAATAGGATCCATTGATCCTTTTGCGGTTGTCATCACGCCCAGCAATCACGAGTTTGAAGCCCGTCACAGCCATTCAATCCTTGAATCCTACTCGGAATACCACAGACAAGGTTTAGACCTTCTGGATCCTCAAGAGTGGCCGCCATCAATTCTAGCTTATACCACGAAGATTCTGATTAAGGAATCTAAGAGAAGCTTATTCAGTCTGATGTAGAACGGAGGTGGTTGTCAGGCACACGTTCATGGATCTGAGGAAGGTGATGAGTGTCACGGATCATCACCTTCTTCATGTTTAAGCGCGAATGAACATCTTAGATAGGAACAAGCGTGTTTAAATGGAAAACAAAGGTAATTGTATTAATTCATCGAGACGCTGCAGAGCTCCTCACCCCCAACAATGGAGTTTAGAGACTCATGCTGCCAAAAGGTACAAATTTCAGATCTAAAATGTCATGAGGTGCAAAGTAAATCTCTAAAAGTTGTTTAAATAGTAAACTAGTAACCTAGGTTTACAGAAAATGAGTAAACTATGATAGATAGTGCAGAAATCCACTTCTGGGGCCCACTTGGTGTGTGCTGGGGCTGAGACTTAAGCTTCTCACGTGCTTGGGGCTGTTTTGGGCGTTCAACACCAGGTTGTAACCTATTTCTGGCGTTGAACTCCAGCTTGTAACTTGTTTCTGGCGCTGGACGCCAGACAGCAGCATGATACTGGCGTTGAATGCCAGTTTACGTCGTCTATCTTCACGCAAAGTATGGACTATTATATATTTCTGGAAAGCCCTGGATGTCTAATTTCCAACGCCGTTGAGAGCGCGCCAATTAGACTCCTGTATCTCCAGAAAATTCATTTCGAGTGCAGGGAGGTCAGAATCCAACAACATCAGTAGTCCTTTTTCAGCCTAACTCAGATTTTTGCTCAGCTCCCTCAATTTCAGCCAGAAAATATCTGAAATCACAGAAAAATACACAAACTCATAGTAAAGTCCAGAAATATGATTTTTGCCTAAAAACTAATAATATTCTACTAAAAACTAATTAAAACATACTAAAATCTACATGAAATTACCCCCAAAAAGTGTATAAAATATCCGCTCATCACAACACCAAACTTAAACTGTTGCTTGTCCTCAAGCAACTAGATAAATAAAGTAGGATGAAAAGAAATTAAGAAGTAATAATATTTCAGAGTTTTTAAGTGGAGCTCAGATTCTTATTAGATGAGCGGGGCTTGTAGCTTTTTGTTTCTGAACAGTTTTGGCATCCCCCTTTATCCTTTGAAATTCAGAATGATTGGCATCCATAGGAACTCAGAATTCAGATAGTATTATTAATTCTCCTAGTGTAGTATGTTGATTCTTGAACACAGTTACTTTATGAGTCTTGGCCATGGTCCTAAGCACTTTGTTTTCCAGTATTACCACCGGATACATAAATGCCACAGACACATGACTGGGTGAACCTTTTTCAGATTGTGACTCAGCTTTGCTAAAGTCCCCAGTTAGAGGTGTCCAGAGCTCTTAAGCACACTCTTTTTGCTTTGGATCACGACTTTAACATCAGTCTCAAGTTTTTCACTGGACCTGCATGCCACAAGCATATGGTTAGGGACAGCTTGATTTAGCCGCTTAGGCCTGGAACTATTTCCTTGGGCCCTCCTATCCACTGATGCTCAAAGCCTTGGATCCTTTTCACCCTTGCCTTTTGGTTTTAAGAGCTGTTGGCTTTTATTCCTTTTCTTGATCCAATGATTTCTTGTAATTTTTTTTTCACTGCTTTTCTTGCTTCAAGAATCAAATTCATGATTTTTCAGATCATCAATATATTTTTCGTGTTCATTCTTTCAGGAGCCAATATTCGTAAAATTCAGGATAAAATATGCACTGTTCAAGCATTCATTCAGAGAACAAAAAGTATTGCCACCACATATAATTAATTATAATTTTATTATTAGAACTCGAAAAATATAAAGTACTTCTTATTCTAAAAATCTACTATTTTATTCATGTCTGATGATGATGAGAAAATAAATTATAACTTTAATTAGGAATAAAACCAGAATAGATATGCTAACTACTACTACTACTACTACTATATATATCTCCTAAGGTAAATTTCTATAATAACACTATCACAGAGTTAAAGCTAAAATTAGAACTCAAAACTGTGTTTTGAGAAGTAGATGTTCCTCTGATCTGTGGGGCTTGGTCCTTCAAGGATTAATTTCTGGCGCTTCAGCTCCCTTAAATCACGCCCTTGCTCTTCTTGTTCCTTAAGAAGTTTGCAAAGTATGCTACTTTGATTGTTCTGTTCTTCCTTTATTTGGTTCATAGCTTCTTGCAATTTGGAAATAGATGCCTCAAGATGTTCCCAATATTCGAATTGAGGAAGTTCTGGGAGGACTTCCTGTGCTCTCCTCTTGATTGGATCATCCTGCAGCTGTTGTCTATCCATTGATATTCTAGTGATTGGCCTCTCAACTGAGATATACTCTGTTATTCCCATCTTCACTCCGGCATCTCTGCAGAGCATAGAAATTAAGCTTGGATAGGCCAATCTAGCATCCTTGGAATTCCTGTTTGCTATTTTGTATAGTTCACACGAGATCAGTTGATGGACTTCAACTTCTTTTCCCAACATGATGCAGTGAATCATCACTGCTCTTTTAATAGTAACTTCAGAACGGTTGCTGGTGGGCAATATAGAACGCCCAATGAAATCCAGCCAGCCTCTGGCTGCTGGTTTAAGATCTTCTCTTTTGAGTTGATTTGGGATGCCAGTTGTGCTGGTGGTCCACCTGGCTTCAGGGATGCATATATCCTCTAGAATCTTGTCCAAGCCTTTATTTACCCTCATCATTCTTCTATTAAAGGAGTCTGGGTCATCTTTCAGTTGAGGAAGCTTAAATATCTCCTTGATTTTGTCAGGATGGGTATGAAAAATCTTTCCTCTGACTAAGGTCCGATGGTCATAGAGGGCAGCTCCAATTATTCCTTCCCACTTTCGTTTCAGGATTAGCTAGGATTTCCCAGTTCCTGTTTCGAATTTGTTCTTGGATCTCCGGATATTCATCTTCTTTCAGATCAAACTTGACTTCCGGGATCACTGATCTTAGACTCATTATTTTGTAGTAATGGTCTGAATGTTCTTTAGTTAAGAACTTCCCTTGATTCCAAAGTGGCTTTGGAATATTCTCTTTCTTGCCTCTTGGGTTGGGTTGTTTTCCTTTAGGGGCCATGATCAAAGTGAGTATGTTTTTGTGATCACGGATAAGCACACCAAACTTAGAGGTTTGCTTATCCTCAAGCAAAAGAAAAGAGAGAAGAGGGATAGGAGGAGAGCAAGTGTGGAATGGTGGATGATGAGAGGGGCGCCGAAAGGGATATAAAGGGAGGGGGTGGGTTTTCGAAATAGAAAGAGATATAAGATAAAAGATATGATTTATAAAAGATAAATATGACAAGAAAAGGATATAATTTAAAAAGATATGAATGATATTTAAAAATAAATTTGAAATTTATAGTTTGAAAAAGATTTTAAAGATAATTAAGTTTGAAAAGAATTGGAAAAAGAGTTGGATTGGATTGGAAAAAGGTTTATGTTTATGTATGAAGCTACATTTGATATTTTTGAAAAAGGGATTTTAGAAATTAGGGTTTTTAGAAATTAGGATTAAAAATTTTGGAATTGAAGGATGATATTTTGAAACATGTTTATGCAAGAAATCATGAATTGAAACATAAAAATTAGAAAATTTGTGAAGAAAAACGAATTTTACCTCCTCCCCACTATTCTGGCGTTAAACGCCCAACTGCTGCATGTTTTGGGCGTTTAACGCCCAATTGTTGCTTCTCCTGGGCGTTCAACGCCCAGCTGTTGCTTCTTTCTGGCGTTGAACGCCAGGAAGTCCTTTGTTACTGGGCGTTTTTCTAAACATCCAGGATGCTGAAATTCTGGCGTTAAACGCCTAGAAGGAGCTTCTTTCTGGCGTTCAACGCCCAGAAGATGCTCCTTTCTGGCATTTAACGCCCAAATGGCTATCCTTACTGGCGTTGAACGCCCAGTGGATGCTTCTTTTGGGCGTTCAACACCCAAAACGTTTCTTACTGGCCTTTTTCACGCCAGTGAGTTCCAAAATTCCCCTGTAACTCTGTGAATTCAAGCAATTGCTATTTTACCTTGAAGATACTTTGACATATATCTGTGAAAAGAGATTAATTAACAAAAAACAAATAAAATTAAATTTTGTGAATGGCTGGGTTGCCTCCCAGCAAGCGCTTCTTTAATGTCGTTAGCTGGACTATTTCTGAGCTTTAATCAAGTCTCAGTTTTGAGCATTCTTGCTCAAAATTGCCTTCAAGATAATGTTTAACTCTCTGTCCATTAACAATGAACTTTTTGTTAGAGTCATTATCCTGAAGCTCAACTTATCCATATGGTGATACACTTCTAATCACATATGGACCTCTCCACCGGGACTTCAATTTCCTGGGGAATAATTTGAGCCTAGAATTGAATAGCAGAACTTTCTGCACTGGCTTAAAGACTCTGGATGACAATTTCTTATCATGCCATCTTTTTGCTTTCTCTTTGTATATTTTTGCATTCTCGAAAGCATTGAATCTAAATTCCTCTAGCTCATTTAACTGAAGCAATCGTTTTTCTCCAGCTAACTTGGCATCAAGGTTCAGGAATCTGGTTGCCCAGTAGGCCTTATGTTCCAGTTCCACTGGCAAGTGACATGCCTTTCCATACACAAGCTGGTATGGAGAGGTCCCTATAGGGGTCTTGAATGCTGTTCTGTATGCCCACAGAGCATCATCCAAGCTTCTTGCCCAATCCCTTTTACGGTTAATTACAGTCCGTTCCAGTATTCTTTTGATTTCTCTATTTGAGACTTCAGCTTGCCCATTAGTCTGTGGATGATATGGAGTGGCCACCCTATGGCTAACTCCATAACGAACCAAAGCAGAATAGAGATGTTTATTGCAGAAATGAGTGCCCCCATCACTGATTAGTACTCTAGGGGTGCCAAATCTGCTGAAGATGTGTTTCTGGAGGAATTTTAACACTGTCTTAGTGTCATTAGTCGGTGTTGCAATAGCTTCCACCCATTTGGATACATAATCCACTGCCACCAGAATATAAGTGTTTGAGTATGATGGTGGGAAAGGTCCCATGAAGTCAATACCCCATACATCAAACAACTCAATCTCTAAGATTCCTTGTTGAGGCATAGCATAACTGTGAGGCAGATTACCAGATCTTTGGCAACTGTCACAATTAAGTACAAACACTCGGGAATCTTTGTAGAGAGTAGGCCAGTAGAAGCCACATTGGAGGACTCTTGTGGCTGTTCGCTCACTTCCAAAATGTCCTCCATACTGGGATCCATGGCAGTGCCATAGGATCTTCTGTGCTTCTTCTTTAGGCACACATCTACAGATTACTCTGTCTGCACATCTCTTAAAGAGATACGGCTCATCCCAAAGATAATACTTTGCATCCGTGATCAGCTTCTTTAATTGCTGCCTACTGTATTCTTTGGGTATGAATCTCACTGCCTTGTAGTTTGCAATGTCTGCAAACCATGGCACTTCCTGGATGGCAAAGAGTTGCTCATCCGGAAAGTTTTCAGAGATCTCAGTAAGAGGGAGGGACGCCCCTTCTACTGGTTCTATTCGGGACAGGTGATCTGCTACTTGATTCTCTGTCCCTTTTCTGTCTCTTATTTCTATATCAAACTCTTACAGAAGCAAACCCATCTATAAGTCTGGTTTTGAATCCTGCTTTGTGAGTAGATATTTAAGAGCAGCATGATCAGTGTACACAATCACTTTTGATCCTACTAAATAGGATCTGAATTTGTCAATGGCGTAAACCACTGCAAGTAGCTCTTTTTCTGTGGTTGTATAGTTCTTCTGTGCGTCATTTAGAACACGGCTGGCATAGTAAATGACGTGCAGAAGCTTGTCATGCCTTTGTCCCAACACTGCACCAATGGCATGGTCACTGGCATCACACATTAGTTCAAATGGCAATGTCCAGTTCGGTGCAGAGATGATTGGTGCTGTGACCAATTTAGCTTTTAGAGTCTCAAATGCCTGCAGACACTCCTTATCAAAGACAAATGGCATGTCAGCAGCTAGCAGGTTGCTCAGAGGTTTGGCGATTTTTGAAAAATCCTTTATAAACCTCCTATAGAATCCTGCATGCCCCAGAAAGCTTCTGATTGCCTTAACATTGACAGGTGGTGGTAATTTTTCAATTACCTCTACCTTAGCTTGATCCACCTCTATTCCCTTGTTCGAAATTTTGTGCCCAAGGACAATTCCTTCAGTCACCATAAAGTGACATTTTTCCCAGTTTAAAACCAGGTTAGTCTCTTGGCATCTCTTTATAACAAGTGCTAGATGGTCAAGGCAGGAGCTGAATGAGTCTCCAAATACCGAAAAGTCATCCATGAAGACTTCCAGAAAATTTTCCACCATATCAGAGAAAATTGAGAGCATGCACCTCTGAAATGTTGCAGGTGCATTGCACAAGCCAAATGGCATCCTTCTGTATGCAAATACTCCAGATGGGCATGTGAATGCCGTTTTCTCCTGATCCTAGGGATCTACTGCAATTTGATTATAACCTGAATATCCATCCAGGAAGCAGTAGTATTCATGACCTGCTAGTCTTTCTAGCATCTGGTCTATGAATGGTAAAGGAAAATGATCCTTTCTGGTGGTTGTATTGAGCCTTCTATAATCAATACACATACGCCACCCTGTAACTATTCTTGTAGGAACCAGTTCATTTTTTTCATTATGAACCACTGTCATGCCTCCCTTCTTAGGGATGACTTGGACAGGGCTTACCCAAGGGCTGTCAGAAATAGGATAAATAATCCCAGCCTCTAGTAATTTAGTGACCTCCTTCTGCACCACTTCCTTCATGGCTGGTGGTGCACGAAATTGCAATAACACTTTTGCAATCCCGCACAACTAACCAGCAAGTGCACTGGGTCGTCCAAGTAATACCTTGCGTGAGCAAGGGTCGATCCCACGGAGATTGTCGGCTTGAAGCAAGCTATGGTTATCTTGTAAATCTTAGTCAGGAGATCAGAAACTATCAGGATTGATTGTGAAAAGCAAAAGAACATGAAATGGTTACTTGTTTTTGCAGTAATGGAGAATAGGTTGGGGTTTTGGAGATGCTCCATCTTCTGAGTCTCTGCTTTCCTACTGTCTTCTTCATCAAACATGCAAGTCTCCTTCCATGGCAAGCTCGTGTAGGGTTTCACCGTTGTCAATGGCTACCTCCCATCCTCGCAGTGAAAGCTAATGCACGCACTCTGTCACAGTACTGCCAATCACCAGTTTGGTTCCCTCCCCTACCGGAATAGAATCCCTCTTTTGCGTCTGTCACTAACGCCCAGTAGGTTACAGGTTTGAAGCACGTCACAGTCATTCAATCATTGAATCCTACTCAGAATACCAAGACAAGGTTTAGACCTTCCGGATTCTCTTGAATGCTGCCATCAGGTCCTGCCTATACCACGAAGATTCCGATTAAAGAACCCAAGAGATAACTACTCAATCTAAGATAGAACAGAGGTGGTTGTCAGGCACATGTTCATAGTTGAGAATGATGATGATTGTCACGGATCATCACATTCATCCGGATTAAGAACAAGTGTTATCTTAGAATCGAAGCAAGCATGATTGAATAGGAAACAGTAGTAATTGCATTAATCCATCAAGACACAGCAGAGCTCCTCACCCCAACCAGGGGTTTAGAGGCTCATACTGTGGAAAGAAACGTGTAAGAAATGTTATGAGGTCATAAGGTACGGATACAATGTCAAAAGATCCTATAAGTAGTAAACTAGTGTCCTAAGGTTTACAGAAATGAGTAAATGACAGAAAAATCCACTTCCGGGCCCACTTGGTGTGCTTGGTCTGAGCAATGAAGGAATTTCGTGTAGAGACCTTTTTGAGTTAAACGCCAGCTTTCATGCCAGTTTGGGCGTTTAACTCCAAATTTTATGCCAGTTCCGGCGTTTAACGCTGGAATTTCTGTAGGTGACTTTGAGCGCCGGTTTGGGCCATCAAATCTTGGGCAAAGTATGGACTATTATATATTGCTGGAAAGCCAGGATGTCTACTTTCCAATGCCGTTGAGAGCGCGCCAATTGGGCTTCTGTAGCTCCAGAAAATCCACTTTGAGTGCAGGGAGGTCAGAATCCAACAGCATCTGCAGTCCTTTTTAGTCTGGACCAGATTTTGCTCAGGACCCTCAATTTCAGTCAGAAAATACCTGAAATCACAGAAAAACACACAAACTCATAGTAAAGTCCAGAAAAGTGAATTTTGATTAAAAACTAATAAAAATATACTAAAACTAACTAAAAGATACTAAAAACATACTAAAAACAATGCCAAAAAGCATACAAATTATCCGCTCATCACAACACCAAACTTAAATTGTTGCTTGTCCCAAGCAACTGAAATCAAAATAGGATAAAAAGAAGAGAATATACTATAGACTCCAAAATATCAAAGAAACATAGCTCCAATTAGATGAGCGGGACTAGAAGCTTTTTGCCTCCGAACAGTTTTGGCATCTCACTCTATCCTTTGAAGTTCAGAATGATTAGCATCTATAAGAACTCAGAACTCAGATAGTGTTATTGATTCTCCTAGTTAAGTATAATGATTCTTGAACATAGCTAGTGTATGAGTCTTGGCTGTGGCCTAAAGCACTCTGTCTTCCAGTATTACCACCGGATACATACATGCCACAGACACATAATTGGGTGAACCTTTTTAGATTGTGACTCAGCTTTGCTAAAGTCCCCAATTAGAGGTGTCCAGGGTTCTTAAGCACACTCTTTTGCCTTGGATCACAACTTTATTCCTTTTCTTTTTCTTTTTCTTTCTTTCTTTTTCCTTTTTTTTTTCGAAAATTCTTTTTTTTTTTTCTGCTTTTTCTTGCTTCAAGAATCAATTTGATGATTTTTCAGATCCTCAATAACAGTTCTCTTTTCTCCTCATTCCTTCAAGAGCCAACAAATTTAACATTCTTAAAGCAACAAATTCAAAAGACATATGCACTGTTCAAGCATTCATTCAGAAAACAAAAAGTATTGTCACCACATCAAGCTAATTCTACTAGTTTCAGAGATAAATTTCGAAATCCTGTACTTCTTGTTCTTTTGTGATTAAAGCATTTTTCTTTTAAGAGAGGTGATGGATTCATAGGACATTCATAACTTTAAGGCATAAATTTTATTAATTTATTAAGACAAGACTCAAATATAGATAAAAGATGAAACAAAAAAATAAAAATAGAAAACAAAACAAGAAAACAAAAAAAATAGGCTCCTAATGATAGAGGTTTTCACAGAGTTAGGACTCAACAACCTTGATTTTGAGAAGTGGATGCTCCCTCAGCTTGAGAGGAGAGCTTTTGGCGTTTCATCTCTTGAATTTCACGCCCCTGCTTCTCTTGTTCCTTCAGCAATTTGCAGAGCATGCAGTTTTGATTCTGCTGTTCTTCCTTCAGTTGCTCCATAGTCTCTTGCAACTTGTTAATAGATGCTTCTAGGTTGGCCCAGTAGCCAATTTCAGGGAATTCAGGGAGGAATTCCTGTGCCCTCCTCTTGATGGAGTTGTCTTGCACTTGTCCTTCCATTGACTTCTTGGTGATTGGGTGTTCAATGGGTATGAACTCATCTACTCCCATCTTCACCCCAGCCTCTTTACAGAGCAAGGAAATCAAGCTTGGAAGCCAATTTGGCTTCAGTGGAATTCTTATTTGCAATTGTGTAGATCTCACAAGCAATCACATGATGGACCTCCACCTCTTTTCCAAGCATAATGCAATGAATCATCACTGCTCTCTTGATGGTGACCTCAGAACGGTTGCTAGTGGGCAATATGGAACGCCCAATGAAGTCTAGCCAACCTCTTGCAATTGGCTTGTGGTCTCCCTCTTGAGTTGGTTTGGGACACCCTTAGAATGGTTATCCACTTAGTTCCAGGGAGGCATATGTCCTCTAGAACTTGATCCAACCCCTTATCTACTCTCACCATCCTCCTATTAAAGGAATCAGGATCATCTTGTAGTTGAGGCAACTTGAATATTTCTCTTATTTTGTCCAGATGTAAGTATTAACTTTCCCTCTGACCATGGTTCTATGGGTATGGTAAGCAGTTCCAGTCATTCTCTGCTTATCTGTTAGCCACAGATTTGAGTAGAATTCCTGAACATATTCCTTCCAACTTTGTCTCAGGATTGGTTAGAACCCATCCTCTGTTTCGAATTTGCTCTTGGATCCCGGATATTCATCTTCTTTCAGATCAAATTTACTTCCGGGATCACTGACCTCAGACCCATTATTTTATGAAATGGTCTTCATGTTCTTTGGTTAAGAACTTCTCTTCATTCCAAAGATTCTTTGGATATTCTCTTTCTTGCCTCTTAAGTTGGTTTTTTTCCCTTAGGAGCCATGATATTGATGAATCTTGGCTTAGTGATCACGGAAAAGCACACCAAACTTAGAGGTTTGCTTGTCTCAAGCAAAACAAAAGAGAGAAGAGAGGGGGAGGAAGAGGAAATTCGAATGGTGTGGTGGAATGAGGGTGCCAAACGTGTATTTATAAGGTGGGGAGGGGAGTTTTCGAAAAAGAGAGAGGGATTTGAAAAGATATGGAAAGAAATTGAGAAAAGGGTGAGTTTTTGAAGAAGATTGGGATTAATTTGAAATAGATTGAAGAATGGTTTTGATTTGTGAAGATTGAAAGTGAATGATGAAGGGTTGAAGTGCATTTATGTAGAAGAGTATGGTTAAAAAGAGGAAAGTTGAAAAAAATTGAGTTGAAAAAAAAATGTGGTCCCCCCCTTTCTGGCGTTAAACGCCCAGAATGGCACCCATTCTGGCGTTTAACGCCCATTTGTTACCCTTTTGGGCGTTTAACGCCCAGCCAGGTGCCCTGGCTGGCGTTAAACGCCAGAAATCCTTTATCACTGGGCGTTTTTCCAAAACGCCCAGGATGCTGCACACCTGGCGTTAAACGCCCAGAATGGTGCCCATTCTGGCGTTTAACGCCCAAAATGCCCCTTACTGGCATTTTTTCGCCAGTAAGCTCATTTTCTCTGCTTTTTGCTGAATCCTTCTGTAACTCTGTGAATTCCTTCATTTTGATGCCTCTGTAAGAACAATTCATACAACTTTCTAATGACTGGGTTGCCTCCCAGCAAGCGCTTCTTTACTGTCTTTAGCTGGACTTTCACTGAGAATCACTCAAGTCTCAGTTTTGAGCATTCCTGCTCAAAATTTCCTTCAAGATAGTGCTTGATTCTCTGTCCATTTACAATGAACTTTCTGTCAGAATCAGTGTCCTGAAGCTCAACATATCCATATGGTGAGACTCCTGTAATCACATATGGACCCCTCCACCGGGATTTGAGTTTTCCTGGAAACAATTTGAGCCTAGAGTTAAAGAGCAGAACCTTTTGTCCTGGTTCAAAGACTCTGGTTGACAATCTTTTGTCATGCCATTTCTTTGCCTTTTCCTTATAAATTTTTGCATTTTCAAAGGCATTGAGTCTGAACTCCTCTAGCTCATTTAGCTGGAGCAGTCTTTTCTCACCAGCTAACTGTGCATCCATGTTTAGGGATCTGGTTGCCCAGTAGGCTTTATGTTCCAGTTCCACAGGCAAATGACAGGCCTTCCCATACACCAGTTGGTATGGAGAAGTGCCTATAGGAGTCTTGAATGCTGTTCTGTATGCCCACAGAGCATCATCCAAGCTCTTTGCCCAATCCTTTCTTCGGGCCATCACAGTCCGTTCCAGGATTCTTTTTAGCTCTCTGTTAGAGACTTCAGCTTGCCCATTTGTCTATGGATGATACGGAGTTGCCACTTTATGGCTGATTCCATATCTAACCATAGCAGAGTATAGCTGTTTATTGCAGAAATGAGTGCCCCCATCACTGATTAGCACTCTGGGGACGCCAAACCTGCTGAAAATGTTTTTGGAGGAATTTCAGCACGGTCTTGGTATCATTAGTGGGTGTAGCAATTGTTTCTACCCACTTAGATACATAGTCCACTGCCACCAGAATGTAAGTGTTTGAGTATATGGTGGGAATGGCCCCATGAAGTCAATTCCCCATACATCAAACAATTCTATCTCTAATATCCCTTGTTGAGGCATGGCATATCCGTGAGGCAGGTTACCAGCTCTTTGGCAACTGTCACAGTTAGCACAAACTCTCGGGAATCTTTATAGAGAGTAGGCCAGTAGAAGCCGCACTGGAGAACTTTAGTGGCTGTTCGCTCACTTCCAAAATGTCCTCCATAATGTGATCCATGGCAGTGCCATAGGATCCTTTGTGCTTCTTCTCTGGGTACACATCTGCGGATCACTCGTCAGCACATCTCTAAAGAGATATGGTTCATCCCAAAGGTAGTACTTGGCATCTGAAAATGATTTCTTTTCTTTGCACACTGCTGTACTCCTGGGTATGAACCTTACAGCTTTATAATTTGCAATGTCTGCAAACCATGGAGCTTCCTGGATGGCAAAGAGTTGCTCATCTGGGAAAGTCTCAGAGATCTCAGTAGAAGGGAGGGACGCCCAGCTACTGGTTCTATTCTGGACAGATGATCAGCCACTTGGTTCTCTGTCCCTTTTCTGTCTCTTATTTCTATATCAAATCTGCAGAAGCAACACCCATCTGATAAGCCTGGGTTTGAATCCTGCTTTGTGAGTAAGTATTTAAGAGCAGCATGGTCAGTGTACACGATCACCTTTGATCCCACTAAGTAGGATCTAAACTTGTCAATGGCATAGACCACTGCAAGTAATTCTTTTTCTGTGGTTGTGTAATTCTTCTGTGCATCATTTAGAACACGGCTAGCATAATAAATGACATGCAGAAGTTTGTTATGCCTCTGTCCCAACACTGCACCAATGGCATGATCACTGGCATCACACATTAATTCAAATGGTAATGCCCAATCTGGTGCAGAGATGACTGGTGTTGTGACCAGCTTAGCTTTCAGGGTCTCAAATGCCTGCAAACACTGTGTATCAAACACAAATGGCGTGTCAGCAGCTAACAGGTTACTCAGAGGTTTAGCAATTTTCGAAAAATCCTTGATAAACCTTCTGTAGAATCCTGCATGCCCCAGAAAGCTTCTGATTGCCTTAACATTGGCAGGTGGTGGTAATTTTTCAATTACCTCTACCTTTGCCTTATCCACCTCTATTCCCTGCTTGAAATTTGTGCCCAAGGACAATTCCTTCAGTCACCATAAAGTGACATTTCTCCCAGTTTAAACCAGGTAGTCTTTGGCATCTTTTCAGGACAAGTGATAGGTGGTTAAGACAGGAGCTAAATGAGTCTCCATATACTGAGAAGTCATCCATGAAGACTTCCAGAAATTTCTCTACATATCTGAGAAGATAGAGAGCATGCACCTCTGAAGGTTGAGGTGCATTGCACAGACCAAAAGGCATCCTTCTGTAGGCAAACACGCCAGAAGGGCATGTGAATGCTGTCTTTTCGTGGTCCTGAGGATCTACTGCAATTTGGTTGTAGCCTGAATAGCCATCCAAAGCAAGTAATAATCATGACCAGCTAGTCTTTCTAGCATTTGGTCTATGAATGGTAAAGGAAAATGATCCTTTTGGTGGCTGTATTGAGTCTTCTGTAATCAATACACATGCGCCACCCTGTGACTGTCCTTGTAGGAACCAGTTCATTTTTTTCATTATGAACCACTGTCATGCCTCCTTTTTGGGAACAACTTGGACAGGGCTCACCCAGGGGCTATCAGAATAGGATAAAAAATCCAGCCTCAGTAATTTAGTGACCTCTTTCTGCACCACCTCCTTCATGGCAGGATTAGCCTCCTCTGTGGTTGAACCACTGGTTTGGCATTATCCTCCAACAGGATTTTGTGCATGCTAGCTGGACTAATGCCTTGAGATCACTATGGACACCCAAGAGCTGTCTTGTGTGTCCTTAGTACTTTAATCAGTGCTTCCTCTTCCTGTGAATTTAAAGCAGAGCTTATAATCACTGGAAAAGTGTCACCCTCTCCCAGAAATGCATATTTCAGGGATGGTGGTAGAGGTTTGAGTTCAGGTTTGGGAGGTTTATCCTCCTCCTGAGGGATTTTCGAAAATTCCCTTACTTCCTCTAGTTCTTCTTGATCAGGTTGAGAATCTTTAAAGATGTCCTCAAGCTCTGATTCTAGGCTTTCAGCCATATTGATCTCTTCTACCAGAGAATCAATAATGTCAACGCCTATGCAGTCATCTGGTGTGTCTGGATGCTGCATAGCTTTCACAGCATTCAACTTGAACTCATCCTCATTGACTCTCAAGGTTACTTCCCCCTTTTGTACATCAATGAGAGTTCGTCCAGTTGCTAGGAAAGGTCTTCCTAGAATGAGAGTTGCACTCTTGTGCTCCTCCATTTCCAGCACCACAAAGTCAGTTGGAAAGGCAAATGGCCCAACCTTGACAATCATGTCCTCTATTATGCCTGATGGGGTTTAATGGAGCCATCAGCAAGTTGGAGGCATATCTGGTTGGTTTGACTTCTCCAATCAACCCAAGATTTCTGATAGTGGATGCAGGTATTAGATTGATGCTTGCTCCAAGATCACATAAAGCTGTCTTGGTGCAAGTGCCTTCTAATGTGCATGGTATCAGAAAGCTTCCAGGATCTTGAAGCTTTTCTGGTAAGCTTTTTAGAATGACTGCACTGCATTCTTCAGTGAGAAACACTTTTTAGTTTCTCTCCAATCCTTCTTATGACTTAAGATTTCCTTCATGAATTAGCATAAGAAGGTATTTGCTCAAGTGCCTCTGCAAATGGAATCTTTATTCAAGAGTCCTTAAATAGTCTGCAAAGCGGGCAAATTGCTTATCCTGTTCCGCTTACGGAGTTTCTGAGGATAAGGCATCTTGGCTTGATATTCTTCAACCTTAGATGCTGCAGGTTTATCTTACAGAAGTGGTTGAAGAAGCCTTGTTAGAGGGATTACTGTCAGCACTCTCAGGTGTCTGATTTTCCTTTGGCGTTTGGACGCCAGGAATGGGTGGAAAATGGGCGTTTAACGCCAACTTTTCCCCTTTTCTGGCGTTTGAACGCCAGAACTGGGCAAGGAATGGGCGTTTAACGCCAGCTTTCCTTCCCTTTTTGGCGTTTGAACGCCCACATTCCTCTCTGGGCTCTTACTGTCCTCAGAGGGATTTTGAACAGTGGTTTGGTTGTCCTCTGTCACTTGTTCCTTGTTTGGCTTTTACCTTTTGAGCAGTGTTATTCAGGGTCTTCCACTCCTCAATTGAACTGCTTGACACTCCTCTGTTATTTGTTTAGATATTTGCTGTTTTGCTTGATTCAACTGTAGTTCTATGCTCTTATTAGCAACTTTAGTTTCATGGAGCATCTCTTTAAATTCTGCTAACTGTTCTGTCATCAGAAGCAATTGTTGATTAAGCTCATTCATCTGTTCTTGAGGATTAGGATCAGTGACTACTGTCATGACTTCCTCTTCTGGAGAGAACTCATTGCTAGAGTACAAATATTGGTTTCTAGCAACAGTGTCTATAAGCTCTTGAGCTTCTTCAATTGTCTTCCTCATGTGTATAGATCCACCAGCTGAGTGGTCTAAAGACATCTGAGCTTTTTCTGTAAGTCCATAGTAGAAAATGTCTAACTGGACCCACTCTGAAAACATTTCAGAGGGACATTTCCTTAGCATACCTCTATACCTCTCCAGGCATTATAACGGGATTCATGATCCTCTTGTTTAAAGCCTTGGATGTCCAGCCTTAGCTGTGTCATCCTCTTTGGAGGGTAAAAATGATTCAGGAATTTGTCTGATAATGTTTCCATGTCTTTATGCTTGCTGTAGGTTGGTTATTTAACCACCTTTTAGCTTGATCTTTTACAGCAAATGGAAACAGTAATAGTCTGTAGACATCCTGATCTACCTCTTTATCATGTACTGTGTCAGCAATTTGTAAGAACTGTGCCAGAAACTCAGTAGGTTCTTCCTGTGGAAGACCGGAATACTGGCAATTTTGCTGCACTATGATAATGAGTTGAGGATTTAGCTCAAAGCTGCTTGCTTTGATGGGAGGTATACAGATGCTACTCCCATATGCAGCTGTAATGGGGTTAGCATAAGACCCCAGAGTCCTCTTGGACTGATTAATTCCACTTAAGTCCATAATGGACAAAAGGGAAATGAGAATAATTGCAAAGAGATAAATTTTGTTTATTTTTAAATAATTTTTTTTTGAAATAACCGAAAAATTAAAATAAAATAAAATAAAACAAAAGGAAAATAAAATAAAAAAAATTCGAAAATCAAAGGGAAAATGAGATCAAAGCAAATTGAGAACTGAATCAATTAGTAAAAAAAAAGATTTTGAAAACAGCAATTAAAAAGATGTGATTGAAAAGTTTTTATGAAAAAGATTTGATTCTTAAAAAGAGGAAAGAGAAAAACACAAAAAGACACCAAACTTAAAATTTTAGAAAATCAAACACTAATTTTTTTCGAAAATTTTAAAGGAAAAACACAAAGAGGACACCAAAATTAGAATTTTTTATGAATCAAAAAGGGACTAAGACTATGCAAAAACGAAAATTTTAAAAGAAAAATAAAAGCATGCAATTGACACCAAACTTAGAATATGAAACTAGACTCAACTAAAAGACTCTAAACCAACAAAAATAAAACAGTCCTAATCTAAGCAACAAGATAAACCGTCAGTTGTCCAAACTCGAACAATCCCCGGCAACGGCGCCAAAAACTTGGTGCACGAAATTGCAATAACACTTTTGCAATCCCGCACAACTAACCAGCAAGTGCACTGGGTCGTCCAAGTAATACCTTGCGTGAGCAAGGGTCGATCCCACGGAGATTGTCGGCTTGAAGCAAGCTATGGTTATCTTGTAAATCTTAGTCAGGAGATCAGAAACTATCAGGATTGATTGTGAAAAGCAAAAGAACATGAAATGGTTACTTGTTTTTGCAGTAATGGAGAATAGGTTGGGGTTTTGGAGATGCTCCATCTTCTGAGTCTCTGCTTTCCTACTGTCTTCTTCATCAAACATGCAAGTCCTTCCATGGCAAGCTCGTGTAGGGTTTCACCGTTGTCAATGGCTACCTCCCATCTCGCAGTGAAAGCTAATGCACGCACTCTGTCACAGTACTGCCAATCACCGGTTTGGTTCCCTCCCCTACCGGAATAGAATCCCTCTTTTGCGTCTGTCACTAACGCCCAGTAGGTTACAGATTTGAAGCACGTCACAGTCATTCAATCATTGAATCCTACTCAGAATACCACAGACAAGGTTTAGACCTTCCGGATTCTCTTGAATGCTACCATCAGGTCCTGCCTATACCACGAAGATTCCGATTAAAGAACCCAAGAGATAACTACTCAATCTAAGATAGAACAGAGGTGGTTGTCAGGCACATGTTCATAGTTGAGAATGATGATGATTGTCACGGATCATCACATTCATCCGGATTAAGAACAAGTGTTATCTTAGAATCGAAGCAAGCATGATTGAATAGGAAACAGTAGTAATTGCATTAATCCATCAAGACACAGCAGAGCTCCTCACCCCCAACCATGGGGTTTAGAGGCTCATACTGTGGAAAGAAACGTGTAAGAAATGTTATGAGGTCATAAGGTACGGATACAATGTCAAAAGATCCTATAAGTAGTAAACTAGTGTCCTAAGGTTTACAGAAATGAGTAAATGACAGAAAAATCCACTTCCGGGCCCACTTGGTGTGTGCTTGGTCTGAGCAATGAAGGAATTTCGTGTAGAGACCTTTTCTGGAGTTAAATGCCAGCTTTCATGCCAGTTTGGGCGTTTAACTCCAAATTTTATGCCAGTTCCGGCGTTTAACGCTGGAATTTCTGTAGGTGACTTTGAGCGCCGGTTTGGGCCATCAAATCTTGGGCAAAGTATGGACTATTATATATTTCTGGAAATCCCAGGATGTCTACTTTCCAATGCCGTTGAGAGCGCGCCAATTGGGCTTCTGTAGCTCCAGAAAATCCACTTTGAGTGCAGGGAGGTCAGAATCCAACAGCATCTGCAGTCCTTTTTAGTCTCTGGACCAGATTTTTGCTCAGGACCCTCAATTTCAGTCAGAAAATACCTGAAATCACAGAAAAACACACAAACTCATAGTAAAGTCCAGAAAAGTGAATTTTGATTAAAAACTAATAAAAATATACTAAAAACTAACTAAAAGATACTAAAAACATACTAAAAACAATGCCAAAAAGCATACAAATTATCCGCTCATCAGCTGGATTCAGCCGCTTTTGTGATTGGACCACTGGCTTGGCGTCACCCTCCAATAGGATCTTGTGCATGCATCTAGCTGGGCTAATGCCCTTAAGATCACTGATGGACCACCCAAGAGCTGTCTTGTGTGTCCTTAGCACTTGAATTAGTGCTTCCTCTTCCCGTGGCTCAAAGGTAGAGCTTATGATTACTGGAAAGGTATCACCTTCTCCCAGAAATGCATATTTCAGGGATGGTGGTAATGGTTTGAGCTCGGGTTTGGGAGGTTTCTCCTCTTCCTGAGGGATTTTCAGAGGTTCTATTATTCTCTCTGATTCCTCCAAATCAGGCTGAACATCTTTAAGGATGTCCTCTAACTCTGATTCGAGACTCTCAGGCATATTGACCTCTCTTACCAGAGAGTCAATGATATCAACACTCATGCAGTCATTTGGGGTGTCTGGATGTTGCATGGCTTTGACAACATTCAGCTTGAACTCTTCCTCATTGACTCTCAGGGTTACTTCCCCTTTTTGGACGTCAGTGAGGGTTCGGCCAGTTGCTAGGAAAAGTCTTCCTAGAATGAGAGTTGTACTCTTGTGTTCCTTCATTTCCAGCACCACAAAGTCAGTAGGAAAGGCAAATGGCCCAACCTTGACAATCATGTCTTCAATCACACCTGATGAGTATTTAATGGAGCCATCAGCAAGTTGAAGACATATCCGGGTTGGTTTGACTTCTTCAGTCAAACCAAGCTTTGTGATAATAGATGCAAGTATTAGGTTGATACTTGCCCCAAGATCACATAGAGCTTGCTTGGTACAATTACCCTCTAATGTGCATGGTATCATAAAGCTCCCGGGGTCTTTAAGCTTCTCAGGTAAGCTTTTCAGAATGACTGCACTGCATTCTTCAGTGAGGTAAACTTTTTCAGTTTCTCTCCAATCCTTCTTATGACTTAAGATCTCTTTCATGAACTTAGCATAAGAGGGTATTTGCTCAAGTGCTTCTGTAAACGGAATCTTTATTTCAAGAGTCCTGAGACAGTCTGCAAAGCGGGCAAATTGCTTATCCTGTTCCGCTTGGCGGAGTTTTTGAGGATAAGGCATTTTGGCTTTATATTCCTCAATCTTAGTTGCTGCAGGTTTATTACTTACAGAAGTGGGTTGGGAAGCCTTTTTAGAAAGGTTGTTATCAGCACTTGTATGTGACTGATCCCCCACTGGCATTTGAATGCCAGGGGTGGAAGCTGGAGTGGCGTTAGACGCCAACTCCTTATCTGTTACTGGCGTCTGAATGCCAGAACTGTGCTCCCTTTGGGCGTTCAACGCCGGATTCATACTTGTTTCTGGCGTTGAACGCCAGGAATGAGCATGGTCTGGGTGTTCAGCGCCAGCATTATTCCTCTCTGGGCTCTGATTATCCTCAGAGGGATTTTGAGTAGCCATTTGTTCATTTCTTGGCTTCCTGCTACTTTGAAGTGAGGTATTTAATGTTTTCCCACTTCTTAATTGAACTGCTTGGCATTCTTCTGCTATTTGTTTTGACAGTTGCTTTTCTGTTTGCTTTAACTGTACTTCCATATTCCTGTTAGCCATTCTTGTTTCCTGTAGTATTTCCTTGAATTCGGCTAGCTGCTGGGTTAGAAAGTCTAATTGCTGATTGAATTCATTAGCCTGATCCACAGGACTGAGTTCAGCAGTTACTGTTTTAGCTTCTTTTTTCATGGAAGATTCACTGCTTAGGTACAGATGCTGATTTCTGGCAACTGTATCAATAAGCTCTTGAGCTTCTTCAATTGTTTTTCTCATATGTATAGATCCACCAGCTGAGTGATCTAAAGAAATCTGAGCTTTTTCTGTAAGCCCATAGTAGAAGATGTCTAATTGCACCCACTCTTAAAACATCTCAGAGGGGCATTTTCTTAGCATCTCTCTGTATCTCTCCCAGGCATCATAAAGGGATTCATTATCTCCTTGTTTGAAGCCTTGGATGCTTAGCCTTAGCTGTGTCATCCATTTTGGAGGGAAATAGTGATTTAAAAATTTTTCTGACAGCTGTTTTCATGTTTTTATGTTGTTCTTAGGTTGGTTATTTAACCACCTCTTAGCTTGATCTTTTACAGCAAATGAAAACAGTAATAATCTGTAGACATCCTGATCTACTTCCTTATCATGTACTGTGTCAGTAATTTGTAAAAATTGTGCCAGAAACTCTGTAGGTTCTTCATGTGGAAGACTGGAATACTGGCAGCTTTGCTGCACCATGATAATGAGCTAAGGATTTAACTCAAAGCTACTAACTCCAATGGAGGGTATACAGATACTACTCCCATATGAAGCAGTAGTGGGGCTAGCATATGACCCCAGAGTCCTCTTGGACTGTGCATTTCCACTTAGTTCCATGATGGAGCAAAGGAGATGGTATGTATGTTGATATTATTTATTTTATAAAAATTTATTTTATAAAATAAAATAAATATGAAATTAATAAAAATGGAAATATTTTGTGAAGATTTTCGAAAAATTTAAGGAAAAGGAGAAAGTGGTTAGGATAAAATTTTTGAAAAAGATAATAAAAAAAATATATATTAAAAAGATAAGAATTGAAAAATTTCGAAATTGAAATCTGAATTTTTATATAAAAATTTCGAAAATATAGTTTAAAATTAGTTAGAGAAGATATTTTTTTTTGAATTTTGAATTTTATGATGAAAGAGAAAAACTCACAAAAGACACAAGACTTAAAAATTTTAGATCTAATGCTCCTTATTTTCGAAAATTTTGGAGGGAAAACACCAAGGAACACCAAACTTAAAAATTTTAAGATCAAAACACAAGAAAGACTCAAGAACACCTTGAACAAAAGAAAGAACACCAAACTTAAAATTTTTAGAAAACCAAGATAAATTTTCGAAAATTAAAGAAAGATCAACAAGAAAACACCAAACTTAAAGTTTGGCACAAGATTAAATTAAGAAAAATTATTTTTTGAAAAAAAAAGATTTTAAGAAGAAGATGCCCAATTGCCAAGAACATAAGCCAACGCTATAACCAACTGAGCTAAAAATGTAACGTATTTTAAAGATGTATTATTTTTATGGATAAAAGTATAATTTTTGAAAGTTAATGTTTTGAAAAAAAAGCACGAGAAAAACAAGAAAAGACACAAAACAAGAAAAACTCAAGATCAAACAAGTAAAATTGACAAGAACAATTTGAAGATCAAGGAAGAACAAGAACATGCAATTCGAAAAATTAAGAGACAAAGAAAAGCATGCAATTGACACCAAACTTAGAACAAGACACTAAACTCACGAAAATTAGAAATTAATAAGGAAAAATAATATATTTTTGAAAAATTTTTGAAAAGGGAATAAAAGACTCAGAATTTAATGACTCTATAACAAAAAAAATAAATTATTCCTAATCTAAGCAACAAAATAAACCTTTAGTTGTTCAAACTCGACTAATCCCCGACAACGGCGCCAAAAACTTGGTGCACGAATTTGCAATCCGTACAACTAACCAGCAAGTGCACTGGGTCGTCCAAGTAATACCTAACGTGAGTAAGGGTCGATCCCACGGAGATTATTGGTTTGAAGCAATCTATGTTTATTTTATTAATCTTAGTCAGGATGTCAATAAGGTTATTTGGATTTAATTGTAAGAAGTAAAAGTGTTTGGAATAAGTAATTGTTACTTTATTAATGAAGAATATGTTGGGGTTTTGGAGATGCTTTGTCCTCTGAACTTCAACTCTTCCTTGAAATCCTTTTCCACACGCAAGGCTCCTTCCATGGCAAGCTGTATGTAGGGTGTCACCATTGTCATTGGCTACCTCCCATCCTCTCAGTGAAAACGTTCCAGATGCTCTATCACAGCACGGCTAATCAGCTGTTGGTTCTCGATCATGTTGGAATAGGATCCATTGATCCTTTTGCGGTTGTCATCACGCCCAGCAATCGCGAGTTTGAAGCTCGTCACAGCCATTCAATCCTTGAATCCTACTCGGAATACCACAGACAAGGTTTAGACCTTCCGGATCCTCAAGAGTGGCCACCATCAATTATAGCTTATACCACGAAGATTCTGATTAAGGAATCTAAGAGAAGCTCTTCAGTCTGATGTAGAACGGAGGTGGTTGTCAGTCACACATTCATGGATCTAAGGAAGGTGATGAGTGTCACGGATCATCACCTTCTTCATGTTTAAGCGCGAATGAACATCTTAGATAGGAACAAGCGTGTTTAAATGGAAAACAAAGGTAATTGTATTAATTCATCGAGACGCTGCAGAGCTCCTCACCCCCAACAATGGAGTTTAGAGACTCATGCTGCTAAAAGGTACAAATTTCAGATCTAAAATGTCATGAGGTGCAAAGTAAATCTCTAAAAGTTGTTTAAATAGTAAACTAGTAACCTAGGTTTACAGAAAATGAGTAAACTATGATAGATAGTGCAGAAATTCACTTTTGGGGCCCACTTAGTGTGTGCTGGGGCTGAGACTTAAGCTTCTCACGTGCCTGGGGCTGTTTTGGGCGTTCAACGCCAGGTTGTAACCTGTTTCTGGCGTTGAACTCCAGCTTGTAACTTGTTTCTGGTGCTGGACGCCAGATAGTAGCATGATACTGGCGTTGAACGCCAGTTTACGTCGTCTATCTTCGCGCAAAGTATGAACTATTATATATTTCTGGAAAGCCCTGGATGTCTACTTTCCAACGCCGTTGAGAGCGCGTCAATTGGACTCATGTAGCTCCAGAAAATCTATTTCGAGTGCAGAGAGGTCAGAATCCAACAGCATCAGTAGTCCTTTTTCAGCCTAACTCAGATTTTTGCTCAGCTCCCTCAATTTCAGCTAGAAAATACCTGAAATCACAGAAAAACACACAAACTCATAGTAAAGTCCAGAAATATGATTTTTGCCTAAAAACTAATAATATTCTACTAAAAACTAATTAAAACATACTAAAATCTACATGAAATTACCCCCAAAAAGCGTATAAAATATCCGCTCATCAGTCAAATATTGAGATTTTCCAAGAAATTTAATTATAGGGCACTAACCCAATTGATTGAAGAAAAATTTTGGTGAAACTTGCTTGAATTCATACTTTGTGAAGCATGTATTGAATTAAGAACACAAGCTTGTGAGACTTGAGCCTATTGATGTGGTTACATTTTATAACCACTTATTTTCCATTCTTGTGTGAAATTGTTCTCCTTCTATGATTGTGATCCTTGATTTGCTTGATTCTATATGTCCGTTTATTCTTTGTATTTATGCATTTGTATGATTGAGGCCATTATTTCGTTAGCCCACTTACCCAAATAGCCTACCTTTTACTCTCCATTGTTTGCCAATTTTGAGCCTATGCTTAACCAACTTATTCTCATTTTAGCACATTACAAGCCCAAGGCGGAAAACCAATGAAAAGTCCTTGTTTGGCTCTTTGATTAGCCTAGGCCAGTGAGAGTGTTTATTATTCAAAGTTGGTGAGGATTGGGAACATTGGAGGGGATAAAAGGGGTAGTACACTTTCATATTTAGGAATTGGGAACATATTCATGTATTGATTAAATGTATAAAACCTTATGCATTGATGTTCTTGTATATATAAAAAAAAAGGGGAAATGAGAAAAAGAAAAAGAAAAGAAAAATAATATGGAAAAGAAAAAAAAACAGAAAAAAGGAAGAAAAAAAGAAGAAAAAATAATAAAAAGGGGACAAAATGCCCAAAGTGAAGCTCAATAAGATCAATGCATAAGTGTTGTGAAATGAAAAAAAGAAAATGCATGAGTATGTGAAAAAGTGAGAAATGGATAGTTAGGTTAGCTTTGAAATTGTATAAGAATGTCATAGGTTAGGTGGGAAGTTTAAGCTTATCAAAGATCCAAATTTCAAGCTCACTTAACCATATATGCATCCTACCTTGACCCTAGCCCCATTACAACCTAAGGAAAGACCTCATGACGAATGTATGCATGCATTGAATAAATGTTGATTGTTAGAAGAAGATCAAACTTTGGAAAGCATGATTAGAGGAGAATTGAGTGAATTAACCCTTAAAACACTTGAGTGAATAGAGCGGATACACATCCGGTGAGGGTTCAAAAGTTCAATCACATGTGTTCACCCATATTATCCATATTCTTGCAAACTTGAATTTCTTTTGATAATTCAATACAATTGTGGTTTGGACTTAACTCCTATTGCCCTAGCTATTGTGCTTATGCATGTCTCTTGGGAATCGATTTGTTTGAACTAAGCATTTGCATTCACTTTAGGTAGTTGCAATTAGATAGGGCTCATATAGTTTAGTTGCATTCAATAAATGTCATACCCCTTAGTTCCTTCTTATTTTAGCATGTGGACATGCTAAGGTTTAAGTGTGGGGAGGTTGATAAACCCCATTTTTAGGGTTTATCTTGTATTGAATTTAGAGTATTTTGATGACTTTTTCTCGCATTTAGCCTATGAATTGGCATGGTTTTGTTATCTCTCCCGTATTTGTGCTTAAGTGTAAAAACATGCTTTTTAAGCCTTTAATTTGATAATTTTAATTCATCCTTGATTCCATAAGATGCCTTGATGTGTTTGCTAGTAATCTCAGGTTGAAATAGGCTAGACATGGATCAAGGGAGCAAGGAAGAAAGCATGCAAGTGGAGAGAAGCACAAAAACCAAAGAATTGATCTTGACCAAGCACGCGCACGCGCACAAGGGCTCGCGCGCACATTGCAGAATCGGCCAGGGACGCGCACGCGTACCGTGCGCGCACGCGTCGATGATCGCACATGACTTCATTAAAGCAACACATGCCTGGCGAATTGAGGGGGTTTCTGAACCCATTTTGGCGCCAATTACTGATAGAAAGGAATAAAAGGGTCAAGGATTGAAGGAGAAAAGAAGGAGAAGTTAGTTACCATTAGTCATAGCTTTAGTTTAGAGTAGTATAGAGAGAGAAGCTCTCACTTCTCTCTAGGATTAGGATTAGGTTAATCTCTCCTCTTAGATCTAGGTTTAATTCATGTTTCAATTCACTTTTTCCCTCATCAAGTTTTAATCTTCTCCTCTTCCTCTTTCTAGTTATGTACTTTAATGATTGTAATTCTTCATTTTGTTTTGGATAGATTGTTGTTCATTTGTTTTCTTTCAATAATGCAATTTGAGGTAATTCATGATAATTGTGATTTCCTTGATTGTTGTTGTTAAATTCTTTGTAATAATTGTTGTTAGATTTCATTCTTGTTGTTGATTTACTATGCTTTCCTTTTGTGCCTTCCAAGTGTTTGATGAAATGCTTGGTTGAGTCCTAGTGTAGATTTTGTTCCTCTTGGCCTAGGTAGAGTAATTAGTGACTCTTGAGTTATCTAATTCCCTTGTTGATTGATAATTAGAAGTTGCTAATTGATTTGAATGTCTCTAAAGCTAGTCATTCCTTTAGGAGTTGATTAGGACTTGAGGAATCAAATTGATTCATCCACTTGACTTCCCTCCATGGTTAGAGGTTAACTAAGTGGTAGCAATGAACAATTCTCATCACAATTGAGAAGGATAACTAGGATAGGACTTCCAATTTTCATATCTTGCCAAGAGCCTTTTATAGTTGTTAGTTTATTTTCATTACCATTTACTTTTCATGCTTCTTATCCAAAACCCCAAAATAACTCATAACCAATAACAAGACACTTTATTGTAATTCCTAGGGAGAACGACCCGAGGTCCAATACTTCGGTTTATAAATTTAGGGGTTTGTACTTGTGACAAACAACTTTTTGTATGAAAGGGTTATTGTTGGTTTAGAAACTATACTTTACAACGAGATTTCATTAGTGAAATTCTAAACCGTCAAAAATCCAATCATCATAAATATAGTATAAACATACTTGCATGCACATAGGTAGTTGCATTCAATAAGTTGTTTCCCTTTTGATCATTCTCCTTGTTGGTTTAGCATGAGGACATGCTATTGTTTAAGTGTGGGGGAATTAATGAGTCCATATTTTCCAATATATTTTAGCTTGATTTGAGCAGATTTCATCACATAAACCTACCCTTAAGCACCATAATAGCATACTTTTGAGTTTGATCCTTAAATTGAACCTAAATGTGAAAACATGCATTTTTGTGCTTAAATTGAGCAATTTAATCCCACTTTTATTCCATTCGATGCCGTGATATGTTTGTTGAGTGATTTCAGGTCCTAGAGGCAAGAATGGGTTGGTAGAAGTGGAATAAAGCATGTAAAAAGGGAGAAAACATGAAGAAAACAAAGGAGAAAAGCATCTCAGCCTATGCCCACGCACAGCTTCTGTGCCCACGCACAGGGCAGGGTAAAAATCAGGACCTGTGCCCATGTGATGATGCGGATCACGATGGTTCGAAAATTTAGTAAAACAGTGTCTTCGTTGGTAGTATAGTCTAAACCAACAAATAATCCTCAAAATCAAAGTTTAATATTTCTAATTCAATTTAACCGAGAGTATTTAGCTCCCAGGTCGTTCTCCCTAGGAATGCAATTGGGAGTGTTTCTCTTTCGGTTGTGATGGCAAAGAGGGGTTTTGAATCAAAGAACTAAAATATTGAAGAACTTAAGAAATAAAAGAGCTAAGGAATGATCAAAATTGTAATTAATGCAAGTAAAAGGAAACAAGATCGAAACTAGTGAAAATGCATAAAAAGAGCCTTGACTTGGGAATGAGGATCCAAGGAATCCTATCATTGCCATAACCATAACTATGGTAATTAGCATGAGTCAATCTCACCTAGTCAACCCCAACCATCGAGGAGTAAGTCAAGCAAGCATAATTGACCTTAATCCATAAGTCCTAACCAACTTGTCAAACTAGTTGATAAAAGGCTAGCGTCAATGGAATCAAGACTCAACTAACTGCCCAAGAATTACCACTAAATGTCAAACATTATAACTTTAGTATCCTAGGAACTTAAACCACAAGCCAAGGTGTGAAAATCTACTCAAAATCTAAAGTTGGCATTTTCACAAAAACCTTGTGTGCATAAAAATAAGGTATGGAAAATTGCAAGGAAAATTAAGAACTATAACCAACTATCAACAAAACTAAATATAAACAAACAATCAAACATAAAGGAGGCATGAAACATAAAATTCATTGATCAAAACTTCAAGAAACACAAAATTACAATATGAACAAAGTAACTTGAACCAATAGGAAATGAGAGTAAAAGTGCTTTAATTAAAGAGGAAATTGAGAGTACTCACAATTAATGAAGTAAAATGAAAGATCAAAGTTTGCTATAAAATGCTACAATTGAAATGAAAATTAAACCCTAAAAGAGCAACACTACTCCTACTCCTATGGAAGCTTCCTATACTACTACTACTAAAAAATAAAAGTGAGCTCCCCTTTGATATGTGTTGAATATCCCCTTATATAGCACATCAATTCAGCAATTCAGCCTTCCAAAATGGGCCAAAAGCCCCCAAATACGCGCTGCACATGTTTCATTAATGAAATCATGTGTTGGGTCCTGTGCGGACGCACAGATGTGTGCGTCTGCACACTTTGCTATTTTGTCTCCTGTGCGTACTCACGGGTACTTGTGCGCACGCACGCATAGAAATTTCTTCTTGTGCATACGTATGTTGGCTTATGCGCATGCACACTTGGCTGAAGCGGTCTTGTGCGTACGCATGCTTGCTTGTGCGCACGCACACCTTGCTGTGTGTGCTTTTCCTTGTCTTCTTCATGTGTTCTTCCTTCTACATTCTTTCTTCCACTTTTGGCCATCCATTCTTGCCTTCGAGGCCTGAAATCACTCACAAACCATATCATGGTATCGAATGGAATAAAAGTGGAATTAAATCGCTCTATCAAAGCACAAAATTGCATGTTTTCACATTTTAAGATCAAATTAGGGATCAAACACAAAAGTATGCTATTTTAGTGCTTAAGTGTAAGTTCATGTGCTAGAATCTATCCAAATTGAGTCAAAATATACCATTAAATATGGACTCATAAATTCTCCCACACTTAAACGATAGTATGTCCTCATGCTAAACCAATAAGGAGGATAATCAAAGGGGTAATCAACTTATTAAATGCAACTATCTATATGCATGCAAGTATGTATATGCTATATATCTATCTATCTATAATGTACTATTTACTTGGTGAAAACAAGCAAGCAATCTAATTCCAAGCAAGTATAGATAAGATATGGCTTAAGCAAAGAATTAATTCAATGCAAACAAGATCTAGAGAATTGATCCAACTCATTAAGGCGAAGCAACTTGCAAGAATGCATGATAAGAAGCATGGAAACATAGAGTTGAGTAATTGAAACCTCACTAGGTATGTATACACTCTGATCACTCGGTGTTTAGGGTTTCAATCACTCAAGTCTCTTCTAATCATGCTTTTAAGGAATTGCTTTTCATCTAACAATCAACAATAAGTGATGCATGAATGCAATTATCATGAGGACTTCATACGGTTGTAATGGGGCTAGGGTAAAGGTGGGATAGATATGGTTAAGTGGACTAAAATGGTTAAATCCTTGATTAGTTTAAGTCTCCACATCAACCTATATCAACCAAATCAAAACAAAAGGAAATCCTAACCTTCCATCAATTCTTGTTCACAATCACTCATGTATGGCTCATCATTCACTTCACATATGTATTTCTTATTCATTTTCCTTCACTTAGGGGTGACTTTCATCCCCTTTTTGTAATGAAAATTATTTTTTTATGTGAAAGTGAAAATGCATATGGTTTTAGTAGCTCATACATGAATGCACCCATTTTCCAAGATTTTCAATAAATACCCAAAAGTAATATTTTCAATCACTACCAATGTATCCCAATATTCCCCCACACTTAAATGAAACACACTTCTCCAACCTAAGCTAATCAAGGATACAATCCAAGGTTATTCATGGTTTTCTGCTTATGGTTGTAATGTGGTGATATTAAGAACAATGGGGTAGATAAAGCTCAAAAGGGGTTAACAATGGTATATGCAAATGGTAGGCTATATGGAAAAAGTAAGCTTTTAAACAAAGATGGCCTTAATCATGCTCAATGCAATTCAAAACATCAATCAGTGGAAATAAAGTGTTAAGCAAAACCAAGATCACAATCATAGAAGAGATATGTCACATAATGAACAAAATTAGTGGTTAAAATGCGTAACCACTCGATATAGCTCAAAAACTCACAAGGTAATTGTTCTTTACTCTTCTATGTTCCAAAGAAATACATTCATGCAAGTTTAAAAAGAAATAGTTTTCCAATCAATTCAATAGAAAGCCCAAAATTGTTGGAAAGTCATGTTGTTTTTCACCAAAACTATTCCAATATATGTATGTATGTATGTTGTGATGGATGCAAAATTTTTTAAAATTTTCGTAGTTCTCCTAATTTTCAACAAACGAAAAAGTAGCATGAACAATTAGGATCAAAATAAGCTAGGCATAAGCTATTCACATCATCCAATCACAATCCATATCTATACTATGTACCATGCAATATCAAATGCAATATGTAAATATATACCAACATAAAAGTGCAATACTAGATATAACTATAAGTAACTGATATATATACCAAAGCAAAAGTGCATAAGTTAAAGTACAAAAAGTATCCACAAAAGCATAGTAAAAACTGAAAGAGAATATTTACACCCAAAATATCGCAGATCCTCCTCCACACTTAAGTCATGCACTGTCCTCAGTGCCCAAAATAGTTAATCAGGGGGAAATCAACCATGAGAAGCTCCACCATCAGATGGTGGTGGGTGGTGGTGACGCTGGTAAACAATGATGGCCCTAGATGGCTGTGTGGTGGTCTCAGCTCTCGGCTGCTCAACTACGTGGCCGACTTTAGCTGTTGGCTCCTCTTCTGCTCGCTCCTCTCTCTCAGGAACAGGCGTGTCTGGAGGAGGTGGTCCAGGATTATGACCGTCAAACTTTGCCACTATCCACTGGAAGCGGCGAGCGTTGCGGCGCTCAATGTGGTGCAGAGTCTGCAAGATATCTCGATTCAGCTCATAAGGCATCTGGAGTCGGGGTATAGGTGCGGGTGCTGAAGGAGGTACTGAAGGCTCTGTTGCTACTGATGTAGGCTCAGAGGTATTTCTCTTCTTCTGGGGTGGTCCGTCATAGTCTATGTATGGCAGAAACGGCTGCTCACTATTGTAGACAAACATCTGGTCTGTTGGGTGTCTTTCTACACCAGATAGGGCTGCAAATCTGGTAATCAATAATGGAAAGGGAATGTTGAATTTCAGTTGTTGGTTCACCTTCATCATCGACTCTCTGATAAGGGGAAGAACAGAGATTCTCTTCCCCTCCAGAATAGCCCATAGTAACACTGCCACCCGGACTCTGATATGCGTGGCATGCGTGCACGGAAGAATATAGTCGGTGATGATCTGCTGCCAGATCCTTGCTTCTGGGTTGAGATCAGTGCACACAATGCTCAACGGAACCGCATTGTCCCCTTTACTGTACTCCCATTTATCTTCAGGCTGGCCTATCTTCTCTAGGACTACATCCAAAGAAATCTTGCCCGTTGAAACGTCCCTCATTACTTGAGTGTAAGCGTCGCGAGCCAGAGGAATATGCGGAATATCCAAGAGGGCCTCTAAAGCGGTATCAGAGGTGTCGAAGGTGACACCTCTTAGAAAAATAGTTTTGGCATCCCTCTTTAGGAGATTTGCATAAAATTCCTTGACCTGATGTTTATTTACTTCCACCGGGTCAGATTTTACGAATCCCCAATGATAAAAATTAAGTCGGTTAAGGATCACATCTGCAGATTTCTCAGGCAGGTTTAATTTTATCTCATAATGAAAGGCACGTTTTTCTAATTTCTTATATTGCTCTTGGGCTTCAGAATTAATGAATGTGTCTAGTTGGTCACTTGGGAGCACGGGAGGAGGACGAGCCAAGGGGTTGGCTTTTTCCTTTCCCTTGCGAGCCATCCTAAAAAAGATAAACAACAGGATAAAATTCAGGAAAAACAGATAGAAAATCATAAAAGGAAGAAGGATATGATCAAACAATTCAAATAAGAGCCAATAAGGTAAATAGATACTCAATCAAGGGAAAAACATGTATGCAGCAGTGAAATGGTCAAAGAAAAAAATATATTTTCCCAAATCAAGCAACCTAAGTAATATAAAAGAGAATGAACAACAATTAAAGCATATGTGTTATTTAGGTGCTTTATGTAAGTGAATTGATTTGAAAAGGAATTAATTATTCCAGTTGTTCTTTGGGATTTGGAAAAGTTTGCAGAAATGAGCACAAGGGGTAATAATCAAAGATTGTAGTGAGAGCATGAGATATTCATGTTTAAAAGCAAAAGAAATGATCACATATGCATAGCTTTTTGTCTAAAGCAATATCCGATTGAAAAAAAATGGATTGCATTGCTTAAAAACTTAAAGAAACAAGTTGCTATGTATAGGGTCAAGAATGTTAAAGAAACATGAATATGCAATTGGTCAATTCACAGAGAAAGCAATGTATGTATTGCTGCTCATGACACCAAACAGGTTTCCAATTTTTCAAGTTTAATGCTGGTTTGGTATTATAGGCCAAAAGAAAAGAGCATTCAGTACATAATGCAGCTATTCAACATCGTATGCACTTAGAAGAACCAAATGGAATGGTCAAAGCTGTAAATTTTAGTCACATTTGGTCTCAAAAACAAAATTAGCAATGAAGTGCATAGGTAGCAAACTAATCAGCGAAGGATGAAATGCACATTAAAATTGATATCAAACAAGATAATCGCACAGCAAAATGAAGCTCTGTTTGATATTTCAGCATGATCATAAAATGTATTAATCATCTCAGGCAGCATTTCAAATCAATAAGAAATTGCACTATATGAAAATAAAATGCCAAATGAAAGCAAAATCTAAGCTCTTCTGTTGATCAGACAAAGAAATCAGACAAACAAAACTTCATTCAGGCATTTTAGCAAGCATAATGTGTGCAGAAATAAGCAGTAGCTATCATAGTTCACTACTGATAATATTCACAGTGCAAGAAAAACAACAGCATTCAATCTCAACAACATTCACAATAAGCCAGTCACATATATTCAGTCCAGAAATCACAAGTCATCTAGCCTATAACCACCTAATAACTAAAGCAAATTCAAAAAAACAGAAGTAAAATGAAGTAATAACATGAAACAGAAAAAGGAAGGAAACATGGCAAGGGAAACAGGGTTGAAAACCTGTAATGCAGAAAGAGATGGAGGGAGAAATGGACTAAGAAGGGGGTGGCGAATTAAGAAAGAAAAAGAGGCCGCAGCGGCACTGGGGTTCGCCGCTGCTGGTGGTTGCTTGCCGGAACGAGGAGACGCGGCTAGGTGAAATGTAGGTGAGAGAGAGGAAAGAAAAGGAAGAAAGAAAGAGAGAGAAAGACGACGGCAGCGTGGTGGTCACGGGTGGTGGCTGGTCGTGGAGGAGGGAGGTGGTGGTTGAGAGTGAGGTGGGTGGGTTAAGAGAGAAGAAAAGAAAAGGGTTGGGGTGGTAGGAGGAAACTGAAGCGTGAGTCCCCTTTCTTTTCGAATTAACGTTTAAAAAGGGGCATGTGCAGACGCACAAGGTCGTGTGCGAATGCACACAAGGGGAAAGAAGGTGTATGGGCACGCACAGTGTCGTGCGGACGCTGCGAGCAGAAGGTGTAATGTGACTTGTGCGGACGCACAAAAGGTGTGTGCTCGCACAGAAGATGGAAGGGGGTGGGTGCACACGCACAACCTGTTCGTGCGTTGCGGCCAGGAGGTGTTGTTAAAGCTGTGCGGGCACACAGAGTGATGCGCTCGCACAAGGGGTTCTTCTCCCCCCCTTTTTTTGAAGTGTGCGGACACACGCATGGTGTGCGAACGCATGAAATGCGAAGGGTAGTGTTCCCACGCACAGCCTGTGCGCGTGCTGGGAACAGAAGGGGTGTTTAAGGATGTGCGAGCGCACGTTGCTGTGTGTACGCACGGGAACTGGAAAACAGGGGACCTGTCTAGACGCACAAGTCTGTGCGCATGCACAGGTCTCTGATCCTGTAACAAAAATTATTCCTCCAATGCATCAATCTTGACATCCCAAACGGGTTTTTAAGTCCCAAAACATCACAAATCTCCCAAAATCACATTATTTCTCTAAAGTCATCCAACAAACTCCAAAATAAAACCAACCAACCAAGCAAACTAACCAATTATTCATGAAACAAAAGCTAAAAGAGAGAAGGTTATAAGGATATTACCATGGTGGGGTGTCTCCCACCTAGCACTTTGGTTTATAGTCCTAAGTTGGACTTGATGAGGAGAGCCATGTTAGGGCGGCTTATGCTTCCACTCCTCCTTGAATCTCCAACCAAGTTTGCTATTGATTTGACCTCTGGGGTCCCATATGAAATTCATCAAACTCTCAAGAGACTTCATGCTAGTAACTAGGATCCATAAGTTTTGGCCCATAAAACCAATGCTCGGATCCCATACTTGAGTTCCTCTATCACCATTGACATGCTTGTGCACTACCCGGAATCCACCAATTTGACTCTTGCACCAAAATTGAGCTCCAAATGTTAAGTTGGCCCTTGTGATGAACTTTCCGTTCCATTACCAATTAACATTCTTCCCATCACCATCCACTACTCCAAGAAAGGTTCGAAGTTGACCATCTGTTTCTAGAACGGCATATTGATGTGGGTCTAGAAAGCTTGTTGGAGAATTCTTCACCCACTCGTCTTGCATAAACGCCTTCACCTCTTGGCAACAAAAATCCTTCTCAACCCCTTCAAAATCTTCTTCATCATCACTCAAGTAAAAAACTGGAGGTTTTGTGAAGTCCACATCAACATCTCCTTCCAAATCTAACAAGGAGGGCTTATGTAGGTTGGTGCACGAAATTGTGATCACACTTTTCACAACTCCGCATAACTAACCAGCAAGTGCACTGGGTCGTCCAAGTAATACCTTACGTGAGTAAGGGTCGATCCCACGGAGATTGACGGCTTGAAGCAAGCTATGGTCATCTTGTAAATCTCAGTCAGGCGGATTCAAATGGTTATGAGGATTTGATAATTAAAAGATAAATAAAATGGAAAATAACATAGAGATACTTATGTAATTCATTGGTGGGAATTTCAGATAAGCATTTGGAGATGCTTTGTTGCTTCTAAACCTCTGCTTTCCTATTGTCTTCATCCAATCATGCGTATGATCCTCTCAGTGAAAATGGTTCGGCTACAGTTTCTGTACGGCTAATCAACTGTCGAATTTCTCGTCTCGGATGAAAAATACCAGGCACAGCTACCGTAGGGCTAATCATCTGTCGGTTCTCACTTGTGTCAGAATAAGATCCCTTGATCCTTTTGCACACTGTCACTACGCCCAATAGTCGTGAGTTTGAAGCTCGTCACAGTCATCCCTTTCCAGATCCTACTCGGACTTCCACAGATAAGGTTTAGACTTTCCGAATCTTAGGAATGTTGTCTATTGGTTCTAGCCTATACCACGAAGGTTCTAATCACGAATTTGGATGCTCTGTTGTTAGGAGAGGCGATGCAAATCCGTGGATCAGAGACCCAAGAGAATATATTCCAGTTGTCGTCCAATGACTACGTTGAACATCATGTAGACCGCTTGTGGTTGTCAGGCATGCAGATCTTGGCTAAGCGAGTAACGAAGATAGTGGGTGATTGTCACAGATCACCCCTTCATTCTGACTTAACTGAATTAAGTACGATAGTATACCTTGGAGAAGAAGTAGGCGTGAATTGAAAGAAAAACAATAGTACTTGTATTAATTCTTGAGGAACAACAGAGCTCCTCACCTTAATCTATGAGGTGTAGAAACTCCACCGTCGGAAAATACATAAGAACAAATGGTCTAGGCATGGCCGAATGGCCAACCTTCCTAATGGCATGAATGATAAACGATAAAAGGGTTCAAAGATCCCCAAAACAATAGTAAAAAGTGCTATATATACTAAACTAGTTACTAGGGTTTATAGAAAATGAGTAACTAAGTGCAGAAATCCACTTCCGGGGCCCACTTGGTGTGTGTTTGGATTGAGCTTTGAAGCTTTCATGTGCATAGGCCATCCTTGGAGTTAAACGCCAGCTTGGGTGCAGTTTGGGCCTTTAACTCTAGCTTTGGTGCCAGTTCTGGCGTTTTACGCCAGAAAAGGGTCTCTAGTGGGCGTTTGGACGCTAGTTTGAGCCATCAAATATCAGGAAAAGTATGGACTATTATACATTTTTGAAAAGCCCAAGATGTCTACTTTTCAACGCAACTAAGAGAGCGCCAATTTGGCTCCTGTAGCTCCTAAAATCCACTTTGAGTGCAGGAGGGTCAGAATCCAACAGCATCTGCAGTCCTTTCTTAGCCTTTAAATCATATTTTTGCTCAGGTCCCTCAATTTCAGCCAGAAAATACCTAAAATCATAGAAAAACACACAAACTTATAGTAAAGTCCAGAAATGTGATTTTTGCATAAAAAGTAATAAAAATATACTAAAAAGTAACTAAAACACACTAAAAACTACCTAAAAACAATGCCAAAAAGCGTATAAATTATCCGTTCATCACAACGCCAAACTTAAATTGTTTCTTATCCCCAAGCAACTAAAAAAAAATAGGATAAAAAGAAGAGAATATACAATAAATTCCAAAACATCAATGAAGCTTAGTTCCAATTAGATGAGCGGGACTAGTAGCTTTTTGCTTCTGAACAGTTTTGGCATCTCACTTTATCCTTTGAAGTTCAGAATGATTGGCATCCATAGGAACTCAGAATTCAGATAGTGTTATTGATTCTCCTAGTTCAGTATGTTGATTCTTGAACACAGTTACTTATGAGTCTTGGCCGTGACCCTAAGCATCTTGTTTTCCAGTATTACCACCGAATACATAAATGCCACAGACACATAACTGGGTGAACCTTTTCAGATTGTGACTCAGCTTTGCTAGAGTCCCCAATTAGAGGTGTCCAGAGTTCTTAAGCACACTCTTTTGCTTTGGATCACGACTTTAACCACTCAGTCTCAAGCTTTTCACTTGGACCTTCATGACACAAGCACATGGTTAGGGACAGCTTGATTTAGCCGCTTAGGCCAGGATTTTATTCTTTTGTGCCCTCCTATCCACTGATGCTCAAAGCCTTGGATCCTCTTTACCCTTGCCTTTTAGTTTAAAGGGTCACTAGCTTTTTCTTTTTCTTTTCTTTTTTCTTTATTTTTTGCCATTTTTTTCTCTCTTTTTATTTCGCAAGATTTGTGTTCTTCACTGCTTTTTCTTGCTTCAAGAATCAATTTCATGATTTTTTAGATTATCAATAACATTTCTCTTTTTTCATTATTCTTTCAAGAGCCAACAATTTTAACATTCATAAACTTCACTATAAAAAATATGCACTGTTCAAGCATTCATTCAGAAAATAAAAAGTATTGCCACCACATCAAAATAATTAAACTAATTTCAAGATAGAATTTGAAATTCATGCACTTCTTGTTCTTTTGCAAATAGAAACATTTTTCATTTAAGAAAGGTGAAGGATTCATGGAACATTCATAACTCTAAGACATAGACTCTAAATACTAATGATCATGTAATGAAGACACAAACATAAATAGAAACATCAAGCATAAAAATCGAAAAACAGAAAACTAAGAACAAGGAAATTAAAGAACAGGTTCACCTTAGTGACGGCGGCTAGTTCTTCCTCTTGAAGTTCCTATGGAGTGCTTGAGCTCCTCAATGTCTCTTCCTTGTCTTTTGATAAACCACTATTTTATGGTTTATCTTGTGCTTAATTGAGTGGATTTTATCAACTCTTTACCCACTTATTCATACTATTTGCATGGTTTTACATTTGCCTTCCTAATTATGTGCTTTGAATGAAAACATGCTTCTTTGGCCTTAAGTTCCCTATGTTTAATCCTCTCTTATTACCATTAAATGCCTTGATATGTGTGTTAAGTGTTTTCAGATATTATAGGGCAAGAATGGCTTAGAGGATGGAAAGGAAGAATGCAAAAATGGAAGGAATACAAGAAGTTGGAGAAACTGCTAAGCTGTCCAGCCTGACCTCTTCGCACTCAAACAGCTATAACTTTAGCTACAGAGGTCCAAACGACGCAATTCCAGTTGCGTTGGAAAGCTAACGTCTGGGGCTTCGATTTGATATATAATATGCCATAGTTGCCTTGATGCTAGGCGATGCGAACGCGTGATCCACACAGACGCGTCACATCTGCGAATCTCATTCCGCGTGGACGCGTGGATGACGCCTCTGCGTCACTTTGCCGCGACCTGTACGGACCAGATTTCACAGTCAGCGATTTCTGGGCTGTTTCTGACCCAATATTCGACCCGGAGAACACATATTAGAGGCTATAAAGTGGGGGAATGCATACATTCATAATCATGCTCTCATAATTCACGATTTTAGGATTAGATGTAGTTTTTACAGAGAGAGGTTCTCTCCTCTCTCTTAGGATTTAGGATTTTAGGATTTCTATTAGTTTAGTTCAATTCATCTTCATTCCAGGTTCTATATTCCTTCAATATTTATTTTCTATATTTATTTACTCTAATACTTTTATTTGTATTTGATTTATGTTGCCCAATTGGCTTATGAACCTTTCCATGTTATGACTTGAATTTATATTTAGACGTAGTTTGATTTCTTTATTTACATGAATGCTTTTAATTTAATTTAGATATTTTTCCTTTTGGCTTTGGTTGATTAATTGGTGACTCTTGAGTTATCAAACTCATTGTTAATTGAAAATTGGAATTCTTCAAGAATTGATTCGAGATCCAATAACTCTAACTTTTCCCAAAGAAAGACTGGGACTTGAGGATTCGAATTAATTCATCCACTTAACTCACCTTCATAGTTAGAGGTTAACAAAGTGGGAGAAAAATCTAATTCTCATCACAATTGATAAGGATAACTAGGATAGGACTTCCAGTTCTTATACCTTGCCAAGAGATTTTATTATTGTTAATTTATTTTACTTGTCATTTAAATATACATGTGCCCATTGCCCAAACTTCAAAACCCCGATTTACAATCTTCATAACCAATAATAAGAACATACCTCCCTGCAATTCCTTGAGAAGACGACCCGAGGTTTAAATACTTCGGTTATCAATTTATTTAGGGGTTTGTTACTTGTGACAACCAAAACATTTGCACGAAGGGATTTCTGTTGGTTTAGAATCTATATCTACAACGCGACTATTTTTATAAAATTCTTTACTAGCAAAAATTCTAACGTCAAAATGGCGCCGTTGCCGGGGAATTGCAAACATGTGCCTTATTATTGGTTATTGTAATTATTTTTCAAAAAAAATATATTTTTCTTTTACTTGTTTATTTGTTTCTTCTTTTCCCCCTTATTTCTGATAACTACTATGAATTCTCACCCCTCTCGCTTTGAGTTTGGTTCTAATTTTGTTGCAAGGAATGGAAGCTATAACAGGACTATGCATCAAGGTCTCAGCAATCAAAGATGGATGAAGCTAAGAGGATCTGATCAACCCTTTAGGCAACAACATCCTCCTAGATATCATGGACAGAGACCATTTTACAATGCATGCCCGACTGATAGATTTGGTGGACCGCCTTGTAACCACCAACAAGCCCCACCCTGTGCTCAGAGACCATCTTCTCGACATAATTTCGAACCACCACACTCACAAGCTTCCTTTCACCATTCGCCACCATATGATCCTTATCCGCCCCAATGCCAATTCAATTACTCCCAAGAACCACCACTCTCCTACGCACCATGTCCATATCCATCAAGCCAAAAATTACAGGTTCGCTTCGAGGAATCAGTAAACCAGTTCAATGCAACCCTTCATCAACTGGAGCAAGTAATAAATCAATTATCTTCCAGACGTTCAGACACTCAAAAGACTCCCATGGCTTCATGTAGAGAATCTAATGAAGAACGCAGCACGAAAAAGACACTAGAGACTCCAGTGGACAGCATATAGCATAACTTCATACTGGAACAAGTAGAGGACGCTGTCATTGTAGAAGAAGAAGAGTTGGTTAAAGATTTAGGAGATGCTGAACCTCCTAGGAAATACAGAGTCATGGAAGACCACGTCAAGGATGTTACAATTGATGCTAAAGAGGATGTTGCACAGCCTCCAATGCAGATATCTTATGAAGAACTGGACGGAGTAACTCAAGACGCATGTTTCCTTGATGATGATAGTCTCCAGTCAAGTCCTCTTAGTGATGAACTTGCACCCGCAAGTAAATTCTTTGAGACAGAAGAATCTTCCCCAAGTAAATACGAAGATGATGCAGAGGTCGACTTTTCTCAACCTCCTAATTATGACTCAAGTGATGAGGAAGATATGGAAGACTTTGACCAGGACATGGCTGGAATGGAAAAGGTTTGCAAGGAAGTGGAGGAATTCACTGAAGACCACAAGGGAGTAGAGCTTGCAAAACCACTAAAAACACTGATCCCAAGGCCACTACCAACCAACACAGACTTCAAGTGGGTAAAATCCTTGACTGTTATCTTTATTTTTCCACTTGAATACGGTTTACTTGAAACTGATGGCCAGCTTAGAGTTCTCTGCGACTTTAAGAGTAAAAGGGAAGTGACTCACACTCAGAGATTGTATGCAAGATTCAATGAGGTTTCGCACTTCAATTTGAGGTGCAAGGATTGGTGTCAAGCTCAATTGAAAGGATATCGGAAGCTGATGCCAGGGCATCTTGGCTAGTTTTACTAGCCATTTTTTGTATGCTTTAGGTTGGTTTCATGCATTTTCTTAAGAAATAAGCAAGTATTTGGTTGAAAATGCAATCATACCATGATTCAAGCAAACATTGTGAATTTTGAATGATTTCATGAGAATTATGCATAAATTGAATGATAAATTGGATGATGCATGATCCCATGATTAAGAGCAAGACTTTGATGCACATTGTTTGATTGATTTCAAGCCAAAAGAAGAAGAGAAGAGCCACGTTAGTGGCTACGTTAGTTACACTAACGTGGGCACTAACGTGGAAGGAAGGAAAGTGGGAACGTTAATGGCATTAACTTTGAAGAAGGGCCAACGTTAGTGGAAAAAGTGAGTGCCACTAACGTTTGCCAAGGTGCAAAAAGACCCACGTTAACTACCACGTTAACTTAGTTAACGTGGTTGTTAACGTGGAAGAAAAGGGAGATGCCAACGTTAGTGGAAAAAGTGAGTGCCACTAACGTTGGCGAAGCAAAAAAAGACCCACGTTAACTTCCACGTTAACTTAACGTGGTAGTTAACGTAGGCAAAAGTCCCACCTGGCAGCCTGACCATGCCTTCTTCAAACATGCATAACTTGAGTCACAAAGCTTCAAATGAGATGATTGCAGTGGCATTGGAATGTAGGATTCCAGAGCTTTCCAAGCATATATGGCACTATATGGTTGACACTAAATTTAAGGGAGAAAACCTGCCCCGAAAGTGCAAAGATGAATATGGTATCAACCTGTAGTAAGGCCAACTGACCTCTCCACCTTCCAAGAAGTATAACTCGAGCTGTAGAGCTCCAAATGATGCGCTTCTAAAGGCGTTAGAAAGTAGACATACAGAGCTTTCCAACAATATATAATAGTATGGGATGGACATTAAGTTTGAGCCCCTGATCGCTAACGTTATTGTGACTCACGTTTTCCATTAACGCTAGTCGCTAGCGTTAACGTGACTCACGTTTTCCATTAACGCTAGCGACTATGCCAACGACCATGTCCACTTCAAAGGAGTACAACTTGAGTTACAGAGATCCAATTGAGGTGATTCCAGTTGCGTTAGAAAGCTGACATTCAGAGATTTCCAAAGATATATAATAGTCTATAGTGGGCATGAAATTGAAGCATAAACAAGAGGCATCTTCTAAGCCCCAAAAACACCAACTGGGCAGCATTTCACCATGGGCCTCAATTTGATCACTTCTCTTTCAAGGACCACCCAACCTCAAGGAAGCAAGCCCACAAGTGTCAACCAATCAAGGCCACAAGAAGCATCTAGAATAGGAATTTTCATTTAATTGTAATTTAATTTTAATTTCATTTTGTAATTTAGGAGAGCCTATATAAAGGCCTTAGTTTTTACTTTGAAAAGGGGGATTGGACGGAAGGGAACACAGAAATTGGGGATTGGAAGAGGGGTCTTCGGACTCCCTCCCCTCACTCACTTTTCCTTCTCTTCTTTTCTTTGTACTTTCCATTTATGAATTTGGAAGTTTCAATGTTAGTTTTAATCTTCATCTTTACTTTCCTGCACTTTCTTCTTTTCTATTTTGGTAGAGCAATGATCAACTAACTCTTTTCATTGGGTTAGAGAGCTCTATTGTGATTCAATGGATCAATTATAGTTTTCATTCTTCTTTCTTTTCTCTTGATCTTGCTAGAAAGCTTTCAATCTTAATTCAATTGGTTAGTTGTCTTGGAAAAGAAACTCTCCATAATTGGATCTCTTCGGAACCTTGGAAGAGGAATGAAGAGATCATGCTAGAAATGTTTTCTCATGCTGGACCAATTTGGGTTGGGATGGATATGTGACTATAATCCTACCAAATACTTGAGTTGGGAAATGTATGTGGTATAATCAGTGACCATACTTCATCTCTTCTCATGAGCAATTGACCAAGGAATTGGCTATTGATCAAGATTTGAGAGATTGGATTACCAAGGAATTGGAATCCAATCACTTAAGATTGCCAAGGAGATCAATGAATGCATTGATTGAGGGAGAGATGAGAATGAACTTGATCCGGAGGATTGCAATATCTCTTGATCCCAATGTTAATTTTACTTTTAGTTCTTACATTTACTTTTCTTGCCATTTTACTCTTCTGCACTTTATAGCTTTTCTTTACTTTTATGCCATTTACATTTCCTTGTTACTTATCACTCCAATATGATTTGTCTAACTAGGAGAATCAATTAATCATTGTTTGCTTAATCCGTTAATCTCTGTGGGATTCGACCTCACTCTATTGTGAGTTTTACTTGACGACAATTCGGTATAATTGCCGAAGAAAAATTTGTTGAGAGACAAGTTTCCATGCATCAGAAGCGGTTGGGTCACTGCAGTGAGAATTTAGACTGCTTGCCACCCGGATGGAACAATATTGCTCAACAAGAAGATGGGTGCAAAAGCAAGGTTTGGGACCCCGGAATTCATTCTGGCAATCAACACTCTTGGGGCCTTGTTACTTGCTTTTACTTACTTGAAGGCTTTCTGCGCCTAGTTTGGGATCCCGGAGACTACTGGCATTCCAAGCACTGGTGGAGATTTCTGGATCAGTACAAGCACAAGCCACCATAACAAGGAGCTCACCAGAATGTCCAACTTAAGGACTTTAACTAAAAGTGCTAGGTGGGAGACAACCCACCATGGTATGATCGTCTCTTTTCAGTTTTAATTCTAGTATGTTTTGTTTGTTTTTGAATTTTTACTGAACTTGGAATCATGCATAGCATTCATATTAAGCATTGCACTCTGCATACTACATAATCAAAAAAAATTTACGCATGCGACGCGGTAACGTTACTGACGCATCCGCGTCACCAGTGCGTTATGAAGAAAAGAAAGTTGAACAGAGAGTCACGCTGGAGCGTGGCTAGAGGCGTGCCAGTGGCACAAATCGACCCACGCGACCGCGTCGCCGACGCGTCCGCGTCGCCGACGCGTCCGCGTAACATGGGAATAATGGCCTCCCACGCGACCTCGTGACCCACACGGCCGCGTGCCCTGATTTTCGACATAAAAAGGGTGCACAACGAATTATTGTGCGAGAGTGGTGCTGGATTGGTGCTGAACGCACAAATCTACCCACGCGGACGCATGGCTCACGCGTCTGCGTCATTTCCTTCTAAAGCCCACTCATGCGATCACATGCCCCACGCGATCACGTCACCCCAAATTTGGCAAATAAAATAATTCGAACAGAGAGTTGTGCAGGCGCGAGGCTGAACCTTTCCATGTTATGACTTGAATTTATATTTAGACATAGTTTGATTGCTTTATTTACATGATTGCTTTTAATTTAATTTAGATATTTTCCCCTTTGGCTTTGGTTGATTAATTGGTGACTCTTGAGTTATCAAACTCATTGTTGATTGAAAATTGGAATTCTTCAAGAATTGCTTCGAGATCCAATAACTCTAACTTTTCCCAAGGAAAGACTGGGACTTGAGGATTCGAATTAATTTATCCACTTAACTCACCTTCGTAGTTAGAGGTTAACAAAATGGGAGAAAAATCCAATTCTCATCACAATTGATAAGGATAATGGTGCACGAAATTGCAATAACACTTTTGCAATCCCGCACAACTAACCAGCAAGTGCACTGGGTCGTCCAAGTAATACCTTGCGTGAGCAAGGGTCGATCCCACGGAGATTGTCGGCTTGAAGCAAGCTATGGTTATCTTGTAAATCTTAGTCAGGATAGCAGAAATTATCAGGATTGTTTGTGAAAAGCAAAAGAACATGAAATGGTTACTTGTTTTGCAGTAATGGAGAATAGGTTGAGGTTTGGAGATGCTCCATCTTCTGAATCTCTGCTTTCCTACTGTCTTCTTCTTCAGTCACGCAGGTCTCCTTCCATGGCAAGCTGTGTGTAGGGTTTCACCATTGTCAGTGGCTACCTCCCATCCTCTCATTGGAACGATTCCTAATGCCCTGTCACGGCACGGCATTCCATCTGTCGGTTCTCAATCAGACCGGAGTAGAATCCAGTGATTCTTTTGGCGTCTGTCACTAACGCCCCGCCTTCAGGAGATTGAAGCACGTCACAGTCATTCAGTCATTGAATCCTACTCAGAATACCACAGACAAGGTTTAGACCTTCCGGATTCTCTTGAATGCCGCCATCAGTCTAGCTTATACCACGAAGATTCCGATTAAAGAATCCAAGAGATAACTACTTAATCTAAGGTAGAATGGAGGTGGTTGTCAGTCACACGTTCATGGTTGAGAATGATGATGATTGTCACGGATCATCACATTCATCCGGATTAAGAACAAGTATTATCTTAGAATGGAAGCAAGCATGATTGAATGAGAAACAGTAGTAATTGTATTAATCCATCATGACACAGCAGAGCTCCTCACCCCCAACCATGGGGTTTAGAGACTCATACTGTAGAAGAAAACGTGTACAATGTCATAAGGTCGCATTCGGTCCTGATTACCAAGTCAAAAGGTCCTATAAGTAGTAAACTAGTATCCTAAGGTTTACAGAAATGAGTAAATGACAGAAAAATCCACTTCCGGGCCCACTTGGTGTGTGCTTGGGCTGAGCATTGAAGCTTTTATGTGTAGAGACGTTTTCTGGAGTTAAACGCCAGTTCTCATGCCAGTTTGGGCGTTTAACTCCAAGTTTTATGCCAGTTCCGGCGTTTAACGCTGGAATTTCTGAGGCCGGTTTGCTACGCAGGTTTGGGCCATCAAATCTTGGGCAAAGTATGGACTATTATATATTGCTGGAAAGCCCTGGATGTCTACTTTCCAACGCCGTTGAGAGCGCGCCAATTGGGCTTCTGTAGCTCCAGAAAATCCACTTCGAGTGCAGGGAGGTCAGAATCCAACAGCATCTGCAGTCCTTTTCAGTCTCTGGATCAGATTTTTGCTCAGAACCTTCAATTTCAGTCAGAAAATACCTGAAATCACAGAAAAACACACAAACTCATAGTAAAGTCCAGAAAAGTGAATTTTAACTAAAAACTAATAAAAATATAATAAAAACTCAACTAAAACTACCAAAACATACTAAAAACAATGCCAAAAAGCATATAAATTATCCGCTCATCACAACACCAAACTTAAATTGTTGCTTGTCCCCAAGCAACTGAAAATCAAAATAGGATAAAAAGAAGAGAATATACTATAGACTCCAAAATATCAAAGAAACATAATTCCAATTAGATGAGCGGGACTAGTAGCTTTTTGCCTCCGAACAGTTTTGGCATCTCACTCTATCCTTTGAATTTCAGAATGATTGGCATCTATGAGAACTCAGAACTCAGATAGTGTTATTGATTCTCCTAGTTAAGAATGATGATTCTTGAACATAGCTTATGTATGAGTCTTGGCTGTGGCCCAAAGCACTCTGTCTTCCAGTATTACCACCGGATACATACATGCCACAGACACATAATTGGGTGAACCTTGTTAGATTGTGACTCAGCTTTGCTAAAGTCCCCAATTAGAGGTGTCCAGGGTTCTTAAGCACACTCTTATTGCCTTGGATCACAACTCTATTTCTTTTCTTTTTCTTTTTCTTTTCTCTTTTTTTTTTCGAAATTTTTTTTTTGTATTCACTGCTTTTTCTTGCTTCAAGAATCAATTTGATGATTTTTCAGATCCTCAATAACAATTCTCTTTCTCCTCATTCTTTCAAGAGCCAACAAATTTAACATTCTTAAAAACAACAAATTCAAGAGACATATGCACTGTTCAAGCATTCATTCAGAAAACAAAAAGTATTGTCACCACATCAAACTAATTCAACTAGTTTCAGAGATAAATTTCGAAATTCTGTACTTCTTGTTCTTTTGTGATTAAAGCATTTTTTTCTTTTAAGAGAGGTGATGGATTCATAGGACATTCATAACTTTAAGGCATAACTTTAATTTTATTAATTATGAATTAAAAACAAGACTCAAAAATAGATATAGAATGAGACTAGAAAAACGAAAAATAAAAACAAAATAAAGGAAAATAAAAAAAAACGAAAAACAGAGGCTCCTAATGATAGAGGTTTTCACAGAGTTAGGACTCAACAACCTTGATTTTGAGAAGTGGATGCTCCCTCAGCTTGAGAGGAGAGCTTTTGGCGTTTCAACTCTTGGAGTTCACGCCCCTGCTTCTCTTGTTCCTTCAGCAATTTGCAGAGCATGCAGTTCTGATTCTGCTGTTCTTCCTTCAGTTGCTCCATAGTCTCTTGCAGCTTGTTAATAGATGCTTCTAGGCTGGACCAGTAGTCAATTCTTGGGAATTCAGGGAGGAATTCCTGCGCCCTCCTCTTGATGGAGTTGTCTTGCACTTGTCCCTCCATTGACTTCTTGGTGATTGGGTGTTCAATGGGTATGAACTCATCTACTCCCATCTTCACCCCAGCCTCTTTACAGAGCAAGGAAATCAAGCTTGGGTAAGCCAGTTTGGCCTCAGTGGAATTCTTATTTGCAATGGTGTAGATCTCACAAGCAATCACATGATGAACCTCCACTTCTTTTCCAAGCATAATGCAATGAATCATCACTGCTCTCTTGATGGTGACCTCAGAACGGTTGCTAGTGGGCAATATGGAACGCCCAATAAAGTCTAGCCAACCTCTTGCAATTGGCTTGAGGTCTTCCCTCTTGAGTTGGTTTGGGACACCCTTTGAATTGGTTATCCACTTAGTCCCAGGGAGGCATATGTCCTCTAGAACTTGATCCAACCCTTTATCTACTCTCACCATCCTCCTATTGAAGGAATCAGGATCATCTTGTAGTTGAGGTAGTTTGAAGATTTCTCTTATTTTGTCCAGATGGAAGTACATAACTTTCCCTCTGACCATGGTTCTGTGGGTATGGTAAGCGGTTCCAGTCATTCTTTGCTTATCTGTTAGCCACAGATTTGAGTAGAATTCCTGAACCATGTTCCTTCCAACCTTTGTCTCAGGATTGGTCAGAACTTCCCAACCTCTGTTTCGAATTTGCTCTTGAATCTCCGGATATTCATCTTCTTTCAGATCAAATTTAACTTCCGGGATCACTGACCTCAGACCCATTATTTTGTGATAATGGTCTTCATGTTCTTTGGTTAAGAACTTCTCTTCATTCCAAAGATTCTTTGGATTAGTCTCTTTCTTTCCTCTTGAGTTGGTTTGTTTTCCCTTGGGAGCCATGATCTTGATAGATTTTGGCTTAGTGATCACGGAAAAGCACACCAAACTTAGAGGTTTTGCTTGTCCTCAAGCAAAAAGAAAAGAAAGAAGAGAAGAGAGAGAGAGAGAGAGGAAATTCGAATGGTGTGAGGAAGGAGGGGTGAGGAACGTTCATTTATAGAGTGGGGGGAGGAGAATTCCGAAAACAAAAGAGAGATTTGAAAGGAAATTTGAAAAGATTTTGAAAAAATTTGAGAAAAGGGTGAGTTTTTGAAGAAAGAAGATAACTACCCAATGGGATGAAGATCGAAAGCTTTCAAGTAAAATCAAGAGAGAAGATAGAAGAAGAATAATGAAAACTAGTATTGATCCATCAAATTACAACAGAGCTCCCTAACCCAATGAAAGGGGTTTAGTTTTTCATAGCTCTAGAAAATGAAAACAAAGATGGAGAATACATCATGGAACTAGAAGAGCAGAGAAAGTAAAATATAGAGAGTAGTGTTATCTTCCAACTTTCCAGCTTCCAGAACTCCCAAATAATTCAAAGCTACTCCTATATATACTACTCTTCTCAGCTTCTAGTTGGTTCTTCAAGTCTTGGGCCTTTGGATCTTGAGTTTGAAGCAGTTCTCTTCTTCATTTGGGCTTGGTTTTACTTGCAGAGAGAAAGTGTGAAGTGGGCAGAGACTTTAGCTCAGGACGTTAGGGGTGTTAACGTTTAGTGAAAGTATGAGTTCGAGAACGTTAGTGACACTCAACATTGTCACTAACGTTCCAATGTACCCCTTTGCCTCACGTTAGAGCCCACGTTAACTAGGTTAACGTGGCTTCTAACGTGGCCTTTCCAACCTTCGAGAACGTTAGTGACATTCAACATTGTCACTAACGTTCCAATGTGCCCCTATGTCTTACGTTAGAGTCCACGTTAACTAGGTTAACGTGGCTTCTAACGTGGCTTTGCCAACCTTCGAGAACGTTAGTGACATTCAACATTGTCACTAACGTTCCAATGTGCCCCTATGTCTCACGTTAGAGTGCACGTTAACTAGGTTAACGTGGCTTCTAACGTGGCCATTCTTAGCCATCCCCAACGTTAGTGACAATGTTGAGTGTCACTAACGTTGGCTCATCATTCACTCATCAACGTTAGCTTCCACGTTAACTAAGTTAACGTGGAAGTTAACGTGGCTCCTTGGGGTTTTGTGGTTGCTTCCAACGTTAGTGACAATGTTGGGTGTCACTAACGTTGTCGACCACCCTTGCCTCTTACGTTAGCTCCCACGTTAACCAAGTTAACGTGGAAGTTAACGTGGTACATTGCATCTTAGGCCAACGTTAGTGACAATATTGAATGTCACTAACGTTGGCTTCCTTCCCCCTTTTAACGTTAGAGGCCACGTTAACTAAGTTAACGTGGACTCTAACGTGGCCACTTATGATCATTGGCCAACGTTAGTGATAATGTTAAGTGTCACTAACGTTGGCTCAAAGTCCCTTCTTCACGTTAGAGTTCACGTTAACTTAGTTAACGTGACTCTTAACGTGGGCAATGATGGCTTCGAGAGCGTTATTGGCAATCACTTTTCTCATTAACTTTGCAAGTTACCTCCCATTCCACGTTAGTGGCTACGTTAATTAGATTAACATGACTGCTAAGTGGTTCTTCCTTGCTTCCTTTGGTCCTGAAATCAAGCAATAGAGTGCATCAAAGTTCTAATCCAAGTCATGGGTAATGCAACATACAATTTGTCACTAAACTCATGCAAAATCCTCATGAAATCATGTAAAATGCACAATGTATGCTTGAATCAAGGTGTAAGTGAATATCTACCCAAAACTAGCTTATTTCCTAAGGAAATGCATGAAACTACCTTAAAAACAGTAAAGAAAAGGTCAGTAAAATTGACCAAGATGCCCTGGCATCAGGCTCTTTGATGAATCTAATTCACTACCCCTTTTAAAATTTTAGTGAATCAGTTCTTTTGGCAAGCGCACCAAAATTATCGCCAAGTAATAACCCACAGTAGAGTGGGATCGTATCTACAGAGATTGGCAAATCCAAGCAGTTTTAATTGATTGATGAATTAGTCAAGCGGATCAATAAGATTGTGCAGTGCAGAATTGTAAATGACATAAATGTAAATGACTAGAATGTAAAGAAAAGCAATAATGTACAAAAATGGAAATTGCAGAATGTAAAGTGCTGAATCATAAATGACTTGAATGTAAATGGGAATGGGGAATTATTGAATGTAAAGTTAAGCTATAAAGAAATGAATAGACAAGACTGGGAAAATTCATTGAGATTGGGAGATGTTGTCTCTTTGGATCAAATCTAGCTTAGATCTTCTTCAATCATGTAACTCATTGACCTCTTGGCAATCATGATTGATTGAGCCCCAATCCATTGGTGACTCGATCTCTCAGATCTTGATCAATAGCCATTCCTTGGTCTAATTGCTCATGAAGAGAGATATGCTTGGTCCCTGATTATACCACACACCCTTGTAGGTCCAGGTAGAGGGGGGATTATATGTCACGTATTCCATCACCAAAACCCAGAATCTACTCAAATGTGAGAAGGGATTTCAAGCATGGTTTCATGTTTCCATTCCCAAGGTTCCCATGAAACCCAATTGCATTCAACCTCTTTCCCAAGATGATTGAACACTAAGCATTAAGCACGAAATACCTCCTTGCAAATCAAGAGAAGATGAAGAGAAGAAGAATTTCACTATTATCAATCCATGAAGTACAACAGAGCTCCCTCTCTCAATGAGAGGGATGTTAGCTACTCATAGCTTGAAAATTACTCAAAAGTGGATTGTAAAAGTGGATCTAGAACTAACTGCTTAACCCCTCTTCAATACTCTTTGGGGGTATTTATACTACTCCTAGTGAAAATAAAGAAATTACAAAAGTGAAAAGGGAAAAATTACATTTTGGAGGGAAATAAAGCACTCAATAAACATGACTCCTTAGCTGGTGTGTGGCTGGCGCTTCATCAGCATGTCACGTGCCCTTCAAAATGGCTTGGCGTGCCACGCTCAATCCTTCAAGTGGCACGCTCGTCCCTTGTCAACCTTGGCGTGCCACATCTTCGAACTCAAGTGGCATGCCATAGTGGCATTCTTGTGTTGGCGTGCCACGCCTTCGAGCTCAAGTGGCACGCCCTTTGATTTTTCCACTTTGTTTGACTCTGGAAACTTGAACTAGCATGGCACGCCCAGGGTCTGGCATGCCACGCCCTTGTTATGTGCTTGGCTAAGCTTCTGTGGAACGTTACACTAGCATGGCACGCCCAGGGTCTGGTGTGCCATGCCCCTTTGTGAGTGAATGGTTCCTCTGTTTGGCGTGCCACGCCACGAACTCAAGTGGCACACCCCAATGATGCTTTGGCCTCTGAATGACACTAGCGTGCCATGCCTAGTTGCTCAAGTGGCACGCTTAAGTGTATAATAGTGATTGGTGTGCCACGCCTTTGATACCAAGTGGCACGTCCCATGTAATTGGCCTCTTCCACCCTCTCTGGAAACTTATACCAGCGTGCCATGCCTAGAGGTTGGCGTGCCACGCCCATGATCTTGTCTCACTCTAGTAAGTGGCGTGCCACGCCTTGGCCTTCAAGTGGCACACCAAAGAGACTTTCTATAACTGGCGTGCCACGCCTTCGACACCAAGTGGCACGCCCAGTCTTCAATTGCCTTCATCCCCTTCTCTGGATCATTGTACCAGCGTGCCACGCCATGCTACTCAAGTGGCATGCCCATGTATTTGTGCACTCTTCAAACTTGGCATGCCACACCTGGGTCTTCAAGTGGCACGCCTAAGTGACTTTTTTTAGCTGGCGTGCCACGCCTTCGATACCAAGTGGCATGCCCAAAGTAGTTGATGGGTCAGGCGTGCCACGCCCAACCTGGCGTGCCACGCCCCTTTTGTGTCCTCCATTTTGCTCTTTGAAATTTTGTACTGGCGTGGCACGCCTGCATGCTTGGATCTCCCTTCTGGATTTTAGTACTTGTGTGCCACGCTTAGCTCCTGGCGTGCCACGCCAGTGCAATTTTATGGCGTTTGCTCCCAAGTGACACGCTAGTCTCACACGCCCAGCTTCTCGTTTGTCTTCTTCCCATTTTTGACACCTTTTTCACCTGCAATTCAGCACAACTCATCTCAAAGTAGTGTACCATAATATTCATCAAATAATGCATGAATTGTACTGATCAAATGAGATTTGTGCTCTTTTATGGTCTTCTTTATGCAAGAAAGAAGGGTAGATGATGCAAGTCATCACAACACCAAACTTAAGTTTTGCTTGTCCCAAGCAAATTAATGTGAGTACCCTTTATATCCTGAGGCCTTGGCTTCGAAGGATTGCAATACAACTAAGAGTAAAACTAAGTGCCTAACACATGTATAAATGTTTTAATTGTCATGGAAAGCTCTTGGATCCTTGAGGGTTCACTCAGGTATAGGCTTTAGGGGTCCTTTCTATTGATTGTCACCTTGAAGTAGTAAAGGTTGCTTTTCTTTCTTGACCACGACTCTAAGTGTTCTATCTCAAGACAACCTTTTAATTAGGCTTTCAATTAGCACTCCCAAACCAGTTGGTTTTAGGGTACTGGGTGTTGAGACACCCCTAAGAATTTACTTGCCCATGTCTCTTTTTGACACATCTTCACCACAAGCATCTACTAGGATCATTGATTCTTTTTTAGCTTTTTAATGTTTCTTTTTCTTTTCTATCCCAATAGTTGATGCTCAGAGCCTTGGATCTTTATTGCTTACTACTTCTTGGTTCTATGGATATTCAAGGAACACCCCTTAGTCTTTCCCTTGTTATACCTTCTAGGGTTAGCTCTCTCCATGACTCATTTTCTTTTTAGTTCATCCAAGGTTCTACACTTAGCTTCTTGTTTCTTAGTTTGTTTGATGATCTCTGATGAGCGGATAATTTATACGCTTTTTGGCATTGTTTTTAGGTAGTTTTTAGTAAGTTCAAGCTACTTTTAGGGATGTTTTCATTAATTTTTATGTTAAATTCACATTTCTTGACTTTACTATGAGTTTGTGTGTTTTTCTATAATTTCAAGTAATTTCTGGCTGAAATTGAGGGACTTGAGCAAAACTCTAAAAAAGGCTGACAAAAAGGACTGCTAATGCTGTTGGAATCTGACCTCCCTGCACTCGAAATGGATTTTCTGGAGCTATAGAACTCCAAATGGCGCGCTCTTAATGGCGTTGGAAACTAGACATCCAGAGCTTTCCAGCAATATATAATAGTCCATACTTTATTCAGGAATTGACGACGTAAATTGGCGTTGAACGCCAAGTACATGTTGCTGTCTGGAGTTAAACGCCAGAAACACGTCATGATCCGGAGTTGAACGCTCAAAACATGTTATAACTTGGCGTTCAACTCCAAGAGAAGCCTCAGCTCGTGGATAGATCAAGCTCAGCCCAAACATACACCAAGTGGGCCCCGGAAGTGGATTTATGCATCAATTACTTACTCATGTAAACCCTAGTAGCTAATCTAGTATATATAGAACATTTAACTATTGTATTAGATGTCTTTGATCATTCGGTCTTGTGACCACATGGGGGCTGGCCATTCGGCCATGCCTGAACCTTTCACTTATGTATTGTCAACGGTGGAGTTTCTGCACACCATAGATTAAGGGTGTGGAGCTCTGCTGTACCTCAAGTTTCAATACAATCACTATTACTTTCTATTCAATTCTCTTTTATTCTTATTCCAAGATATACGTTGCACAACACTTTGATGAATGTGATGATCCGTGACACTCATCATCATTCTCACCTATGAACGTGCGTGACTGACAACCACTTCCGTTCTACCTTAGGCCGGGCGCATATCTCTTAGATTCCCCAACAGAATCTTCGTGGTATAAGCTAGATAGATGGCGGCATTCATGGGGATCCGGAAAGTCTAACCTTGTCTGTGGTATTCCGAGTAGGATCCCGGGAATCCGGAAAGTCTAACCTTGTCTGTGGTATTCCAAGTAGGATTCCGGTATTGAATGACTGTGACGAGCTTCAAACTCCTGAAGGCTGGGCATGATGACAAACGTAAAAGAATCAAGGGATTCTACTCCAACCTGATTGAGAACTGACAGATGATTATCCGTGCTGTGACAGAGCATTTGGACCATTTTCACTGAGAGGATGGGATGTAGCTATCAACAAAGGGTGATGCCTCCAGACGATTAGCCGTGCAGTGACAGCGCATAGGACCATTTTCCCGAGAAGATTAAAAGTAGCCATTGATGATGGTGATGCCCTACATACAGCTGATGTGTGGAAAACGATCCAACACAAAACTCACCGGCAAGTGTACCGGGTCGCATCAAGTAATAATAACTCACATGAGTGAGGTCGATCCCACAGGGATTGAAGGATTGAGCAATTTTAGTTTAGTGGGTGATTTAGTCAAGCGAATCAAGTTTTGGTTGAGTGATTTGTGTTTAACAAGAAGTAAATGACAGTAAATGTAAAGGGGGAAGGGAGAAGTGCAGTAAATTAAAGAACAGGAAAGTAAATTTGCAGAAACTTAAAGAACAAGGAATTAAATGACTGAAACTTAAAGTGCAAGAAACATAAACTGCAGTAACTTAAATGGCAAGAAAGATAAATGGCCTGAATATAAAAGGGAATTGAGGACTGGGATTGCAGAATCTAAACCAAGAGAAAGTAAATTGCAACAATTAAGAGAGCAAAAATTGAATCAGAAGCAATAAGCATTCAAACAGAAAGGAAATAAGGTGCAGCAGAGGTTCACAGAGGAACCAAAAGTAAAATTGGGTCTCAGGTCTCAAGAGACTAGGTAGCAGAGCCTAGATCTCTATTTGCCTTCCTAGATCCAAGTTAACAAAGCAATTGACAGAAAATTAAAGAAGAAGCAATAGAAGAACAGAAATAAAATTGAATTATGCAGAAAACAAATTGAAAAGAGTTTGAATGGGAATTGAGACAGAATTTCCTCAATTTCACACACCCAATACTCAGAAACAGAAGAGTAGAATTGCCCGAGTAAGAATGAGGAAGGAGATCAGTCAATTCTCCCTTGATCCTCTTAGCTCTCGGTCAAGTCTCTCAAGAACAATTGCAAAAGCTAAAGAAAGGTGAAAGTAAAATTGGAAGTAAAGGTAAAAAGTCAAGTAAAAGGTAAAAGGTCAAAGGGTAAAAGTTTTTTTTACATCAAACTAGCTTCTATTTATACACTTTCTATTCTTAGATTTTGGGATTTGGATGGGCTTTTGATTTGGTGAAGAAATGAATTCAAATGGATTTTTAATTTGAATTTTTGGCCCATTAAAAGTCACTCCCAGGAGGTTGCCCTGCCCTTGTGGAGGGCAGGGCAGAAAATTGATGCATGGTGCGGACGGTTGGTGCGAGCTGGGCGCGGCCTTGGTGCGTGAGATGCTGCCCTGCCCGCGCCAAGGGCAGGGTAGGAAAAGTTGGTGCGCCAGAAATTCCTTGGTGCTGCCAGAATCAGGAATTGGTGCGCCAGAATTGAGCTTGATGCATAGGATGCTGCCCTGCCCTCTGCGAGGGCAGGGCAGGAAATTTTGGTGCTGCCAGGATTGAGGTTGGTGCGCCAGATGCTGCCAGAACGTGCCATGGTGCGCCAGATTTGCTTCTTGGTGCGCCACACACAAGATTCTGCCCTGCCCGCGCAGAGGGCAGGGCAATGTTTCCTCTTTCATGTCCCGTGTTCGAAACACGGCTGGGGCACACGCTTCTCATTTTTTCTTGGCTTCTTGGCACGGCAATCAACCTTAGTTCTTGGCTTCCTCATGGTTCCTTGTTCGAGTCTTGTGGCATGCATGGGTGACATTTTTCCCTTGAATTTCTTCCTTAGAGAGCCCGATTCTGCCCTCCACAAGGGCAGGGCAAGGTTCTCTTCCTTTTGGTTTCAAGGCACATTTTGTGCTCTGCCCTTGTAGTGGGCAGGGCAGAGTTGCCTTCCTTGGTTGGTTCCTTTATGTTGCCCTCCTAGAGGGCAGTGTGCCCTTGTGAAGGGCAATGTTGCCTCCCCCTTTGCATGCGGCACACTTCCTTGGGCTTTGACCACACTTTCCTTTCCTTGAGCTACACTTCTTAGGCCACGCTTTTCCTTTTCTTTTCTTTTCTTCACCTACAATAAACCAAAACAACCACTCCAAGTATCACTAAACTCAAGAGGCTTATAAATCAATTAAAATTAGCTTAAACCTCATGGATTATCATTAATTTCATGGTGGTTGCTTGATTTAAAGAAGTTATGCATTTTCACTCCAAATCACTTACTTAGGATACAAGAAAGTGCATAAATGCTAACAAAACAAGTGAAATTAGCTTGAAAAATGGGTATATGATGACTTGTCATCACAACACCAAACTTAAATCTTGCTTGTCCCCAAGCAAGCATCAAAACTAAGAGTAAATGAAATGAATAAGAAAAGGATACTTATCCTTATTATGCAGATAGCAGAACTTGATCTATGGGGCATTTATGCAGACAATGACAACTCAAGTTATTGTTCCTGTTACATAATACATATCTTTCTTCAAAAGCTTGCTAAACTTGCTGTTATAAGACTCACTTTTTACTCACTCCCTTGCTAACTTTTCTTGGCTTATAATGCTTTAACAAGCTTATTATTCTTTTAGAGGTTGGGTGTCAAATGCTGCAGCATAGCCTTTGGCTTTATTTTCTTTTCTTTTTGCTTAACATCTTTCTACCACAGACACATGGCTCACTAATTCTTCCTAGGATCATTGATGCCCAGCATCTCTTTGGATAACTAAATGTTTTGTATCTAAGTTGCTCTTTATTGTGGATTTTCAATTGGCCATCCCAAATCAGTTGATCTAAGTGACCGGGTTTTAAAATACCCCTTAGAATTTACTCATCCAAGCAGATCTTAGTACAAGAACACCACAGGCATATGTCCTAAGATTCAAGCTATTGGTGTCCAACCTTTATTCTTTGTTTTCTTTGCCATTTTGGCTTTTTCTTTCCCTTTTCTTTCTGTTTTTGTTACCAAGGGCCTTTTCATTATTGATAGGAGTCTTTGTAACAGCAAGCTAACTCACATTTGAATGAGAATGATATTATGCAACAATTATTTCATGAGTTATGCATTTAATCAAACACATGTACCACCACCAACTTCCATTCAAACTCATGCAACATTGGATATTTCACTTTTTCAATTCAAACCAAACTCTTTTATTTAAGCATATGGAAAACAAAACAATATTTAAAGCTAAGTGATGGATAACAAGCAATATGCAGGTTTAGCATTTTTCTAGCTATTTATTAACTAACTAAAATGAAAAACAAAGAACAAGAATTGCATGAAGTAAACGAAATAAATGATGGAGGCATATCATGTTTCAGACATGCATCTCCTTATTAGAGACATGAAAGAGGGAGTATGAAAGAACTTTGCCACCTTCTAATGGTCATGGCTGCTGCTTGATTCTCCCTTCTTCTTCTTTCTCTTCCCTGTCTTGGAATGATCTCGGATCTCTTCACTAGGACATCTTCTACCCCAAACAGAATCTAAGAGTCCTCTGAGCCCAAAATCTTCCAATCTTTAAAAGGTTGACTCAGTGTATTGATGAGATCTTGCTTGTTGCTTGGCTAAAAATTCAAGGCATTGCTCAAATGGCTTGATCTCAGGATTGAGTGTTGGCAAATTGTGGGTCAAGTACTCCAACCTTGCTTGCATGTTTTCATCATTCTCCATTCTTTGTACGTGTCTAACTTCTCCCATGGTATGATGAACATTCTTCCATTGATACAGGTTGTGACTATATTCCCCTGCTTTAGCTTGACTAAAATACAGCTTATCATATGATTCTTTGAATTCTTTGTATTGCTCTTTTTGTCCTTCAAGAATCTGTGCTTGAAATTCTTGCTGCTGATTCATCATTTGTTGTTGCCATCTCTCTTGTTTTTCTTCCATTTGATGCTGCCAAGCTTCTCGTTCTTCTTTTTCTTTCAAGAATTGCTCCCTAAATTCAGGGTGGGGCTCTAGATATTGCGCTGGGCCCCCTTGATTTTGGCCTTGTTGGGCCTGCATGAGTTGATTTTGACCTTGTTGAGCCTGCATGAGTTGCTGAGATAGTTCTTCAATTGATCTTTGCAATTGGCTCATATCTATGGCATCATAAGCTTGATTTCGTCCTTCCTCTCTTTGTGATCTCCTTTGTCTAGGAGCTATTACCCCTTCTTGATTTTCTTCTTCATTCGTTCCCTCCATGCTCTTCTTGGTAATCCATTTCCCTTTCTTCACTTTTATTGTATCCTCATCTTCAAAAATTACTCCAGCTTTGTCACATAGCTTGAGGATGGTACTTGGATGTCCAAGACTCTTTGATTTGCTTGTGCTATCGGCCATTTCTTGAATACTGTCAGCTATAAGTTGTGCGAGGTTGATCTCACCTCCATGCAAGATGCAATATGTCAAGAGTGCTCGTTTGATTGTGACCCAAGAGGCGTTTTCAGTAGGAAGGATAGATCTCCTCACTATTTCATACCATCCCTTAGCCACAGGAGTGAGATTTATCCTCCTTATGTGACTTGGAACTCCCTTTGAATCTCTTTCCCAATCAGTGTTCTCCACACATAACCCTTGCAAAATTTCATCAGGATTATTTTCTCTTTGCAATCTAGCCTCATAACTAGGCTCTGCATAGGTTATGGTTCTCAACTTGAGGGCTCTTGTGATGGCTGCTGGACTGAAGCTCACTTCAACTCCTCTGACATAACTTGTGTAAGGAGCACTATCTTTATTTTCCTTCACAGCATTAGCATAGAACTCCCTAATCATAACTGCACTGATGTCAGTTAGAGGAGCACACAAGGGCTCCCACCTTCTTTCTTTAGTGATTTGCCTCATGATGGGGTATTCTCCTTCCCTTAAATCAAGACCTTTCTCATAAATGACATTCTTTGCCTCCATGAACCTATGATATCTCCCTTCATGGAATTGGGATCTAAATTTGGTTGCATCAAAGGATGGAGGTTCGGTTACCATAGGTTCCTTTCCCGGCCTTCTTTTTGAACTTGAAGAGGCCATCAGATTTGAGGTAAGAAGAAAGAAGAAGTGAGAGTAGAAGAAATGTGTGTTGTGTTTGGGAAGAGTTTTGGTTCGGTTCTGTTGTGAGGTAAGGGAATTATGTTGGCTTTGAAAGTGGAAGAGAGTATGGTTTTCATATGAAAGTGGCTTGAATGAGAATGTGTATGCCGTGTTGGTACCAACGGCTACTTATAGGCCAAGTCTTCAAGCTTCTCAACAAAACCACAATGAATGAATGAAGAAGGAACCGTTAGTGCTCATAAAGGGTTGAGATTGAGTTGTTCATCTAGAGGACTCATGGAATGGACGGTCTGCATGCATGGTTGAGGCTTGACGAGGATCCTTCTTCCATTGGTTGCATGCATTTAGGTGTTCAATGTTGCATGCATGCAGATTTTGTTCCCCATGAGCGCGTTCTCCTAGGCACATGTGACCTCCCTCACATAGCTTCTCCTAGCCATGGCCCCTCCTTGCGTTTATCTTAATCTTTTTCTCCTGCAAGAATCAAGATAGCTAGCCTTAGATCATTAATATGGCCGTTGGCAATTAATTTGTATTAAATGAAAAAAATTGTTTTGTTTTGTTTATTGTTATGAAAAATATTTTCATGATCAATTGTGTCCCTTAATTAAAGATGTTAAAGGTTGGTGAACACCAAACTTATCTTTTATTTAGGGGATGGCTTAGCAATGCAAACCATTCTTCACAATTGATGCATGATCCCTTTGTGTATGGTTTTGAATCCACGATTGGGAAATGATCCTCTGAACATTGTTACACATGCAGACACCAAACTTAGTGTTTGGTCATATGCTTCCTCAAGAAGAATTATGCATATGTTCTAAGAATAACTCCCTCTCTTTTTGAAAAGCAAGAATTAAGTGTGCCTTAAGGGACACCAAACTTAGAAGTTTGACATGTGCTTTAAAACAAGTATGCATTCATTAGGCATGAAAGTTCAAAATCATATTCAGAGGAATCATAGCTTATTAAATGAAAGAGAAGACAGAAATCTTAAATCATGGGTTGCCTCCCATGAAGCGCTCTTTTATTGTCACTAGCTTGACATTGGACTTCCCTTTAAGGTGGTTGATGTTGGTGATGTCTCAACTTGTCACCTCTCACTGTCAGCTTTCTTTGTGTGCCTTGATGCTCAATTTCCATATGCTCAAGAGAAAGTATTTGGTTGACAGTGTAATAATCTTCTGCTCCCTGTTGTTGATATACTAGTTGCACTTTATCACCTTTAGAAAATCCTTCAGTTGGGATTCTCTTGTTCTTCCACCCTTTGTGAGCTTTTTTCTTGCTCTTCACCTTTTTCTTGCTTGTTGATCTTTTTTTCTTGACAGTTACTTGAGTTGTGATCCCTTCCTTCTTGCTTATCACCCCTGCTTCCTTTTGAATCCCTTTTTCTTCTTGCATCTGTTTGTCTTTCTGTTCTACTGCCTTGTCTATTGATTGCTTTGGAAGGAGATCATTACTCATTTTGCTTGTTTCTTCATCCCTTTGTAATTCTGGAAAGACTTTCAGGATGATGCTCTCCTCATGCATCCTGAGGGTTAACTCTCCCTGCTCTATATCCACAATGGCTCTAGCAGTGGCTAGAAATGGTCGACCAAGTATTATGGAATCACTTCCATTTTCTGAAGAATCCAGGATCACAAAGTCTGCCGGATAGATGAACTTGCCAACCTTAACTAAAAGGTTCTCAATTAGTCCTTTAGGATATACCACTGATTGGTCCACCAACTCCAAGGACATCTGTGTTGGTTCCACCTCCTCTATGCCAAGCTTTTTCACTAGAGAATATGGGATTAGATTTATGCTTGCTCCTAGATCGCACATCCCTTTGTTAATGAATAGATTTCCAATAGTGCATGGTAAGAAGAAACCTCCAGGGTCTTCAAGCTTGGGAGGGAGTCCCTTTTTAATGAGTGCACTGCATTCTTCACTGAGCATTACAGTCTCCTTTTCATTCCACTGTCTCTTCTTGTTAATGAGCTCTTTTAGGAACTTGGCATACAAAGGCATTTGTTCCAATGCCTCAGCCAGAGGTATGTTGATTTCCAATTTCTTAAAAGTCTCAAGAAATTTGTGGAAATGCTGATCCTTTGTTTCCTTGTGAAATCTCTGTGGATAAGGTAGTGGTGATGTTGAGCTCTTCTCCACTTGATGTTGTTTTGGAATTGGTTCTTCCAGGATCTTCTTTCCTTTCTTCAAATTCTGTGGTTTGTTGTCTTCCTCTGTGAGTTTTTCTGGGACATTCTTGGTCATCATGTCCTTGTTGATGGTTTCATCAATCTTTGTTGGCTCAGTGTCATTCTGCTTGGTTGCTCCTTGGTTACCATCTGTTAACACTTTTCCACTTCTTAGTTGCACGACCTTGCATTCTTCCTTTGGGTTGGGAATGGTGTCACTAGGTAGTGAACTTGATGGTTTTTCAACAGAAATCTTCTTGGAGATTTGTCCAATCTGCCTCTCTAGGTTCTTCATGGTAGCTTCTTGGTTCTTTGTTGTCAATTCTTGGTTCTTCATCAGTTTTTCCATGAGCTGTTCCAGATTGGTGATTCTCTGTGAGTCTTGTGAGGTGGGTTGATTTTGGGGTGTTGATGGATGAAGATAAGTGTTTTGGTTGGTTGGGTGGTTATTGGGTGGATATTGGTTAGAATTTGGGTAGTTGTTTTGTGGTTTTCTGTATGAGTTTTGGTTAGTGTTTGGCTGGGTGTTGTGGTTTGTGTTTTTCCAATTGTTCTGACTTGTGTTTCTTTGCCATGGTTGTTGGTTTTGATTATGGTTGTCTCCCCATCTGAGGTTGGGATGGTTCTTCCAAGATGGATTGTAAGTATCTCCATAAACTTCATTTGACCCCGGATTTTGGTTGTGCATGTATTGGACTTGCTCTTGCTGTTGCTCTTCTTGAGTTTCTTCACTTTGCACCCAAGTAGTTGGTGGTTGGCTTGTGGTGCTCACTGCTGCAACTTGCAAGCCATCAATCCTTTTGGCCATTTGCTCAAATTGTTGTTGAATCTGCTGCTGCATCATCTTGTTTTGAGCCAGAATAGAATCAACTCCTTCCAACTCCATTACTCCTCTTCTTTGTGATGGTTGGCGTTGTCTTTGATGAGCAAAGAAATATTGGTTGTTGGCCACCATATCAATGAGGTTTCGAGCTTCCTCTGTGGTCTTCATGAGCTGTAAAGAACCTCCGGCAGAGTGATCAAGAGCTTCTTGAGCTTTAAGAGTGAGTCCCTCATAGAAGTTTTGCAACTTGTCCCACTCAGTGAACATCTCTGGTGGACATTTCCTCAATAGAGCTTTATATCTCTCCCATACTTCATATAAGTTCTCAGCCTCCAATTGAGTGAACGTTTGAACCTCAGTCTTCAACCTTAGGATTCTTTGAGGGGGATAAAATTTGGCAAGGAAATTGCTCACCAAGTCATCCCAGTTGTTGATGCTTTCTTTTGGAAAGGTCTCTAGCCATTGAGTGGCCTTATCTCTGAGAGAAAATGGGAAGAGCAGCAACTTGTAGCTATCAGGAGGTACACCATTGGTTTTCACCGTGTCACAGATTCTCAAGAAGGTAGACAGATGTTGATTTGGATCCTCCAAAGGCCCTCCTCCAAAAGAACAATTGTTTTGAACCAGAGTGATGAGTTGTGGCTTGAGTTCAAAATTGTTTGCATTGACATTGGGAGGAAGAATGCTACTCCCACAATGCCTAGCATTTGCAAATGTGTATGAAGCCAAGACTCTTCTCTGTTGTTGATTATTGTTGGCTCCTTCTCCTGGTTGATTGGTATCTCCTTCCATGTCTTGGAATTCCTCCTCAGATTCTTCTTCTCCAACAACGTTCTTCCCTCTTTCGGCTCTTCTTATTCTCCGAAGAGTCCTTTGATCAATTTCAGAGATAATAGGGGAAGATCTTCCTATACCTGACATACAAACACACAACAATAAACACACAGACCCAAAAAATTAATAAAACTTCAATCTATTGCTAGAATGAGGTTTTAGTTAGTTTAAGCAAAAATTCAAACAGTTAGTGTGTTAGTAAGAATTAAAATAACAGAACAGAAAAAGTGCTTAATCTAGACCTCCACTTCACTTAATCATTGTCAATCTATTTCAATCCCCGGCAACGGCGCCAAAAACTTGATGTGTGGAAAACGATCCAACACAAAACTCACCGGCAAGTGTACCGGGTCGCATCAAGTAATAATAACTCACATGAGTGAGGTCGATCCCACAGGGATTGAAGGATTGAGCAATTTTAGTTTAGTGGGTGATTTAGTCAAGCGAATCAAGTTTTGGTTGAGTGATTTGTGTTTAACAAGAAGTAAATGACAGTAAATGTAAAGGGGGAAGGGAGAAGTGCAGTAAATTAAAGAACAGGAAAGTAAATTTGCAGAAACTTAAAGAACAAGGAATTAAATGACTGAAACTTAAAGTGCAAGAAACATAAACTGCAGTAACTTAAATGGCAAGAAAGATAAATGGCCTGAATATAAAAGGGAATTGAGGACTGGGATTGCAGAATCTAAACCAAGAGAAAGTAAATTGCAACAATTAAGAGAGCAAAAATTGAATCAGAAGCAATAAGCATTCAAACAGAAAGGAAATAAGGTGCAGCAGAGGTTCACAGAGGAACCAAAAGTAAAATTGGGTCTCAGGTCTCAAGAGACTAGGTAGCAGAGCCTAGATCTCTATTTGCCTTCCTAGATCCAAGTTAACAAAGCAATTGACAGAAAATTAAAGAAGAAGCAATAGAAGAACAGAAATAAAATTGAATTATGCAGAAAACAAATTGAAAAGAGTTTGAATGGGAATTGAGACAGAATTTCCTCAATTTCACACACCCAATACTCAGAAACAGAAGAGTAGAATTGCCCGAGTAAGAATGAGGAAGGAGATCAGTCAATTCTCCCTTGATCCTCTTAGCTCTCGGTCAAGTCTCTCAAGAACAATTGCAAAAGCTAAAGAAAGGTGAAAGTAAAATTGGAAGTAAAGGTAAAAAGTCAAGTAAAAGGTAAAAGGTCAAAGGGTAAAAGTTTTTTTACATCAAACTAGCTTCTATTTATACACTTTCTATTCTTAGATTTTGGGATTTGGATGGGCTTTTGATTTGGTGAAGAAATGAATTCAAATGGATTTTTAATTTGAATTTTTGGCCCATTAAAAGTCACTCCCAGGAGGCTGCCCTGCCCTTGTGGAGGGCAGGGCAGAAAATTGATGCATGGTGCGGACGGTTGGTGCGAGCTGGGCGCGGCCTTGGTGCGTGAGATGCTGCCCTGCCCGCGCCAAGGGCAGGGCAGGAAAAGTTGGTGCGCCAGAAATTCCTTGGTGCTGCCAGAATCAGGAATTGGTGCGCCAGAATTGAGCTTGATGCATAGGATGCTGCCCTGCCCTCTGCGAGGGCAGGGCAGGAAATTTTGGTGCTGCCAGGATTGAGGTTGGTGCGCCAGATGCTGCCAGAACGTGCCATGGTGCGCCAGATTTGCTTCTTGGTGCGCCATATTTGCTTCTTGGTGCGCCACACACAAGATTCTGCCCTGCCCGCGCAGAGGGCAGGGCAATGTTTCCTCTTTCATGTCCCGTGTTCGAAACACGGCTGGGGCACACGCTTCTCATTTTTTCTTGGCTTCTTGGCACGGCAATCAACCTTAGTTCTTGGCTTCCTCATGGTTCCTTGTTCGAGTCTTGTGGCATGCATGGGTGACATTTTTCCCTTGAATTTCTTCCTTAGAGAGCCCGATTCTGCCCTCCACAAGGGTAGGGCAAGGTTCTCTTCCTTTTGGTTTCAAGGCACATTTTGTGCTCTGCCCTTGTAGTGGGCAGGGCAGAGTTGCCTTCCTTGGTTGGTTCCTTTATGTTGCCCTCCTAGAGGGCAGTGTGCCCTTGTGGAGGGCAATGTTGCCTCCCCCTTTGCATGCGGCACACTTCCTTGGGCTTTGACCACACTTTCCTTTCCTTGAGCTACACTTCTTAGGCCACGCTTTTCCTTTTCTTTTCTTTTCTTCACCTACAATAAACCAAAACAACCACTCCAAGTATCACTAAACTCAAGAGGCTTATAAATCAATTAAAATTAGCTTAAACCTCATGGATTATCATTAATTTCATGGTGGTTGCTTGATTTAAAGAAGTTATGCATTTTCACTCCAAATCACTTACTTAGGATACAAGAAAGTGCATAAATGCTAACAAAACAAGTGAAATTAGCTTGAAAAATGGGTATATGATGACTTGTCATCAACAGCTTGCCATGGAAAGGAGTAAGAAGGATTGGATGAAAGCAATAAGAAAGTAGAGATTCGAAAGGATTCTAGCATCTCCACACGCCTATCTGAAATTCCCACTATTGATTTACATAAGTATTTCTATCCCTTTTTATTTTCTATTTATTATTAATTTTCGAAACCCATAACCATTTAATCTGCCTAACTGAGATTTACAAGGTGACCATAGCTTGCTTCATACCAACAATCTCTGTGGGATCGACCCTTACTCACGTAAGGTATTACTTGGATGACCCAGTACACTTGCTGGTTAAGTTGAACGGAGTTGTGATCACACGTGCCAATTTTAAATTCCATACAAGTACAAGGAGTACAACTTTAAGGATCACAATTTCGTCCACCAATCTCTCTTGGCCTTGGTCTCTCTTATTGTTTTTGTACAACTCACAATAACTCTTATGGAAGCAAGCTCTACTTTTATTGAAGTTGTAAAGAAGACTTGAAGTACATGGCATTTTCTTTCTAAAAAAAGACTCATAAAGGCTTCAAACAGGAATTGAAAATAAGCATAAAACATAAAATATTCTAGCATTATTATTCAAAAAGTAAATAAAGCAAAAGTTTAAACAAATTCAGAAATTGGAAAGTGTCAACCATGGAACTCAACAACCTTGGGCAGCTTCATCTTTAGTTCATTGGCCCCTTCCCTTTGTCCTTCTTCTTGGGAGGAGATGAGCCACCTTCACCCGGCTTGGAAGAACCTTCTTGAGCCTTGGTGTCCTTGGGCTTCCAGAATCCTAGCCTTCTCATATAGGAATTCACATTCTCCTTGTGTTGGTATGCTATTTCCTCTTACCTTGAGCTGAGTTTCTCCAATTTCTGTATATAGATGGGGTAATTGGGGTTCATGTTAGCCATTGAATTGCATAGGTAGCTCAACTTTGTTTGTGAATAGCAATCATATTCCACTCTGGCTACAGTCCTTGCTTCATAAAGGTGTCTGAATTCAGCAAGACTCCCCATTTGTTGTAATTGTTGCTCCAAAATTATTCCTAGACTGCCTTGCATATCTCTCCAGTTAATCTAATCTTGCTGTTCCTTGAGGTTCTCAAAGCCCCCTTGGAGTTGTTGAATATTTTGGTTGACTTGGCTCCATTGTTGTTGCTGAGCCTCCTTGAATTGATTGACATCTTCCCTCAAGTGGTGTAGATCTCTCTTCATTTAGTGTACATCTCCTTGCATTTGCTCCCAATGGAATCCCTCTGGAAATTGTTGATATTGGTAGTGTGGTGGTGGTTAAAGTGCTAAAAATTGAGGTTGCTCTTGTGCCTCCCCTTCCTCCTGTTGTTGCTGTTGTGGTTCATGAGCATGGGCTCTTCGTTCTCTAGCCCTGTTGAGTGGGTGGACGGCCACCACTTTTGCCATCTTCTTGGCAGTGATGAACCTGTCTTGCTTCACAAGCACCTCATCAATAATCTTTTCAACTCCAGCCTCATCACACAGCCTTTGTATGATGCTGGGGAATGCCAACCTTGTGTTGTCACTGGTACTTTTCAGCACTTTGTTGATTTTGTTGGCAATCATCTCCCCTACATTGATGTTCTCTCCTCTCATGATGCTGTAGATGAGCACAGCTCTCTCCTTGGTCACCTCCGAAGTATTTGATGTGGGGATTAGGGACATCCTCACAAATTCTAGCCACCTTCTAGCTTGGGGGCTTAAATCTCTTCTCCTCAATTGGTTGGGTATCCCATCCTTGTCATTGATCCACTGCACGTTCATCACACATATTTCACTCAAAATCTCCTCAAATCGAGGGTCTTGTTGCTTCATTCTTTCTTCATAGCTCCGAGTGGAGCTTGTCCTCTTCACCATTAGCATTCTTTCTATGCTAGATGGGCTGTAATCAATAGATTTACCCCTCATATAGCTAATGTAGCCATATTGTTGCCCTGGTTGAGGTACCGCGTTGGCATAAAACTCCCTCACCAAGCTTTCTACCACTTTCCTTGGTGGGTTGTATAGAAGTGACCAACCCCTCTGTTCAATCTCAATATTGATTTCGATGTGTTCATTCCTCCCTAGTTAAAATCCAACTTCTGGAATGATTTCCCTCTCTCTCACCCAACCATAAAATTGGTTTTGGTTGAATATGGAGAGGAACTTGTAGGTATTGAAAGAGCTTGAGGATCCAGAGGTTGGTTCCCTGGTTCTTCTTTTCTTTGAAGCTGAGCTTTTTGGTGGTGCCATTTAGGTTGGGAGAGTGTGAAAAAAATAGGGGGGTTGAAAAAGAAAGAGAAGGCAAAGCAAGGTTTTGCTCTAACACCAAACTTAGGACTTGATTGTCCCAATCAAGAAAAAGAAAGAAAATAGGGGATAGTAGAAGATGAAATGAGATGCGAAGGTGAGTGTGTTGTAGGGGTTGTTGAAGTGGGGGGAGTTGGAGAGTGAGGCTTTTATAATGGGTGAATGATGTTGTTCGAAGGTGGGAAATAAAAGAGATTAATGTTTTCCCACTTTGGGAAGTGGCGCCTAGCGTGGAAAGAGGCACCAACTCTTTTCTCACTTTGTCTTTTGCGTGTGTTGAGTTCCAAAGTGCAAGTACACTTTGACTTCCTTATTTTGTGAGTTGTTTACCATGTGGGCCCCATCTTTTCTCCTGAAATTGAAACTGAACCCATTAGTGATGATAAAATAACCCCTTCACATTCCTTCTCATCAAGAATAAATTGGGTTGCAACTGATGGGTGTCCCTTGGGACACCAAACTTAATTCTTTGGCATCTTAATAAATTGATTTTATCATTTTGTATTTAATGCATCATAAGAGTGGAATAACATCAATCTTTTCATTTTCTTTTGATTCCAAACTCCTCTGAACTCATTAAATCACGTTCATGTTCTTACCAAAAATATTAAGTGCTCTCAAATTGGGTGATTTGTGCTGCTATGTTATCATTGGTGGTGGCCACACCAAACTTAATCTCTGGGCTTACTCTTCAAAATTAAACTTGTTAATTGTTTGTAAGCCTAGATTAAGTGGGTGAAAGGCCACACCAAACTTAGCACTTTAGCTAGTTCTCATCCCATTCACTCATCATTAGTTATGCATTCATCAAGCTGCAAATCCTAAATAAAAAGAAATAAAAGAGTGGAAAGATACTATCAAAGCTAACAATTGTAAACTAATCCTAATTACTGAAAATTAAGCTATCTAATTCACAGAATTTAAACTACATCTAAGAAAAACAATTAAATAAAAAAGGATAAAGTGTTGGGGTGCCTCCCAACCAGCGCTTCTTTATTGTCATTAGCTAGACATTCCTTCATCTTTAGCTGAGCTTGTAGCTCACTCTTTGCTCCTCCAAGGAGCCTCCCAAGTAGTGTTTGAGTCGATGGCCATTGACAGAAAAAGTTCTCTGGGTCTTGTCTTCCATGAGCTCCACATGACCATAGGGAAACGCCTTGAGTATGGTGAAAGGTCCTGACCATTGAGACTTAAGTTTTCTAGGGAAGAACTTGAGTCTTGAGTTGTAGAGTAACACCTTCTGCCCTTCAGTGAACTCTCTCCTTGCTATCCTCTGGTCATGCCACCTTTTTGTGTTCTCTTTGTAGATTTTTGCATTATCATATGCTTGATTTCTAAATTCTTCCAGTACATTGAGTTGCATTAATCTCTTTTCTCCCGCAGCTTGCTCATTAAAATTGAGTAGTTTTAAAGCCCAGAAGGCTCTGTGCTCTACTTCAACTGGTAAGTGGCAAGCCTTGTCAAATATTAGTTGGTATGGTGACATCCCAATGGGAGTCTTGAAGGCTGTCCTGTAGGCCCATAGAGCATCTTCTAGCTTCCTAGACCAGTCCTTTGCTAAACTTCCAATAGTTTTTTCAAGTATCCATTTCAGCTCTATGTTGGAAATCTCGGCTTGCCCGTTGGTCTGTGGGTGGTATGGAGTTGCCACTTTGTGTTTGACTCCATATCTGAAAAGGAGTGCTTCCAATTGTTTGTTGCAGAAGTGTGACCTTCCATCGCTAATGAGAGCTCTGGGAACTCCAAATCTACTGAAGATATTCCTTCTCAAGAAGCTTATCACAACTTTGTTGTCATTTGTTGCAGTAGCTATGGCCTCTACCCATCTTGAAACATAATCAACAGCCACTAATATATAGCTATTTGAGTAGGAGGTTGGGAAGGGTCCCAAAAGATCTATTCTCCATACATCAAATAGTTCCAGCTCTAGTATGTATTGCTGTGGCATCTCATTCCTCTTGGTTAGATTACTAGCCCTTTGACATTCATCACACCTTGGACACCATTTCCTTGTCATCCTTAAAAACTGTTGGCCAGTAAAATCTCGATTGGAGCACTTTTGCTACTGCCCTTTCTCCACTGAAGTGACCTCCATATGCTGATCCATGGCACTGCCATAATACTTCCTGCCCTTCTTCATGGGATATACACCTTCTTAGGACACCATCAGTACACTTTTTGAACAAGTAGGGGTCATCCCAGATGTAGTGTTTGGCATCCTTGATTAGCTTCCTCCTCATGTGCTTATTGATGTTAGTTGGTAGTTTCCCAATAGCCTTGAAGTTAGCTATATCTACGAACCAAGGGACTACTCGAATCATCATCAATTGTTCATCAGGAAAGCTTTCATTTACTGCTACTTGCTGCATTTCTTCTTCTTGTGGAATCCTTGAGAGGTGGTCAGCTACTTTGTTCTCTGCTCCGCTCCTATCTTTAATCTCAATATCAAATTCTTGGAGAAGCAGGATCCACCTTATCAATCTGGGCTTAGATTCTTGTTTGGTAAGCAAGTACTTGAGTGCTGCATGATCAGTGAACACAATTACTTTTGAGCCAATGAGATATGATGTAAATTTATCAAAAGCAAAAACTATGGCCAAAAGTTCTCTCTCTGTGGTGGTATAGTTCCTTTGATTCTCATTAAGGACCTTGTTAGCATAGTAGATTACATGTACTAGCTTGTCTTTCCTCTGTCCTATGACAGCACCAACAGCAAAATCAGAAGCATCACACATTAGTTCAAAGGGAAGATTCCAACTTGGTGGTGCTATAATAGGTACAGAGCACAGTCTCTTTTTCAGTTCATCAAAGGCTACCATGCATTCTCTATAAAAAATAAAAGGAGTGTTTGAGACAAGTAGGTTGCTAAGGGGTTTTGCAATCTTTGAAAAATCTTTAATAAACCTCCTATAGAACCCAGCATGTCCCAAAAAGCTTTTGATTGCTTTGACATTGCAAGGTGGAGGTAATTTTTCAATTACTTCTACTTTTGCTCTGTCTACTTCTATGTCATCTTTTGAAATCTTGTGACCAAGAACCACCCCTTCAGTCACCATAAAGTGGCACTTCTCCCAGTTTAAAACAATGTTAGTTTCTTGACACCTTTTAAGCACAAGAGAAAGATGGTATAGACAATCAGAATATGAATCCCCAAAAACTGAGAAATCATCCATAAATACTTCTATGAACTTCTCAATCATATCTAAAAAAATGGAGAGCATGCACCTTTGGAATGTGGCAGGTGCATTGCACAATCCAAAGAGATTCCTCCTATAAGCAAATACACCATATGGACAAGTAAATGACATTTTTTCCTGATCCTTGGGGTCTACAACAATCTGGTTGTAGCCCGAATACCCGTCCAAAAAATAGTAGTACTCATGTCCTGCCAATCTTTCAAGCATTTGGTCCATGAAGGGCAGGGGAAAGTGATCCTTTCGGGTGGCTTCATTAAGTTTCCGGTAGTCAATGCACATACGCCATCCGGTCACCATTCTTGTGGGTATCAATTCATTTTTTCATTTGCCACAACAGTGATCCCTCCCTTCTTAGGAAATACTTGCACTGAGCTTACCCAAGGGCTGTCCGAGATGGGGTAGATCACCCCAGCTTGCCACAACTTCAACATTTCTTTCTGAACCACTTCATTCATAGTTGGGTTCAGCCTCCTTTGTTGCTTTCTTAAGGGTTTGGCATCCTCTTCAAGTAAGATTTTATGCATGCACATTGAAGGACTGATCCCCTTTAAATCTGAAAGTGTCCAGCCTATGGCATCCTTGTGTTGTCTCAGCACTTGGATAAGTTCCTCTTCTTGTTCCTTACTCAGACTTGAATTTATGATCACTGGGTAGGTGTTGTTGGCACCCAGATATGCATACTTCAAGCTGGGTAGTAAGGCTTTCAGCTCTAGTTTTGGTGACTTCGCATCTTTGTTGTCTGTGGTAGTTGGCATGATTGAGTTCCTCATGGTTGCTTGTGGTAATTTTTCATCTGATGCTTGATGACAAGTCATCATATACCTATTTTTCTATGCTTTTTCATACAAGAAATTGATGAATTGTGCTTAAATATTGAATGCTTTTATACTTAATTGGTATATTACCTTGATCTTTTAATTTTATAAATCTTGTAGGAAATAAGAAGAAAAAGAAGCAAAGAAGCACAAAATAAGCCAAAAAGGAGAAAAAAAGAGCTTTGGGGTACACTTTGAAGTTGGGGTACACTTTGGAGCCTTAGGCCACGCTTTTAAAAGCGTGGTCCATGACCAAATTAATGGAGAATAAGCAATCAGCGCACACTACCCTGCTCTTGCCAAGGGCAGGGCAGAATCATGATGAAACAAAGTGAGGTGGAGCAAATTTTCGCTAAGTTAAAATTTGGCCGCTCACAGCATGACCATGCCTACTTCAAAGGACTATAACTTGAGCTACAGACGTCCGATTGATGTGCTTCCAGTTGTGTTGGAAAGCTGACATTCAGAGCTTTTCAACGATATATAGCAATCCATATTTGGCGCACAATTGAGGCATGAATGAAAGTCATCTTTAAGGGCCAAAAATAAGCAAAAATAAACCAATGTGCTTCCACCAAGGTTCGAAGCTGGAGCCTCACCCCAAAGCAAAGTAGCACTCATTTTTCAGGTCTGCCCTCTTGGAGAGCAGGGCAATGTCGTGTTTCTCTTCATGAAGAATCAAGGAAAATTGCTCCCCCAAATGCTTTCACCAAGGTTCGAACACAAGACCTCCAAGGAAGCCAAGCCTTATACGTGAATTAGGTGCCAAGGAAACCAAGGAAAAATTGCAACAACTTCCTCCACCAAGATTCGAACTTGGGACTTCACCCAAGAACAAGGAAAGCGCTGCCCACAAGGAGGGCAGAGCAACATTCCTTGGTGCATGGCACGCACAATTTGGCACGGCCAGGAGCTTGGGCACACATCCTTGGCGCATCGCAGCACGGGCAGGGAGGCAAAGCTTGGACACACCATGACAACATTGCCCTGCCCTCCACAAGGGCAGGGCAGCATCCTGATGCCCCTCCCAAAATTTGGCACGCTAGTTGGATCCTTACACAAGGCTTCCCTGCTCTGCCCTCCACAAGGGCAGGGCAGCCTCCTGGGAGCAAATAATCATGGGCCAAAAGTTCAATTTCATATAAATTCAATTCCTCACCAAATTGAATCAAGGCCATCCAAGACCCATTCTCCCTCAAATCCAAAGCAAGCAAAAGCCCACTCAACATGACTCAAAGGCACACAGAGAAGCTAGATTAGGATTTTTATTTTTGTGAATTTGTTTTTAATTTCAATTTCATTTTATTTTCATTTTGTAAAAAGCCTATATAAAGGCATCACTCTCATTTTCAAAAGAGGAGCTCGATTAAAAAAAAAAGGCTAGCTCCACTAGGGAGCATTAGGAATTGAGAGTTCTCTCTCTTAGTTTTCATTTCTGTTTGAATTTTGGATCAAGAATTGAAGGAATTCTGTTTCACTTGATCTGAAATCTCTTGTTCTTCTTCTGCATAATTTGAGGAAATTGAGAAATTGGATCTGAAGTTTCTTTTACTGCTTTCATCTTTCTTCTCTTCTGCAATTGTTCTTGGTTGGATCAAGGAAGGAATTGAGATCTAGACTTATTTTCTAGTCTCTTTGATTTCCTGAGATCTTCAATCTCATTTGGCAATTAAACTGAATTTAATTTCTGTTTGCTTCTTCAAGCAATTCTGCTTTCTGTTTAAGATTTGTTGCAAGTTACTTTTCTGCTTGATTGCTCCTTACATTCTCTTGTTGAATTTTAATTCCCAGCACCCAAGTCCTTTTAATTTTCATGCAATTTAATTATTCTGCAATTATTCTAAGTGTTGCTTATTGCTTTCCTTTAAATTTTCTGCACCCATTCCCCTTTATATTTACTGCAATTTATATTTCTTGTCATTTAAGTTTCTGCAATTTACATTGCTTGCTCTTTAAGCTTCCTACCTATTTACATTCTGCAATTTAAGTTCACTGCTATTTACATTCTGCTGCAACAATTCTCACTCACCAATGTTAGCTTGACTAAACTAATCACCCACTAAAGTTGCTTGATCCATCATTCCCTGTGGGTTCGACCTCACTCTTGTGAGTTATTACTACTTGATGCGACCCGGTATACTTGCCGGTTGGATTTGTGTGTTGGAAAATTCGTTTTCCGCAAAAACACCATCAAGTTTTTGGCGCCGTTGCTGGGGATTGATTAGATCAACAATGATTAAGTGGGTGAGAAATCTAGATTAAGCAGTTTTTGATTTTTATTCTCTGTTTTAAAGTGAAACCAAGGTGTTTGAGTTTTTGCCTCACTAAGAAATTCTCATCTCTGATATGAGTAATTTCAATTTCCATTGGTGTTGTGTTTTACAAAATTCAAATGGAGTTCAACTCATCTTATGATCAAACAAATTTTATGGGATATTACCCACCATCACCAATTTCCAATGATGGCTGGGAATATCACCAACAAATTACAGATCCTGAGCACTCCAATTCATGGAGCTTTGCTTCAGAGACACAAGATGAGCAAGAGAATCATATGTGATACTTCCCACCACCACAAAATGATTCAAGTCATTATTCTAATAGTGGCTGGGAGTATCACCAAGGAATGAAAGAGCATCCACCCTCACGTCCCAGTTTCTCATTTGAAAGTTCTTCTTCACTTGGTTATGCCTCAACACAAAGTTTCCTCCAAAATCCATACAAGTCATTCCATCAATCACACAACTCATTCCACACCCCTCAACACAACTTCACCACAACACATCCACGTCACCAAAATTACTCTCAACTTTCATCTCTTGAACCAGCAGATGAGGATTACCTTCAAGCCATTGAAATACATAGAAAACTTGTGGAAAGATACACACAAACCCCAATCCTGGAAAGAAATCATCCTCAAGAAGACAGAAGGGCATGTAGAGCAAAGGAGGATTCATTCAAGATCACCAAGTGTTAAGGATGAGGAACAATCTGTGAGTGAAGAAGAGGAAGAAGAGGTTCCTATATCAATTGAAATTGCAATAAAGAATGAGGTTGTTGAAAATGAAACTGCACTTGAGGTGACAAAGGAACATGAAAATTCACAACTCTTTCAAACTTCCCTGAAACAAAACGGCTCAACAATTGAATCCATGATTGAAAGATATGAAGAGGAGATGAAGAAATGTTGGGAAGATCAACAAACCTCCTCAATGAAAAAGCTATTAAGTCAAATGTTGAGTGCAAGAGAGGAAGTGGAAGAACAAGAAAGTGAGAAAGACACTCAAGAGGAGTCACACTCAAGTGAAGTAAAGAGGAAAGAGGAAAGGCTCAAGGAACCATCAATCCAAGAGGCTCTTCATGAAAAGAAGACTCCAACAATCACACAACCCCCAAGACTTGGATTCAAGGAAGTGAAGGCAATTAACAAAAGCACCAAGAAGAGGATTGTGACCAAGCTACCAAAGAAAATAATCATGAAGAATAAAGGGTCAACCACAAGCAATCCAACCCCTGGACCATTAGCAAGCAAGCTCAGTCAAGCCATGTACAAAAGAAAGCTTGCTGAGAAGAAACCAAGACATGGGGCAATAGCTGAATCTTCTCCCCCCTTGAGGTCATTCCTCTTAACAAATTGGAAGAAGAGGAAGAAAGTGAAGAACAACATGCCAACAGTAGGTAATGTTTCTCTTCCTTGCTTTGCTTTCTTTCTTTGCTTTGTTTAAATTCAATAAATTGGCATATGGTTACATTCCAAGTTTGGTGTTTCCTTGCAACAAATTATTTTCAATATTTTTGGATGATTGCATCAAATCAAAAATGAAAGTGACACACCAAGATTCTAAGTTTGGTGTGCCACTTATTCTTCTAGGCAATTCATTCAAGCAACACTACTTGTCTGCATAATCATCATGCCTCTACAATTTTATTTTACTCTTTTGGTTTAACATTTTAGTTTCCTCTTTATTCATTTACGTGTTTTCAATGCTTTCTTTTATTAACTGTATTTGTTTATACATCACCAAGAGAGCTTTATTCATGACAAGATTCTTGGCTTGGTGATTGTATTTAACATACAACAGTTTCATTTAGTCTTGTTTCAAATAAAATTGACATATGGTTGCATTCTAAGTTTGGTGTTGCTATGCAACAAAATTTGGTTCTAATTCTTACTAGATACTTGCATTAATTTCAAGTGAAAGTGTCACACTAAGTTTGGTGTGCCACTTATCTTTTATGCAATGTATTGTGCTCACCTTCTTATGTTTGCAATCAAAATGTCTCTGTCTCTAGTGCTTTGATTGTTATCTTTCATTTTGCTTGCTTAAAACACATGTGCTACTAACATTTCATTGTGTAAGACATTCATGATCCATCTTAGCCCCATAGCCATTGTTCTAATTGTTGCTTGAGGATAAGCAAGCATTCTGAGTTGGTATGGGAAGGAGAAGAATGGGAGGAAAATGACAACAATAGAGAAGATGAATTGCAAGGTTGTAAAGTTCCTTTTCCTCTCATTTATTCCCAGCACTTTAAATTGCATTATTGTCTTTATATTTTCTGTATGCATGTGTGGTATGACTAAGCATAGCTTGAATTTGATTTATAACATGGTGCTGTACCATTATGACTACTAACTTGAGTTTTGTGAGTTCAAAAGCAGTAAAGCATCATGATCATAAACAAACAAGGAATTAAAGAAGAATTTTGCATGTGCATACAAGTATTGGAAAGCTAGTATGATTGATTGTTGCTCAATTGCATTGGATTTTATTTAATTGAAGTTTTTCATCTAGTACATTTTGTGAAATTTTTTGAAATCATGAAAACCTTGAAGAAGCAAATACAATTAAAGCAAGAAAAGAAAAAAGGGAAAGAATGAGAAAGCTGAAGGCTCTGAGTACCAATGGCAATTTATTTGCTAAGTGCTTGTGGTGTTTATGTATCAAGCCAAATGCTTGAAAATAAAACACTTAGAAGTCAAGGCTAGGCTCAAGTGCAAAAGCACTCCCTCAAAGCTCAAGGCTCTGAGCATCAATGATTAGAGAGTCAAGAAAAGAAAAGAAAAATGAGCTTAATGAAGTCCTCTAATTAAATGCTTGTGGTGCTTATGTATCAAGTGGTAATACTTGAAAACAAAGCATTTAGAAGTCGTAGCTTTGTTATTAACTCATGGGGCAAAGCACCCAAAAGGAGAAGCTAAAAAAAAAATCAAAAGCTTGTTTCAAGGAAGAATTATAAGAAAAAGATTTCATAAAATGAGCTAGATAGAAGCATCAATCATTTACATTTCTTTTGTGATTGAAGCATGCATAGAAAACTAGCTAACCATGAACATTGAGTTGCTATTCTTCTTACCTTAGATTGTCAATCTTTATTGCATGATTCTTTTCTTGCTTGAGGACAAGCAAGATTTAAGTTTGGTGTTGTGATGACAAGTCATCATATACCTATTTTTCTATGCTTTTTCATACAAGAAATTGATGAATTGTGCTTAAATATTGAATGCTTTTATACTTAATTGGTATATTTCCTTGATCTTTTAATTTTATAAATCTTGTAGGAAATAAGAAGAAAAAGAAGCAAAGAAGCACAAAATAAGCCAAAAAGGAGAAAAAAAAGAGCTTTGGGGTACACTTTGAAGTTGGGGTACACTTTGGAGCCTTAGGCCACGCTTTTAAAAGCGTGGTCCATGACCAAATTAATGGAGAATAAGCAATCAGCGCACACTGCCCTGCTCTTGCCAAGGGCAGGGCAGAATCATGATGAAACAAAGTGAGGTGGAGCAAATTTTCGCTAAGTTAAAATCTGGCCGCTCACAGCATGACCATGCCTACTTCAAAGGACTATAACGTGAGCTGCAGACGTCCGATTGATGTGCTTTCAGTTGCGTTGGAAAGCTGACATTCAGAGCTTTCCAACGATATATAGCAATCCATATTTGGCGCACAATTGAGGCATGAATGAAAGGCATCTTTAAGGGCCAAAAATAAGCAAAAATAAACCAATGTGCTTCCACCAAGGTTCGAAGCTAGAGCCTCACCCCAAAGCAAAGTAGCGCTCATTTTTCTGCTCTGCCCTCTTGGAGAGCAGGGCAATGTCGTGTTTCTCTTCATGAAGAATCAAGGAAAATTGCTCCCCCAAATGCTTTCACCAAGGTTCGAACACAAGACCTCCAAGGAAGCCAAGCCTTATACGTGAATTAGGTGCCAAGGAAACCAAGGAAAAATTGCAACAACTTCCTCCACCAAGATTCGAACTTGGGACTTCACCCAAGAACAAGGAAAGCGCTGCCCACAAGGAGGGCAGAGCAACATTCCTTGGTGCATGGCACGCACAATTTGGCACGGCCAGGAGCTTGGGCACACATCCTTGGCGCATCGCAGCACGGGCAGGGAGGCAAAGCTTGGACACACCATGACAACATTGCCCTGCCCTCCACAAGGGCAGGGCAGCATCCTGATGCCCCTCCCAAAATTTGGCACGCTAGTTGGATCCTTACACAAGGCTTCCCTGCTCTGCCCTCCACAAGGGCAGGGCAGCCTCCTGGGAGCAAATAATCATGGGCCAAAAGTTCAATTTCATATAAATTCAATTCCTCACCAAATTGAATCAAGGCCATCCAAGACCCATTCTCCCTCAAATCCAAAGCAAGCAAAAGCCCACTCAACATGACTCAAAGGCACACAGAGAAGCTAGATTAGGATTTTTATTTTTGTGAATTTGTTTTTAATTTCAATTTCATTTTATTTTCATTTTGTAAAAAGCCTATATAAAGGCATCACTCTCATTTTCAAAAGAGGAGCTCGATTAAAAAAAAAGGCTAGCTCCACTAGGGAGCATTAGGAATTGAGAGTTCTCTCTCTTAGTTTTCATTTCTGTTTGAATTTTGGATCAAGAATTGAAGTAATTCTGTTTCACTTGATCTGAAATCTCTTGTTGTTCTTCTGCATAATTTGAGGAAATTGAGAAATTGGATCTGAAGTTTCTTTTACTGCTTTCATCTTTCTTCTCTTCTGCAATTGTTCTTGGTTGGATCAAGGAAGGAATTGAGATCTAGACTTGTTTTCTAGTCTCTTTGATTTCCTGAGATCTTCAATCTCATTTGGCAATTAAACTGAATTTAATTTCTGTTTGCTTCTTCAAGCAATTCTGCTTTTTGTTTAAGATTTGTTGCAAGTTACTTTTCTGCTTGATTGCTCCTTACATTCTCTTGTTGAATTTTAATTCCCAGCACCCAAGTCCTTTTAATTTTCATGCAATTTAATTATTCTGCAATTATTCTAAGTGTTGCTTATTGCTTTCCTTTAAATTTTCTGCACCCATTCCCCTTTATATTTACTGCAATTTATATTTCTTGTCATTTAAGTTTTTGCAATTTACATTGCTTGCTCTTTAAGCTTCCTGCCTATTTACATTCTGTAATTTAAGTTCACTGCTATTTACATTCTGCTGCAACAATTCTCACTCACCAATGTTAGCTTGACTAAACTAATCACCCACTAAAGTTGCTTGATCCATCAATCCCTGTGGGATCGACCTCACTCTTGTGAGTTATTACTACTTGATGCGACCCGGTATACTTGCCGGTTGGATTTGTGTGTTGGAAAATTCGTTTTCCGCCAAAACACCATCAATGCTTGCTCTAGCTCAATATTTTCTTTGCATTGTTCTTCTCCCATAACTTCTTGAACTATCTGTTCCATGGTATCTACCAGTATGCATTCCCCTATGGGTTCCTTGGGGTAACTCATTGCTTTGAAGACATTGAAGACCATTTTTTCTTCATGCAATCTCAAGACTAATTCCCCTTTCTGCACATCAATGATGGCTCCAGCAGTAGCTAGAAATGGTCTTCCTAGAATAATTGACGTGTTGCCTTCCTCTTCCATGTCCAGCACAACGAAATCAGCAGGGAAAATGAACTCTCTCACTTTCACTAGCAAGTCTTCCACCACCCCATGTGAAAACTTAAATGTTCTGTCAGCCAATTAGAGTGCCATTCTTGTTGGCTTGGCTTCCTCAATCTTTATCCTTCTCATCATGGTTAGGGACATAAGATTTATGCTAGCTCCTAAATCACACAAAGCTTTCTCAATAGTGATGTCCCCTATGATGTAGGGAATCTGAAAACTCCCTGGGTCTTTCAGCTTTTAAGGAAACTTCTTCTGTATGATGGCGCTGCATTCTTCAGTCAACACTATGATTTTTTTTGCCTCCTAGTTTTTCTTTTTGGTTATGAGCTCCTTCAAGAACTTGGCATAAAGTGGCATTTGTTCTAATGCCTTAGTGAATGGTATGTTGATTTGGAGCTTCTTGAAGATCTCTAGAAACTTAGAGAACTGGCCATCCTTCCCATCTTTTCTCAATCTTTGTGGGTATGGAGCTTTTGGCACATAAGGCTTCAAAACTGATTTTGGTGGAGGTGAAACTACGGTCTCCCCTTCATCCTCGTTTCCATGTTTTGGTGCAACCTCTTCATGATTATCTTTGCTTGGGGCTCCTCCCTCTACAACCTTCCCACTTCTTAGAGTTATGGCTTTGCATTCCCCTCTTGGGTTAGCCATGGTATCGCTGGAAAATGTGTGTGTGGAAAGTGGAATTTGTTTAGACAAAATTCCCACTTGTGCTTCCAACTTTGAGATTGTTGCACCTTGATTTTTCAAATTTGACCTGTATTCCTCTTGATTAACATCTATCCTTCTGTCTATTTGTGCTTATCTGTCCATGAGGGAGGAGACTGCCCCTGAAATCTGGGATGATAGTTGTGCTATTGTAGCCTCCATCCTCTCAAAGTTGCTCTTAATTTCGCATGGTTGCATAGTTGAGGATGGTGCATCTTGATTGAGGTTGTTATGCATGGGTTGGTTGTTATGGTATGATGTGTTTTGTGAGTTATGGTAGGGTCTATGGTTCCCTGTTTGATGGTTGGGGTTGTGGTTTTGTTGATTTGATGCATAAGACTTGTTGTGGTCTTGGTTGTGGTTTTGTTGATTTTCCCACCCAAAGTTTGGGTGGTTCTTCCAACTTGGGTTGTATGTCTTATAGTGTGGGTCATATGGTGTTCTGGATGAATTGTGCACATAATTGACTTCTTCCCAGTCACCTTTAGATTCTGATGCATTTCCTTTTTATTGTGGAGTTTGATCTTAAATAACTGAGACTTGGTTGGCCTCCATCCTCTTGGTTAAGGTTGCTATTTGTGCTACAATTACCTTGTTTTGAGCTAACAAAGCATTTACAGAGTTGAGTTCTAGCACTCCCTTCTTCTGAGTCCTTTCTGAGGCATAGAAATACTCATTTTCAGCTACAGTCTCAATGACATCTATGGCCTCTTCAATGGTTTTCTTTTTGTTGAGTGAGCCTCCTGAAGAATGATCCACTGCCTTCGTTGCTTCATAGGATAGCCCCTCATAAAAGATATGTAGTTGTACCCATTCATTGAACATTTCTGGTGGGCATCTTCTTGTAAGATCTTTGAATCTCTCCCAAGCCTCATAGAGTGTTTCTCCATCTTATTGTCTAAAAGTTTGTACCTCAACTCTCAGCCTATTAATTCTTTGTGGAGGGTAAAATCTTGCAAGGAATCTGTTCATGACCTCATCCCATGTAGTTAGGCTATCCTTGGAGAATGATTCCAACCACTTTGCTGCCTTATCTCTGAGTGAGAAAGGGAACAAGAGTAGTTTGTAGATGTCAGGGTGTATCCCGTTGGACTTTACAGTATCACATATCCTCAAGAATGTGCTGAGATGTTCATTAGGATCTTCTTGGGCACTTCCTCTATATGAGCAATTATTCTGAACAAGTATGATGAGCTGAGGCTTCAGCTCAAAGTTATTAGCATGAATTATTGGCTTTAGGATACTACTGCCACAATTCCCTGGATTTGGGTTGATGTAGGAGCCTAAGACTCTCCTTTCTTGCCCATCATGATTGACTGGGCCTCCTCTGGCATGGTTATGAACTTCTTCCTCATGATGATTCTCCATATTCTCCTCTATGTTTGTTTCAAAATACTCTTCTTCTTCCTCAGCACCAACGACTCTCTTTCCTCTTACTTCCTTCCTTAATCTAAAGAAGGTTCTCTCATGTTCTGAATCAAAGGAAGTTGAAGCTCCGCTTCTCCTACCTGTCATACAACCAATCAAGACAAAAAAGTAATAAAGAAAGTGGGTGAATGAATTACTTTGTTAGAGTAATTGTCAGTGTGAGTGGTGCAATTGATCAAACAGTTAGAAGGGTGAAAATGTGGATAATCAGCGAAGAATGAAATAAAGCCCAAAATAAAAAAATAAAAAATAAAAAATAAAATAACAAGGAAAATTAAATTGCTTAATCTAGCTCTCCAATCAATTTAATCACTGTCAAATTTAAGCCAATCCCCGGCAACGGTGCCATAAAACTTGATGAATCTAATTTACTACCCCTTCTAAAATTTTAGTGAATCAGTTCTTTTGGCAAGCGCACCAAAATTATCGCCAAGTAATAACCCACAGTAGAGTGGGATCATATCCACAGAGATTGGCAAATCCAAGCAGTTTTAATTGATTGATAAATTAGTCAAGCGGATCAATAAGATTGTGAAGTGCAGAATTGTAAATGACTAAAATGTAAAGAAAAACAATAAAGTGCAGAAATGGAAATTGCAGAATATAAAGTGCTGAATCATAAATGACTTGAATATAAATGGGAATGGGGAATTGCTGAATGTAAAGTTAAGCTATAAAGAAATGAATAGACAAGAATGGGGAAATTCATTGAGATTGGGAGATGTTGTCTCTGTGGATCAAATCTAGCTTAGATCTTCTTCACTCATGCAACTCATTGACCTCTTGGCAATCATGATTGATTGAGCCCAAATCCCTTGGTGACTCAATCTCCTAGATCTTGATCAATAGCCAATTCCTTGGTTTAATTGCTCATGAAGAGAGATATGCTTGGTCCTTGATTATACCACACACCCTTGTAGGTCCAGGTAGAGGGGGGATTATATGTCACGTATCCCATCACCAAAACCCAGAATCTACTTAAATGTGAGAAGGAATTTCAAGCATGGTTTCATGTTTCCTTTTCCAAGGTTCCCATGAAACCCAATTGCATTCAACCTCTTTCCCAAGATGACTGAACACTAAGCATTATGAACGAAATTCCTCCTAGCAAAACAAGAGAAGATGAAGAGAAGAAGAATTTTACTATTATCAATTTATCAAGTACAACAGAGCTCCCTCTCTCAATGAGAGGGAAGTTTGCTACTCATAGCTTGAAAAGTACTCAAAAGTGGATTGTAAAAGTGGATCTAGAACTAACTGCTTAACCCCTCTTCAATACACTTTGGGGGTATGTATACTACTGATGATTGGATTTTTGACGGTTTAGAATTTCACTAATGAAATCTCGTTGTAAAGTATAGTTTCTAAACCAACAATAACCCTTTCATACAAAAAGTTGTTTGTCACAAGTACAAACCCCTAAATTTATAAAACGAAGTATTGGACCTCGGGTCGTTCTCCTTAGGAATTACAATAAAGTGTCTTGTTATTGGTTATGAGTTATTTTGGGGTTTTGGATAAGAAGCGTGAAAAGTAAATGGTAATGAAAATAAACTAATAACTATAAAAGGCTCTTGGCAAGATATGAAAATTGGAAGTCCTATCCTAGTTATCCTTCTCAATTGTGATGAGAATTGTTCATTGCTACCACTTAGTTAACCTCTAACCATGGAGGGAAGTCAAGTGGATGAATCAATTTGATTCCTCAAGTCCTAATCAACTCCTAAAGGAATGACTAGCTTTAGAGACATTCAAATCAATTAGCAACTTCTAATTATCAATCAACAAGGGAATTAGATAACTCAAGAGTCACTAATTACTCTACCTAGGCCAAGAGGAACAAAATCTACACTAGGACTCAACCAAGCATTTCATCAAACACTTGGAAGGCACAAAAGGAAAGCATAGTAAATCAACAACAAGAATGAAATCTAACAACAATTATTACAAAGAACTTAACAACAACAATCAAGGAAATCACAATTATCATGAATTACCTCAAATTGCATTATTGAAAGAAAACAAATGAATAACAATCTATCCAAAACAAAATGAAGAATTACAATCATTAAGGTACATAACTAGAAAGAGGAAAAGGAGAAGATTAAAACTTGATGAGGGAAAAACCGAATTGAAGCATGAATTAAACCTAGATCTAAGAGGAGAGATTAACCTAATCCTAATCCTAGAGAGAAGTGAGAGTTTCTCTCTCTAAACTACTCTAAACTAAAGCTATGACTAATGGTAACTAACTTCTCCTTCTTTTCTCCTTCAATCCTTGACCCTTTTATTCCTTTCTATCAGTAATTGGCGCCAAAATGGGTTCAGAAACCCCCTCAATTCGCCAGGCACGTGTTGCTTTAATCAAGTCATGTGCGATCGTCGACGAGTGCGCGCACGGTACGCGTGCGCGTCGCTGGCCGATTGTGCAATGTGCGCGCGAGCGCCTTGTGCGCGTGCGCGTGTTTGGTCAAGATCAATTCTTTGGTTTTTGTGCTTCTCTCCATTTGCATGCTTTCTTCCTTGCTCCCTTGATCCATGTCTAGTGATGAGCGGATAATTTATACGCTTTTTGGCATTATTTTTAGTATGTTTTTAGTATGTTTTAGTTAGTTTTTAGTATATTTTTATTAGTTTTTAGTTAAAATTCACTTTTCTGGACTTTACTATGAGTTTGTGTGTTTTTCTGTGATTTCAGGTATTTTCTGGCTGAAATTGAGGGACTTGAGCAAAAATCTGATTCAGAGACTGAAAAGGACTGCAGATGTTGTTGGATTCTGACCTCCCTGCAGTCGAAGTGGATTTTCTGGAGCTACAAAAGCCCAATTGGCTCGCTCTCAACGGCGTTGGAAAGTAGACATCCTGGGCTTTCCAGCAATGTATAATAGTCCATACTTTGCCCAAGATTGGATGGCCCAAACTGGCATTTCAAATCAGCTCAAAACTGCCCGGTGTTAAACGCCGGAACTGGCACAAGAATGGGAGTTAAACGCCCAAATTGGCACAAAAGCCGGCGTTTAAATCCAAGAAGAGTCTCTACACAAAAATGCTTCAATGCTCAGCACAAGCACACACCAAGTGGGCCCGGAAGTGGATTTTTCTGTCATTTACTCATTTCTGTAAACCTTAGGCTACTAGTTTTTTATAAATAGGACCTTTTGCTATTGTATTTTCATCTTGGGATCTTAGATCATCTTTTGATCTTTGAATCTTTGGATCCTTGATCATTTTGAGTCTTTTGATCATGTATTGGGAGGCTGGCCATTCGGCCATGCCTAGACCTTGTTCTTATATATTTTCAACGGTGGAGTTTCTACACACCATAGATTAAGGTGTGGAGCTCTGCTGTACCTCGAGTATTAATGCAATTACTATTGTTCTTCTATTCAATTCAGCTTGTTCTTATTCCAAGATATTCATTCGGACTCAAGAACTTGATGAATGAGATGATTATGTGACGCTCATCATCATTCTCACTTATGAACGCGTGCCTGACAACCACTCCCGTTCTACAAGCAAACAAGGCTTGAATGTTTATCTCTTGGATTCTTTAATTGGAATCTTCGTGGTATAAGCTAGAATTGATGGCGGCATTCAAGAGAATCCGGAAGTTCTAAACCTTGTCTGTGGTATTCTGAGTAGGATTCAATTATTGAATGACTGTGACGAGCTTCAAACTCCTGAAGGCTGGGCGTTAGTGACAGACGCAAAAGAATCATTGGATTCTATTCCAACCTGATTGAGAACCGACAGATGATTAGCCGTGCCGTGACAGGGTGCGTTGAACATTTTCACTGAGAGGACGGGACTGTAGCCACTGATAACGGTGATGCCCAACATACAGCTTGCCATGGAAAGGAGTAAGAAGGATTGGATGAAGACAGTAGGAAAGCAGAGAGACGGAAGGGACAAAGCATCTCCATTCGCTTATCTGAAGTTTTCACCAATGAATTACATAAGTATCTCTATCTTTATTTTATGTTTTATTCATAAATCATCTATAACCATTTGAATCTGCCTGACTGAGATTTACAAGGTGACCATAGCTTGCTTCATACCAACAATCTCCGTGGGATCGACCCTTACTCACGTAAGGTTTATTACTTGGACGACCCAGTGCACTTGCTGGTTAGTTGTGCGAAGTTGTGTTTATACCATGGTATTGAGCACCAAGTTTTTGGATTCATTACCGGGGATTATTTGAGTTGTGAAAAGTAGTGATCACAATTTTGTGCACCATCTAGCCTATTTCAACCTGAGATTACTAGCAAACACATCAAGGCATCTTATGGAATCAAGGATGAATTAAAATTATCAAATTAAAGGCTTAAAAAGCATGTTTTTACACTTAAGCACAAATACGGGAGAGATAACAAAACCATGCCAATTCATAGGCTAAATGCGAGAAAAGGTCATCAAAATATTCTAAATTCAATACAAGATAAACCCTAAAAATGGGGTTTATCAACTACTCCTAGTGAAAATAAAGAAATTACAAAAGTGAAAAGGGGAAAATTACATTTTGGGAGGGAAAGAAAGCACTCAGTAAACGTGACTCCTTAGCTGGCATGTGGCTGGCGCTTCATCAGCTTGTCACGTGCCCTTCAAAATGGCTTGGCGTGCCACGCTCAATCCTTCAAGTGGCACTGACGTTAGGATTTTTGCTAGTAAAGAATTTTGTAAAAATATAGTCGCATTGTGAGTATAGATTCTAAACCAATAGAAAATCCCTTCGTACAAACGTTTTGGTTGTCACAAGTAACAAAACCCAATAAATTTATAAACCGAAGTATTCAAACCTCGGGTCGTCTTCTTAAGGAATTGCAGGGAAGTATGATTTATTAGTGGTTATGGAAAAATAGTGTTTGGGTTTGAAAAAGGTTTTAAGCAAGAGAAATAGATTGCAAGAATTAATAAATTAATAACTAATAAAACTCTTGGCAAGGTATGAAAACTGGAAGTCCTATCCCAGTTATCCTTATCAATTGTGATGAGAATTGAATTTTTCTCCCACTAAGTTAACCTCTAACTATGAAGGTAAGTCAAGTGGATGGAATAAGTTTGGTTCCTCAGGTCCTAGTCTTTCCTTGGAAAAGGCTAGAGTTAGTGGAACTCGAGTTAATTTTTGAAGAATTCCAATTTTCAGTCGAGAATGAGTTTGACCACTCAAGAGTTACCAATTAATCAATTAAAGCCAAGAATATAAAAAGCTAAATTGAAATCATAAATATCCGGAATACCTTAAGTTATATTGAATGAAGATGTCAATTCTAACATGGACAATATTCATAAGCCAATTGGGCAACATAAATCAAACACAAATAAAAGCTTCAGAGTAAACAAAAATAGAAGAGAAACATAAATTATTGAACCTGGTATGAAGAAACAATCCTAATCCTAATAGAAATCCTAATCCTAAATCCTAAGGGAGAGGAGAGAACCTCTCTCTCTAAAAACTACATCTAAAACCTAAAATTATGAGTAATGATTGAATCTCTAGTCCCCTATGAGTCTCTGCATGTTCCCTGACTTTAATCTGTGTTTCTGGGCCGAAAATTGGGTTGAAATGTGGCCCAGAGTATCTGCCAGCAACTTTTGTAATTCTGCAGATCGTGCACGTCACGCGTCCGCGTCGTCCACGCGATCGTGTCACTCAGCGTTTTTTCGTACCATGCGTGCACGTCGTCCACGCATTTGCGTCGTTCGTGCAGCTTCCAATCAGCGCAGTCGCATCAGGCAGGCGAACGCGTCACTCTGATTTCTTCCATTTCGCGCAGTCGCGTGAGCCATGCGACTGCGTGACTTCTCGCTGGTCATCTCCCCAATTCCTTGTGTTCCTTCCATTTTTTTCCACGCTTCCTCTTCATTCTCTAAGCCATTCCTGCCCAATGAAGCCTGAAACACTTAACACACAGATCAAGGCATCGAATGGTAATAAGAAAGGATTAAGATTAGCTAAATTAAGACCAAATAAGCATGTATTCAATCATAGAACTAAACTAGGAAGGAATTGTAAAATCATGCAAATCCTATGAATAAGTGGGTGAAAAGCTTTATAAAACCACTCAATTAAATACAATATAAACCATAAAATAGTGGTTTCTCAGGCACGCTCGTCCCTTGTCAACCTTGGCGTGCCACGCCTTCGAACTTAAGTGGCACGCCATAGTGGCATTCTTGTGTTGGTGTGCCACGCCTTCGAGCTCAAGTGGCACGCCCTTTGATTTTTCCATTTCGTTTGCCTCTGGAAACTTGAAATAGCGTGGCACGCCCAGGGTCTGGCATGCCACGCCCTTGTTATGTGCTTGGCTAAGCTTCTCTGGAAAGTTACACTAGCGTGGCACGCCCAGGGTCTGGCATGCCACGCCCCTTTGTGAGTGAGTGGTTCCTTTGTTTGGCGTGCCACGCCACGAACTCAAGTAGCACTCCCCAATGATGCTTTGGCCTCTGAATGACACTGGCGTGCCACGCCTGGTTGCTCAAGTGGCACGCCTAAGTGAAGAATAGTGATTGGTGTGCCACGCTGGTGGACGAAATTGTGATCACATTGATGAGCGGATAATTTATACGCTTTTTGGCATTGTTTTTAGGTAGTTTTTAGTAAGTTCAAGCTACTTTTAGGAATGTTTTCCTTAGTTTTTATGTTAAATTCACATTTCTGGACTTTACTATGAGTTTGTGTGTTTTTCTGTGATTTCAGGTAAATTCTGACTAAAATTGAGGGATTTGAGCAAAACTCTGAAAAAGGCTGACAAAAGGACTGCTGATGCTGTTGGATTCTGACCTCCCTGCACTCGAAATGGATTTTCTGGAGCTACAGAACTCCAATTGGCGCGCTCTCAACGGCGTTGGAAAGTAGACATCCAGGGCTTTCCAGCAATATATAATAGTCCATACTTTATTTGAATAATGACGACGTAACTTGGCGTTGAACGCCAAGTTCATGCTGCTATCTGGAGTTAATAAACGCCAGAAAAACGTCATGATCCGGAGTTGAACGCCCAAAACACGTCATAACTCGAAGTTCAACTCCAAGAGAAGCCTCAGCTCGTGGATAGATTAAGCTCAGCCCAAGCATACACCAAGTGGGCCCCGGAAGTGGATTTATGCATCAATTACTTACTCATGTAAACCCTAGTAGCTAGTCTAGTATATATAGGACATTTATCTATTGTATTAGACATCTTTTGACAGTTTAATCTCCTTGAATATTTGGTCACTTGATCATGGAGAGGGCTGGCCATTCGGCCATGCCTGAACCTCTTTCATTTATGTATTTTCAACGGTGGAGTTTCTGCACACCATAGATTAAGGGTGTAGAGCTCTGCTGTACCTCAAGTATTAATGAAATTCTATTTTCTTTTATTCAATTCCTCTTTTATTCTTATTCCAAGATATTCATTCGTACCCAAGAACATGATGAATGTGATGAGTCAGATAACCCTCATTATCATTCTCACTTATGAACGCGCGTGATTGACAACCACTTCCGTTCTACATGCAACAGAGCTTGAATGCGTATCTCTTAGATTTCCCAACAGAATCTTCGTGGTATAAGCTAGATAGATGGCGGCATTTATGAGGATCCGGAAAGTCTCACCTTGTCTGTGGTATTCCGAGTAGGATCCTGGGAATCCGGAAAGTCTAACCTTGTCTGTGGTATTCCGAGTAGGATTCCGGTAATGAATGACTGTGACGTGCTTCAAACTTGCAAGTGCTGGGCGTTAGTGACAGACGCAAAAGAATCAAGGGATTCTATTCCAGTAGGCACGGGAACCAACCAGTGATTAGCCGTACTGTGACAGAGTGCGTGAGCATTAGTTTTCACTGCGAGGATGGGATGTAGCCATCAACCATGGGTGATGCCTCCAGACGATAGCCGTGCGAGTGACAGCCGCATAGGATCATTTCCCGAGAGATTGAAAGTAGCCACCACTGATGGTGAACCCCTATACAAAGCTTGCCATGGAAAGGAGTAAGAAGGATTGAGTAGAAGCAGTAGGAGAGCAGGCGTCCTTGAGCCATACAGCATCTCCATCCACTTATCTGAAATTCTCACCAATGAATCGGCATAAGTATTCTATCCCTTTTATTTCTTCTTTTTATATAATTTTCGAAACCCATAACTTTTTAATCTGCCTAACTGAGATTTGCAAGGTGACCATAGCTTGCTTCATACCAACAATCTCTGTGGGATCGACCCTTACTCACGTAAGGTTTATTACTTGGACGACCCAATACACTTGCTGGTTAGTTGAACGAAGTTGTGAATTTAACCAAGAGACACAATAGTTTTTGTGTACATACCAAAGAGCCAATATTGATGATCACAATTTCGTCCACCAAGTTTTTGGCGCCGTTGCCGGGGATTGTTCGAGTATGGACAACTGACGGTTCATCTTGTTGCTCAGATTAGGTAATTTTCTTTTCAAAAATCTTTTTCAAAATTTTTCTTTTATTTTTCGTTTTTCTAAACTTTATTTTCGAAAAAATTAATAAAAATTCAAAAAAATTTCATAAAATCATAAAAATAAAAAAATATTTTGTGTTTCTTGTTTGAGTCTTGAGTCAATTTTTAAGTTTGGTGTCAATTGCATGCTTGAAAATTTTTCTTGCATTTTTTCGAAAATCCATGCATTCATAGTGTTCTTCATGATCTTCAAGTTGTTCTTGATAAGTCCTCTTGTTAGATCTTGATGTTTTCTTGTTTTTGTTTGTTGTTGTTTTTCATAGCATTTTTCGTTTGTTAGAGTCCATACAAAAGATTTCTAAGTTTGGTGTCTTGCATGTTTTCTTTGCATCAAAAATTTTTCAAAATTATGTTCTTGATGTTCATCATGATCTTCAAAGTGTTCTTGGTGTTCATCTTGACATTCATAGCATTCTTGCATGCATTCATTGTTTTGATCTAAAAATTTCATGCATTGAGTAATTTTGTTGTTTTTCTCTCTCATAATTAAAAATTCAAAAATCAAAAAAATTATCTTTTCCTTATTTCCCTCCAAATTTTCGAAATTTTGGGTTGACTTGGTCAAAAATTTTCAAAATTATTTGTTTCTTACAAGTCAAGTCAAAATTTCAATTTTAAAAATCTTATCTTTTCAAAATCTTTTTCAAAAATCATATCTTTTTCATTCTTTTTTTTTTATTTTCGAAAATTTCAAAAATATTTTTCAAATTATTTTCAAAATCTTTTTCTTATCTTTATATCATATTTTCAAAAATTAACTAACAATTAATGTGATTGGTTCAAAAAATTTGAAGTTTGTTAGTTTCTTGTTAAGAAAGGTTCAATCTTTAAATCCTAGAATCTTATCTTGTAGTTTCTTGTTAGTTAAGTCATTTTAAAGATTAAATCTTTTTCAAAATATCTCTTTTTCTTAAAATTTTTATCTTATCTTTTTAACTTTTAACTTATCTTTTTCAAAAATTTTATCTTTTTCAAAATTTGATTTCAAAATATCTTATCTAACTTGCTATCTTCTTATCTTTTTCAATTTTGATTTCAAATCTTTTTCAATCAACTAACTAACTTTTTGTTTGTTCCTTATCTTTTTCAAAACCACCTAACTACTTCTCTCTCTTCTATTTTCGAAAATATCTCTCTCTTTTTCAAAAAAATTCTTTTTAATTAATTAATTGTTTCATGTTTTAATTTTAATTACATTTTAGTTCTAATTTTCGAAAACTACTAACCCCTTTTTCAAAATTATTTTCGAATTCTCCCTCCTCTTTTCTTCTTCTATTTAATTATTTAATTACTAACACTTCTCTTCACCTCTCTTCATCCAAAAATCCGAACCCTCTTCTGCATTCTTCTACCCCTTTCTTTTTCTACTAACATAAAGGAATCTCTATACTGTGACATAGAGGATTCCTCTTTCTTTTCTTGTTTCTTCTCCTTCATATGAGCAGGAACAGGGAAAAAGGCACTCTTGTTGAAATAGATCCAGAACCTGAAAGGACTCTGAAGAGAAAATTAAGAGAAGCTAAATTACAACAATCCAGAAGAAACCTTCTAGAAATTTTCGAACAAGAGAAAGAGATGGCAGCTGAAAATAATAATAATAATGCAAGGAGAATGCTTGGTGACTTCACTAAGCCAAAATCCAAGTTTGATGGAAGAAGCATCTCCATTCCTGCCATTGGAGCCAATAACTTTGAGCTCAAGCCTCAACTAGTTGCTTTAATGCAACAAAACTGCAAGTTTTATGGACTTCCATCTGAAGATCCTTATCAGTTTTTAACTGAGTTCTTGCAGATCTGTGAGACTGTAAAGACGAATGGAGTTGATCCTGAAGTCTACAGACTCATGCTTTTCCCTTTTGCTGTAAGAGACAGAGCTAGAATATGGTTGGATTCACAACCTAAAGATAGCCTGGACTCCTGGGATAAGCTGGTCACTGCCTTCTTAGATAAATTCTTTCCTCCTCAAAAGCTGAGCAAGCTGAGAGTGGATGTTCAAACCTTCAAACAAAAAGATGGTGAATCCCTCTATGAAGCTTGGGAAAGATACAAGCAGTTGACTAAAAGATGTCCATCTGACATGTTTTCAGAATGGACCCTATTAGATATTCTATTATGGTCTCTCTGAATTTTCGAAAATGTCATTGGACCACTCTGCAGGTGGATCTATTCACCTGAAGAAAACGCCTGAAGAGGCTCAAGAACTCATTGACATGGTTGCAAAACCAGTTCATGTATACCTCTGAGAGGAATTCCGTGAAAATGGGGTACCTCAGAAGAAAGGAGTTCTTGAAATTGATGCTCTGAATGCCATATTGGCTCAGAACAAAATGTTGACTCAACAGGTCAACATAATCTCTCAAAATCTGAATGGATTGCAACATGCATCCAACAGTACTAGAGAGGTAGCTTCTGAAGAAGCTTATGATCCTGAGAACCCTGCCATGGCAGAGGTTAATTACATGGGTGAACCTTATGGAAACACCTATAACTCATCATGGAGAAATCATCCAAATTTCTCCTGGAAGGATCAACAAAAGCCTCAACAAGGCTTTAATAATGGTGGACGCAATAGGCTGAACAATAGTAAGCCATATCCATCATCTTCTCAGCAACAGACAGAAAACTCTGAACAAAACAATTCTAATTTAGCCAATATAGTCTCTGATCTGTCAAAGGCCACTTTCAGCTTCATGAATGAAACAAGATCCTCCATTAGAAATCTGGAGGCACAAGTGGCCAGCTGAGTAAAAGTTATTGAAACTCCTCCCAGTATTCTCCCAAGCAATACAGAAGAAAATCCAAAAGGAGAGTGCAAGGCCATTGACATAGTCAATATGGCCGAATGCAAAAAGGAGGAGGAGGACGAAAATCCTAGTGAGGAAGACCTCCTGGGACGTTCCTCAAGCAAGAAGGAGTTTCCTATTAAGGATCCTGAGGAATCTGAGGCTCATCTAGAAACCATAGAGATTCCTTTAAATCTCCTTCTGCCATTCATGAGCTCTGAAGAATATTCATCCTCTGAAGAGAATGAAGATGTGACTGAGAGCAGTTGCTCAATACTTAGGAGCTATCATGAAGCTGAATGCCCAAAGTTGTTTGGTAATGAGACTTGGAAAGTGAACCTCCCTTGCTCATTAGTGAACTAGATACTTGGATTCAGAGAACTCTACCTCAAAAGAAACAAGATCCTGGCAAGTTCTTAATACCTTGCACCATTGGCACCATGAGCTTTGAAAAAGCTCTATGTGATCTGGGGTCAGGGATAAATCTAATGCCACTCTCTGTAATGGAGAAGCTGGGGATCATTGAGGTACAACCTGCCTTGTTCTCATTACAACTAGCTGACAAGTCATTGAGACAAGCCTATGGAATAGTAGAGGACGTGCTAGTAAAGGTTGAAGGCCTTTACATCCCTACTGATTTCATAATCCTAGACACTAGGAAGGAAGATGATGAATGCATCATCCTAGGAAGACCTTTCCTAGCCACAGCAGGAGCTGTGATAGATGTCAATAGAGGTGAATTAGTCCTTCAATTGAATGGGGACTACCTTGTGTTTAAGGCACATGGCCATCCCTCTGTGACAAAAGAGAGTAAGCATGAAGAGCTTCTCTCAGTTCAGAGTCAAGAAGAGCCCACACAGTCAAACTCTAAGTTTGGTGTTGTGAGGCCACAACCAAACTCTAAGTTTGGTGTTCAAACCCCATATCCAAACTCTAAGTTTGGTGTTGGGACCACACACTAAATTGACCTGATCACCATGTGGCTCCATGAGAGCCACTGTCAAGCTATTGACATTAAAGAAGGGCTTGTTGGGAGGCAACCCAATTTTATTTATCTAATTTTATTTTATTTTGTTTCTTTGTTATTTTTGTGTTTTATTAGGTACATGATCATGTCACGAAAAAAATAAAAAAAAATTAAAAACAGAGTCAAAAACAGAAGAAAAAAATTTTCACCCTGGAGGTAGCGCAAACTGGCGTTCAACGCCAGTAAGGTGCATCTGGCCGGCGTTCAACGCCAGAACAGAGCACCATTCTGGCGCTGAACGCCCAAAACAAGCAACAACCTGGCGTTAAACGCCAGGATGATGCACAGAGAGGACAACTGGCGCTGAACGCAGGAACAAGCATGAAACTGGCGTTCAACGCCAGAAACATGCATTACATGGGCGTTGAACGCCCAGAACATGCACCAATGGGCGTTTGAACGCCAAAATGATGCGTGAAGGCATTTTACATGCCTATTTGGTGCAGGGATGGAATTCTTTGACACCTCAGGATCTGTGGACCCCACAGGATCACCTCAGGATCTGTGAACCTTACAGGATCCCCACCTACCTCGCCCTCTCTCACTCCATTCATGGTCATCCCTTCTGTTTTTCATTCATCATCCACTCTTCCCCATACACCCCACCTACCTTTACAATTCAACTTCTCCTTCCCACCCAATCCCCCATATAGCCAACCCTCTCCCCTCACTCTCCTCCATTTTCTTCTTCTTCTTCTTCTCTTCTTTCTTTTCTTGCTCGAGGCGAGCAATATTTAAGTTTGGTGTGGTAAAAGCATAGCTTTTTTTTGCTTTTCCATTACCATTAATGACACCTAAAGCCAGAGAAACCTCAAAGGGAAGACAAAGCTTCCACCTCTGAGTCATGGGAGATGGAAAGACAATATACGCCGTCATAGCTCAGTGGTAAACATGTGGCTGCAATCAAGAAATCCCTGAGATGCCTCAAGGGATGCACTTTCCTCCAACAATTATTGGGAGCACTCACACCTCTTAGAAGATTTGAGTCACAATGTGAAAAACTAAGGGTGGAACATCATGACACTCCATCATCTCCAAAAATAAGAAGATCAAAGAGCAATGAGGGAGGAGCAACAAAGGCAAGGAAGGGACATAGAAGAGCTTAAAAACATCATTGATCCTTCAAGAAGAAGACGCCACTAAAGGTGGATTCATTCCTTGTTCTTTATTCCTTTCTGTTTTTCGGTTTTTAATGTTGAGTTTATCTATGTTTTGTGTCTTTATTTCATGATCATTAGTATGTAACCATGCCTTAAAGCTATGAATAAAATCCATTAATCCTTCACCTCTCTTAAAAGAAAAATGTTTTAATTCAAAAGAACAAGAAGTACATAAATTTTGAAAATAGCTCTTGAATTTAATTTAATTATATTGATGTGGTGACAATATTCTTGTTTTCTGAATGAAATTGACAGTGCATATGTCTTTTGATATTGTTTTTTATGAGTGTTAAAATTGTTGGCTCTTGAAAGAATGATGAACAAGGAGAAATGTTATTAATGATCTGAAAAATCTGAAATTGATTCTTGAAGCAAGAAAAAGCAGTGAAAAAAAAAATGGAGCTAAAAAGAGTATATAGAAAAGAAGGAGCAGTAGAAAAGCCAATAGCCCTTAAAACCAAAGGCAAGGGTAAAGGATCCAAGGCTTTGAGCATCAATGGATAGGAGGGCTAAGGAATTAATCCAGGCCTAAGCGGCTAAATCAAGCTGTCCCTAACCATGTGCTTGTGTCATGAAGGTCCAAGTGAAAAGCTTGAGACTGAGTGGTTAAAGTCGTGATCCAAGGCAAAAGTGTGCTTAAGAGCTCTGGACACCACTAACTGGGGACTCTAGCAAAGCTGAGTCACAATCTGAAAAGGTTCACCCAGTTATGTGTCTGTGGCATTTATGTATCTGGTGGAAATACTGGAAAACAAAGTGCTTAGGGCCACGGCCAGACTCATAAGTAGCTGTGTTCAAGAACAACATGCTTAACTAGGAAAGTCAATAACACTATCCGAAATTCTAAGTTCCTAGAGAAGCCATCATTCATAGACTTCAAAGGAAAAAGTGAGATGCCAAAACTGTTCAGAAGCAAAAAGCTACAAGTCCGCTCATCTAATTATAATTAATATTCATTGATATTTGGAATTTATAGTATATTCTCTTCTTTTTATCCGATTTGATTTTCAGTTGCTTGGGGACAAGCAACAATTAAGTTTGGTGTTGTGATGAGCAGATAATTTATACGCTTTTGGCATTGTTTTTAGGTAGTTTTTAGTAAGTTCAAGCTACTTTTAGGAATGTTTTCCTTAGTTTTTATGTTAAATTCACATTTCTGGACTTTACTATGAGTTTGTGTGTTTTTCTATGATTTCAGGTAAATTCGACTGAAATTGAGGGATTTGAGCAAACTCTGAAAAGGCTGACAAAAGGACTGCTGATGCTGTGGATTCTGACCTCCCTGCACTCGAAATGGATTTTCTGGAGCTACAGAACTCCATTGGCGCGCTCTCAACGGCGTTGGAAAGTAGACATCCAGGGCTTTCCAGCAATATAAATAGTCCATACTTTATTCGAATAATGACGACG